>NC_069502.1:985703385-986345885 GCF_027579735.1 Bombina bombina
GAGAGGGGGGAGAGAGATAGAGGGTAGAGAGAGAGAGAGATAGAGGGGAGAGAGAGGGGAGAGAGGGAGAGAGGGGGGAGAGAGAGAGAGTGGGGAGAGAGATAGAGGGGAGAGAGAGAGAGATAGGGGGAGAGAGAGGGGAGAGAGGGAGAGAGGGGAGATGGGGAGAGAGAGGGGGGGAGAGAGAGAGAGGGGAGAGAGAGAGGAGAGAGAGAGAGCGCAAAAGAGAGGGGAGAGAGAGCACAAAAGAGAGGGGTGAGAGAGAGCGCAAAAGAGAGGGGTGAAAGAGAGCACAAAAGAGAGGGGTGAGAGAGAGAGCACAAAAGAGAGGGGGAGAGAGAGAGCAAAAGAGAGGGAGAGAGCGCAAGGGGTGGGAGCGCTGTACCTTGCAAAAAATGGCCCGTGTGAACAGGCTTTAGGACTAGTCTAATATAAAATACAATTAAATAAACTAAACTATATTACAAAAACAAACAAACACTAAATTACAAAAAATAAAAAAAATATTACAAGAAGTTTAGGTCTAATTACACCTAATCTAATCACCCTAATAAAATAAAAAAGCCTACCAAAATAATAAAATTTCCCTACCCTAAAATTAAATTACAAAGTAATCAGCTCTTTTACCAGCCCTTAAAAGGGCTTTTTGCGGGGCATTGCCCCAAAGTAATCAGCTCTTTTACCTGTAAAAAAAAAGAAATACAATACCCCCCCAACATTACAACCCACCACCCACACAACCCTACTCTAAAACCCACCCGATCCCCATCCGATTGGCTGATTGGATCAGCCAATACAATTGACGTCACATTATATTGGCTGATCCAATCAGCCAATTGGATTGAACTTCAATACGATTGGCTGATTCAATCAACCAATTTTTCCTACCTTAATTCCGATTGGCTGATAGAATCCTATCAGCCAATCGGAATTCGAGGGACGCAATCTTGGATGACGTCATTTAAAGGACCAGCCATTTGTCGGGTAGTCGTCGGCCGAGGAGTATGTTCCGCGCCGGAGATCTTCAAGATGGAGCCGCTCATTGCCGGAAGGATGAAGATAGAAGATGCCGCTTGGATGAAGACTTCTGCCGGATGGAGGACATCTTCTGCCTCGATCGGATGAAGAATTCTGCTGGTCTGGATGTCCTCTTCTGCCACATCGGATGACCAGTGGTGCCCGGCTGGGTGAAGACAGCTCAAGGTAGGGTGATCTTCAATGGGGTAGTGTTAGGTTTATTTAAGGGGGGATCGGGTGGGTTTTAGAGTAGGGGTGTGTGGGTGGTGGGTTATAATGTTGAGGGGGGTATTGTATTTCTTTTTTTTTACAGGTAAAAGAGCTGATTATTTTGAGGCAATGCCCCGCAAAAATCCCTTTTAAGGGCTGGTAAAAGAGCTGATTACTTTGTAATTTAGTTTAGGGTAGGGAAATTGTATTATTTTGGTGGGCTTTTTTATTTTATTAGGGGGATTAGATTAGGTGTAATTAGATTAAACTTCTTGTAATATTTCTTTATTTTTTGTAATTTAGTGTTTGTTTGTTTTTGTAATATAGTTTAGTTTATTTAATTGAATTTTATATTAGATAATTTTAGTTCATTTATTTAATTAATTTATTGATAGTGTAGTGTTAGGTGTATTTGTAACTTAGGTAAGGATTTATTTTACAGGTAATTTTGTAATTATTTTAACTAGGTAGCTATTAAATAGTTATTAACTATTTAATAGCTATTGTATCTAGTTAAAATAAATACAAATATACCTGTAAAATAAATATAAATCCTAAAATAGCTACAATGTAATTATTAATTATATTGTAGCTATTTTAGGGTTTATTTTACAGGTAAGTATTTAGTTTTAAATAGGAATAATTGAGTTAATAATATTAATATTATTTAGATTTATTTAAATAATAATTAAGTTAGGGGGTGTTAGGGTTAGACTTTGGTTTAGGGGCTAATATATTTAATGTAGGTGGCGGCAGTGTAGGGGGGTCAGATTAGGGGGTAATACATTTAATGTAGGTGGCGGCGGTGTAGGGGGATCAGATTAGTGGGTAATACATTTAATGTAGATGGCGGCAGTGTAGGGGGATCAGATTAGGGGTTAATACATTTAATGTAGGTGGTGGCGGTGTAGGGGGGTCAGATTAGGGGGTAAAACATTTAATGTAGGTGGCGGCGGTTTAGGGGGATCAGATTAGGTGGTAATACATTTAATGTAGGTGGCAGCGGTGTAGGGGGATTAGATTAGGGGGTAATACATTTAATGTAGGTGGCGGCGGGGTCCGGGAGCGGCGGTTTAGGGATTAAACACTTTATTTAGTGTTGGTGGGGTCCGGGAGTGGCGGTTTAGGGGTTAATACATATAATATAGGTGGTGGTGGGCTCCGGGAGCGGCGGTTTAGTGGTTAATACTAGGATAGGTTTATTGCGGTGTGGGCTATGGAGGTTTAGGGGTTAATAATAAGGCTTATTGCATTGTGGGGGGTTGTCGGTCTAGGGGTTAATACATTTATTATTAGGAGTAAGAGAGGGGATTGCGGATATAGGAGTATACGTGTCGGGCAATTTTTGGGAGGCAGGTTAGACAGTTACGGGAGATTTTATACTTTAGTTAGTTTTTTTAGGTGCAGGCAGTTTCTAAAGTGCCGTAAGTCACTGGCGACTCCAGAAATTTGTAGTTACGCTTATTTCTGGACATCATTAGTTTGTCCGACTTACGGCACTTTAGCAACTGCCAGCGGGGTATATTGGATACCCCGATGTGCGAGGTGAAACTACGGGTGGCGCGGATTCCCTTGCTTGCGTCAAAAACTACGCCATATATCGGATCGCGCCCCATATTTTAGAAAACTAGCATAGAGGGCTAGATTACAGATAGAGTGCAATCATGTTCTATAGTAACGAGAGTGCGATCATGAGATTGCGGTATTTTTTGCACTTAACTCCATATTGCAGTTGGCGCAGTGTTTAACTTACTGAAAATTTGTTTGGTAGAACACGCAGTAATTTACGCTATCCCCATATTTTCTATGGACAACACTGAGCATCAATGTACACTCGCATTACGAGTTGCTATTGCCCGAAAGCAGTCGAGATTAATGCTCAAACTTTTTACATGAACTCAAAGCTCACATAAAGATTTTGGGCTGTGAAAAAGTTACACTAAGCATCCTTAGACTGCCCTTTAACTATTAACCCCTAAAACACCACAACCCCCATCACAAACTTTCCCCCTAATCTATTAACCCCCTAATTGGCACAACCCCCATAGCAAACAACCTACTAAGCTATTAAACACATAACCACCACAATCTCCTATAGAAAAATACTTCTTAACTTCATAATAGCTACCCCCCAAGAACTCTAACCTAACACCCCCTAAGTTACAAAAAATATAAAACCTTAAAAAATAAAAAATACCAAAAATAAAAACCTTAACCAGTAAAAACTATCCTAAAACTAAAGTCCCCTTAAAAACAGCTCACCCCTAAAAACACCTAAACTAACACTAAAATCTACTCTAAAATTTTCTCTGAACAGAGCATTTGTGGAGCAGTTCTCTAGTTGAAGTGAATAGCTTGTTTGCAGAACAAACATTCTTCTACTAAAACAAAAGTAACCCCCACCCCTAAAAAAACTATTTTTAGAGAAACTACCCTAAAAAAAGATGCCCTGAAAAGGGCTGCAGCGATTTAGATATTTTGGTAAAAATAAAAAATCCCTATCGTAAAAAGATGGCCTAAAATGGGCATCAATAATTAAGTTCCTTTGGCAAAAATGTAAAACCCCTATCCTAAAAAAGATGCCCAAAAAAAGCACATCAACGATTAACCTCTTTTGGCAAAAATAAAAAATCCCTATAATAAAAAAAGATGCTGTGAAAATAGCATCAGCAATTAGGGGCAAGATTACAAGTGGCACGCTATCAACTGTGCAAAGTTTACACGAGCTACCACAAGCTTGCAGTTGTAGTTTTAGAACCCACCCATATTACGAGTTCAGTGGCTGTTAGTTTTTTGCAAACTAAGCTTTGCAAGCTTTTGGAAAATTATGTTATGCGTCCTATCTTTTCAGTGGGCTGTGAAAACATTATCTGCACTTGTATTACAAAAATTTCAAGATCTTTTAACCACTGCTCCACCTCGGGTTAAATAATTTGGCTTCTAAAAATAAGTTTCATCTACATATGGTCAAGAATCATTACTAAGGTGCCCACATAGGTTTAATGCACTATAAATTAAACAAACCTCACAGCCAATATGTCCAAGATGACCAGCTTGTCCTATTAGGCCATTCTTGCCTTTTTGATCACCATTGTGTAGCACTGCTCTTTTCATTGACTAATTGGCTTCGCTATTTGCCTATGCAAATATGGATCCTGAGTTAGCTTTTTCACTTGCTCATAGAAAACTCTGTCTGAAAAAATCATATGTGCCAGCCATCTTGCCCACATCTGCAGGGTGTATGCACTCATTGATGCTGAGGTTTAGGACAGCTACAGCATCTATACGCAGCACATCATTTGTTTATACCATGTCATAAAGGATGACTCAAGGCCCTTTCACTGTCGTAATCAGGAAGTTTTGTAATGCCATCCTCAACAAGTCACCTCCTGTCATAGGATTCCCTCACACAGAGGGCACTAGGCCTGATCTCAAGAGGGACTAATAGAATATGGGTGGCATACCTAATGTGTGGGGGACAATACACTGCACCCATATTGCTCTGTGGCCACCATGGAACCAGCAAATGGCAGATTGCATCCTCCAACACTTTCATTCTATCAGTGTCCAGTGACATGACAACATATACATAATGAACGTGTTGGAGGGAGTATCGTGGATCAACTCACAACTACCATATCCTCATACACTCATCTGTATGGCCACAGTTGGAGGCCACAAAGTGCCATTACAAATGGATCAGTGTTCAGTACTAATGCACAGCATGCATACATACATTTACAATGGACAGTACAGGATTGGAGGTCCCTTTAAAATGCACTCAGACATAAGTGTGAACTACATATGTGCGGAGACACTGGATCTTGACTCCTGTGTTCCACTGGAAGAGGAAGAAGGAAGTGGAGACTGAAGAGTGCACACGCTGAAGACACGCTGATTGCCGGACTGCATTGCTGGTAAGCACCGCTTGTATTTTGAATGTGGAGCATTCTGGCTCATCTCTGTTCATAGCGGTTGCTCGTAAGTGCAGTCTTGTATTCATAGCTTGTGGGAATACTTATCATAGCGTTTATCTAGTGCGGTGCTGAAGAAACTACCTTCCCCTATTAAATGTCCATATACATATGGTTGTAAAATTGGATGCTATATACGGTACACTTTATATATGAGTAACAGACATGTCTGAAGCACAAAGCAGCTTTGTACTGAGAGACTTAGAGGCCACCTTATCTACATATGATGAGGATGTGGATTTGATCTCAAATGAAAATTAAAATACCTTAGATGGCTTATTCTCTCATATTGATGAACTAAGCTGAAAGGACATAAAGTTAGATTTTGACATAAAACCTTTTTGCTTTACAAAAAATACCAATGCATCCCAAGAGGGTTAGGGATAAAAAAAAAATCCCCTCCTTTGCAGTTATGGACATTAAATTCATTGCCAAATGGAACAAGATTTTGAATTTGCCCTTATAGATCTACTTATTGATTATAACAAACAGCAAAGGCTTGAACTCATCAGTCAAATCAAGGCAATACAGACTGAGTTACAGACTTTTCAACAAGATATACAATTTAAAAAATATGATAACAAGTTTGAAAAAAAATGTCAAAGTTCTAAGGAATTGTGGGAATTTAAGAAATTAAAACTATTATGAGATAAAAGGTATTATGATTTCAAGAGTCTCAGGGGTCTATTTATCAAGCTCCGAATGGAGCTTGATGACCCGTGTTTCTGGCGAGCCTTCAGGCTTGTCAGAAACTCAAGTTATGAAGCAGCAGTCTAATGACCGCTGCACTATAACCTATCTGCCTGCTCTGAGGCGGCAGACAGAAATCAACCCGATCAAATACGATCGGGTTGATTGACACCCACTGCTAGTGGCCGATTGGCCACAAATCTGCAGGGGGCAGTATTGCACCAGCAGTTCACAAGAACTGCTGGTGCAATGATAAATGCCAACAGCGTATGCTGTCGGCATTTATCGATGTGAGGGGACATGGTTCGCTATAGCGGATCATGTCCATCCGCACAATGATAAATGGACCACTTAGTCTACAGATGGACCCAATTTCCTTCTAAAGGACAGGGTCATAATAAATCTAATTATAAACGTTATATGGATCAGAAATCCCAATAGGTAGCAAAAAACTTAGATTTGCAGAAACAGACTATGAGGTAGAAAAATCTGATCATGATTCTACTGAGGAATTAGCTAATGCACAGAGTACCTCAGTATTAGATGTCCCAGAAGTAGACACAGAATTACCATCAAAAAACGAATTGCAGTTAGGAGCGAAGCCAAAAAGAAAAAAACAAGAAAGGGGAGTAAAGGCAGAAAAGGAAAGAAATGTAGGGACGAGGAGGTATCATACCAGAAACAATTGGACACAGGTCCACAAGTATGTGTAAAAAATGTTATAAGTGTATCCCAATATGAATTAACTGAATGAGAAAGGTGTGTTAAGTTTAGGTCTCAATTTCTCTCCTACTACACATTTTAGTCTATTTGAAACTGTACTAGACGTTTGTAAGAAAACTTACATTAAGGAAACATTTTTTTGGAGAAGGGAGTAATGAAACTTTAATTGACAAATTAAGTCAAAATGAAACCTGTCAGGAATCATATGATAAAGATCAATTAGACTCTAAAGAACAATGTTCAATGATAGATCTAACCTTATTATTGAAAGAGAATGAAACAGTAACTGATACAAAAGGATTTACCTATTGTAACTATCAAAAATATAAAAAATTGTATCCTGTACATACTAGGGGTACATGTTTAGATGTATTCCAGAGAACTGTGGAACAAAAAATGTCTGTCTAATGAGGTTCAGTCCAGACAACATCTTAGGAGAAATAAAAATAAAAATAACTTAACAAGTCAACATTTTAAAGCACTAGACACTTTGAAAAATAACACATACAACAACATAGTGATAAAGGCCTCTGACAAAGGCGGGAATGTGATCGTCATGGATAGGGAATATTATATCTATGAAGCCTTTCGCCAATTAAGGGATATAGAAGTATATCAAAAACTTTATGTAAACCCCACCTACAAATTCAGACTTACTCTGCAAAATATTTTGTCACGTGTTGTTTGTACTGGAATAGTTACAGACAAAATGTATGTAACTATTGTACTGCTCCCAAAAAAACGTAATATTCCTATTTTTTACTTTTTGCCTAAATTGCACAAAGACCCTGTACATCCACCTGGTAGGTCGATCATATCGGGCATGGGATCCTTGTTAGAACCCATTTCTGACCTAATTGATGCTTTTTTTAAAGCCCCTAGTGGATGAACTCATGAGTTATATAAGAGATTGTACACAAGTTTTAAAAATGGTACAACACATTGAATGGAAATCTACATATAGGTTTGTGACTGTAGACGTATCATCACTTTATACCTCCATCCCACACCAGATGGGGTTAAAAGCTATATCTTTTTTTTTTAACAATTGTCTAATTACTCTGTAGAGGTAAAACAATTTTAGCTTGTGACATCGGAATGTTGTTACATAATTATTTTTTGTTTGAGGGGAATTACTATCTGCAGAGACATGGGACGGCAATGGGGGCAGTTTTTGCTCCCTCTTACTCCAATCTCTACATGGGATGGTGGGCGATGCCCCACTTCTATGCAGATAGTAATCCTTTCAAATAACATATCATATATTTTGGTCGCTATGTTTATGACCTCTTGCTGGTATGGTATCGAGATGAATCCTCAGTGGAAGAATTCTTTTCTTATTTAAATGTTAATGGATTTAATCTAAACTTTGTGGGTATACAGGATATAAATCAAATCAAGTTTTTGGATATAGAGCTCAAGTCTAATTTTAACTCTGGCCAAATTGAAACAAACTTATATAGAAAACCCATAAGCGGTAATACCATTTTAAATTATAAATCATGTCATCCTAACCATGCATTCAAAGCCATACCAAAAGGCCAATATATTAGAGTTAAACTCATATGCTCTGATGATCTTACATATCATCAACAATGCAAAAGGCTGAAAGAGAGATTATTGGCTAGAGGCTACCACGACAAACTGCTGCAGAATGCTAAGGATCTGGTAGATAAAATTCCTAGAGAGGAACTACTAAGATATAAAAAGACAAAAATGAATAAGAAAAAGAAAGCTACAAAGATTGACAAGAAAGACAACAAAATTATTTTTAAAAGTATAGTCTAGTATAAATTAAACTTTCATTATTCAGATAGGACTTTTAATTTTAATCAACTTTCCAATTTACTTTTATCATCAAATTTGCTTTTTTATCTTGGTATTCTTAGTTTAAACTAAACATAGGTAGGCTTGTATGCTAATTTCTAAGCCCTTGAAGGCTGCCTCTAATCACATGGTTTTTAAATCTCTTTTCAACACAAAGAGACAGAAAGTACACGTGGGCCATATAGATAACACTGTGTTCAGGCACAGGGAGTTATTTGAGCTTTAGCACAAAACAATGCTAAATGCAAGACAATAGATAATAAACAGTCACAATCATGTGATCAGGGGGCTGGAAGAAGGTTCCTAGATACAAGGTAATCACAGAGGTAAAAAAATTATATTAATATAACTCTGTTGGTTGTTCAAAACTGAGGAATGGGTAATAAAGGGATTATCTATCTTTTAAAACAATAACAATTATATGATAGACTGTCCCTTTAATACTCCTTATAGCTTGGAACACAAAAGTATTTGTAAAATCATTAAAGGAAGTCTACCTATTCTAACTACTGACCCAATCCTAGAGCAGGTTATGACTAAAGGTTAACAGTTTGTGGCTACTAAAGCCAAAACTGTAGGGAATCATGTTGCTCTGTCTTTTCTAAATGCCAGGAAAAACAGCACCTGACTGAGTAGGACACAGGGTTTCTACCACTGTAGGTCCACTAAATGTTAGACTTGTGACTTTGTAAAAGAATTGCAGATCCACAAATGTAATCTACCTCCTTACCTGTAGGGGGTGCCAAATACAGTATACTGGAAAAATGACTAGGATGCTAAAAGATACAGCTCTGGAACACATTAGAGATATTCAGAATCCTGATGTATATACACCAGTAGCCAAACATTTTAAAAATGAACATTTTGGTGATGCATCATTAGTACAAATTCAAGATATTGACCATGTCCCCTTTTCTAAAAGAGGAGGAGACAGGGATTATTGTCTCAGCAAAAACGTACACAGGATCTTTACTTTAAATACTAGAAATCCTTGGGGTTTAAATATGGAGGCAGATGTTAATTTATTCGTCTAACATTGTATACATACATTAATATTTTTAAAAAAAACTAACATCTAGATTACGAGTTATGCGCGCTATAGGGAAATTAACAAACGCAAAAAAAGTTGCATTATTTAACCCCCTATAGCGCAGCCATTACAAGTTTTTCAAAACCCGGCTTGTGTGGGCAATATGGTGCTTTTGAGGTCCATACCGCACAAAAAACAAGCGCTACTTTGGCGTGCATGCTTCCCCCATAGACATCTATGGAGAGAGCGGGTCAGAAAAAAGTCTAACACCTGCGAATGCAGAAAGAAAATCTCCGTAATGCAGCCCCATTGATGTCTATGTGGAAAATAAACTAATGTTTAAACCTAACATCCTAACATAAACCCTGAGTCTAAACACCCCTAATCTGCTGCCCCCGACATTGCCGCCACCTACACAATGTTATTAACACCTAATCTGCCGCCCCCGATATCGCTGCCACCTAAATAAAGCTATTAAACCCTAATCTGCCGCTCCTGATATCGCCACCACTATACTAAAGTTATTAATAAATCTTTTAACCCCTATTACCCTGCTACCCGACATCGCCGCAACTAAATAAAGCTATTATCCCCTAAACCTCTGGCCTCCCACATCACTACCACTAAATAAATCTATTAACCCCTGAACCGCCAGCCCCCCACATCACAAAAATCTAAATTAAACTATTATCCCCTACACCTTCCCCTAAACCTAACCCTAAACCTAACACTAACCATAACACCCCTTAACTTTAACATAATTACAATAGAGATAAATTAAATTTACAATTATTAACTAAATAATACCTATTTAAAACTAAATACATACTTACCTGTGAAATAAAACCTAAGCTAGCTACAATATAACTAATAGATATATTGTAGCTAGCTGTATGAGCTTATGTCTATGCTACACTTTGCCGAAACATGTAAGACAGGTACAACCAATTAAATAGATCACATAAGTTGTTGAACAATTAACACAGCCCTTGGTATTAAATATTTAATTGGTCACATAAGAGCTAAAGCTTGGTCCTACTCTAATAACCTCACAGGCTTTACAATTTTTTCCACACTTATATGTTCCATTATGTGTTAGCCATGAACTCTGGCTCTTAGGGGTACGTAACTGGCTAGGAGATATCATATTACTCAGTCTTAAATTCCTTCTGTGTATAAACCTACAACCACTCTTCACCGTATCTTTGAGTAGATCATCCCTATAAAGTATTGGTAGATATTTTTTAATAATGTTGCAAATTTGATAATACTGCATAGAATATTTTGTTACAAACAAGGGTTTCTGATCTGTTGTGCCCCTAGAACATCTGGGATGGCTATTGTATTTCAAAAGACTACTCCGGTCTCTTGTCTAGGTATCCTCAAGTGCTTTATTGATTATACTATTTGAGTAACCTCGAACTACTAATTTTTCTTGTAAGGATACAAATTCTGAACGAAAAGTATCTTCCCTAGAGTTAATTCTCTTAGTTCTCAAGAATTGTCCCTTTGCAATTCCTCTAAATACATGTTTGGGATGTGAACTTAGTGAGTGAAGTAACGAATTACCCGCAATGGGTTTACAATAGACATTGGTTTCTATCATTTTTAAAACACAATTAATAGTAAGTTCCATATCCAAAAAATGTATCTTTTCTTGCTGCCACTCATAGGTAAACTGAATTTCAGGGATACATGAATTAAGATACCCAACAAAGCATTTGGCTTCATATTCAGTAAATGTACCTATAAAGATAAGATCATCAATAAACCTTTTATAATGAAGTATTTTCTCTGAGTGGTTCACATGTCCTAGTAGGTACTTGTATTCAAGCCAGCCCATAAATAAGTTATAAGCATAAAAAAGCATATGAGGGGGCAAATTTAGCCCTCATAGCCGTTACTCTCATCTGGACATAATAAACTCCTTCGAAAAGAAAATAGTTATGCTCAAGAAGGAATTTGGTTGCTCTAATGATAAAATCCTTAGTATCATCTTCAAATTGTGTAAGCAAATTCAAAAAGAATCGCAAAGCCTCCAAGCCTAGTGAATGGGGTATCGAGGTATAGAGGGCTATGACCACCACCTGCACAGTCTCCACCAGGTTGAGCATATGTGTATAGACATAACCATAGGTTGCAGTACACTATCTATCCACTCTGATAGATGTTCAAACAATGACCCAATGCCTGCAACAATTGGTCGTCCCTTTATATCCTCCAAACCTTTGTGGATCTTGGGCAGGTGGTGAAAGATAGAAACCACAGGGTTTACAATGTATAAAAAATCAAACGTATCTTTATTGATAATGCCTTGATATAGGGCATCATCCTGAAGAAATCTGAGTTTCTCCTGAAACAGTCTAGTGGGATTATTGCTCAAAGCCTTATATGATATAGTATCATTTAACTGACGTAGGGCTTCCAAGATATACATGTTTCTATCCATTACCACAATGTTCCTGCCCTTATCGGATTGCTTAATCACTATTGACAAATTATTTTGTAGAGATACAATTGCTTCTCTTTCTTTTATATTCAAATTTGAGTGATTAACTTGCGTGGTGTTGTCTAGAACATGTAAATCTTCCAAAACCCTTTTATGAAAACTTTCCAAAGCTTTACCTCTTGACTGTACAAGGTAAAACCTAGATCTATTTTTAAAGGTGGGGGTGTGTAGATGTAGTGAGTTGGGATCCAAATTTTGTTCATTTTCCAAGGATTGGAGAGTAACTAAATCACACATATCTTTAAAAGATGAAAGTGATTCAATATTACAAACATTGTCAATTTCCTGACTTATTAAGTCTTCACTAGAAACACCCTCGTCCCTGAAATGTCTACGTAGAGTTAAATTACGGACAAATTTGTTCAAATCTAGGATGGTCTGGAAGAGATCAAACTTCCTGGTAGGTTGGCTAGGGTTGGCTAAATGCCACAGTCCCCCGTCGGTTGGATGATACAAAGCTTCAGAGAGTGGTGAGTCAGACGCTGTTATCTGTTTTGCCACCCGTTACTTGTATTAACCCCTCCAGTGACTTCAGTATATACACAATTCCCGGCACTTATACCATTACATTGGAGAATCTTGCTGCTCTTGCTTATACATAAAATAAATGTCATGCTCCATATATTGTCATTACTTACTAGAACATGTCTTACATGAAAGCCTGTAGGTCCAATTCTATATTTTAGGGATGCATTGAGTCTAATTGATATATCCAGAAGGACTCACTACGTCGTAAAGTTAATAATCTATTTGGATATTTATTGGGGGTATCCAATCAATAACTTTAATTTTCAAACTTTTAGGATCTGAATTATGAAATAATCTGAAATGCTCAGGGACACTGTGTGTTTTTAAACCCATTTTTATGTTGTTCACATGCTCATTTAATCTAGTACGGATGTTCCTTTTGGTTGAGAGGAAAAACTCAGTGAAGCCTCCCTATCCCAATCTCATTTAGAATACAACTTAGCAGATATTAGTTTTATTTTATCACATAATTATTTTATTTTTGAGAAACAATACTATAAACAGACACAGGGGATGGCGATGGGGACTACAATTGCCCCATTGTACGCTAACCTCTACATGCATAGCTTTGAAGAAAAATACATTTGGTCTGATTATCCATATACCAACAATCTTATTCGTTATTATAGATATATTGATGATGTAATAATCATCTGGAAAGGCACAGAAACCACCAGTGGAGAGTTCATCAATTACATTAATCAAAATAATTCCTTGACCTGGTGCTTTTTTGTCAATGACAAGAATAAAGTGGCTGTTAAAAACTATTGGAAACCCCCTGACAAAAATGATTTCCTGAACGCTAAAAGTGGTCAACTGTCCAGGTGGAAAACTAACATTCCCCTAGGACAGTACCAACAGATCAAGAGAAATTGCACCAGGGGAATAGATTATAATAATGAAGCAGCCATCTTAAATTAGCCAAAGAAAGGGTCCATAATATGAATAGAAAAACACTTCTTGAACCCAGAGAAAAGAGGAAACCCCTTGCTGTAACCAATGGTAACAATAACATTAGATTTACAACAACTTACAATCAGGGTTCAAAAGATATTCAGATATATTCAGATATTCAAATATGTAGAAGAGCAACACCTTTATGAACTCTGGGAAGACTAAAACATTCAATATGAAATTTAAATGCAACTGTGGCGCCACTTATGTTGTGTATCTCTTTAGCTGCAGTTGCAAAATGATCTATATTGGTAGAACCAAAAGGAACATCCGTACTCAATTAAATGAGCATGTGAACAACATAAAAACGGGTTTAAAAACACACAGTGTCCCTGAGCATTTCAGATTGTTTCATAATTCAGATCCTAAATGTTTGAAAATTAAAATTCTTGATTGGATACCCCCCCAATAAATATCCAAATAGATTATTAACTTTATGATGCAGGGAGTCCTTCTGGATATATCATTTAGACTCAATGCATCCCTTAGGTTTAAATATAGAATTGGACCTACAAGCTTTCATGTAAGACATATTCTAGTAAGTAATGACAATATATGGAGCATGACATTTATTTTATGTATTCACATGTGTGTCTTTTTACAAAAAGGAGCTTAGAATTATATGATAGCATGATAAGACCACACACATATACAAACATGCTGACATCCTTAATGGGACGTGAATATTCTCACAACTCTCTAAATCATTTTATTATAATTGTTTTTATTGTTTGATCGCATTCCATACAATAGATGCTCTTAGGCACAATTAATTGTTATTGTGCACTGTATTTATATAAAGCTTGTATTCTTTTATATTTATTATATTTTTTACTTTGCTCATTGCGGACTTGAATCTGCTACAAATGTAACATCCAATAGATGTGAACATATATGGGATTGGTCATTGCATTAACATCAACCTCCCATTGGTTCTTTAAAAAGCCAGTTAGAGCCGGCCAATGAACTCACTCTTGAAAAAGTCTGAGCGTTCTCAGATGAAACGCATACTCTTGTTACATTCGGCAGTTACTGCAAACAACCTGAAGAAATATCCTGCACCCTGCTCCACACTTGGTTTTCAATACGGCTGAGGTGGAATTGACACACAGGATTAACCTTCTTTGGTCTGGAAAAGATGCCGATCCTGTACCGTATTGGTTTTTAAATTACCCAATTGCTTGTTTGATTTTTAATCTTGTAAGTAGCCATCTGTACTTTGCGCACTTTACGCCATTTTAAATTTTACTGCACTTTAGTTGGGCTGCGCCTGTTCTGTTTTCTTTTTTCAGTATTTCCTTCTTTTTCGATGGGATTTGGAGAATACCCATCCACGTCACGGGCTGCAAACGAAATGGAAGGAAGATCTGTGAGATCTGCATAACCATTATTTCTACTTCCATCTTTCCAAAAGGAATACCTAATTTCATTTGCTTTGCAAAAGCAACACCCTTTCCAGGATTGCCAGCGCCAAATACCGGTACCATTAGCCTCTAGAATAAACTACCAAGGGCCCTTAAAAGGGCCTTTTGGGGCACTTAAAAGGGCCTTTTGTAGTGCATTGCCCTAAAGTTAACAGCTCTTTTGCTATAAAACAAAACAAACACCCCCTAACAGTATAGACCCCCAAAACTACCAAGGGCCCTTAAAATGGCCTTTTGTAGGGCATTGCCCTAACGTTAACAGCTCTTTTGCTACAAAAAACTCCAAACCCACAAAATAAAAAGAAAGTGAAACCTAATCTCTCCATTGCCCTGAAAAGGGCATTTGTATGGGCATTGCCCTTAAAAGGGCATTTAGCTCTTTTGCTGCCCAAGCCCTAATCTAAAAATAAAAACTCACCCCAAAATGAAAAAAATACATTACACAAAATAACAAACAAATTATGAAAAATAATAAAAATTATTCCTATTCTAATACACATTTAAAAAAAAAAACACCCCAAAATAAAAAACCTAATCTAGAATAAACTACCAATGGCCCTTAAAGGGGCCTTTTGTATGGCATTGCCCTAAAGATATCAGCTCTTTTTCTGAAAAAAAAAAATTACAAACCACCACTAACATTACAAACCCCCACCCCCCCCAAACCCACAAAATAAAAAAAACTATCTAAAAAACCTAAGCTACCCATTGCCCTGAAAAGGGCATTTGGATTGCATTGCCCTTAAAAGGGCATTTAGCTCTTTTACAAGCCCAAACCATAATCTAAAATAAAAACCCATCCAAAAAACCCTTAAAAAAGCCTAATACTAACTCCTGATGATCCACTTACAGTTTTTGAAGTCTCGCTTGAACGATCCTCATCCAGGCGGCGAGAAGTCTTCATCCAGATGGCCTCTTCAATCTTCATTCCGGAGGCGAAGTCCTCATCCATGTGGCGAGAAGTCTTCATCCAGCGGCCTCTTCAATCTACATCCAGGTGACATCTTCTATATTGATCTCAGTGGCGCGGAGCAGGTCCATCCTGAAGACTTCCGGCGTGGAGCATCCTCTTCATATGGTCACCGCCGTACACTGAATCTTCAATGCAAGGTATGCAATTCAAGATGGCGTCCCTTGCATTCCTATTGGCTGAAAAATTTTAATCACCCAATAGGAATTAGAGCTGCTAAAATACTATTAGCTGTTCAAATCAGCCAATAGGATTTAAGCATCTCTCATTCTATTGGCTGATTCAAATCAGCCAATAGAATGAGAGTTGCTTAAATCCCATTGGCTGATTTGAACTTGATTAAGTTTCTGTACATGTCTCGTCTCACATTTTGTAGGCTCAGCTTGATCGTCCAGGATTTCATTACAACATCTATAAATGGTAAACAATGGGTTAATGTCATATGTGTGCTAAGGTAAAAAAAACTTTTAATAGTCTTAAAAATTACATTTCACAGCAGACACTTGTGCCTTATCAAAAGGTTGCTCTTTGTCAATTAATTTGCACAATTTCTCAGAAAAAGTTAAATCTGAAGGATTATCTGAAATGTTAAATTTATGGTATCTGCAAATAATATTTATCCTTATTATACCTTGCAATTCTTACTTTCTTTGAAAGGGTTAATAATAACCTCATGCTAGTTGTTTTGGAAATGAGTGACATGTATTTAGAAATAAGTTAAGATTCTATGGCCTAGATTTGGAGTTCGGCGGTAAAAGGGCTGTTAACGCTCCGCGGGTTTTTTTCTGGCCGCACCATAAATTTAACTCTGGTATCGAGAGTTCAAACAAATGCTGCGTTAGGCTCCAAAAAAGGAGCGTAGAGCATATTTACCGCAAATGCAACTCTCGATACCAGAGTTGCTTACGGACGCGGCCGGCATCAAAAACGTGCTCGTGCACGATTCTCCCATAGGAAACAATGGGGCAGTTTAAGCTGAAAAAAAACCTAACACCTGCAAAAAAGCAGCGTTCAGCTCTTAACGCAGCCCCATTGTTTCCTATGGGGAAACACTTCCTACGTCTGCACCTAACACTCTAACATGTACCCCGAGTCTAAACACCCCTAACCTTACACTTATTAACCCCTAATCTGCCGCCCCCGCTATCGCTGACCCCTGCATTACACTTTTAACCCCTAATCTGCCGCTCCGTAAACCGCCGCCACCTACGTTATCCCTATGTACCCCTAATCTGCTGCCCTAACATCGCCGACCCCTATGTTATATTTATTAACCCCTAATCTGCCCCCCACAACGTCGCCGACACCTGCCTACACTTATTAACCCCTAATCTGCCGAGCGGACCTGAGCGCTACTATAATAAAGTTATTAACCCCTAATCCGCCTCACTAACCCTATCATAAATAGTATTAACCCCTAATCTGCCCTCCCTAACATCGCCGACACCTACCTTCAATTATTAACCCCTAATCTGCCGACCGGAGCTCACCGCTATTCTAATAAATGTATTAACCCCTAAAGCTAAGTCTAACCCTAACACTAACACCCCCCTAAGTTAAATATAATTTTTATCTAACGAAATAAATTAACTCTTATTAAATAAATAATTCCTATTTAAAGCTAAATACTTACCTGTAAAATACATCCTAATATAGCTACAATATAAATTATAATTATATTATAGCTATTTTAGGATTAATATTTATTTTACAGGCAACTTTGTAATTATTTTAACCAGGTACAATAGCTATTAAATAGTTAAGAACTATTTAATAGTTACCTAGTTAAAATAATAACAAATTTACCTGTAAAATAAATCCTAACCTAAGATATAATTAAACCTAACACTACCCTATCAATAAAATAATTAAATAAACTACCTACAATTACCTACAATTAACCTAACACTACACTATCAATAAATTAATTAAACACAATTGCTACAAATAAATAAAATTAAATAAACTATCTAAAGTACAAAAAATAAAAAAGAACTAAGTTACAGAAAATAATAAAATATTTACAAACATAAGAAAAATATTACAACAATTTTAAACTAATTACACCTACTCTAAGCCCCCTAATAAAATAACAAAGCCCCCCAAAATAAAAAATTCCCTACCCTATTCTAAAATACAAATATTACAAGCTCTTTTACCTTACCAGCCCTGAACAGGGCCCTTTGCGGGGCATGCCCCAAGAATTTCAGCTCTTTTGCCTGTAAAAAAAAACATACAATACCCCCCCCCCAACATTACAACCCACCACCCACATACCCCTAATCTAACCCAAACCCCCCTTAAATAAACCTAACACTACCCCCCTGATGATCTTCCTACCTTGTCTTCACCATGCCAGGTTCACCGATCCGTCCTGGCTCCAAGATCTTCATCCAACCCAAGCGGGGGCTAGACATCCACTGAAGAAGTCCAGAAGAGGGTCCAAAGTCTTCCTCCTATCCGGCAAGAAGAGGACATCCGGACCGGCAAACATCTTCTCCAAGCGGCATCTTCTATCTTCTTCCATCCGATGACGACCGGCTCCATCTTGAAGACCTCCAGCGCGGATCCATCCTCTTCTTCCGACGACTAGACGACGAATGACGGTTCCTTTAAGGGACGTCATCCAAGATGGCGTCCCTCGAATTCCGATTGGCTGATAGGATTCTATCAGCCAATCGGAATTAAGGTAGGAATTTTCTGATTGGCTGATGGAATCAGCCAATCAGAATATAGTTCAATCCGATTGGCTGATCCAATCAGCCAATCAGATTGAGCTCGCATTCTATTGGCTGATCGGAACAGCCAATAGAATGCGAGCTCAATCTGATTGGCTGATTGGATCAGCCAATCGGATTGAACTATATTCTGATTGGCTGATTCCATCAGCCAATCAGAAAATTCCTACCTTAATTCCGATTGGCTGATAGAATCCTATCAGCCAATCGGAATTCGAGGGACGCCATCTTGGATGACGTCCCTTAAAGGAACCGTCATTCGTCGTCTAGTCGTCGGAAGAAGAGGATGGATCCGCGCTGGAGGTCTTCAAGATGGAGCCGGTCGTCATCGGATGGAAGAAGATAGAAGATGCCGCTTGGAGAAGATGTTTGCCGGTCCGGATGTCCTCTTCTTGCCGGATAGGAGGAAGACTTTGGACCCTCTTCTGGACTTCTTCAGTGGATGTCTAGCCCCCGCTTGGGTTGGATGAAGATCTTGGAGCCAGGACGGATCGGTGAACCTGGCATGGTGAAGACAAGGTAGGAAGATCATCAGGGGGGTAGTGTTAGGTTTATTTAAGGGGGGTTTGGGTTAGATTAGGGGTATGTGGGTGGTGGGTTGTAATGTTGGGGGGGGGGTATTGTATGTTTTTTTTTACAGGCAAAAGAGCTGAAATTCTTGGGGCATGCCCCGCAAAGGGCCCTGTTCAGGGCTGGTAAGGTAAAAGAGCTTGTAATATTTGTATTTTAGAATAGGGTAGGGAATTTTTTATTTTGGGGGTCTTTGTTATTTTATTAGGGGGCTTAGAGTAGGTGTAATTAGTTTAAAATTGTTGTAATATTTTTCTTATGTTTGTAAATATTTTATTATTTTCTGTAACTTAGTTCTTTTTTATTTTTTGTACTTTAGTTAGTTTATTTCATTGTAGTTATTTGTAGGTATTGTATTTAATTAATTTATTGATAGTGTAGTGTTAGGTTAATTGTAGGTAATTGTAGGTAGTTTATTTAATTATTTTATTGATAGGGTAGTGTTAGGTTTAATTATATCTTAGGTTAGGATTTATTTTACAGGTAAATTTGTTATTATTTTAACTAGGTAACTATTAAATAGTTCTTAACTATTTAATAGCTATTGTACCTGGTTAAAATAATTACAAAGTTGCCTGTAAAATAAATATTAATCCTAAAATAGCTATAATATAATTATAATTTATATTGTAGCTATATTAGGATGTATTTTACAGGTAAGTATTTAGCTTTAAATAGGAATTATTTATTTAATAAGAGTTAATTTATTTCGTTAGATAAAAATTATATTTAACTTAGGGGGGTGTTAGTGTTAGGGTTAGACTTAGCTTTAGGGGTTAATACATTTATTAGAATAGCGGTGAGCTCCGGTCGGCAGATTAGGGGTTAATAATTGAAGGTAGGTGTCGGCGATGTTAGGGAGGGCAGATTAGGGGTTAATACTATTTATGATAGGGTTAGTGAGGCGGATTAGGGGTTAATAACTTTATTATAGTAGCGCTCAGGTCCGCTCGGCAGATTAGGGGTTAATAAGTGTAGGTAGGTGTCGGCGACGTTGAGGGGGGCAGATTAGGGGTTAATAAATATAACATAGGGGTCGGCGATGTTAGGGGTAGCAGATTAGGGGTACATAGGGATAACGTAGGTGGCGGCGATTTGCGGTCGGAAGATTAGGGGTTAATTATTTTAAGTAGCTTGCGGCGACGTTGTGGGGGGCAAGTTAGGGGTTAATAGATATAATACAGGGGTCGGCGGTGTTAGGGGCAGCAGATTAGGGGTACATAAGTATAACGTAGGTGGCGGTCGGCAGATTAGGGGTTAAAAATTTTAATCGAGTGGCGGCGATGTGGGGGGACCTCGGTTTAGGGGTACATAGGTAGTTTATGGGTGTTAGTGTACTTTAGGGTACAGTAGTTAAGAGCTTTATAAACCGGCGTTAGCCAGAAAGCTCTTAACTCCTGCTATTTTCAGGCGGCTGGAGTTTTGTCGTTAGAGCTCTAACGCTCACTGCAGAAACGACTCTAAATACCGGCGTTAGGAAGATCCCATTGAAAAGATAGGCTACGCAAATGGCGTAGGGGGATCTGCGGTATGGAAAAGTCGCGGCTGTAAAGTGAGCGTTAGACCCTTTAATCACTGACTCCAAATACCAGCGGGCGGCCAAAACCAGCGTTAGGAGCCTCTAACGCTGGTTTTGACGGCTACCGCCGAACTCTAAATCTAGGCCTATTATTGGAGCACCACTTTGGCGCAATAGAGTTTATTACATTATTACCAAATTAAAGTAAAAGCTGAAATTCCCCCACCCCCACTTTCTTTCTTGCCTCCACCTGGGGGATTCAAGGGGTAAAGTGTCAATCCATGAGTTTCACTTGGGGGGATGCCTAAGGATCAGTGGTGCTCTGCACCACTTTGGCAATAACTGACAAAAAATTGATAGCATAATTTGCTTGTAGTGGCAGTCTGGTAATGGAAAATTATTCTATATCATTTGTTATTAGAAGGATATTGGTAGTATAGATTAAGCAGTGGTTCATAGATATAATAAATAGTTAGTAGTAAGTAGTTCATATGTGGTAGGATATAGTTTTTAATAGTTAATATTTTGCATACCTTTATCCTTTATATAGAGTTTTAATTACCAAAAATCATCATTCACAAATAAAAATATAAATATATGTCTATATCTGTGAATATATTTATATTTTTATTTGTTAATGTTTGACATTTTACATTGCAAACAGTTCATTAAATATCAAGTTGAGGAATCTGATATCAGTATAGTGAAATCTGGCATTTGTGGCACAAACGAGTCATATATATTATATATTTCCATAATCTAGAGTGTCTGGAATACAAGTTAAAGGGACATGCCAACCACATTTTTTCTTTTATGATTTAGAAAGAGAATGCAATTTTAAACATCTTTCTAATTTACTTCTATTATCTAATTTGTTTTATTCTCTTGATATTCTTTGATGAAAAGCATATCTAGATATGCTCACTAGCTGCTGATTGGTTGCTGCACATAGAAGCCTCATGTGATTGGCTCACCCATGTGCATTGCTTTTTCTTCAGCTAAGGATGTTTAAAAAATGAAGCAAAATAAATAATGGAAGTAAATTGTAATGTTGTTTAAATTTCTATTCTCTATCTGAATCATGAAAGAAAGATTTTGGGTTTAGTGGCCCTTTAATGTAGCCAAACAATTTGTACATAATTTGATAATGGATTTTTTAAAAAAAAGGTTCTTACCAGCTGAACACTCATCTTTACGTTGTACATTTTTTCCAATATTTGCAGAATGGGATGGGGACACAGAACCCAAATGAAAGGGATGTGATGGGTCCTAAGAACAAATATTGATCTGAATTGTCAGAAACTGGATTTTACTACCTCAAAAGGTTCAGAAAATCTTTTTCATACTATTTATATTTTGGTCGCCAATTCTTCCAATTATGTTTTTGGCTTTTAGTTTTTTAAATTTGCCTAATTGTTTTTTCTTCCTTAAAACCTTCCATTTGACGGTGGAATTTATTTACCGACATTGCGGAACAGATAGTTGACAATGGGGCCTATCTATCAAGCTCCGAAAGGAGCTTGACGGCCTGTGTTTCTGACGAGTCTTCAGACTCGCCAGAAACAGCAGTTATGAAGCAGTGGTCACAAAGACCGCTGCTCCATAACCTGTCCGCCTGCTCTGAGCAGGTGGACAGACATCGCGGGAAATCAACCCAATCGAGTACGATCGGGTTGATTGACACCTCCCTGCTGGCGGCCCATTGGCTGCGAGTCAGCAGGGACGGCTTTGCACCAGCAGCTCTTGTGAGCTGCTGGTGCAATGTTAAATGCGGAAAGCGTATTGCTCTCCGCATTCAGCGATGTCTTGCGGACCTGATCCATACTGTCGGATCAGGTTCGCAAGACATTTCTTAAATATGCCTCAATATCTGCAATGTCACTCCACATGTCTACCCTTTCATGTGGGCTTGGTTGTCCCTCCTCTGCGACCCAATTAGGTAGGTATATTGTGGCTCTAAAGCAGCCACAAGCAATTCATTTTCTTTCAGGGTGAAGCAATATTTTTCAAGACTAATGGGATATTTTTCAAGACTAATGGGATTTAAGGAAGTGGTCCATGTTATATATTTTTTGTTGTGCAATTAGTAAAATGTGTTATAAATTCTCATTGGTTGTTAATACGGATGATAATTGTATTTGTGATGATATAAACTTTGCACTGAATTATGGTTAATGTGTGTTTTGCTAAAAAAAAATATGTTTGGTTGAAAAGTGTGGAGCAGCTAGTATTGCAAATTTATTTTATTACATTATGCATATGGAAGATACCTATAGACTGACCATAGACTTTATTAGTGAAGGCAACAAAAGACTTCATACAAATGTCTCTTATGGATTATAAAACCACAAAATAAGAACTACAGACGATTGCTAAGCAGATAAAAAATCTGGGGGGGGAGGAAATGCTTAATGAAATCATGATCACTAGCATTATTGGGACTGTCTTGAGATATCCTTACATCTAATGATTCTAGTAGAGGCCTAGTTGATGTTAACTGTAAGGCCTAAGGGAGGAAGTATGACATATTGCAGAACTGAATGAACACAGAATTTTAGTATTGGTTTTGGTGGTTGTGGAACTCACAACACTCCCTTTGGACTCCTTAGTGAACACTGTTGTGTATACCTTATTTTCTTGTGTATGAACTAATATGCCTGTACTACAAATATTTAAATAAATGTTCCAAATGATAATACATCTGTTTCTTTATTTGTTTATAATAGTGGGACATTTTTAATGACAAAAACTTAAGGTACTGTGTAGTGTACATCTTGTTTTTTTAGCAGCTGCAATGTATATCTATTTCTCAGTAAAATAAATAAAAATTTGAATACATTTTTTTAATAATTCATAACACTATGATAATGTTTAAATATTTAAAATAATACAATTAAATATGATAGTACAAAATGACAATTTATAGTAGGATGTGTGCAATTATTCTAGTACACTGCTCTTTAAAACACATCTGCGCCAAGTAGTGGCCTAATTTTCTGTCTAAACAATTGTTTGCAAACTATAATACCTCCGCTATGTTTAACACATAATCATAATGTGCGCACACATTTATGTAGTAGTCTCCAATATGATGTTTGCTCAGTTTACTAGTTTTAGTAGTAGGATGCAGGATGTGCATATGGTAACATGCATTGCTGCTCAGGACAGCACGCGTATATTGAAGCTGGAGATGACTATCCCTGTTCACCTCTGCACACCTTGTAGCAGTCCTAAGTGTCCATAAAAACATATATTATTTTTTATATTTATTATATTTAAAATAATAAACAGAGCAAGCAACAATAAATCCCTTTTAAGATAGAAACACTACTTTAAAGAATCTACACTGTACATGACAAGTCATATTTTGTCAAGGAGACGTAATAAACACAGAATGGATGGGAAAACCTCACTGGCCTAGCTGGGCTCCTGGAACTGATCGCTAGACTGGAATTGATTAATTGGCAACTTGATGAGGCACCTGGGGATACCACTTGTTTGGAGGTGTATAAGGGACCGGAATTGAAGTGCCCTCATTCTTTCCAGAAGGTAGAACCCCTGTAGGTGTAGTGCAACGTAGTTCCCACCGGCACTGCTATACTATGCCCCTTTTATTTGAAAATCTCAATAGACCGATGGACTGCGAGGCCAACTTAGGCCAGAAAGGCAGTTTCTCATTGGTCTGTAAATGTTTTGAATATCAAAGCCTAAATGTGCATAAGGTACCGTTTATCTTGCATCCTTTTCTCTTCCCTTTATGTGTTAAAGTTCTAGCCAACATGTGCCTAGAAATTGTGAAAGGTGTGAAGAATATGTTCTTTTTCTTGATACAGAATGAAGCCACAAGGACAAAGCATCTAATCATCATGACATAATGTCATCCAGTAATACTTGTAAAGGCTACATCACTTGCAGAAGTGATCTACATATGATGGGCTCCAGGGTCAAAATACTACGTAACAGATAATGCCCGCCACACCAGCACAAGAAAAGACTCTACTTTGGCTAGGCCAGTTCAATCCTCTTTTCCAGTGAGTTTTTACAAGCCATTGAGTAATTTTTATAACACACATACAAACATACAGAGGCCTCTATTTATCAAGCTGTCTACTTACATTCGCTGGCACCAATACGCTAGCCTAAGATCATCTAACATCGCTGCTGCGGACCTGAATACGCTCGCCAAAATTATCAAGAAAGCTGTCAAAAAGCCGCGCACCAAGTACGGGGCGATGAGCAGAGGATTGTTGTTAACTAACAGTCATCGATCTTGCTGCTCATCGGCTTATTCACAGCTTTCTTGCTACCCTGTCACTAAGCACCCACAATATAGTAAACTGTTTTACCCCCTAAACTGCCGCTCCCGGAGCCCCCCGCACCTAAATATAGTTATTAACCCCTAAACAGCCACTCCCAGAGCCCACCGCAACGCTAATAAAGTGTTTAACCCCTAAACCGCCGCTCCCGGAGCCCACCGCCACTTACATTATATGTATTTAACCCCTAAACTGCCACTCCCGGACCCCGCCACAACTAAATAAAATGTTTAACCCCTAAACCGCCGCTCACGGACCCCGCCGCAACTAAATAAAATGTTTAACCCCTAAACCGCCGCACACTGACCCCGCCGCCACCTACATTAAATGTATTAACCTCTAATCTGACCCCCCTACACCGCCGCCACCTACATTACATGTATTAACCCCTAATCTGACCCCCCTACACCGCCGCCACCTACATTAAATGTATTAACCCCTAATCTCCCGCCCTCAACGTTGCCGTCACTATATTACATTTTTTTTTTTTTATTCTGTTTTATTGAGGGAAACAAGTACAATGTTGCATCTTAAGTCATGGCATACAAACAATGAGCAGTAATCTACAGTTAGAAACACTTATTCAGGAAAGTAACAAGCAAATTTGTAGATCACAAGTCTCTGATTCTTTGCAGATGTAGCTTGTCTCTTTTGGTGTAGCCATGTCCATAATGTCTTTTTATAAGTGCATATCTCATTTCCCAATGTATTTTCCATTCTTAACTTTTTATAAACTATTTACATGTTTAACACATTAACATACAGTGTTTTCCCCGGGTAGTTTGGGTCCATAGGAATAGGGAAAGGAATAGAGGGGGATGGAAGGGGGGCGGGGGAGGAGAGTGAAAAAAAAACCCCATCTCAAAACAGCATTACTTCCAGTGATTCCTGACTTTGACCTAGGTTTTGTGTGTCAATCTCCATCTGCTGCCCCCCCTTCTTAAATCTAGTTGTAGCATAGTCTCTAAATGGGCAATGGGTCTCAAGATCTGGGTCTGTATGGGTGGCCCCAGTGTATTAATAAACGGTCTCCATTTCTGTATGAAGGGACGCAGTCTATGTGTAGTGTCCAGCCTCGTGTCATACTGCTCCACAAAGACTTGTTTCAGCAGTGTGTGTTTGAGTTGAGCCATCGTCGGAGCCTGTCTAATGATCCATCTTTTAAGAATGCATTGCCTAGCTAACAATGTATATACGGTCAGAAATCTATGTAATTCCTTATGTGTGTCATCCCATTTCAGCAGGAAAATTTCCGCCTCCGTAAACTTTATCTCTATTTTCAATGCTATCTTTAGCCAATATTGACAATGTCCCCAGAATCTCCCAATCACTGGGCAGGCATAAAAATAATGATGAAAAGTTGGGGCTGTGGCTCCACACTTAACGCATTGATCCGGAACTCGTTTGTCCCATTTTGAGAGTCTGTGCGGGGTAATGTAATCCATATGTATGATTCTGACTTGTGCTTCTCTAAGAGGTGCTGCCAATGTTGCCCGTTTAGTTCGTTCCAAGCTCTCTTTTATGTCTTGTATTGTCAACTCAGTTGAGCAATTACTGTTCTGTTTCGACAAAATATCGGTCAAGATCAGCGTTTCTTTTCACTGAAGTAAGCGCGTGTAAAAGTGGGACAGCGAGAACACCCTCATCTGAAACAATGTCTGGGAGACCGCAAAAAGGCGGTGACTCCCAGAACCTTGTATTGTTCGTTTGTAGTGCAGACACATAGTGCTTCAACTGTAGATAGGCATATAAATGTTGATTGGGGATATGAAATTTAGATTTCAGTTCTTGAAACGACCGCACCGCGTGTTGTAAATGATCCAACATGTCTCCCAGCCTTTCTACGCCAAGCTTCTTCTAGGTCCGGAAGGGCTCTTGACCATATCCCGCCGGGAACTCTGGGTTTCCGACTATTGGGATGAATTTCGGTGAGGGGGACTCAATTTTTAAGTATCTATGAATCAATTGCCAAGCCCTAAGTGGGTCTCTGTATAATATGCTCGTGGAAGTAACATCAGGTAAAGTCTGCCTGTTTCCGTAGGGCAAGTAAGCTAATGCCGTGGGTGCTATTACCGCCTTCTCTAGTCTAACATCGCAGAAATGCCCTGTGCCTAATTGCCAATCCATCATCAGTCTGGTCAGCGCCGCCCAGTTATACAATCTAAGATTCGGGAGGCCAAGCCCCCCTGCAGTGTATGGGAGTTTTAGCTTTTCCTCCGCTATTCGTGGTTTACTTTACTTCCAAATAAACTGTGATATCGCTCGAGTGAGCAAATTTAGATCTGCTTTATTCATGAGAAATGGCAGCATAAACAGTGGGTATAAGATCTTGGGTAGTATTGTCATTTTGACCAGACTGACCCTACCCGACAATCCCAAGGGTAAGTTAAGCCAGTTCGACAGTTGTGAGGACAACTGTGTACATTTGTCAATTATATTTAATCTATACATTTTCATGGGGTCTCTATGCAGCCGAATGCCCAGATAGGTAAGACCCTCCGATGCCTCTACAAAAGGATAACTATGTCTCGAGTGTGGGTGTTTATGAAGCCATAGTACTTCGGATTTAGAGGTGTTTATCCTATACCCGGAGAAACTACCAAACTCCACTATTGTTTGGAGAATGTTTGGAATATGTGTCTGAAGGGATTCCACAAACAGCAACATATCTGCGTATAACGCTAGATGAAGGGGGATGTTCTTCATAACAATGCCTGGGAAAGCCTGACAAAGCTTTATCGTGAGGGGTTCCAATGCAAGGTTAAATAATAATGGGGACAGGGGACACCCCTGCCTGGTACCTCTTTGAAGTGGAAAATCATCCGAAAATAATCCATTCGACAGTACTCTCGCCAGTGGCGTCCCGTAAATTTTGCCCAGCACATCCAGGAAGGGGCCTTCAAAACCAAACCTCCGCATCGAATCCATCAGGTGGGGCCACTCCACCCTATCGAAGGCCTTCTCTGCATCCAGCAACAGCAGGAAGGCCTCTGGAGTGTCCTTTGTGTCAACACCCCTTCCCAAAGACCAGTAGTGGTTGATAACTTGCAGCACTCTGCGGAGATTGACCACTGAAGTGCGTTTAAACATAAAGCCCGTTTGATCCGGGTGTATCAAATCCGGCAATATTACCCTTAGCCTATTCAACAAGATTTTTGTGAACAGCTTGTAATCAGCGTTCAATAGCGAAATAGGTCTATAGGACTCCGGAAAAGAATGGTACTTGCCAGGCTTCAGAATTAGGGTGATATGGGCCGCCGTGAAATCCCTCGAAGGGAGAGCGTCTGTTAATAGATAGGTGTTGTAGAGTTTGGTCAGAGTGGTAACCACCTGAGGCTGCAAGGCTTTATAGAATTCGGATGGCAAACCATCCGGGCCTGGTGCCTTACCCGAGGGTAATCCCTGTAGCGTGAGTGACAGCTCATCTTCTGTGATAGGGGTATTCAGCCCGTCCAGCTTGTCTGTGTCAAGTTGTGGAAGTGTCCCTGATTTCCAGAACTGAGACAGTATGTCCTTGGGTGCTGGTGCCTGTTTTGTGTACAATTGAGTGTAGTAACGTTTAAAATACTTCACTATGTCTTCCAGTTTGGTATATGTCTTGTCCTTACCTCGTAGAGCTGCTACCTTAGTCTTTACTGTCTGCGGTCTAGTCAGGGTAGCCAACATTTTGCCCGCCCATTCCCCAAATCTATAAAATCTGCCCGTTGTTTTTAGAAGGCCAGATGCGGCTTGTTGTCTTGTGAATGTCTCCAGGTCTGTTTTTGCAGCTATGTAGTTATCGTATGATGGTTTTGTCTTGGTCTGTAGGAATGTTTGATAGATCTGTCCTAACTGTTTTTGTAAAGTTCTATGTCTATATTGGATTTTATATTTCAACTTAGAGATGTATGAAATTATGTTGCCTGCCAACACAGCCTTAGCTGTTTCCCAAAATAACGTTATATCTTCAATGTGTGCTGCATTGTCCATTACATAGTCCGTCCAAGAATGCTGTAAGAATTTAATGAAAGCTTCAGACTTAGTTAGATAAGTGGGGAAATGAAGTGTGTTCCTGTTGGTGCGATGTTCGTCAGTTTTCACTATCAGCTCCACTGGTGCGTGGTCCGATATTAGTATGTTGTGTATTTTACAGTTTTGTATTTGGACAGATAGTTTATTGGATATTAAAAACAGGTCTATTCTGGACAGTGTATGTTTAGCTTTTGATAAGCAGGTATAATCCTTACCCTCAGGGTGATGTAGTCTCCAAATGTCACAAGTGTCTATGTCTCTATTGAACATGTCGAATATTTTAGATTCATATTTAGCCTTATAATCTTTCTTAGGATCCTTAACTCTAAAGGGCTCTAGCCATTGTGTGTCCACAGTGTGTGTGGGGGAGATATTAAAATCCCCACCTATTATCAATTTTGCGCCAGTATGAGGAGCTAGGTGTTTTATCAAATCCTCCCAGAATCTCATGTTCCTATGGTTAGGAGCGTAAAGATTACAAAATACATAATCTATGGAATTCACGGCTGCCTCCACTATCATGTATCTGCCATTAGGGTCTAAAGATGTGTGCTTCATAACTACCGATACTCTTTTCCCAAATACGATGGCCAGACCTCGGCTAGCGCTTGTGTGTGATAGAAAGACCAAGTTCCCTATCCAATCTCTCTGCAATTTCTGATGTTCTACATCTGTCAGGTGTGTCTCTTGAAGCATTGCAATATCTGTACCCAATTTCCTGAGGTGATTGAGGGCCGCCTTGCGTTTTATAGGTGTATTAAGGCCTCCCACATTCCATGTTACCACTTTGAGTGGCATTTTAGTATAATCGTGCTATGTGGCATGGATTTACCCCCCCCCCCAAAAAAAAGGGAAAGAAGGGGGGGGTAGGGGTGGGAACGGGGTGGGGAGCCGGGGGTGAGAGAGGGAATGAACAGACACAGAGTATGGTGTTATATCTACAACACAACACAACAGTACCAGGTAGCAACAACACTTCTGCCCGCCAATTGATCAGAATATTTCCCAGTAGTGCTCTGTCGACACTATCCCTAATCTCAATAGTATGTGAAGGTGAACTTACAGTACTCTGGCAACGTGTATGCATATAAGCTAATTTCTCCTCTCGTGTTAGAACAGTCAAGATTCCCCATTGTCCCCTCCTAACGTTAGTTACATAGTTGTCTAACACATAACTCTGTGCTGTCTTTAATGTCAATTTCTTCACTATAGGATTGCTAATTGTATTTGCTAGGAATTTAGGCCTGGTTACTCTGCAATGAATATGTGCGTGTATGAGTTCCATGGGACTTAACAGACTAGGTGAGGGAGTGGCCAAACTGCATTCTCTAATCTGCGAGAAATCCCCCCCCCCCCCATTCAGTGCACTCTCTTGTCTCCATGTTATGGAATTTATCACTCAAGTGCTCCTGTGAGCATGTTTGTGTAAGGGGTGTATCCCAGCATGACTGGGAAAACCCATTGTGTGTGTGATGGCCCGTGGACACACAGTGTGTGTGGGGGAGATATTAAAATCCCCATCTATTATCAATTTTGCGCCAGTATGAAGAGCTAGGTGTTTTATCAAATCCTCCCAGAATCTCATGTTCCTATGGTTAGGAGCGTAAAGATTACAAAATACATAATCTATGGAATTCACGGCTGCCTCCACTATCATGTATCTGCCATTAGGGTCTAAAGATGTGTGCTTGATAACTACCGATACTCTTTTCCCAAATACGATGGCCAGACCCCGGCTAGTGCTTGTGTGTGATAGAAAGACCAAGTTCCCTATCCAATCTCTCTGCAATTTCTGATGTTCTACATCTGTCAGGTGTGTCTCTTGAAGCATTGCAATATCTGTACCCAATTTCCTGAGGTGATTGAGGGCCGCCTTGCGTTTTATAGGTGTATTAAGGCCTCCCACATTCCATGTTACCACTTTGAGTGGCATTTTAGTATAATCGTGCTATGTGGCATGGATTTACCCCCCCCAAAAAAAAAGGGAAAGAAGGGGGAGGGTAGGGGTGGGAACGGGGTGGGGAGCTGGGGGTGAGAGAGGGAATGAACAGACACAGAGTATGGTGTTATATCTACAACACAACACAACAGTACCAGGTAGCAACAACACTTCTGCCCGCCAATTGATCAGAATATTTCCCAGTAGTGCTCTGTCGACACTATCCCTAATCTCAATAGTATGTGAAGGTGAACTTACAGTACTCTGGCATCGTGTATGCATATAAGCTAATTTCTCCTCCCGTGTTAGAACAGTCAAGATTCCCCATTGTCCCCTCCTAACGTTAGTTACATAGTTGCCTAACACATAAGTCTGCGCTGTCTTTAATGTCAATTTCTTCACTATAGGATTGCTAATTGTATTTGCTAGGCATTTAGGCCTGGTTACTCTGCAATGAATATGTGTGTGTATGAGTTCCATGGGACTTAACAGACTAGGTGAGGGAGTGGCCAAACTGCATTCTCTAATCTGCAAGAAATCCCTCCCCCCCCCCATTCAGTGCACTCTCTTGTCTCCATGTTATTGAATTTATCACTCAAGTGCTCCTGTGAGCATGTTTGTGTTAGGGGTGTATCCCAGCATGACTGGGAAAAGCCATTGTGTGTGTGATGGCCCGTGGACACTGGTTCGAGAGTACAAGAAAAACCCTTAACAACATAAATAACATAACAAACAATAAGTAAATGATATCTAACCTTGAATCTCCATTGTATCTCTACATTTATTGTCTCCCATAGCAGACATGTCAACAAACAACAAAATAAAATTGTATAACAACAAAACATTTTACACATGCATAACATTACCCTAGAGGCCTGTGATTGCCTCTTCCCATCTTGATTCGGCCTTATGGGCCAAAGTTCTCCAACAGTCCAAGCAATGGCTTTCAAAAAGTCCCATGCAGCCATTTGGGGTAATCCATCGTTTTACAGCAAAGGAGCCCAATAGCTCCAGGTTGAGTCTGAAGCAGAGGTGATGTCTTTACTCTGGTTGGTGGCGCTGCTCAGTGGCAAGATAGCTTTTTAACGCCTGCGGAGAGTGAAAGATTTTAACTCCATGAGGTGTCTGTAGCCTTAATTTTGCTGGGTACAAGAGAGCTACTTGTCTCCCCTGATCGTATAGCTGGGAGCATAATGTTGCAAATTCCTTCCTTTGTTTCGTTACCTGCATGGAGAAATCTTGAAAGAGGAGGAGTTTTGACCCTTCATACATGATCTCTTTGTGGGCCCGATAAGCTCTTAGGATTTTAAGCTTCTCCTGAAAATTCAGGCATTTGAATATCACCTGCCTGGGTTTAGCCTGTGCTTGGTCCAGGCCTCTTTCGGGCCCTATCCGATGTGCCCTCTCCACATCTATAGGCAGGATGTCAGGGTGTATGCCTAGGAGTTTGGGGAAAGTTAGTGCTGTAAACTCCAGGAGGCTTTTGCCTTTGAGAGATTCCAGCACTCCCATTATGCAGAGGTTGTTGCGACGACTTCTGTTTTCCAGGTCCTCTACACGTTCCTGGAGAGCTTGTGTCTTTTTGACCAGTTGTTTAATTGTTGTGTCTGTAACAGATTGTCTATCCTCCACATCGGAGATACGAGTCTCAGCAGCATTTATTCTGGAGGCAAATTAACGAACTTCGCATGTCAGGGTATCAACTCCCGCCTATAGAGAGTCCATTTTGGGGAGAAAAAAGGACTTTAACTCCTGTAACAAGGTATTATGAACCCTTGCATTGGTGCTTGTTCTATCAGTACTGAATTTTCTTAGTGTATTTCCGCTAGATGTTTCTGTTGTTTTTTATTCTCAGCAGTTTTTGCCCTGTGCAACATGTCTGCTGCAGCAATGGGGGAGATCTTGTGAAAAAATGTATCCACTTTCATCAGTTCGCAGGTTGTCAATATTGGGATGCTGGACACACTCTGTTTATTTAAATACATTTCCTTGTCACAATAGTGTGTGTTTTATGTTGTGGAACTGGACCCTGGGCAACACATCCAAGCACTCCGACAAAATGTGGTGTTGTATTGCACTATAGCGTGGAGAGGAATGCCCCAGCAGGGAGGCCAAGCCCGGTGGGCTAGAACCGCAAAACCTGAAGCCTTTGCATTCAGGCATATACTTTGCATATTCACATCACAGATGAAGGAGTTGGCAATTCTTAATGCCTTAATCATCTCTTGAATATCCTCAAGGGGAGATTCCACCTCAATAAGTTCAGACGCTCCAGCCACCGTGGCTACTGCTGCCACCAGTTGGAATAAAAATCCTGTGTGTTGGAACATTCTTCTCAGGAAAGTTTCCAACTTCTTGTCCATAGGCTCTCTAAAGGATAAACTATCCTCAAGGAGGATAGTAGTACGCTTATCTAGCGTCAAAATGGTGCCATCCACCATAGGGATGGAATCCCACAATTCTTTTTGAGAGTCAGGGACCGGGAACGATTTCTTAAAAGTTACAGAGGGAGAAAAGGAAGTTCCAATTCTTTCCCATTTGTTACTAATAATGTTCGCCATACGAACTGGTACAGGAAAAGTCTGTGGTACCTTCCTGTCTTCGTAGACCATGTCTAACTTAGGGACCTTAGGTTCCTCAGAAAGCTTAGCCTCTGGAACCTATAGTGTAGACAGGATGTCGTTAAGTAAAAAATGCAGATGTTCAATTTTTAATCTAAAGGAGGGTTTCTCCGCTGGAGGAGACTTAGTAACAGACATCTCTGACTCAGAAAGTTCACCCTCTGATGCTACAGAGGTTAACTCATCCTCAGATAGCTGAGACAGGTGAGATCTGATAGGAATTTAGATGTCTCTAAGTCGGGAGAACTATATTTAACCTTTCTCTTACATTTCCCAGAGATAGGTAAGGCACTTAGGGCCACAGACACTGCCGATTGTAGCTGCGCGGTAAAGTCAGCAGGACAAAGGCCCCTTCCAGATGGAGGATTAGCTGTGCAGCTGGGAACTGCATGTGAAGCGGTTTGAGTAGACAGGGCAGAAATCTCTAAGGTCAAAGAATCCTGAGAGGTTGATGGTTCAGAGGGACTAATTGTGCTATGGGTATTGGCAGACTTAGCTCCCTTCTTAGACTTTAAAACAGTGCTTAGGCAATTGGAACAAAATTGAGCAGGCTGGCAAATCAGGAGTTATTAGCTAACAGTCTGGATGGTTTTGCAGAAAAAATTTCCCTGCATCTCCAGACTCTAACTTTCATCAATACTCTCACTGAGAGGTTTATATGATTACTTAAAAACTCCTGTCCTCTCTTGGAGGGAACATACCCATTACAGGACTATCCAAATTTTCTAACACTTCTCTGCCACCTCCTCTAGTTACCAAAGGCAAAGAATGACTGAGAGAATTGGGGAAGTGGGAGGGATATTTAAGCCTTTGGCTGGGGTGTCTTTGCCTCCCCCTGGTGTCCAGGTGTTGTATTTCCCAACATTAAGAAACGAAGTTGTGGACTCTCCCTGCCTTATGAAAGAAAACATATTTTTTTTCAACTTGTAATAAAAGCGGTAAATAATTTTGCTAGCAAAACAGAAAAAATTAGCTGAGCAATTTGTAATCTGGCCCAAAGCAGGGAGCTTCTAATTTTAAAAGAAATATCCTCCATCTTAGATGAACCTTTTCAGCCATACCTGTCTCACCAGCCTGAACAGTTTCTACACAGAAACCTTTTTTAACTTTTAGTGAAAACACACAATGTGGGCCAGATTACAAATGTGGCTATCGTTAGCATGAAAAGCACAAATGCGATTGCAAGATTGTGGTGTTCTTTACGTTCCAATCCATATTACAAATGGTGCATTGTTTAAATAACCGCAATTTTGTTTGCTCGGGTGAGAGGTAATGTATGTACAAGTTGAAAGTTAATGTGATCACTCGAACGCAATCACATTTACACTTCAAACTTTTTATGCTACCTGCGTAAAGAGTTTGACTGGAGGAAACAGTTACACAGTAACCCACTACACTATTAAAGCTTAAACCGCCATGCCCCCCATCACAAAGTAAACCACTACACTACTATTAATCGCTAAACTGCCGCAACCCACAATGCAAAGTAACCCATTACATTACTAACCCCTTAACAGCCACACACACCCATCTAAGTTTACTAAAAACAGATTATCCTTACCTTTATTAAAAAAAAAAACTAAAATTACTTTAAAAAAACAAAAAACTAACATTACTTTAAAAAAAAAAAAACATACATTAACATAAAAAACTAACATTGCATTACTTAAAAAAATACTACCATTGCAAAAAAATAAAAAAAACTACCATTACAAAAAACAACAAATTATGCCTAGTCTAAAACCCCAGTGAAAAAAAAAAACACACCAAAATGAAAAAACTATACTAACACTAAACTACAGATATAGCCATTAAAAGGTCCTTTTGAATGGCATTGCCCTAAAGAGTCAGTTCTTTTGGTAATAAAAAAACGACATACCTCTACAATTAACACCCCCACCCCCCTCACCCACTGCATTTAGCTCTTTTGCTGTCCAGGAAAAAAAAAAAAAAACTTAAAAAAAAAAAAAAAGAACAAACAAAAAATCCTAGCACTAAACCCCAAAGAAGGTACTCACCAAATATGAATCCAGGCAGTATCATCTTAATCCCAGCGGTGGTTCATCTTCTTATCTTCATCCAGTTGGGAATCTTCATCCATCTTCTTATCTTTATACCGGCGATGATCTTCTTATCTTCATCCCAGTGGAGGTCTTCATCCATCTTCTTATCTTCTGTCCCCGACGTTCTCTTCATGCGATCCTTAGCAGCACACTGAATTTTGAATGTGAGGTACACCCTTTATAGAGGTACCCTTACATTTCTATTGGCTGATTTTCATTTTCAAATTCAAATTAGCCAAAAGAAAAAGCTTTCATTCTTTTGGCTGCTTTGAAATTGACATTAACACGGTCGCAATATTCTCACTTCTGCTCTTTGCATACATCAGGTTAGTGCGTGAGCAATAATTATTAACTTTCAACTTGTAATACACACGCCACTCAACGCGTATTTATATTTATAAAAAAGAACAGTAACACTTGCAATACCATCTTATTATATAAATTAGTAAAAAAAAATGTCCTAATTTAAAAAATCTTAAAATAATTAAAGGGACAGTCTAGGCCAAAATAAACTATCATGATTCAGATAGAGCATGTAATTTTAAACAATTTTCCAATTTACTTTTATCACCAATTTTGCTTTGTGCTCTTGGTATTCTTAGTTGAAAGCTTAACCTAGGAGGTTCAAATGATAATTTCTTAGACCTTGAAGGCCACCTCTTTTCAGAATGCATTTTAACAGTTTTTCACCACTAGAGGGTGTTAGTTCATGTATTTCATATAGATAACACTGTGCTCGTGCACGTGAAGTTATCTGGGAGCAGGCACTGATTGGCTAAACTGCAAGTCTGTCAAAAGAACTGAAATAAAGGGGCAGTTTGCAGATGCTTAGATACATGATAATCACAGAGGTTAAAAGTATATTAATATAACTGGGTTGGTTATGCAAAACTGAGGAATGGGTAGTAAAGGGATTATCTATCTTTTAAAACAATAAAAATTCTGGTATAGACTGTCCCTTTAAGAAATAATCTATGCACATTTAACACAATATATATATTAAAAAAAGTTCATATATTGTATTATTTTAAAAACATAAGTACATTTTACCAATGCACTGGTATTGAGATATATATATATATATATATATATATATATATATATATATATATATATATATATATATATACCAAAGGAAAGAGTAACAAACTTAAGTTATAATTTTTTTTTTATTTTTTTTTTAAATGCAATCTTATATAGTTTACCAGCACAAACATTCCACTAGTTTTGATGTGTGATGGCCCGTGGACACACAGTGTGTGTGGGGGAGATATTAAAATCCCCATCTATTATCAATTTTGCGCCAGTATGAAGAGCTAGGTGTTTTATCAAATCCTCCCAGAATCTCATGTTCCTATGGTTAGGAGCGTAAAGATTACAAAATACATAATCTATGGAATTCACGGCTGCCTCCACTATCATGTATCTGCCATTAGGGTCTAAAGATGTGTGCTTGATAACTACTGATACTCTTTTCCCAAATACGATGGCCAGACCCCGGCTAGCGCTTGTGTGTGATAGAAAGACCAAGTTCCCTATCCAATCTCTCTGCAATTTCTGATGTTCTACATCTGTCAGGTGTGTCTCTTGAAGCATTGCAATATCTGTACCCAATTTCCTGAGGTGATTGAGGGCCGCCTTGCGTTTTATAGGTGTATTAAGGCCTCCCACATTCCATGTTACCACTTTGAGTGGCATTTTAGTATAATCGTGCTATGTGGCATGGATTTACCCCCCCCAAAAAAAAGGGAAAGAAGGGGGAGGGTAGGGGTGGGAACGGGGTGGGGAGCTGGGGGTGAGAGAGGGAATGAACAGACACAGAGTATGGTGTTATATCTACAACACAACACAACAGTACCAGGTAGCAACAACACTTCTGCCCGCCAATTGATCAGAATATTTCCCAGTAGTGCTCTGTCGACACTATCCCTAATCTTAATAGTATGTGAAGGTGAACTTACAGTACTCTGGCATCGTGTATGCATATAAGCTAATTTCTCCTCCCGTGTTAGAACAGTCAAGATTCCCCATTGTCCCCTCCTAACGTTAGTTACATAGTTGCCTAACACATAACTCTGCGCTGTCTTTAATGTCAATTTCTTCACTATAGGATTGCTAATTGTATTTGCTAGGCATTTAGGCCTGGTTACTCTGCAATGAATATGTGTGTGTATGAGTTCCATGGGACTTAACAGACTAGGTGAGGGAGTGGCCAAACTGCATTCTCTAATCTGCAAGAAATCCCTCCCCCCCCATTCAGTGCACTCTCTTGTCTCCATGTTATTGAATTTATCACTCAAGTGCTCCTGTGAGCATGTTTGTGTTAGGGGTGTATCCCAGCATGACTGGGAAAAGCCATTGTGTGTGTGATGGCCCGTGGACACTGGTTCGAGAGTACAAGAAAAACCCTTAACAACATAAATAACATAACAAACAATAAGTAAATGATATCTAACCTTGAATCTCCATTGTATCTCTACATTTATTGTCTCCCATAGCAGACATGTCAACAAACAACAAAATAAAATTGTATAACAACAAAACATTTTACACATGCATAACGTTACCCTAGAGGCCTGTGATTGCCTCTTCCCATCTTGATTCGGCCTTATGGGCCAAAGTTCTCCAACAGTCCAAGCAATGGCTTTCAAAAAGTCCCATGCAGCCATTTGGGGTAATCCATCGTTTTACAGCAAAGGAGCCCAATAGCTCCAGGTTAAGTCTGAAGCAGAGGTGATGTCTTTACTCTGGTTGGTGGCGCTGCTCAGTGGCAAGATAGCTTTTTAACGCCTGCGGAGAGTGAAAGATTTTAACTCCATGAGGTGTCTGTAGCCTTAATTTTGCTGGGTACAAGAGAGCTACTTGTCTCCCCTGATCGTATAGCTGGGAGCATAATGTTGCAAATTCCTTCCTTTGTTTCGTTACCTGCATGGAGAAATCTTGAAAGAGGAGGAGTTTTGACCCTTCATACACAATCTCTTTGTGGGCCCGATAAGCTCTTAGGATTTTAATCTTCTCCTGAAAATTCAGGCATTTGAATATCACCTGCCTGGGTTTAGCCTGTGCTTGGTCCAGGCCTCTTTCGGGCCCTATCCGATGTGCCCTCTCCACATCTATAGGCAGGATGTCAGGGTGTATGCCTAGGAGTTTGGGGAAAGTTAGTGCTGTAAACTCCAGGAGGCTTTTGCCTTTGAGAGATTCCAGCACTCCCATTATGCAGAGGTTGTTGCGACGACTTCTGTTTTCCAGGTCCTCTACACGTTCCTGGAGAGCTTGTGTCTTTTTGACCAGTTGTTTAATTGTTGTGTCTGCAACAGATTGTCTATCCTCCACATCGGAGATACGAGTCTCAGCAGCATTTATTCTGGAGGCAAATTGACGAACTTCGCATGTCAGGGTATCAACTCCCGCCTATAGAGAGTCCATTTTGGGGAGAAAAAAGGACTTTAACTCCTGTAACAAGGTATTATGAACCCTTGCATTGGTGCTTGTTCTATCAGTACTGAATTTTCTGAGTGTATTTCCGCTAGATGTTTCTGTTGTTTTTTATTCTCAGCAGTTTTTGCCCTGTGCAACATGTCTGCTGCAGCAATGGGGGAGATCTTGTGAAAAAATGTATCCACTTTCATCAGTTCGCAGGTTGTCAATATTGGGATGCTGGACACACTCTGTTTATTTAAATACATTTCCTTGTCACAATAGTGTGTGTTTTATGTTGTGGAACTGGACCCTGGGCAACACATCCAAGCACTCCGACAAAATGTGGTGTTGTATTGCTCTATAGCGTGGAGAGGAATGCCCCAGCAGGGAGGCCAAGCCCGGTGGGCTAGAACCGCAAAACCTGAAGCCTTTGCATTCAGGCATATACTTTGCATATTCACATCACAGATGAAGGAGTTGGCAATTCTTAATGCCTTAATCATCTCTTGAATATCCTCAAGGGGAGATTCCACCTCAATAAGTTCAGACGCTCCAGCCACCGTGGCTACTGCTGCCACCAGTTGGAATAAAAATCCTGTGTGTTGGAACATTCTCCTCAGGAAAGTTTAAAACTTCTTGTCCATAGGCTCTCTAAAGGATAAACTATCCTCAAGGAGGATAGTAGTACGCTTATCTAGCGTCAAAATGGTGCCATCCACCATAGGGATGGAATCCCACAATTCTTTTTGAGAGTCAGGGACCGGGAACGATTTCTTAAAAGTTACAGAGGGAGAAAAGGAAGTTCCAATTCTTTCCCATTTGTTACTAATAATGTTCGCCATACGAACTGGTACAGGAAAAGTCTGTGGTACCTTCCTGTCTTCGTAGACCATGTCTAACTTAGGGACCTTAGGCTCCTCAGAAAGCTTAGCCTCTGGAACCTATAGTGTAGACAGGATGTTGTTAAGTAAAAAATGCAGATGTTCAATTTTTAATCTAAAGGAGGGTTTCTCCGCTGGAGGAGACTTAGTAACAGACATCTCTGACTCAGAAAGTTCACCCTCTGATGCTACAGAGGTTAACTCATCCTCAGATAGCTGAGACAGGTGAGATCTGATAGGAATTTAGATGTCTCTAAGTCGGGAGAACTATATTTAACCTTTCTCTTACATTTCCCAGAGATAGGTAAGGCACTTAGGGCCACAGACACTGCCGATTGTAGCTGCGCGGTAAAGTCATCAGGACAAAGGCCCCCTCCAGATGGAGGATTAGCTGTGCAGCTGGGAACTGCATGTGAAGCGGTTTGAGTAGACAGGGCAGAAATCTCTCAGGTCAAAGAATCCTGAGAGGTTGATGGTTCAGAGGGACTAATTGTGCTATGGGTATTGGCAGACTTAGCTCCCTTCTTAGACTTTAAAACAGTGCTTAGGCAATTGGAACAAAATTGAGCAGGCTGGCAAATCAGGAGTTATTAGCTAACAGTCTGGATGGTTTTGCAGAAAAAATTTCCCTGCATCTCCAGACTCTAACTTTCATCAATACTCTCACTGAGAGGTTTATATGATTACTTAAAAACTCCAGTCCTCTCTTGGAGGGAACATACCCATTACAGGACTATCCAAATTTTTTAACACTTCTCTGCCACCTCCTCTAGTTACCAAAGGCAAAGAATGACTGAGAGAATTGGGGAAGTGGAAGGGATATTTAAGCCTTTGGCTGGGGTGTCTTTGCCTCCCCCTGGTGTCCAGGTGTTGTATTTCCCAACATTAAGAAACGAAGTTGTGGACTCTCCCTGCCTTATGAAAGAAAACATATTTTTTTTCAACTTGTAATAAAAGCGGTAAATAATTTTGCTAGCAAAACAGAAAAAATTAGCTGAGCAATTTGTAATCTGGCCCAAAGCAGGGAGCTTCTAATTTTAAAAGAAATATCCTCCATCTTAGATGAACCTTTTCAGCCATACCTGTCTCACCAGCCTGAACAGTTTCTACACAGAAACCTTTTTTAACTTTTAGTGAAAACACACAATGTGGGCCAGATTACAAATGTGGCTATCGTTAGCATGAAAAGCACAAATGCGATTGCAAGATTGTGGTGTTCTTTACGTTCCAATCCATATTACAAATGGTGCATTGTTTAAATAACCGCAATTTTGTTTGCTCGGGTGAGAGGTAATGTATGTACAAGTTGAAAGTTAATGTGATCACTCGAACGCAATCACATTTACACTTCAAACTTTTTATGCTACCTACGTAAAGAGTTTGACTGGAGGAAACAGTTACACAGTAACCCACTACACTATTAAAGCTTAAACCGCCATGCCCCCCATCACAAAGTAAACCACTACACTACTATTAATCGCTAAACTGCCGCAACCCACAATGCAAAGTAACCCATTACATTACTAACCCCTTAACAGCCACACACACCCATCTAAGTTTACTAAAAACAGATTATCCTTACCTTTATTAAAAAAAAAAACTAACATTACTTTAAAAAAACAAAAAACTAACATTACTTTAAAAAAAAAAAACATACATTAACATAAAAAACTAACATTGCATTACTTAAAAAAATACTACCATTGCAAAAAAAATAAAAAAACTACCATTACAAAAAACAACAAATTATGCCTAGTCTAAAACCCCAGTGAAAAAAAAAAAACACACCAAAATGAAAAAACTATACTAACACTAAACTACAGATATAGCCATTAAAAGGTCCTTTTGAATGGCATTGCCCTAAAGAGTCAGTTCTTTTGGTAATAAAAAAACGACATACCTCTACAATTAACACCCCCACCCCCCTCACCCACTGCATTTAGCTCTTTTGCTGCCCAGGAAAAAAAAAAAAACTTAAAAAAAAAAAAAAAGAACAAACAAAAAATCCTAGCACTAAACCCCAAAGAAGGTACTCACCAAATATGAATCCAGGCAGTATCATCTTAATCCCAGCGGTGGTTCATCTTCTTATCGTCATCCAGTTGGGAATCTTCATCCATCTTCTTATCTTTATACCGGCGATGATCTTCTTATCTTCATCCCAGTGGAGGTCTTCATCCATCTTCTTATCTTCTGTCCCCGACGTTCTCTTCATGCGATCCTTAGCAGCACACTGAATTTTGAATGTGAGGTACACCCTTTATAGAGGTACCCTTACATTTCTATTGGCTGATTTTCATTTTCAAATTCAAATTAGCCAAAAGAAAAAGCTTTCATTCTTTTGGCTGCTTTGAAATTGACATTAACACGGTCGCAATATTCTCACTTCTGCTCTTTGCATACATCAGGTTAGTGCGTGAGCAATAATTATTAACTTTCAACTTGTAATACACACGCCACTCGACGCGTATTTATATTTATAAAAAAGAACAGTAACACTTGCAATACCATCTTATTATATAAATTAGTAAAAAAAAATGTCCTAATTTAAAAAATCTTAAAATAATTAAAGGGACAGTCTAGGCCAAAATTAACTATCATGATTCAGATAGAGCATGTAATTTTAAACAATTTTCCAATTTACTTTTATCACCAATTTTGCTTTGTGCTCTTGGTATTCTTAGTTGAAAGCTTAACCTAGGAGGTTCAAATGATAATTTCTTAGACCTTGAAGGCCACCTCTTTTCAGAATGCATTTTAACAGTTTTTCACCACTAGAGGGTGTTAGTTCATGTATTTCATATAGATAACACTGTGCTCGTGCACGTGAAGTTATCTGGGAGCAGGCACTGATTGGCTAAACTGCAAGTCTGTCAAAAGAACTGAAATAAAGGGGCAGTTTGCAGAGGCTTAGATACAAGATAATCACAGAGGTTAAAAGTATATTAATATAACTGGGTTGGTTATGCAAAACTGGGGAATGGGTAGTAAAGGGATTATCTATCTTTTAAAACAATAAAAATTCTGGTATAGACTGTCCCTTTAAGAAATAATCTATGCACATTTCACACAATATATATTAAAAAAAAAAGTTCATATATTGTATTATTTTAAAAACATAAGTACATTTTACCAATGCACTGGTATTGATATATATATATATATATATATATATATATATATATATATATATATATATATATATATATATATATATATATATATATATATATATATATATATATATATATATATATATATATATATATATACCAAAGGAAAGAGTAACAAACTTAAGTTATAATTTTTTTTTATTTTTTTTTTTAAATGCAATCTTATATAGTTTACCAGCACAAACATTCCACTAGTTTTGAATCCACGTGTAGTAAAAAGAGATGTAACAGCTTATAAATTTGTAGCAAGCGTTGTATGAAATGTTAGCTACAGTACATTTAGAAATCTCATAAAAATTATCGGCAGCCACAACCTCTGGCATCTCTACAAGAGCTATTTCTACCATTTGTATCAAGTGTGATAGTAGCTGATGATTGTAGCTAGTGCTGGTAAAAAGCTCTTGCTACAGATAGCTAATATTGTGTAACCTAGCCCTTAGTTGTGTTTCTAAGTTCATACTTTTTGTAGATAAATGTCATTTAATTAATGTAAAGGCAACAAGACAGAAAAAAAATAGAAATATAATTTGGACTCCTTTGTTGGATGCTGAAAAAGTGACATTAAAGGGACATTAAACACTAAACAAATGCTATAAATAATGATGCATTTAAAGAAAAGATTAGTCTGAGAATAACATGTAGATATATTTTTATAGTTTTATTAGCTGTTTAAATATTGACAAAATAAGTGTAAAGTTTTAGTGTCAATTAAACAATGAAAGCTGCCATGTTGTAACTTAGGTTACCTTCTCTGCTGTGGCCAATTAGAGACAGTTATAAATAGGTCACTAGAGTGTGCAGCCAATGACTGTGTGGACTATAACAGTGTTCTGCACTTCCATTTCGAACAGCAACTGAAAAGCTCACAATTTCAGAATAGATTTACAGGAAATGGGGACAAAATTATTAATGAAAGTGTACTGCAGACTTTTTTTTATATTTTTACAATTTATCATATTATATTACATCTCAAAGTGTTTAATGTCCCTTTAAATGCATGTTTCTGGAAATGTTTAAATGTTCTTGTATATAAAACTATAATTCCTTTGTTTAACACACAGTTCAGTTCTGTCATTATAATTTTTTAACATTCTGATAAACAGATTGGCTCTAAATATATTGTTCAACTACAAACATCATTGTTACAGCTGTAATTGAGACTATCAAGACACTGTTCTCTGCAATTAGACAGTCAAGATGGTGCTCAGCAGCACGGCAGCACAAATTCTAATTTCTTTTTCGGTACATGTTTGCAAAGAAAACACTTTCAATTTTTAGTGATCTTAATGGACCATCTGTTTGACAAAAATGTCCAGGAGTTAGAAAAGTTAAACAGAAATGCATTTATCTTTTAGTTACAAATACAATGATGGAGAAAAAAAGAAAATTAAGAACATGTTATATAGCATATGTTATTACTTTATGTCCTTTTTTTCCCAAATTAGTTAAATGATTTCCCTTTTGTTTAAGAAGCAGATTTTAAAATTATATATTTGAGACCTGGTAAGACAGTGCTGGGAAAGCAAGAACAATATCTGAGATCTCATTTTTTAATTACTATTACTTTGTACAACAATTGTTTCTTTAGGTGCATGGTTAATTAAAATTATAGGTGTGCACGGAAGAAACATTTGGTTTGGCTGCGTATTTCGGACCGAATATTTGAAAAAAAATTAACTTTCCAAAATATTCTGCTGCAATACTATTTGGTATACAAATATTCGCTGAATATTCGTTGAACATTTACATTTGTATTTCTTAAACAAATGTAAATGTTCCTTGGCTACCTCTAGTATGCTGGAGAGCCATGCTTATCCCGGTTCTTTGGAGCACAGGGAGCGCTGATAGTAGGCTCTGAGCAGCGGATTCCAAGGTCCATGCTAAAGGACCTTTACTTTTAGTTAAGGCCATGGAATCCAATTAGCACGGTTCTCCGGCATGCAAGAGGTAAGTATTTTTAACCTCTAAAGTAATTCAAAGAAAATTAATGAATATTGAGGTTTCTGTTATGTCCATGGAATATTTCTCTATCAGACCAATTCTGGCCAGTAGTCTTCTTATTGCAAAAAAGAGAGGAAGTGATGGCACTACTAATATAATTCGGTGGGGATGGGCCTAGAATAATCCAAAATTGGCTTTATGCAAAGTGTAAATAGCCCCAAGGTGCTGTGTATTTACAGACACTTGTACCAGTACAACTATAGAGTAGTTGCAAAAAAAGAATACACATGTAGCACTCTAATCCCACACAGTAAATCTAATTAATATAGGATGTTGTACATCAACAAAAGAGAATAAAAAAATTAAACAGTCAGCCAGATTACAAGTTTTGCGTTACGGCTGTTCGCTAATTACTTGTACATTATTTTCACCACTCACCTTTCATAGTGCTGCTATTACAGGTTTGCAAAAAGCAGGCTTGTGCGGGCAATATGGTTGAGTTGAGTTCCATACCTCACCCACATACAAGCGCTGCTTTGACGTGCTTGTGCATGATTTTCCCATAGACATCAATGGGAGAGCCAGCAAAAAAAAAGCCTAACACCCGCGATCGCGGAAACAAAAGCTCTGTAACACAGCCCCATTGAGGCCTATGGGGAAAGAAAAAGTTACCTTTAAACCTAACACCCTAACATAAACCCCACGTCTAAACACCCCTAATCTGCTGCTCCTAACATCGCCGACACCTACATAAAACTATTAATCACTAATCTGCCACCCTTAACATCACCGCCACATAATTAAAACTATTATCCCCTAATCTTCTGCCCCTAACATCGCCGCCACTTACATTACAGTTATTAACCCCTAAACCACCGCCCTCCTGCATTGCAAACACTTTTTAAATATTATTAACCCCTAATCTGCTGTCCGCCCACATCGCCACTATAATAAACCTATTAACCCCTAAACCTAACCCTAATGTAACCCTAACCCTAACACCCCCTAACTTAAATATAATTAAAATAAATCTAAATAAAACTTACAATTATTACCTAGATAATTCCTATTTAAAACTAAATACCTGTAAAATAAAACCTAAGCTAAACTAATAGTTACATTGTAGCTAGCTTAGGTTTTATTTTTATTTCACAGGTAAGTTTGTATTTATTTTAGGTAGACTAGTTAGTAAATAGTTATTAACTATTTACTAGCTACCTAGTTAAAATAAATACAAACTTACATGTGAAATAAAACCTAAGCTGCCTTACACTAAAACCTAACATTACAATAAAATTAAATAAATTAAATTAATACAATAGATTTATCAAATTGACCAAAAAACCCCCACTAAATTACACAAAATTAAAAATTGAAATGATCAAAAATAAAAAAGAATTACTCCTAGTCTAATAGCCCTATCAAAATAAAAAAGCCCCCCCCCCAAATAATAAAAAACCCTAGCCCACACTAAACTGCCAATGGCCCTTAAAAGGGCCTTTTGCGGATCATTGCCCCAAAGAAATCAGCTCTTTTACCTGTAAAAAAAAATACAAACAACCCCCAACAGTAAAACCCACCACCCACACAACCAAATCCCCCAAATAAAAACATATCTAAATAAACCTAAGCTAACCATTGCCCTGAAAAGGGCATTTGGATGGGCATTGCCCTTAAAAGGGAATTTAGCTCTTTTACTGCCCAAACCCTAAGCTAAAAATAAAACTCACCCAATAAACCCTTAAAAAACCTAACACGACGATCCACTTACAGTTTTCGAAGACCAGACATCCATCCTCATCCAGGTGGCAGAAGTCTTCATCCAAGCGGGCAGAAATCCTCATCGAAGGCGGCAGAAGTCTTCATCCAAGGGGGCAGAAGTCTGTTAGTTTTTTTTAAGGGTTTATTGGGTGGGTTTTATTTTTGATTAGGGTTTGGGCAGTAAAAGAACTAAATGCCCTTTTAAGGGCAATGCCCATCCAAATGCCCTGTTCAGGGCAATGGGGAGCTTAGGTTTATTTAGCTTATTTCTTTGGGGCAATGCCTCGCAAAAGGCACTTTTAAGGGCAATTGGCAGTTTAGTGTAGGCTAAGGTTTTTTTTTATTTTGGGGGGGCTTTTTAATTTTGATAGGGCTATTAGTTTAGGAGTAATTCTTTTTTATTTTTGATAATTTTGTTTTTTATTTTGTGTAATTTAGTGTTTTTTTGAATTTAAATAAATGTATTGCATTAATTTAATTTATTTAAATTTATTGTAATGTTAGGTTTTAGTGTAAGGCAGGTTAGGTTTTATTTTACAGGTAAGATTGTATTTATTTTTACTAGGCAGTTAGTAAATAGTTAATAACTATTTGCTAACTAGTCTACCTAGTTAAAATAAATACAATCGTACCTGTGAAATAAAAATAAAACCTAAGGTAGATACAATGTAACTATTAGTTATATTGTAGCTAGTTTAGGTTTTATTTTACAGGTAAGTATTTAGTTTTAAATAGGAATTATTTTGGTAATAAAGTTTTATTTAAATTTATTTTAATTATATTTAAGTAAGGTGTGTTAGGGTTAGGGTTACTTTAGGGTTAGTTTAGGGGTTAATAGGTTTATTATAGCGGCGCCGCTGACGGACGGCAGATTAGGGGTTAATAATATTTAAATAGTGTTTGCGATGCAGGAGGGCGGTGGTTTAGGGGTTAATAGTTTTATTATAGTGGCGACGATGTCGGGAAGCAGCGGAATAGGGGTTAATACATTTTTTCAGTGGCGGCGATGTCCAGAGCAGCAGATTAGGGGTTAATAATTGTATTATATTGTTTGCGTTGCGGGAGGGCCTCGATTTAGGGGTTAATGCAAAGTTTATGGGTGTTAGTGTACTTTGTGACAGTTTAGTTATGAGTTTTATGTTACAGCTTTGTAACATAAAACTCATAACTACTGACTTTAGATGGTGGTACAGATATTGTCATTTTAGGCTGTACCGCTCACTTTTTCGCCTCACAGCAATACTCGTAATACCGACGCTATGGAAGTCACATTGAAAAAGGACTTTTCTTAAAGTGCGGTACTGACGTTGCGTGACGGACAAAAAAGTGTGTGGTACACCTATTCTGACAAGACTTGTAATAGCGGCATTAGGGAAAAAGCATCGTTATGGGCCATAACGATGTTTTTTCACTCATAACACCAAACTCGTAATCTAGCTGTTTATTAGGTATAATTAAAAATGGGTACTTTTAAAACCAACTAGAGAAAAATAGGGCTGGTCAACGCATGTTTTCCTGGGTACAGTTACAGCAAGAGTTAAATAATATGTGGTGATAAAGGTCAATATAATTGATGAGGTAGACAAATAGGAGACCTATGATATATATGGCGCCTATAAGTTGATGTTGCGGCTAGGAGATAAGTTGGGATCTGGCAAGGGAAAATTCCCAAATTATGTTGGTGTTTAGTGCAAACTGTATAAATTATGGTGTTACAATGTGCGTATGTTCCACCTTTCAATCTGTAGCAATTTTACAATGTAAAATGAATATATCTCACAATTCAATTCCTAAAACAGTTTTATGTATATGTCAAAATCGAGTTGCCTCTTGGATATTATGGATATAGAGTCCTTCTCTAGATAACGAAGTTTAGATTGCTCTAGGAATTATATATGTTATCACAGAGCAGTCATGGAGGCCAATTTATCAAAGGTCTTGCCGACCTGATCCGACAGTGAGGATCAGGTCCGCAAGACCTTGCTGAATGCGGAGAGCAATACTCTCTCCGTATTCAGCATTGCACCAGCAGCTCACAAGAGCTGCTGGTGCAACGCGCCCCCTGCAGAGTCGCAGCCAATCGGCTGCCAGCAGGGAGGTGTCAATCAACCCGATCGTACTCGACTGGGTTGAATCGTGGCGATTTCTGTCCTCCTGCTCAGAGCAGGCGGACAGGGTTATGGAGCAGCAGTCTTTAAACCGCTGCTTCATAACTGCTGTTTCTGGCGAGTCTGAAGACTCACCAGAAACACGGACCCACAAGCTCCATATTCAGCTTGATAAATGGGCCCCTTAATATAGAGTATCCAAAAGCATGAACTATTACAAATATTATAATAATGTTGGAAATACTGTATATATATATAACTGCAATCAGGAGATCTCGGTCTATATTATAGTGAATAAACAGCCTAATGATATACGTCTCTTGGAGTAAACTGGTCAGTATACTTTACTAATATGTCCTTTACTAAATAAGTGAGAAATCACTCATTCACAAATGTAATTTGTATTGCTGTGTGGTCATCATAATATATACTTGCAGAGAGTCTACTCTGCCTCAGTAGTTCACTTAGTGTCCTAGGCACTCTATAATTACATATAGGCTACCCAGCTGCTATTCTAAACATAAGTGTAACTGCTATAAATTTCTCAGAGCAGTTTTGATATACCAATGGTTATAATGTTACCTGTTATAATGCTTCTACTTATATTAAAACTGTCAAGTACGTTGAAATATTGTTGCTTTAAGACAACAACACCGTGTATTAGGCAATACGGTAATTCGTTACTGATGTTTCCACTTGAAACTGTTAACTAAGTGACTGAGAGATAAGTTTTTCTCAAAGTATTGCTTATATTTCTATATAGTCATCGTAGTGTATGGCTGTAAAGAGAATAATCTGCCACAGATGTTTACTTTGTGTCCTAGACACGTTGTATAGATGTGTATATATTATAAGTTTCCCAATAATTGTACTTGTTATAAGTCTCACTACATTAAATTTGCAGCCTGTTAGTTCTCTTGCGAATGCTTAAAAACATGCAGCAAATATTCGTAACTAGATATAAGTTGTATTGCGCATGAATTTAGTAAGTATAAAAATCATATCCGATCAAGGATTGCACATTTGTAATGAGATACCTGTATTTTAGCCAGAGCATACAAGACCTCTGGTCAATGCCTGCTATTACAGAGTCAAACCCCACATGAGTAACCAAATAAATCTGAGAATACAATTTGTGTCAGCTCAGATATCATATTAGCAGCCCTAATTTGCTACTAGAGTATTAAAAATGAAGGGTCCCACATGCCCTTTCCCCTGATATGTTTTGCCAGTTTCTCCGACTTTTTTGAAGATCTGGGCACCACGGTGTTGGTGGCTTTTTGTGATGTTAGACCACGCCTACTATTCAGTATTGGTGAATCAGATCCATTGTGAATCAGATGCAACATTGCACCCAGGATCCTTATAAAGTTGTAATAATCATTGGCCGCTGTAGATTCAATAATTAAAACATCTATTTTGAAGTTATAACATTTTATTATATTGGTTAGAATATTATAATGGTAAGTATGTTATAATAATATACAGACTCTCATGGTCATTACTGGATTGTGTGTATAGTTCTTATCTAAATTCCATTTTTTACTTTTTGATATTCAGCTGTGAATGAGATATCCGAGAATTATCTCATCTTCCTTATGAAATATGGTGTGAATGTAGGATTTATTTACTTTTTAGATACTCCTAAAATGCTGCTCTCAATTCGATGAGACATTCGTGAATGAGATAAAATAATAAAAAAGGACTGTGAGTAAAAATAAATATAAATATATATTACCTGGTAAAGGACTAGGTAAAAGTGATTATATTGAATAGATGTTATAGTCCATTTCTAAACCCCTTAACTCTATCCTATATAACACATATATATGTGTCTTACTAGCAATAAATGGTTACTAGGACGATTTGTATCTTGTAATGATCACCAAAGTGTAAGTGAAAAAAATGGCTCTAAGTGGGTCTGCTGTATTTATTCTCTGTTAAAGTAAGATTTTCTGTTTAAGTATAATAGTTAGCTAACCAAGGCCTAGATTTGGAGTTTGGCGGTAGATGGGTTGTTAACGCTACGTGGGCTTTTTTCTGGCCGCACCATAAATTTAACTCTGGTATCGAGAGTCCAAAAAAATGCTGGGTTAGGCTCCAAAAAAGGAGCGTAGAGCATTTTTACCGCAAATGCAACTCTCTATACCAGAGTTGCTTACGGACGCGGCCAGCCTCAAAAACGTGCTCGTGCACGATTCTCCCATAGGAAACAATGGGGCTGTTTGAGCTGAAAAAAAAACCTAACACCTGCAAAAAAAGCAGCGTTCAGCTCCTAACGCAGCCCCATTGTTTCCTATGGGGAAACACTTCCTATGTCTGCACCTAACACTCTAACATGTACCCCGAGTCTAAACACCCCTACCCTTACACTTATTAACCCCTAATCTGCCGCCCCCGCTATCGCTGACCCCTGCATATTATTATTATTAACCCCTAATCTGCCGCTCCGTAAACCGCCGCTACTTACATTATCCCTATGTACCCCTAATCTGCTGCCCCTAACACCGCCGACCCCTATATTATATTTATTAACCCCTAATCTGCCCCCCACAACGTCGCCTCCACCTGCCTACACTTATTAACCCCTAATCTGCCGACCGGACCGCACCGCTATTATTATAAAGTTATTAACCCCTAATCCGCCTCACTAACCCTATCATAAATAGTATTAACCCCTAATCTGCCCTCCCTAACATCGCCGACACCTAACTTCAATTATTAACCCCTAATCTGACAACCGGAGCTCACCGCTACTATAATAAATGTATTAACCCCTAAAGCTAAGTCTAACCCTAACACTAACACCCCCCTAACTTAAATATAATTTAAATCTAACGAAATTAATTAACTCTTATTAAATAAATTATTCCTATTTAAAGCTAAATACTTACCTGTAAAATACATCCGAATATAGCTACAATATAAATTATAATTACATTGTAGCTATTTTAGGATTAATATTTATTTTACAGGCAACTTTGTAATTATTTTAACCAGGTACAATAGCTATTAAATAGTTAAGAACTATTTAATAGTTACCTAGTTAAAATAATAACAAAATTACCTGTAAAATAAATCCTAACCTAAGTTATAATTAAACCTAACACTACCCTATCAATAAATTAATTAAATAAAATACCTACAATTACCTACAATAAAACCTAACACTACACTATCAATAAATAAATTAAATACAATTACTACAAATAACTACAATTACATAAACTAACTAAAGTACAAAAAATAAAAAAGAACTAAGTTACAAAAAATAAAAAAATATTTACAAACATAAGAAAAATATTACAACAATTTTAAACTAATTACACCTACTCTAAGCCCCCTAATAAAATAACAAAGACCCCCAAAATAAAAAAATGCCCTACCCTATTCTAAATTAATAGAGTTAAAAGCTCTTTTACCTTACCAGCCCTGAACAGGGCCCTTTGCGGGGCATGCCCCAAGAAAATCAGCTCTTTTGCCTGTAAAAAAAAACATACAATACCCCCCCAACATTACAACCCACCACCCACATACCCCTAATCTAACCCAAACCCCCCTTAAATAAACCTAACACTAAGCCCCTGAAGATCTTCCTACCTTGTCTTCACCTCAACAGGTATCACCGATCCGTCCTGGCATCCGGTGCTGAAGAGGTCCAGAAGAGGCTCCAAAGTCTTCCTCCTATCCGGCAAGAAGAGGACATCCGGACCGGCAAACATCTTCATCCAAGCGGCATCTTCGATCTTCTTCCATCCGGTGCGGAGCGGGTCCATCTTGAAGCAGCCGACGCGGATCCATCCTCTTCTTCCGGCGTCTCCCGACGAATGACGGTTCCTTTAAGGGACGTCATCCAAGATGGCATCCCTTGAATTCCGATTGGCTGATAGGATTCTATCAGCCAATCGGAATTAAGGTAGGAATATTCTGATTGGCTGATGGAATCAGCCAATCAGAATCAAGTTCAATCTACTGGCTGATCGGAACAGCCAATTGAATGCGAGCTCAATCTGATTGGCTGATTGGATCAACCAATCGGATTGAACTTGATTCTGATTGGCTGATTCCATCAGCCAATCAGAATATTCCTACCTTAATTCCGATTGGCTGATAGAATCCTATCAGCCAATCGGAATTCGAGGGAAGCCATCTTGGATGACGTCCCTTAAAGGAACCGTCATTTGTCGGGAGACGCCGGAAGAAGAGGATGGATCCTCGTCGGCTGCTTCAAGATGGACCCGCTCCGCACCGGATGGAAGAAGATCGAAGATGCCGCTTGGATGAAGATGTTTGCCAGTCAGGATGTCCTCTTCTTGCCTGATAGGAGGAAGACTTTGGAGCCTCTTCTGGACCTCTTCAGCACCGGATGCCAGGACGGATCGGTGATACCTGTTGAGGTGAAGACAAGGTAGGAAGATCTTCAGGGGCTTAGTGTTAGGTTTATTTAAGGGGGGTTTGGGTTAGATTAGGGGTATGTGGGTGGTGGGTTGTAATGTTGGGGGGGGTATTGTATGTTTTTTTTTACAGGCAAAAGAGCTGATTTTCTTGGGGCATGCCCCGCAAAGGGCCCTGTTCAGGGCTGGTAAGGTAAAAGAGCTTTTAACTCTATTAATTTAGAATAGGGTAGGGCATTTTTTTATTTTGGGGGTCTTTGTTATTTTATTAGGGGGCTTAGAGTAGGTGTAATTAGTTTAAAATTGTTGTAATATTTTTCTTATGTTTGTAAATATTTTTTATTTTTTGTAACTTAGTTCTTTTTTATTTTTTGTACTTTAGTTAGTTTATGTAATTGTAGTTATTTGTAGTAATTGTATTTAATTTATTTATTGATAGTGTAGTGTTAGGTTTTATTGTAGGTAATTGTAGGTATTTTATTTAATTAATTTATTGATAGGGTAGTGTTAGGTTTAATTATAACTTAGGTTAGGATTTATTTTACAGGTAATTTTGTTATTATTTTAACTAGGTAACTATTAAATAGTACTTAACTATTTAATAGCTATTGTACCTGGTTAAAATAATTACAAAGTTGCCTGTAAAATAAATATTAATCCTAAAATAGCTACAATGTAATTATAATTTATATTGTAGCTATATTCGGATGTATTTTACAGGTAAGTATTTAGAGTTAATTAATTTCGTTAGATTTAAATTATATTTAAGTTAGGGGGGGTGTGTTAGTGTTAGGGTTAGACTTAGCTTTAGGGGTTAATACATTTATTATAGTAGCGGTGAGCTCCGGTCGTCAGATTAGGGGTTAATAATTGAAGTTAGGTGTCGGCGATGTTAGGGAGGGCAGATTAGGGGTTAATACTATTTATTATAGGGTTAGTGAGGCGGATTAGGGGTTAATAACTTTATTATAGTAGTGCTCAGGTCCGCTCGGCAGATTAGGGGTCAATAAGTGTAGGCAGGTGGCGGCGACGTTGTGGGGGGCAGATTAGGGGTTAATAAATATAATATAGGGGTCGGCCGTGTTAGGGGCAGCAGATTAGGGGTACATAGCTATAATGTAGGTGGCGGCGCTTTGCGGTCGGCAGATTAGGGGTTAATTATTGTAAGTAGCTGGCGGCGACGTTGTGGGGGGCAGGTTAGGGGTTAATAAATATAATACAGGGGTCGGCGGGGTTAGGGGCAGCAGATTAGGGGTACATAAGTATAACGTAGGTGGCGGTCGGCAGATTAGGGGTTAAAAAAATTTAATCGAGTTGCGGCGATGTGGGGGGACCTCAGTTTAGGGGTACATAGGTAGTTTATGGGTGTTAGTGTACTTTAGGGTACAGTAGTTAAGAGCTTTATGAACCGGCGTTAGCCCAGAAAGCTCTTAACTCCTGCTTTTTTTCTGCGGCTGGAGTTTTGTCGTTAGAGCTCTAACGCTCACTTCAGAAATGACTCTAAATACCGGCGTTAGGAAGATCCCATTGAAAAGATAGGATACGCAATTGACGTAAGGGGATCTGCGGTATGGAAAAGTCGCGGCTGAAAAGTGAGCGTTAGACCCTTTTTTCAGTGACTCCAAATACCGGCGGTAGCCTAAAACCAGCGTTAGGAGCCTCTAACGCTGGTTTTCACGGCTACCGCCAAACTCTAAATCTAGGCCCAAGCTAATTTATAAATATTTTGCTTTGCAAGGGTTGCATTTTATAAATCAAAAATAACTGTTTGTTGGTTTGTATCCATTTTTTTGTTTTGTTTCCTGTGTTGGTAATTAGGGGTGGGACTTTTTTCAGCTGTTTGGGCCTTGCAAGCCTATACATTTAGCACAGTAACTCTGTTGAGCTTTCTCTAAGTGGGTCTGCTGTATTTATTCTCTGTTAAAGTAAGATTTTCTGTTTAAGTATAATAGTTAGCTAACCAAGGTAGTTAGGCAAACAAGGGTTTGGGGTAACCAAGGGGAAATAGAATTATTTTATACTTTTAAGTTAAATATTTAAGCAAGAATGTGTGAGAATCTCATTCAGTGTACAGCTTGCCATATGTTTGCATCACTGGAGCAGCCACTTCAGGGATTATATGTCTGTGGTAAATGTGAGCATATTGTCTCTTTAGAAACTCATATTGGAGTTCTGGAGGAACGAATTGCAACACTGCATGAAATTCAGACACTTTAAAGGGAAATGGATAGGACTGAGCTAATTGTTAATGGTTCTAGCAGTAGGAATGGGGAGGATTCATATGAGGAAACTCCAGGATGTAGCTGGGTCACAGTTAGAGGGCGAGGTAAAGGTAAGCGGAAGAGACAGGCCAGTTCTGAGCTGGTACACCCCAACAGATTTGCCAGATTAAGTGAAGATGTTGGGGATATCAGTTCAGGGGTGGCAGTGTCAGAGAGGGCTGTGTTGCCTAGTATAGTGAACAGTCCTTTAGTTGTGGAAGAGCAGCATACTATGGTGGGCAGTCCTTCAGACATAGTAGAGGGGCATACTATAGTTAACAGTCCTTCAGTCATGGAAGAGGGGCATACAACAAGTCAGGGCCTGAGACAGATGCTGGTGGTAGGAGACTCTATTATTAGGAAGGTTGATAGGGTAATTTGTCATCCAGACCCTTTAAATAGAACAGTTTTCTGTCTTCCAGGGGCTCATGTTAGGCATATTGTGGAGCGTATTAATAGATTGTTAGAGGGATGTGGGTCTGATCCTGCAATCATGGTACATATTGGTACTAATGAAGGAATCAGCGGGAGATGGAGAGTCCTAAAAAATGACTTCAGGGAGTTAGGTAGCAAGCTTAAAGCAAGGACCTCCAAAATTATATTTTCTGAGATATTACCAGTGCAGTGTGCTAATTCAGTAAGGCAGAAGGAGCTAAGGTTAGTTAATTCATGGTTAAAAACATGGTGTAAAAATGAGGGGTTTGACTTTTTAGAACACTGGGCTGACTTTTCACTTGGGTATAATTTGTACAGTAAGGATGGATTGCATATAAATGACATGGGTGCAGGTGTGTTGGGGGAAAGGATGGTAGCAAGTTTAGAGAATCTTTTAAACTAGGCAAAGGGGGGGAGGGTCAGTTAGAACACAATAGAATAGAGAGATCAGTCTGTGAATCTGTCAGTCCTTTTGATATCTCAAGGAAGAGATGACTTAAGAAATGTCACATTAGAAAGCATGGAGGAAAGCACACCAAGTATCAGCAGAAAGCACAGGAAAATTAAATGTATCACAACAAATGCAAGAAGCATGACGGGTAAAATGGGGGAGCTGACGCTCTTAGTTGCAGAAGAGGACTATGATGTCATCAGTATAACTGAAACTTGGTGGGATGATTCACATGACTGGGCAGTTAACTTAGAGGGGTATACTTTATTTAGATGGGACAGAAATAATAAAAGGGGTGGAGGAATCTGCATGTATATTAAAACTAACCTTAAACCTACAATAAGGGAAGATATTTCTGATACAGACGACAATGTAGAGACCCTGTGGGTGGAAATAAAAAGTGGGGGGAAAAAATCCTAAAAAAATATTACTAGGAACATGCTACAAGCCCCCCAACATGAGTGACCTGGATGAAACACAACTACTAATACAAATTGGTAAGGCTGCTAATAACAGTGCTGTAATTATGGGAGATTTTAACTACCCTGATATAAACTGGGCCAATGAAACTAGTAATTCAGCTAAGGGGGATAGATTTATAAATGTTCTCAGGGATAACTTCTTGTCACAATTAATAGAGGAGCCAACTAGGAGTAACGCTATATTGGATTTAGTGCTATCAAATAATACAGATATAATATCAAACATAGAAGTCAAAGAACATTTGGGTAACAGTGATCATAACATGGTCACATTTGAAATTTACTTTCATAAACAGTGTCTTAAAGGTTTAACCAAGACTTTTAATTTTAAGAAAGCTAAATTCAATGATTTAAGGAAATCATTAAATAACATAAATTGGGACAAATTATTCTCTAATAAAAATACAGAGGATAAATGGATAACATTTAAAACTTTGTTAAATAAATATACATATCAACAAATACCATATGGTTACAAAAATAAAAATAAAAAATCCAAGCCAATGTGGCTGAATATAAATGTGTTAAGAGAAATTAGGAAAAAACGTAGGGCATTTAAATTATTCAAAGAAAATAGTACAGACTCAAAATTCCATATTTATAAGGAATGTAACAAAGCATGCAAAAAAGCAATCAAATTAGCCAAAATTGAAAATGAAAAATTAATTGCAAAGGATTCTAAATCTAACCCTAAAAGTTTCTTTAAGTACATAAATAGCAAAAAATCTAAGAAAGACAATATAGGTACATTAAAATGCGGGGAGGGTAGCATGATTAACAGTGACTAAACCAGTTTTTTTCTTCAGTATACACAAGAGAGGAAACATTGGATGATACTTTGGAACAAAATAGAACATGCCAGCCCATACCATTAATTGGGTTATGTATAGAGGATATCAGGAACAAATTGGATAATATAAAGGTAAATAAAACTCCAGGCCCAGATGGAATACACCCAAGGGTTTTGAGGGAATTTAGCACTGTTATAGACAAACCTCTACTCTTAATTTTTCAAGACTCATTATCCTCAGGCATGGTACCCAAGGAAGGCCGTAAAGCTGATGTGGTGCCACTCTTCAAAAAGGGAAGTAGGGATGATCCAGGAAGCTATAGACCAGTTAGTCTGACATCAATAGTGGGGAAGATATTTGAAGGGATTATAAGGGATTATATTGATAGGCATAATCTTGTAAACAAGATTATGAGTTCTAATCAGCATGGTTTTATGAGAAATAGATCATGTTAAACTAATCTAATTAGATTCTATGAGGAAGTAAGTAAAAATATAGATAAAGGGGAATCAGTTGATGTGATATACTTAGATTTTGCAAAGGCGTTTGATACAGTGCCACATGAGAGATTAATGCACAAAATTAAGGGACTGGGAATAGCTGAAAATGTTAATTTGTGGATAAATAACTGGATTAAAGATAGGGAGCAATGAGTAGTAGTAAATGGATCATACTCAGATTGGACAAAGGTAATCAGTGGAGTACCCCAGGGATCAGTGCTGGGCCCTATTCTTTTTAATATTTTTATAAATGACTTGGGGCTAGGATTAAATAGCGACATCTCTATTTTTGCAGATGATACTAAGTTAAGTAAGGTCATTAGGTCAGAGCAGGATGAACTTTCGTTACAAAGGGACCTGCAAAAATTAGAAGTATGGGCAGGTAAATGGAAAATTAGATTTAATACAGGAAAATGCAGGGTTCTACATTTTAGAAGTAAAAATAAGTAGGCAACATATTATTTAAATGGGACAAGACTTAGCCAAACATAGGAGGAAAGGGATTTGGGAGTAGTAATAGATAACAAGCTAAAGATGGGTGCACAATGCAGGGCAGCAGCTTCAAAGGCTAATAAGATACTAGCATGTATTAAAAGAGGCACTGAGGGGTAGTTATCATGCCGTCTACTTTACCTGCCTTCGCCGGTCCAATACGCCCGCCTAAGCTCATCTACCATCGCCGCTGCGGACCTGAATACATTCGCCTAAGTTATCAAAAAAGCTGTTAAAAAGCAGTGCACCAAGTACGGGGCAATGAGCAGCGGATTGTCATAGTTATCACTCATCCGATCTCGCTGCTCTTCGGCTTTTTGACAGCTTTATTGACAAGCTGTCACTAAGCACCCACACTAACTACACTGTTCTACCCCCTATACCGGTGCCCCCGGAGCCCCCCGCAACTAAATAAAGTTAGTAACCCCTAAACCGCCGCTCCTAGACCCCGCCGCAACTCTTATAAATGTATTAACCCCTAACCGCCGCTCCCGGACCCCGCCGCCACCTACATTATACCTAGTAACCCTTATCCTGCCCCCCTATACCGCCACCACCATATAATAAGTTATTAACCCCTATCCTGCCGATCCCGTACCTCGCCAAAACTAAATAAATAGTTTAACCCCTAAACCGCCGCTCCCGGACCCTGCCGCAACCTATATTAAACTATATTAATTTAGAATAGGGTAGGGCATTTTTTTATTTTGGGGGGCTTTGTTAGTTTATTAGTGGGCTTAGATTAGGTGTAAGTAGCTTAAAATTGTTGTAATATTTTTTAAATGTTTGTAACTTATTTTTTTTTATTTTTTGTAACAGCTTTTTTTATTTTTTGTACTTTAGTTAGTTTATTTAATTTAATTTAATTGTAGTTATTTGTAGCTAATTTATTTAATTAATTTAATGATAGTGTAGTGTTAGGTTAATTGTAACTTAGGTTAGGATTTATTTTACTGGTAATTTTGTATTTCTTTTAGCTAGGTAGTTATTAAATAGTTAATAACTATTTAATAACTATTCTAACTAGCTAAAATAAATACAAAGTTACCTGTAAAATAAATATAAATCCTACAATAGCTACAATGTAATTATTAATTACATTGTAACTATCTTAGGGTTTATTTTAAAGGTAAGTATTTAGTTTTAAATAGGATTCATTTAGTTAATAAGAGTTAAATTTATTTAGATGTATTTAATTCATATTTAAGTTAGGGGGTGTTAGAGTTAGGGTTAGACTTAGGTTTAGGGGTTAATAATTTTATTACAGTGACAGTGTGGGAGGGGCAGGATAGGGGTTAATACATTTATTATAGGTGGTGACGGTGTAGGGGGGGCAGATTAGGGTTAATAAGTTTAATATAGGTTGCGGCGGGGTCCGGGAGCGGCGGTTTAGGGGTTAAACTATTTATTTAGTTGCGGCAAGGTCCGGGATCCGCAGGATAGGGGTTAATAACTTTATTATAGGTGGTGGCGGTATAGGGGGGGCAGGATAGGGGTTACTAGGTATAATGTAGGTGGTTTAGGGGTAAATAAGTTTATTATAGTGGTGGCGGGGTCTGGGAGTGGCGGTTTAGGGGTTAATAAGTTTATTATAGTGGCGGCGGGGTCCGGGAGTGGCGGTTTAGGGGTTAATAAGTTTATTATAGTGGCGGTGGGCTCCAGGAGTGGCGGTTTAGGGGGTAAACACTTTATTTAGTTGCGGCAGTGTAGGGGGGGCAGATTAGGGGTGTTTAGACTCGGGGTACATGTTAGGGTGTTAGGTGTAGACAGCTCCCATAGGAATGAATGGGATATCTGGCAGCAGCGAACATGAACTTTCGCTATGGTCAGACTCCCATTGATTCCTATGGGATCCGCCGCCTCCAGGGCGGCGGTTTGAAAACCAGGTACGCTGGGCCGGAAAAGTGCAGAGCGTACCTGCTAGTTTTTTGATAACTCCCAAAAGTAGTCAGATAGTGCCGCACTTGTGTGCGGAACATCTTGAGTGACGTAAGAATCGATCTGTGTCGGACTAAGTCCGGTGGATCAAAGCTTACGTCACTAAATTCTACTTTTGCCGGTATCTAGGGCTTGATAACTAAGGCGAACCAGCCTCGCCTCAAATACGCTGCTGAATTCCAGCGTATTTGAGGTAGACACGTTGATAACTAGAGGCCACTTACTCAAGAGAGGAAAGCATAATTCTCTCACTATATAACGCCCTGGTAAGAACTCACCTTGAGTATGGAGTGCAGTTCTGGGGACCGATCGCAAAAAAAGATATTGCAGAACTAGAAAAAGTTCAGAGAAGGGCCACAAAGCTAATAAGGCTAATAAGGGGATTGGAGAATTTAAGCTATGAGGGGAGGCTAGCCAAACTGGGTCTGTTTTCTTTAGAAAAAAGGTGCTTAAGAGGTGACATGATTACTTTATATAAATATATTCAAGGCCCATATACAGAGATGGCAGAAGCGCTGTTTATTCCAAGAAAATTGTTTGTGACCAGAGGTCACAATTTAAGGTTGGAGGAAAGGAGATTTAATCTCCTGCAACAGAAACGTTTTTTCACTGTAAGAGCAATAACATTTTGGAACTCATTACCAAAGGATGTAGTGAATGCCAATACCCTAGATACATTTAAAAATTATTTGGATACATTCCTGTCTATAAACAAAATTCATGGATATGATTGCTAGTATTAAATGGGTCACCTTTTAGTGGGATTATTTCAGCTTAACTGGAGCTTTTTGTATATATTTTAGATTTGTATAGGTTGAACTCGATGGACTTCTGTCTTTTTTCAACCTCATCTACTATGTTACTATTTTACTATGTTACTATGTTACTATGAAAGTCATTTCATCGTAAAACACCGAATGGAGTACCAATGGGCAAGGCAAAAGGGTAGGTCACAAGGCAAAGCAGGATTCAGCAAAAAGTAGATAGTCCAATCTTTTAGAGTTCCAATGGGAAAGGCAAAAGGGTAGGTCACAAAGCAAAGCAGAATTTAGCAACAAGTGGACAGACAAACAGCATAAACAATGTAGAAAAACACCCTAGGTAAAACAGAGGTAAACCTATACTTGGGAAAGGAAGTTAGAGTGAGGCTGCATTAAATGGGTGAAAGTTTGCGGCAAAAGCGATGCAAATGTGCACACAGCATGGATGCAAAGATGCGCTCAAAGTGCAGTCAAAGATCCGCATGTAAAGGTGCGGCGCCCGGGAGTGATGTCACGATAGTGCCCACGGCGCAGGAAGCTGCCATGGCAACAGCTGCAACGTGACAGTTTTGTCAGTATTTATTAGTTTTGATTAAATTTCCTGGGGAATTAATTTGGATATTTGTTTAGTCAAAACAAAACAAATATCCAAGTTTCGTTAACAAATTTGCATTTGTAACTAAACAAATGCACATGTCTAATGAAAATAATTTGTACTAAAGAAAGATTAACAACAATTTTCAATATTGAGCACAGAGGCAAATACTCATGAATTACACAGCTATTTAAAATCAAGTATTATGAAAAAAGTAGGAAGAGTATGTTGTAAGGAGCAAGGCATTTTCCCAGATGTATTAATGAGACACCAAAGTCAAATTTAAACTTTCATGATTCAGATAGAGCATGCTGCAGTGGCGTCACTAGAGTTGGTGTCACCCGGTGCGGTAAGTTGTGGTGTCACCCCCCAGAAAGCAGACACACACAAACACAAAAACACAGGCACACGCACATACAAACACTCAGACACACTTAAAAACACACTCAGATGCACACACAAACACTCAAAAACACACGCAGATACACACACAAAAACACACACATAAAAACACACACACAAAAACACTCAGACACACACACAAAAACACTCTGACACAAACACTCAGGCACACACACAAACACTTAGACACACACACACACAAACACTCAGGCACACACACAGAAACACTCAGACACACACACACACACACAAACTCAGACACACACACACAAACAAAATATGTAAACTGCACTCCATTAATTATAAAGTTAATGCCTAGAGCTGCTCCCTGGCTCAGCAGATCATCAAATGAAAGATAAACGGAGCACTCTAAAAATAAATCACTAAAGAAAAGGTTTAGGCACACAAACTATGAAAATTCTGCTCTCTGACTCTGTTCCAAGTCTGTCAGTGCACAGCCCCAGGCCGCATGCCTACTGTTTCTTATACCCACCCCCAGACCCCCGTCCAACCTCCCCTCCTACCTCTTCAGTGTGCACTTAGTGTACCATAACCATACCGGTCTGGTGGGCATCATACGTGGCTCCTTCACTTTAGAGACAGTGTCAGACAGTCATGCGGTCAGCTGCCAGGCATCCTAATCATAATCTCCCAGTTCCCGTTTAGAGAGACATCACAGCAGTGAGTGACTCCACTGCTCCACACGTCACTGAGCAGTGAGCACAAATAGGTAGGCAGGTTTAGGCTAGCAGCGCAACTTCGCAAGCCCCACGGCATGCCCACAACATTCATAGTGAAATTAGGCAGGGGAGGAGCAAAGTACAAACAAGCAAAAGCAGCCGGAAAAACTATTTGTGGAAATTGCAGCGCTGGCTCAAAAAAATGGCCAAAAAAATGAAGTGTCTACAACTTCCCCAATCCCCCTAATGTTCACAAATGCTGGCCCCTCTAATAAAAAAATATATGCATCTCTACATTGTATTTCTTTGAATTTCACTAAAATAAAAAATGAAAAAATATATATATATTTTTTTGGTGGTGTCACCCCCTGGAGTGTGCCATCCGGGTGCGGCCCGCACCCCCGCACCCCCTAGTGATGCCACTGGCATGACGTTTTAAGAGATTTTCCATTATCCAATTGTACACAATATTTTTATATGCACACTTTCTGAGGCACCAGCTAGTACTAAAATACATTTGTCAAAACAAAATGTACTTCTTATTTGAAATTCATAGAAAGTGTTGTCTTTTTATTATGCACTTGTTAATTATGCAATTCTAATACATTTAATAGTCCTTTAATCACTGAATAAAATAATACAGGCTTTTCACATATTATTATTTATATTTTCAGGAATTGCCTTTTACAAACTGTAATACAAAAGTTCTTCATGTATCACTTCACTGAATTTTCTGTTGTTGTACGAGTATCCATACAAGTGAATTATGATTTGATTTGCTGCATTTGTTTTTTAAAAAGCATGAAGGTACGCATTGCTTGACCCATATATATATATATAAGAATACATTGACAAGGCAATATGGAAGTAGGAGTGTTTTAATCATAGCTTCAACATTTCCGCCACATAAGTTATGGGACACTCCTATTTTAACTCACTGCTTTTGTTTTTAATGTGTTGTTTTTAAATAAACCATTTTTAAACTTAAGCATAATTCTAGCACCTTTGTTTTTCCCATTTGAATGCTACACGGAGTTAAGCTTCATATCCTTGGATTGATCTTGTGGTTCAACTGGCAGAGTAACACCTGGAGAGAGGGTGAGCTGATACACCCTGAGATATCAGCAAGTCACTACCAGCACATTGGCGCGCTATTGCCAAATGTGAGTACCCATTTTTAGATTTTGATTTCATCATTTCAAGCTCACTTTTGGTCTGCACATGAGGTGCCCCTCTGTTTTGTGTTTAATTTCATAGTTCTAGTGAACTGCTTGTGCAATGCCGCCCCCCTGCAGATTTGCGGCCAATTGGCTGCTAGCAGGGGGTGTCAATCAGCCTGATCGTATGCGATCGGGCAGACGGGTTATGGAGCAGCGGTCTTAACTCCTGTTTCCAGCGAGCCTGAGGGCTTGCACGGAAACAGGGTATCCCTTGATAATTCGGCCCCAGAGTATGCAATTTTAAACAATTTTCTAATTTACTTCTATTGTCATTTGTTCTTTGTTCTCTTGAAATATTTTGTTGAAAAGCAGAGATGTAAGCTCAGGAAAATGCACTTGTCTGGTGCTCTACCTTGGCATCTCTTCAACAAAGAATACCATGGGAAAGTAGAAAATTTGATAAATGAAGGAAATTGAAAACTTTTTTGCATACTCTGAACCACAAACATTTGTTTTAGGTTTCATATCCCTTTAAATAACAGTTGAATGTATCCTAAATCATCTTTACAGTAAAAAAAATCAAATTAAATTGAAATTGTGCGTTCAAATTTTTCTATATGTACACACAACATTGTTTTAGTGCAACTTTGAGGCTTTAGGCTCCATCTATGGAGCTGCAGATGCAGCTTCTGAGCCAGTGTTTCCGGCACACGTGAGTGGGCCTGAAATGCTTGTTAAAGGGACATTAAAGTAAATGTAAACTTTACTGAATTGAAGGCCAGTATTAATTCATTCTGGTTTATAAAGATGCTTATTTTTAAAAATACTTAATTCCTCCGCCCACATCTCCTGCTTTCTTTAGCAGATCGATGATGAATTTGGCTTCCTACAATCATTGTGTGCCCCCTTAGGTGCACAGCTCGTGGGGCAACGCAATAATTGAATAATTGAAGGAAGCCAGATTCATCATCGATCTACTAAAGAAAGCAGTAGATTCAGCGGAGGTTCGGCATTATGCTTAACATAACTCAAAGGTAAGTATTTTAAAAATATGCATCTTTGTAAACTTAAATTAATTAAAATGCCCCTGTTTTTAAGATTATTATTTGATACTGGCCATTAATTGATTAAGGTTTACATTCATTTTAAAAACAAAGGGCTAGATTACAATTAGAGTGCTAAATAATGCTTTCGGGAAAGCGATATTTGCGCTCCACTTAGTAATAACAAGGCACGCTAAAGTGCGTTGGTATTACAAGTTGTCAAAAATGCTAACGCAAGCTCGCTTTTGCATTGCTGGGAAGCATGGTACTCACAAGAGCGTGCTTCCATAGGCTCCAATGGGAGCCTCATTCTGATTTCATCAGAGACTGCACAGAACCTAAGAGCAGCGAAGGGAGAAAGTAGTGCAGCTATTATTTACATATATATATTTATGTGTTACTATCTGTATATACACATATTAACACATTAATATACATGTATATAAGCATATACATATATATTTACTCAGCGCACACAGTTCCAGTAGATGGCAATGCAAAGCTTGAGTACACCGTGCTCGATGTTTTTCTGCTGCAGGACCCCTCCAGGGACTTTTTAATGGATTACCAATAAAGCTGTTTTTACTTACACATTTGACCCACGGATCAAATTCTTTTTTCAATTCTTGTGTATCTATGGCCAGGATCCGGGGTCACCAAGCTCGGCAACTTTCTTCCTAAGGGATACAGGCAACAGTGCTTACACTACGGAACTACTTCGGCGCCAGTATCGGACATCCGGCGCAAGGATCTGACGTCACTCTACCACGAGGACACGGAGGACTCCCGACACTACAGACGTCTCAGACAGCCCTGGAGCTGCACGTTGGGAGACCGAAGGAAAGAGGCAGGAGGACTGCTATATCAGAACGAAGGCCACGACAGTAATCGTGAGTTGCAAGCGGCTACACGCTGCATGGGGCTCGGTCCCCAGCACTTATACACATATCGTATTTGCTGTATAGCCTTAATCTGAATTGCACTACCTGACCCACAGACAAATTTACAGGGTGGATGAACTCTCACCAGTACTACCATTATGCTTAGAGTGAACGGTAGTGTAAGCACGTAAAGAAAGTGTTCATATATGTGTGGACTTAAAATTATATGCCTTTGTTGTAGCAACACAGACCTACTACTTTGATGTTACATGTATATAAGCATATACATATATATTTACTCAGCGCACACAGTTCCAGTAGATGGCAATGCAAAGGCACCCTATTTCCGCCAACTTTAGCCCCTAAATTACTGCTAAGTGCAGTTATTTTATTAAAAAATAAAGATGCTGCTATATATAAAATACACTACACTGTATTTTGGGGGCATTTGTGGCACATTTATAAAATTAACCAGAGATCTGTTCTCTGTTTAATTTTTTAAGTGCTAATTGCTACCTCGAGTTCGTGGTAGCAATAACCAGCCACTTGTAATGGCTGGTAAATAATCATGTGCCAGCAAACGGGTAAATTTGCCCATTTGCGGGGCACATGATAATTTAGTGCTCCACTTGTAATCTAGCCCTAAATAAATGCAAGATAGAATAATGCATGCAAAGAAAAGATTAGCCTGAGAATAATATATAGTTGCATTTATTAAAGTTCCATTAGTTGTTTAAATAGTGACAAAATAATTGTAAAGCTAAATGGGCATTTTTAACAATGTGCAAGCTGACATGATACGAAGTAGCGTATCATGTCCGCTGCACATCGATAAATGCCGACAGCATACACTATCGGCATTTATCATTCCACCAATCAGTGCCCTCTCATAAGTAACTCCACGGGCGTGAGCACAATTTTATCTATATGGCACACATGAATTAGCCCCCTCTACATTGTCAGAGAATAATTTCTAAAATTGTAACTTTAGGGGTACAACAGCTTGTCACTGGCGCAGTACCATCAGTGGTACATCTGCTGCACCCTTTAACATGGGTACATATTGGTACCCTTTCAGATTGTACCTTTCAAAGGCAAATATATACCTTTGGTGACTAAATTGGACCTCATTGCTATGGTACCATAATGTACCCTTAAAAATGGTGCAAATGTGGCCTTTAAGGGTACTGCCCCAGTGACAAGCCCTTTGTACCTCACAATGACATATTTGTACTCAACACAGCATATTAAAAATGGAATTACAAGAAAAGGGGAGAAAATAAATAATGAAAGTGTATTGCAAAGTTTATTTATCATTTTAAATTACCATCTCAAAGTGCTTAATGTCCCTTTAAATAGCTGTGGTCTTCAAGAGTACATCTAGAGGGAACAATACTATTTCCATACTCTACCTAGAACTACAAAGTAGCAAGCATAAAACTAAATCTACCATAGCGATGAAATGGGAGACAGACGGGGGGATAACTTTATCAGAAGAAGAGTGGGATAAGATCCTATATGACTCATGTAGGGGCCTAGTGAGCGCAGACCTTAGAGAAAATAGTATAAAGACATTATACAGATGGTATTTGACACCTGTGAAAACTTCTCACTACTCATCTACAAACTCTAGTAACTGTTATAGAGGGTGTGGAGAGTTGGGATCCTATAAACACATGTGGTGGGAGTGCACCCAAATACAGGACACATGGAAGAAGGTGAATGTACTATTAACTTAGTTACTAGATGAACTCATATCCCTTACTATCATCCAAACTCTTCTGAACCAGGGCATCCCTCATCTAAACCCCTCCATTAATAAATGTATTAAGATCTTATGCACAGCCACGAGGATGTGTATTGCTCGACATTGAAAGTCAGGCCCACCTTTTTGGCAAGAAATCCTAGCTAAAATACAATATATATATATTATGTCGGAGAAGGTGGCTTGGATCCAAGGCAATGTAGAGGAATTCCAGAGAATATGGTTCTACTGGATTATGAGACAACCCCAGTGAGACATATACAGTGGCCTTGATCTTAACAGAGTCATAGATAGACCCATAGGTTAAAGATGAGGGAACTTGACCCGCTCCACATTTACAAAGAGTAGTATTCCACTTTAATGAAACACTTGATCCATCTAATGGTTTTGGTCATATAGATTCAATATGCTTATGTTATGTTCACATACAGTTAGTTTAATTGTTTAGATGTTATTTTATTTATTTTCTATTCCTAATTAAAAAAACAGTTTAAGGTTCTATTTCTTGTAAGAAAATGGTTGCCCATATATGATAGATATGTTCTCGGTACTGCTTTACTGCAGAATGTGCGGGGAACCAGAGTTGGGAGGATGAAGAGAACAGCTGGGACAATTAATGGATTCCATTTCGGGATAAGTCTAATGTTACGATGATATTGAAATGATTAGTCATTTGTGTATGGTCTGTGACAGTGCTTAACATGTAACAATTGTCATTAGATTTGAAGCAACCATGATGTAACATTTTGTATTTAACATGTTGTTTTGGAACGAAATAAAAATAATTTCAACTAAATAGCTGTGGTATTAAATCATCCTTATCAAATCCAATCAGGATGATTCACAAGCCCTTTTCTCCCGCGATTGGTTGTGCTAGAGAGGACATGGCTGCATGAACGTTTGCTTCTTCAATGATAACTTGGATTCTGCCAGTTTGCTGCAATGCCAGGAGGATAGGTTTCCAGGAGTGAACCTGGAATTTGTTAAATAGGGGTCTTTATTTCAACGTAGATTAAACCAAAGTATTATTTTGGATTTTTATATTTTTAAACAAAATGGAAAAAGCAAACATTTTTTGGCAACAAGTCTATGGGGCCTATTTATCAAAGCGTCAACTGAAAATACGCTGGAATTTCAGGTCGTAAATGTTGAAATTTGTGACGTATAATACAATCCCACAATCTCAATCCGATGCAGATCGATGCAAGTTGAAAACTGTGGTATTCGAGCGGAATTGTGTTCATTCTCCCTCCTATTCGACACTAATTGAAGCTCTCACGAAGTTATCAAAAATTCTACGTTTATGTTCGGGTTTTTTCCGATTCAGCGTCAGCGTACCTAGTTTTCAATCCGCCACCCTTGAGGTCGTGGATGCCATAGAAGTCAATGGGAGTCTGAAAACACAGAAAGCTTATGTTCGAAGCTGCAAGAAAATTAAGTATATTACATAATAAAAGTAAATTAGAAACGTTATTAAATTTGTATACCCTTTCTTAATCAAACAATATTATTGCTACACATTTGGTGCACTAGTAAATATAGGGATACAAATGAAAAATACATTACTACTTATGGATTATGCTACAACTTTGTCGCTTATTACAAAGCAAGGGGAAAATATTATTTCTACATATTTGGTGCACAGTTTTGCCCCAAACTTGTTGCACTAATATATATAGAGATACAAATGAAATAAATACACAACATAATATAGCTAACTTCCTTTTTATTTTTTGTGAAAATTCTATGTGCACCATGTTTAAGCCATGTAATACAAGTCCAACTCTCCACTTTGCACCATATTTGATTCAACACTTCTCACACCAATTATGATGCAAACTCCTAAATAACCCACACACTAGTGAATTTTCCACCACTTTTGATTGGAATATGCAAATATGCATAATCACATGATTTATGACATCTGTCAATCTGATTCAAATACACATTATAGACTATCACTAACGAATCAAATTGCTTGATACTTCTGTCATTGATCACTCATCAGAACTTGTAAGTGCCATTTGTTACATTGTGTATTATGGATATGTGAAATTAGTATTAAAGATAAACATTGATGCTGACATTAGGACACACAGTGTAATATTTTAGACAAGGATTTTAAAATTCGAATTGATGTTTGATTTAATATAATCTTAAGATGATAGCTCAAAGGGATAGCCCACCTAACATTAATCTGTCATGATTCAGATACAGCAGAAATTAAAATAACCTCTTTACTGGCATGCTATTTTCAGTGTATTTCTTCCTTCTCTTGAATTTCTTTTTCAGTAAGAAATGTCATCTTATATGCCAGCCTATTTTATAGCACCTGTGTAGGGGTGGATTTTAAAAATAGATTGCAATCAGGAGGGGTTACACAGGTGCAGAGAGAAACCTGGCCCAGCTCTTAAAGGGACAAGAAACCCCAAAATATTTTTTCAGGATTTGGATAGAATATACAATTTTAAACAATGTTCCAATTTACTTCTATTATCAAATTTGCTTCATTCTCTTGTTATCCTTTGCTGAAGGAGCAGCATTGCACTACTGGCAGCTAGCTGAACACATCTATTTAGCCAATCACAAGAGATAAATGTGTGCAGGCACCAATTAGCAGCTAGCTCCCACTAGTGTAGGATATGTGTGTATTCCAACAAGGTATACCAAGAGAACAAAGCACATTTGAAAATAGAAGTGAATTTTAAAGTGTTTTAAAATCACATGCTCTATCTGAATCATGCAACTTAAATTTTTACTTCCCTATCCCTTTAAAATAACCATTGATTGCAAATAAATACATATGATACTCTGATTACATGTTGTATTCACAATTACACCTGCTCAGAATAATAATACATTTACAATATATACATATAGTGGTATAAATAAACACAGAGATATCACAGACAACATTGTTTAGAACAAAAAAGGAACTTAGGGACATGTAAATATGTTTGCAAAATATTTTTTTACATAACACACACACATGTATATATACAGCATATATATATAATAATAATAATAATGTAAAAAATAAATAAAAAATATGACTCCTAGAAATACAAATACCCATTAATTTCTGTGAAAGTATCATATAACAAATCAATATAAAAATAACTTTCTATGAGATATTGCTTGTTGAGGTATAAATCAATCTATTTCTTGGACATTGACAGATGAAAAATAAAAGATTAGCTTTAGAGAAATGTGCTTGTTCATGGACAGTAATAAAATGGTATAAATAAAGTTGTGAAAAACCCGAACAACCGCGACATCAATGACTGACCAGTCCGATGCTCTTTGCACTGCACTTGACGCACATGTTTTTGATGGCTTTTTTGATAAATAAGGATAACGTATTCAGGTCCACAGCAGTGATGTCTGGCGAGCGTATTGACGCTTTGATAAATAGGCCCCTATATGTAAAAGAAGCAGTCATTTAATCTGTTATGAGCAAAGCTTAAGAAGACAATGTATATGACTTAGTAAGAATTGTACAAATATTAATGATTAGAAGATAAATGCTGCCAAAAAAAAATAAATACTATAAATAGGAAGCAAAAGACCAAGGGGTAGATTTACCAATGTCTGTCCGACATGATACGCTGTAGCGTATCATGTCTGACAGACAACGCTGAATGCCGACAGCATACAATGTCAGCATTTATCATTACGCAAGCAGTTCACCAGAACTGCTTGTACAATGCTGCCCACTGCAGACTCACGGCCAATCATATAGGATCAGTGTTTTGGTTATGCAAAACTGGGGAATGGGTAATAAAGGGATTATCTTTCTTTTTAAACAACAAACATTCTGGTGTTGACTGTCCTTTTAAATGGACAGTCAACACTAGAATTTTTATTGTATAAAAAGATAGATAATCCTTTCATTACCCATTCCCCAGTTTTGCATAACAAACACTGTTATAATAATACACTTTTTACCTCCGTGATTACCTTGTATCTAAGCTTCTGCAAACTGTCCTCTTATTTCAGTTATTTTGACAGACTTTCATTTTAGCAAATCAGTGCTCACTCCTAGGTAACTTCACGTACGTGAGCTCAATGTTATCTATATGAAACACATGAACTAACGCCCTCTAGTGGTGAAAAACTGTCAAAATGCATTCAGATTAGAGGCGGCCTTCAAGGTCTAAGAAATTAGCATATGAACCTCCTAGGTTTAGCTTTCACCTAAGAATACCAAGAGAACAAAGCAAAATTGGTGATAAAAGTAAACTAGAAAGTTGTTTAAAATTATATGGCCTATTTGAATCATAAACGTTTTTTTTTTTGGACTTAAGTTCTCAGCATGCCTGCTCGCTTATCTAGCAGCAGGCAGTGGCTACACTGAGAAATTCTAATTCTAAGTGCACCTTTTACATGACAAAAAGTAAGTTGTTTGCTGTTTTTAACATAATCTGTTTTTATGTTTACTTTGATTTAACATTTTCTTTTTTTTTTACTAGAAAAGCACTTTCACTTCCCTAAATACTAATACACGACCTACTAAATGTTCTGAAATTGCAACAATCTAAAATAGTGAATGAATATTAATTATCACTCTAAACTTTGGTAGAACAAGAAAATTAAATTAGTACACTACAGTGTGATATTTTTTTTCCAAATATACTTAAATATAAAAAGGGTTCAAAAGTTAAATGCTAACAATAGAATAATAGTGATAATGAAATGTTATAAAAGATCATATTTATGAAGTAACTTAATTACTTAATGTCAATGGATTTAATATCCTACATTAATTCAGTTTATTAAGATTTGCAGTAATTTGGGTGACTTTTCCTAATACAATTTTTTTAGCTTCTTAAATGGTTGGTATATCTCTTGAAATGTAAAGATAGTCTGTCTAATAGCATTACTATTTTTTGTTCTTAATAAAGTAAGTAATGTCATTTGTGCTAAAACCTTATTTTAAAACATGTACAGTACCAAAATCAATAAATTCCTGTGGATTCAGTTCACTCTCTGAATTTCACTTCCCCCACCTACTGATGTAAAGCTTATTATAAATACTTTTTGTATGGCCCCATTAATGATTCTGTCAGCAGACAATGTTCTCAGTAAGGGAACCTGTCTGCTGACATCTGCTGCCTGCAAGTATTATTGCACAAATGTTTATTTATGTTGCTCTACCCCTGGTCTTGTGAAAATAAATGGGGGTTCTATCATCCCAGATATGTTATAAGCTTAAAGAGCAGACCACTAATTATTTAGTATAATATGAGTTGCAAAAGCAAGCAACAGGAAAAAGAGCGCTAGCCCCTTAAGCAATACTTGGATATAATTATATATACATTTTGTGGTTTAAGAGAGGGTGAATAGAATTAAACAATTCATAATTTCACTTTATTAAACAAAGTTTAGACACAAAGACAAAACAATTAAAAACACTTAAACTGAGCCACCTATATCATAAGTGGTATGGATATAGCTTGAATGAACAAGGTCCTAAAATGAGTACAAGCTTACTCAAAGTGGTTGGTTAGGGAGTAATAATATAATGGGTATCGGTAGCTACGTATATATGGAATTGGTGAAAAAGATTGATATTTGGGATGTTAATTGTTAATGATAGCGTGTTGTGTTTCAGATGGTATAATAGCCTCGGTGTGTGTAAATTTTTTAATCCACATTCATGTTATACAGAACAATAAAATTAATGAATTACTGATGCATGGAACAGTGGAATCATATCCAAAACTGAGAAAAACTATCTTACTCAAACTAACCCTAAGATCGCAACCCTGTATTTGATACCAAAAGTGCACAAAAATCTGGTAGAGCCCCCTGGTAGACCAATATTCTCTGGAAATAGAAATTTAACAGAGGAAGCCAGTAAATACATTGATATTGAATTGAGATTAAGGGAATATTTAACCACCCTGCCATCCTTTGTATGTGACACGATGGAGGTACTACAAAAATTACAAGATTTATATTAATCAGAAAATACCTGGATAGTCACTATGGATGTTGAGTCATTGGGGCCTATTAATTATGGTGCGAGCAGACATGATCTGATATAGCAGATCATTTCCGCTGCACATCGATAAATGCCGACAGCATACGCTATCGGCATTTATGATTGCACCAGCAGTTCTTGTGAACTGCTGGTGCAATACCGCCCCCTGTAGATTTGCGGCCAATCGGCCGCTAGCAGGGGTTGACAATCAACCCTATCATATTTGTTCTGGTTGATTTCTGTCCATTTCTGTCCTCCACCTCAGAGCAGGTGGACAGGTAATTGAGCAGCGGTCTTTAGCTCTCCGGAAACACGGGGCATCAAGCTCCATACGGAGCTTGATAAATATGCCCCATTGTATACAAGTATTAGACATGAAAATGGCTTAACAGCTATCCAATATTACTTGTCTACACGCAAATGATAATCATATGCACAACTCCATTCTAAAAATGCTAAAATTCATCTTAACCCATAATGTCTTTACAGTTAAAGATCAATACTACCTACAAATCCAAGGAACAGCAATGGGGCCCGCTTGTGCCCCCACATACTGTATGCTAGCCTGCTACTTGGATTTTGGAAATTTACAGAAAACATGGAAAATTATACAAAAGCAATCCCCCTCTGGGTAAGATACATTGACAATGTACTATTCATATGGGAAGACACCAAAGAAAATCTGCAGAAATTCATACAAAAATTAAATATTAATGACAAAAACATAAAATGAACATGTAATTCTGATTTACAATCAGTAAATTTCCTGGACCTGACCATCACTAAAAACCAGGATGGGACAATGGCCCCTATTTATCAAGGTCTGGCGGACCTGATCCGACAGTGCGGATCAGGTCCGCCAGACCTTGCTGAATACGGCGAGCAATACGCTCGCCGTATTCAGCATTGCACCAGCAGCTCACCAGCAGCAGGGGGGTGTCAATCAACCCAATCATACTCGATCGGGTTGAATTGTGACGATGTCTGTCCGCCTGCTCAGAGCAGGCGGACAGGTTATGGAGCAGCGGTCTTTGTGACCGCTGCTTCCTAACTGCTGTTTCTGGCGAGCCTGCAGGCTCGCCAGAAACACAGGGCATCAAGCTCCATACGGAGCTTGATAAATATGCCCCAATAACTATTAAAATGTACCGAAAAGAGACATCAACTAACACACTAATACACAAAGATAGTGCACACTATCCGTGTACATTAAAAGCAATTCCACAAGGCAAATTCTTAGATTACACAGAAACTGTTCTAATACAGAAATCTATTTGCAAGAAAGTATCCCAATGATGGCTAGGCTAATCCAAAGAGGATACAGCAAAAGATCTTTGAAATCAGCTAGAATGAAAGCCTTACATACAAACTGTGAAACACTACTCCAACCAAAAATAAAAACTAACAGTGAATCTTGTCCACAACTCATAACAACGTATACTTACGAGACCAGTTAGTCAAAAGCCTTTACATCCACACCACCCAAAAAAAATCACCTAAGGATCCTGGCATGTCCCCATGTGGTACATGCTCAGCATGCACTCATGTTATGAAATTTAAACAAATTATGGATAAAACAGGCAAAACTCATACCCTACACCAACAGTACACATGCAGATCAGCAGGAGTAATATAGGTTCTTTCCTGTTCGTGCAATAAAATATACGTTGGAATGTTGACCAGAGAGTTCAGAGTAAGGGTATTAGAACACCTTAATAACATCAAAAATGCCAATAAACATGAATCAAAATGGAAAATGTTAACTACAGTAGCCAAACACTTTCAAACCAAACATTCTAGCAAACAGACAGATCTCAAATATGCAGTAATACAACAAATTTCTCTAGGTATTAGAGGAGATCTAGAAAAAGATATGCTATGTACAAAATGTAGAAGGATCTACCTACTGGACATCCTACAACCAAAAGGACTAAATAAAAATAATAATTACTTAAACCAAGAGATGTTGTCGCCCGCCTGCATTATTACACGTTTCGAGAGAAACTTCTGAGGGCCCTGGCGGGGGACAAATCACTCCCAGAGCAATATGCTGACATTCAGGTATTCCAGGATCTCTCTCCACACACTCTCCAGATCAGAAGACACTACCAACCCTACACTAAAATCTTGAGAGACAAGGGCATTAAATACAGATGGGGTTTCCCTGTTAAGCTCTACATCAACAAAGATGGACAGCAATATGCAGCATCCTCGCCTCAACAGGCAAGGGAATTACTCCAAAGCTGGGGCCTACTGCCACAAGATCCTCCAATACCACCCCAAGCAGTTGTACCTGGTAGAGGCCTGAGAGCATCAGCCCCTGAGTGGGGCTCCCTTCCACAGAGACCCAGTAGTGACCAGAGAAATACTACAATATCTAAGACTAGAGACGCTCCCTCGTGAGATACTCCATTCTGGTCACTGCTCTGATGTGCATATGACTATCTCCCCAATTGGGGCCTTACAATTGAGAGACTTTCTACTTCTACAGAGACTGACTCGTGTGTACCGAGGGTACACGAAGATTGGTGAGACCGCTAGGACATAATGGATGTCCTCTCTCTTTACATTGTTGTTACGTTGCTCTTTGGTTGTCTCTCCTCCTCGTCTCCCCTCCTCCCCCTTTTCGTTTCTCCTTCTCCCTCTTTACTATACCACCCTTCTCCTCTTCCTCCTTTTTCCTCCCCTCTCTTAACCTACTCCCTTGTACTTGTAACTATTTGTAAATTGTACTTAACTATTTTGTTCAGGTCAGTCAAGGTGTGTGTTCCCTAGAACTTATTATGTTTTAGCATCCTACTCAGAAGAGTATCGCTTACTGAGGCACATGCCCTAATCACATTGAAGGGATATCCCTCGGCAGCAGAGCACATTAACAACAACAGCTCTACATCCCCACCCCAGTCTGCCCACCTTCACTAGATTAGTTAATGCTGTGCAAGGGAACTAACCCCCCACCCTATTATTACCCCAATGCTTTGATGCGTATCGTATAGAGGTGCGCTTGCCCTAGCCTTTTTGTTTAGTAGAATAACTAACCCGTAGCATGTGCAGCGCATAACCTTGCACCCCCGCCCTAGGTAACATACTCCCTAGAATTAAAATAGAATACACCTGTTTGAAGACCCTTGCCCCTCTAAACCATATTTGCTGGAGTAGCTGTTTTTTCCTCTTAAAAGGAAAGGCAGGAGTTGAATCAAGGGAACACCCATATGGTATTCACCATCCGTTTCATAGCAGCCTAAGTCCCAGGACCTATTTAATCCCAAAATTGGCCCTTCTGGTTTGATGGTCATCATTATGTGATGTTATGGGATGTTCTTTGTACCTAGGTTGTTAATGTTTACCCTGTTCTTGTTTTTACTGTTAGTTATGTATGTACCTCAAGTTATATCAGAAGTACAAAAACCATTATCTGTCTAGAGTCCTCAACCTGGTGACCATTAGGTCCCCACGTTGATGCTGTTACAACTGATTTATATATATATATCCCTCAGGGGTTTGATGGCTATCGTCAGGAGTCGCATATTTCCCAATTCCCATCTATGACCAATAACTCTAAGGTTGAGTACATTATTTATAGATACTCATAAGCCTCCCCAGTATTTGCCCCATCGATTGTGTAGAGCTCATGCCGCTTAAAATAACAGTCCCCCCCCTTAGGTACCTGATCCCCCAGGAATTAGATTAGCTCCCAAATTGGGGATTGTCAGACTCACATGTTCAACTAGCCCTATAGTATAAGATTGACACCCCTCCAAAGCTAAGCCCATGCGTACTGACGATGGCCATCTTCTATTGACTGTTTACATAAGATGTTGATGCTGTTTATTGTTGCTTTTCCTCTTCTGCACTTAGCTCTTTATTCTACCTCCTATATACAAATTGTAGACTATTTGGGGCCAGCGACACCCTCTCCTATACGGGTACCCCGTATGCACTTAACCCCTCCTGAGGAGACGCTATAGATGGAGAAACTTACACATAGTCTAACGCACGAGTCTCCCGTTCTACTCTCTCCCTCAAACCTCATTTTTACAGAACTGAGATTAGACTCCCCGCACCTCAGTCTCTCTCTTAGCCTTATACCAGAGATAGTGACATTCACTTATTACAGTAACATAGTACAAGACCCTAGCTTATAGCGAGAAAATTGCAATAGTGACTGGGGGCATGGGCGAGGGGGGAGGGGAGCTTTACCCTGGCTCCCTCTCTCCCTCTCTCTCGCTCTCCCTATTCTTGCACGCTTTAAACTGACCGACTGGGGCTTGGCTATCTTTGCCGGCCTCTCCCCCCCCCATACCTATAGTTGTGCTCTCCAACTCTTAGTTGCGAGATCACTCATTGTGATAGTGTTTATATACACATCAATATTCGCTAGTAGCGTTTGACCATCAAAACGTCCTGTTCGTGGCCTGGAGTGCCCCAACCCCTGGCCCCCTCCTTTTTCCTACCCACACCCCCTTGTCCCCACTTATTTGCGACACCCGTATTAAACCCTTCCCCCGTACCCGAGATTGAGGTCCTCATCGACTACGCAGGTGGCGCCCGCCCATACAATGGCTCCCGTTTTGGCTGCCACCCTGAACGCCCAGGGCCTTAACTCGCCTACCAAAAGGAGCCTTCTGTTTAATTACTTGTCTGCCCACAGAATACATTTAATGTTTTTGCAGGAGACTCACTGGGAAAGGGGATCTAGGCAGCCCAGGAGTTCCCCTTTATACCCGATCTGTGAAATCGCCTCCTATACGGAAAAAAAGAGAGGAGTTGCCATACTGATCCACCGGGATGTAACTTGTACACATAGAACGAGACCCCGAGGGTAGGTTTCTTATCATGGTCTGTGTCCTGAATGGAGCCCTTTACACGCTGGCATCCATTTATGTCCCGAACACGGGACAGATCCCCTTTCTCCGAAAATTCCTACACAAGCTAGACTCAATCAAGAGAGGACATCTCTTGATGGGGGGCGATCTGAACCTAGTCTGGAACCCGGTGCTAGACAAGAAAAGGAACACAAGCCACCCAACAGACCGTAACCTAATTTCTCTATCAATGGCCTTCCGACGACTCATGTATCAATTTGGACTGTTTGATGTATGGAGATGCCTAGCTCCGACTGAACTGGACTACACACACCATTCGGTGCCCCACAATTCATATTCTCGGCTGGATTATCTGCTCTGTGACTCTTGGACACTCGATAACTTCGCCGCATCAAAGATCAGGCCCTGTCCATGGTCGGATCATGATATGGTCAGTGCCCAACTCTTGGCCTTACAGTCCCTTGACTGTAGGCCGTCTTGGAAACTCCCAGACCAGTGTCTCGCAGAAACAGAGGTACCACTCCTACATGAAATCATTCTAGATTTCTTAACACACAATGATACTGGAGATACGAGTCTTGAAATAGTTTGGGCCACCCTTAAGGCGTACCTGAGAGGCCATTTCATAAAGAAAAAGGCCCAGTGGAAGGAGGTCCATAAGATCCCCTTATCTAAATTATATACCGAACTAAGATCCCTGGAGATGGCCAATAAAAAAGCCCCGGACCCTGCTCTTGCCACCCAGGTGGGTGCAATAAGGGCTGAGATCAATAAACGAGAGCTTTTAAGAGTGCAAACCAACCTATTCAAACTAAAACAAGTATATTACAGCAAAGGGAACAAAGCTGATAGGCTCTTAGCTCATAAACTTCGTAACAGGGCGGTCGCCAGTAGGATCCCGGCCATCAATTCAGCTCGGGGCATGGTCTGCTCTCCTAAGGAGATTGGCCAGGCCTTCTCGGACTATTACGCTGCTCTTTACGACCTAGACAGCGGTGCCAATGTCCCACCGGTGAGCGGTAGGGAGTTGAGGCAATTTCTAACCAATTTGCAATTACCGCAGCTAAGTGAGGAGTCTGTTGCAGACCTTGATAGACCATTTACCTTGGAGGAGGTGAAAGCTGCCGTCCTGTCCCTTAAGCCTCATAAGGCTCCTGGTCCGGACGGTTTCTCCACCCTCTTTTACAGAACCTTTGTGTCTCTTATCTCTCCTCTTCTGCTCCGACTGTTTAATGATGTGGCTAAAAGAGGAAAGATGTTAGGAGAATTCCTGGAGGCTACTATCATGGCCATCCCTAAAGAAGGAAAAGACCCCAAGGAATGTGGGAGCTATAGACCTATTTCCCTCATCAACGTGGACATTAAGATATACTCTAAAGTTCTCGCGACGAGACTAGGGAAACACCTCCCCTCTATAATCCACCTAGACCAAGTTGGATTTGTCCAAGGCAGACAGGGCTCTGACAACACCCGTAGACTGCTGAACATCTTCGCTGAATCGCATGACATGGGCTTGCCCCTTCTCACCCTGTCATTAGATGCCGAAAAGGCCTTCGACAGGGTGAGATGGGAATATATGTTTGAGACTCTAAGAACATTTGGGGTCCCGCTCTCGTTCTGTGGGGCCGTAGCGGCCCTCTACACCCTCCCCATGGCTGTGGTCAAGGGGTTGGGCTTTTGCTCCCCTAAAATACACATACGAAATGGGACGAGGCAGGGATGCCCCCTGTCGCCACTCCTTTTTGCGATGGTCATGGAGCCACTGGCGGCAGCCATCAGACAGGACGCCCAAATTCAAGGTCTGCTGCTACATGATTCAGTTCAAAAGGTGGCGCTATTCGCGGATGATCTTACACTTTTCATCACAGAGCCGATCTTATCGCTCCCGCCGCTGATGGCACTAATTGAAAGATTCGGTATGCTCTCTAACTATAAAATAAATGTAACCAAGACGGAGGCGTTCCCGATTCATTTGGACCATCTAGAACAGAGAACCTTGCGACAGCAATACTCTTTCAAATGGTCCACCAAAGGTATCCGGCACCTAGGTGTCTTCTTGTCTTACGATAAGGAGATGGTTCTTCATGAGAACTACCACACTCTGTTGAAGACTGTAGACAAGCATCTGAGAGCAAAGAAATATGACGAACTCTCTTGGATGGGTAGAATCGCGGCTCTGAAGATGATGCTACTTCCCAAGCTAACATACATTATGAGATGTATTCCCCTCCCAGTCCCAGATAAACTACTGAAAAACTTTCAGACCCTATTTAACAGATACGTCTGGAACAACAAGAAACCCAGAGTAGCGGCCGCAATCTTACAGTCCCCCCTAGATCAGGGAGGGCTGGGATTACCGAGTGTGAAGATGTACTATGAGGCGGCTATGATCTCTCATGTCTCTGCTTGGGGACGAGACCTCCCCCCCACGAGATGGAGGGACCTGGAACAGGCTTCATTACCCGCCTATATAGATCTGGCTGATTTGCTATGGTTTCCCCCGCATCTCGCCACCGCTTACACCATCTCTAATCCAATTGTTAGAGGATGCCAAATGCTATGGTATAAACTGCGACACCACACTCAGATCGCCCCCCATCCTTCTCCTATCCAACCTGTACTCCCCATACTTCAGACCCTTCCCAATATGAGACTGAACTTATGGCGGCAGGCCGGAATTTTGACAGTAGGTGATTTTTATGTAGCAGATCGGCTTCTAACACAAGAAGAGATGGTGACGAACTATGAGATCCCGAGGCAACTGACATTTGAACTTTTAAGACTAAGATCTCTACTGAAAGCCTGGGGATTCCTGAGTGATGCCCCACGGCCTCTTACTGCTTGGGAAGCACGATGGAAAACGGGCCTTCAGACCTATAAACCCCTCACGGCACATTATCGTTGCCTACTGGTTCCCCCCGTAATTCCTAAGACGAGACATATGCTCTCCTGGGAGGTAGAGCTGCAAAAGGTATACTCCCCTAAGAAATGGGCATTGGCTATTGCTACAACCAAGGCCGCCTTACATTGCACCACGATGTACGAACTCTACTTTAAAATGCTCACTAGGTGGCATCTGGTCCCGACCAGATTGCAAACCCTCTACCCTAATCACCCTCCAACCTGTTGGAGGAATTGTGGTGACATTGGCACCCCACTGCACACCTGGTGGACTTGTCCTAACCTAAAGTCACTCTGGGATAAGACCAGTAAGATCTGTGGTTTGATGGGTCTCCCAGAGATAAAAGACTCTGGAATGGCTCTCCTACACCTGGGTTTGGAGAAAATGCCTCCTCACCAGAGAACCCTTCTTATCTACATACTCACCTCAGTTAAAATGACAATTGCCAGGAACTGGAAAAAAGTGCACCCCCCAAAGTGGCAGAGTGTCTTGGAATACCTGAATTATGTCAAGTCCATGGAAGACTATGTCTACAGAATCCGGCGCAAGTCGGAAATTTTTTGTCTTGTTTGGGAACCCTGGGAAGCCTACCTGCAGAGTCTCAGAACTAAACCCTAGGACTTGCTGCCCCCCTAGTACCACAGGCCTTTGATCCGGGTACGGGATGATCTGTTCACCCTCCTCCCCCCTCCCTCCCCCCCCTCCCCCCCCTCCCACTCAATGAGCCCCCCCCCTCCCCTCCTCCCCCCCCCTTACATACTACCCTCTCCCCCCCCATAGGGGGTACTTTCGCCCACGACACTACAAAGATGATTGAAGCTTAATCTCACTTCTTTGGAGCGGTGGCCCCCGTTGGCCCTTGCTTCCGCTCCATTGCTTATACAGGAAATACCCACAGGATAACTAGCTACTAGCGTAATTCCGCTTTTAAAAAAAAAAAAAAAAAAGCAGAACAAAAGGCGAGATAAACGCCAAAATCTTACTAAGCCATCTGATAACGATTCACCCAATCTGTGAACACTGCTATTCACTCCTCATTTCACCTTCCACTAAGTTATAGTTTGATCTTTCGGTCTTTTGGGAATGGAGACGAATGCCTGGTCTAATTATGTAATATTTATGTCATGTTAATGCCATGTGAGATATCTTTTTTGTGATTGCTGTGTTTACCTCATATCTGTAATGTTTTAAAGAATTGTGATGACTTATGTTTACAATAAAAATAAAAATCTTTAAAAAAAAAATAATAATTACTTTGTATACTTACAAACAAATTGCAATATATCCAAACAGAATTATTTCATACAATAAAATGAATAAATATGTAGATATGCCTTATTCATAATAACGCACAGACACTTCCCATTACACCTCTGTAATGCATTTTTGGATGCTCTTCCTTATATACACGCCCCAATGCTCTTTATTACTGCATTATGCAATGCTCTTTTCTATTACTTTGAATTTTATTCACATTTCACTTGCACGTTATTTATTCCAGTCCCACTTCCGTATACCACTAGTGTTAGCAGATTCACGACCAACTCCTGATACTATTTCCACATCTTCACAGACATTTGTAATAAGATAGTTTCTTAGATATATCTTTCACTAGAATATTAATTTTCAACTTTTACATCCCTAATGATTAGTCAAAATGTAAGGTAAGGCAATTTGTAAAAACTATAAACTATTATCTAAGCACAGTACCTCTTCCCAAAAACATGTCCTACTAATATATGTTTCACAAATACTGTAGACTTAAAACCAGAATATGTGTTTAAGCAAGATCTGCTACAATATTCAGTTCTTGTAATAAGCAATATGAAAACAATCGAACATATCTGTAGTATATACCATAATGTACAGAAATTATAACAGGAGTACCACTTACAGAACATGCAAACAACAATATACTAATAAGACACAATAATCTTAAATTATGATAACGCCAATGCATATACATTTACATAAATGAATACATGATGTAAGTCAAAACCAAAATGTGTGGAATGACTTTATACCTTCTAGTGTTCACCAATATGGAAATATATACATAGCAGCAAGATTGTAACAAATCACATTTATAATCATTAATCATGAAAACGTCAACTGACGTGTACATGCTTATAAGAACACATGATGGAAGTGGACAACTAAATTTAGGTATTAACTGTATATCATCTAATATGTACAAATATGAAAATACAAAAAGAATAAAGTATATATGCTCATTGTAGCTATAACTTTAAGAGAAACTTTTCAGAATGGGTGTTCGCAACTTGATCACGCCTTCTACAATCTTTCAACCAATCACTATCCCTCTCCGGCAGCCAATACCAGTAGAGAGGAGGGACCTGTAAACTGATAAACAGACCAAAGCCACGGCCGGCGTGTATCCCCCTCTGAGGAAGCGTGACAGGGAAACACGTGTCAGGGGACCAGTCACTGAGAACTCCATCTTTCCAATTTTAACTTGCTTACTAGAGCCGCAAATGTGTAATTGTAGTGTGTTGAATATACTTGTAAACGATTACCTTACTTATGCAGAGTTGAATGGGTGACATGTTGTCAAGCAAAGGGAAAGATATACTTTAATTAAACTCCCGCTATAGAAGGAGTTTAGTTTAGGGAACTCAGGGATGTTTGAATAATTGAGCTGTGTTTGATCTGTGTCCAAAATACACATACAGTATCTAGGAGAGATATTAAGTAACAATCTTTGAAAGTATTATACTCAAAACATAGTAGCCATCATTGTATGGTATTTCAGCATGCTCAAACTATTAAGTGGATAATTAACTCTTTCATTATCCCTGCGATATACACCATACTCACTTGGGGTAATTATTCTAAACTATCTGAGCAATTGAGCTATGCTTAATCCAGATCCTTGAACTATATAATAAGGAGACTAACTTATGCCATTATAATGTTATATCATTATCTCTCCTAAGTGTTAGAATATACACACACAGAGGTTATTATACCAACACAACACGCTATCATTAACAATTAACATCCCAGATATCAATCTTTCTCACCAATTCCATATATAGCTACCAATACCCATTATATTATTACTTCCTAACCAACCACTTTGAGTAAGCTTGTACTCCTTTTAGGACCTTGTTCATTCAACCTATATCCATACCAATTATGATATAGGTGGCTCAGTTTAAGTGTTTTTAATTGTTTTTGTCTTTGTGTCTAAATTTTGTTTAAAAACGTGAGATTATGAATTTTTTATTTTTATTCACCCTGTCTTAAACCATGAAATATATATATAATTATATCCAATTATTGCGTAAGGGGCCAGCACTCTTTTTCCTGTTGCTTACTTTTGCAACTCATATTATAGTGAGTCTTATCAGTGCTCCCACCCTTCCACAAATGCACAAAGTGATTGTACATAATAGTTGCACCTGTAGTATAATTACCTAAAGTGGATTCTTCCCTGTTAAATCTTTGTCCTTACACTAATTCTTTAGTAGCAGAAGGTCAAAATTGAAATGTATATGGGTGCATTTAAATATTAAATAAAAGTATTTTGCAATATACTTCAGCTAACAAAAATGCTTCTAGTAAAATGTGTTACATTTTTTCAGTGGCATATGCACATTTGCTGTGAGGGTCCATGCACCAATATTCAAGCTCATAGAGCTGGTGGTGGTGTTTATTGTGCCTTTGGAGACTTAAATTGTGTAAAAAAATCCATTGCTGACTGACTTAGAAGGTATAAACAGTAATAACTTTTACTAGAAGCAACAACTGAAATGAACCCATGCACATTCCAGTTTTGACCTTTTCTATCCCTTTAACTCGCACATGTAGACTTGCATGAGTTTGTCAGCAGTGCATTGGCTTAATAGCTGTTTTCACAACTTAATAATTAATACGCAATTATTGTGCATAAATTACTACCTTTATAATGCTGATTCTTTCTAAACTATGTATTTCATATTATTTGTGCTAAATAAATATTGTCCCTTTTACTAGAACTGAATTCCAGGTGAAAAATGGAACACAGGAGCTAAAACAGGTTAGTGCAATTTTAGCCAGGAATAAGGTAGTCTTACTAGGATTTGACAATCTCTGTGCCTAATCACAATTTGATTATTCTTCTTACAGAATTTAATTTAAACCCTGGCTTATTTGTAACCACTGAGAATAGCAGTTGGTCTGGTATGTTGCTTCTAATTTTGACAAACTCAATGGTGGAATTTTTTTTGTCTGTGTAGCAATTTAGAAACAGAAACATAGAATTTGACTGTAGATAAGAACCAAAAAGGCCCATCAAGTCTCCCCATATTATATGTTATGTTTTCTCTTAGGATAGCCTTATGCATGTACCAGATTTTTTTGAATTCCTTTACAGTCTTTGGGGCATATTTAAGAAGGTGCGAGCGGACATGATCCGATATTGCGGATCATGTCCGCCGCACATCGATAAATGCCAACAGCATACGCTCTCGACATTTATCATTGCACCAGCAGTTTTGGTGAACTACTGGTTCAATACCGCCCCCTGCCGATTCGCGGCCAATCGACTGCAAGCAGGGGGTGTTAATCAACCTAATCTTATTGGATCAGGTTGATTTTCGGTGATGTTGCAGGCAGACAGGTTATGGAGCAGTGGTCTTTAGACCGCTGCTTAATAACTTGTGTTTCTGGCGAGCCTGAAGGCTCACCAGAAACACGGGGCATCAATCTCTATATTGAGCTTGACAAATAGGCCCCAATGCGTTTACCACGTCAAATGGAAGTGTATTCCATGAATCCATCACCCTTTCTGTAAAAAATGCTTCCTCAAATTTCCCCTGAATCTGTTACCCCTCTAACTTGAGATTGTGACTCCTTGTTTTGGCATTTGTTTTTTTGTGGAAAATGCTTTCAGCTTCTACTTTATTAAGTCCCTTCATATATTTGAAGGTTTCTATCATGTCACCTCTTTGCCTTCTATCCTCTAAACTATACATATTTAGATCATAGAGTCTTTCTTTCTACGCTTTATATTTTAGACCATGTACCATTTTAGTAGCCCTCTTTTGGGCAGCTTTTCATTTATTTATATCTTTCTGAAGATATGAAATAAAGTAGAAATTGTTCAGCATGAGGCTTGTTCATCAGTTATTTTTTTTATAATATCAGTGTGCCCTATTGGGATGGCTCTGATAATGTTGTTGTTTTTTTTTATTATTATTATTATTTTAAAGTCATTTTTATTGAGGTTCACAGACATACATAACATCTATTTTACACAAAACAAAATACATATCACATAAAATAGAAAGGTCATAGACATTGACATACATATTAGTAAATCGAATTACAAATCCAAACATCATATCAATATAGGTCAATCCAGATATTACCAGCTGGCCACTCTTGGACCTTCAAGGTGCCCCACTATGTAGCACTAGGTCTACTCTATAGACTATATTACAACCATAAGTCTATGTCTAAATCTAGATATTATAGGTATTCCAAGACTAACACATTAATATTGCTGAATAAAATGCCATTTATGACTCAATATAAAAAAACAACAACAAGAAGTGAGGGTGCATACTACACAATAAACCTCTTTTATTTTAAAGCTCTGTGTGGGCCCCTATTTTTGTTAAATGTACCTATAAGTAAATTATCCCCTTAAACATCCAATTGCCCCTCCAAGGCCTTAACCTGAAACTTCTACAAATAGGGGAACATAGTAGGGGAAATATAATAAAAGCAGAGTAAATTATATAGGGCCATCGTTAGGCCCTAGGACTATCATAAGGAAAAAATTATGTTACTGCGCCTTGGTTCACAGGAACAACTGAACCCGCTATGTGAAGGGTATAAATATTAAAGGGAAATACTCCTAGTTGACTAAGGTTCTAGCAAGCCTAGGGTACATAATCAGTGTGGCAGCATTGTATACTTTAAGCATTTTATGCTGTCTTGGCCGTAGACAGCACAATAAGTATATGAAAGAAGTCCATGCTGCCAATTATATACACACTAGTACTAACTTAAAGCAGTACATAGCATAAACCTAGTAGGAGTAATACCATTGTGTATCAGAGAAGCAAACTTTTTAGAAGAAATAGGAGTCAATAGAAAGCCCAAACGGGATAAATAATCCTGGGTTCAAATTAATATCTAGAACAAATTTGCAAGAGGGAGAATATGCGGTACTTACCATCATTAAACTTTAAAATTTTCAGGAAGTCTCTGAATCAGAGCTCTACTGTAACACAACTTATAAACATTTTTATCTGAATCTTCTATCCCCCAAATTAAGATATAATATAGGCTTCCAGTATAGGACAGGAATTCATGTCATCCTTAGTCATTTAGTGTATAAGTGCTATGGGTATGTATCAGAGGGTTTGGATAGGGAGACATAGCAGATGCAATACAATAACTGATATTTTCTATGCAATAACTACATAGACAGCTAACCACAGTGCAATATAAATTTCAGAAGGCATATCATTGAGTTAGTGGACCCCAGTTCCTATAGAACTTCCTTGCAATGATATAACGAGTTGGGCAGAAATAGCTGCTTTATATACACAGTATTATGGACATTGATTACCCCAGAGTAGCAAAAGGGAATAGGTATAGATATTGCTCATAGACCCCAGTACTTTCCAATAAAAACAGATAAAATCTTTGCATGCCATATTAAATTGCAGGTATATAAAAATAACTCATTGCATACTAAGGGAGGAACACTACACACCAAAACATAACTTTTTAGAGGTGAGACTTTTCAAGTCCATGCAATAAGACTGTCATTACGCCCCAGAGATAAAACTGGTATCAAACCTCTATGGGGCTATTAGTAGCGCACATAAAAGGACAGTAAGGATTTATAAGAAAGTACATGCGGATCATCCGACTCTAGTCTTTTCGATCCAATACCAAACTTCCATGCTGGACTGTGGTAATATCAACACCCATTGTGCATCACATCGATCTCAGGAATCCAGCACCAGTGCCAGATAGATCTGTTAACTCAAGGCCACATCTGAACTACCTTTTCTCTGGGACTCGCTCTCACCAGCGGCACATAAGTCCAGTAGTGGGTCATGGCCTTGTGGGTGTAGTGAGTATTCCACGTGATCCTGCTGGGCCGCAGCAAATCCTACACTGTTGTTGGTCGAATAGGGAGGTAAGTCTTGGCTCTCCTGACTTTCAGTTGGTTGTGTGTTAACCTGAGATCCAGCTTCCAGCATATACGGGGGGGGCCATAACATCGTACTGCTCAACATTCAGATGATTAGGTCCCGCTTACTGACATTCAGTATGAACTGCAGCATAACAAACTAATCTCCATTCTGATTCAAGGTACATGCATACTTTTGTAAAGTGGTAATTCAAGAGGCGATCCACCTCCTCCAAAACAACCCGGGTTACGATCGCCATTGTTCCGAAGCGGTCAGTTCATAATAGGTTTCCTTGCTGTAACTAGTATGTATAGGTTAGAATTTAGTATCTGTGTACTGTATAACCCAGAGGTCTGGGTGGGTGCATGCAGTAGCCACAGCCACACAGTTCACCGCTCATGTGTCGTTGAAGGCTTAGCTAACCAAGGTTATGCGTGGCTTACTTGGAGAACATAGGTCAGGCCTGTCGTTATCCTCTCCTTATCTCCAGCATCGTAAATAGAGTATTTCTCTTTTCAGAAATTAAAGTTATATTGGGATAAAAGCTTAGTTTAGGAAGATATAAGCAGGAGCTTCATCAAGACATCATGTTTTATTTTAAACTAGATTAACTTCAGTATATATTGTTTCTTCCAGTGTGCAAAACGTTAACTATCTTTGAGATACACATTAAGGGTTAGATTACAAGTGGCGCAACTGTAGCGTACTAGTGATATCAGGTGTTTTCCCTTCAAGTGGATCAGTGGATCAATCTTTGAATTCCCAGTGAATATCGGAAGGGTCTGCCACACAGAAGTCCTTACTGCACACAAGCAGAGTCCCAGTGTCCGAAATATAAACCTCTGCAAATACGGCTGATAAATTTTTAAAAATACTGCTCACTCGGAGCCACAAGATCAGCTGTATGCCAATCGTTTGATGCAAGGTGGGCATGGCCTTACGCATTTCACGGTTACATCTGACAAAGCGGTGACTTAACTGTGAAACGCGTAAGGCCACGCCCACCTTGCATCAAAGGATTGGCATACAGCTGATCTTGTGGCTCCGAGTGAGCGGTATTTTTAAACATTTATCAGCCGCAATTGCAGTGGTTTATATTTCGAACACTGGGACTCTGCTTGTGTGCAGTAAGGACTTATGTGTGGTGCACCCTTCCGATATTCACTGGGAATTCAAAGATTGATCCACTTGAAGGGACGTGAGACCGGTAAACACTATCATTGCCAGTGAGGATTTGACTTAAGAGCCTGTACATACCTAATTTGTTTGAGGGCAGTTCTTGTGAGTAGACACCCTGTGGGGGCTCACTTTTTATCAAATACTTATGTGTGTTTTAAGATTATTAAATTGATTTGCACTATGTAGGTGCATTTGTGCGCTTTTCTTCTTGTCTTTGCATATATATATATATATATATATATATATATATATATATATATATATATATATATATATATATATATATATATATATATATATATATATATATATACATACACATGCCTAAATATGTGTATGTATGTATATATACACTCACTGGCCACCTTATTACCTTATAAGGTACACCTGTTCAATTGCTTGGCAACACAAATAGCTAATCAGCCAATCACATGGCAGGAGCTCAATGCATTTAGGCATCTAGATGTGGTAAAGACGACTTGCTGAAGTTCAAACCAAGCATCACATTGGGGAACAAAGGGGATTTAAGTGACTTTGAACGTAGCATGGTTGTTGGTGCCGGATGGGCTGGTCTGAGTATTTAAAAAAAACTGCTGATCTACTGAGATTTTCACGCACAACCATATCTTGGGTTTACAGAGAATGTTCCGAAAAAGAGAAAATATCTAGTGTGCGGCAGTTGTGTGGACAAAAATGCCTTGTTGATGTCAGAGGTCAGAGGAGAATGGGAAGACTGGTTCAAGATGATAGAAAGGCAACAGTAACTCAAATAACATCTAGTTACAACCAAGGTATACACAATACCATATCTGAATGCACAGCATGTTGAACCTTGAAGCAGATGGTCTACAGCAGTAGAAGACCACACACCGGGTGCCACTCATATCAGTTAAGAACAGGAAACTGAGGCTACCCATCTTTTCTCCACTTCACAATTCCAGGGTCCGTCTTGTTCTATGTGAGCCAGCTGGTGGGCTCTGATCTATCCAGCCTGCCTGATTTGCACTGTATCATAGTGTGCTACCTTTGTGAGTACCTGTGTGGAGAGGGGCTTTTTTGATAATCATTTTTTGTTGCTGTAACTTGCTGCACCATTGGAGCACCGTCTTTCTTTTGTCTTTGTATTTAGAATCACCACTTGTTTTGAGAAGAGCTGATCCTGGTGACTGTCTGCAATCGATGATAGCCCTTGGAGGGCACCTTTGTCCTTTAGGACCATCTTTTGATGGACATAATTTGGTACAATTTGCACAGGCTCACCAAAAATGGACAATAGAAGTTTGGAAAAATGTTGCCTGGTCTGATGAGTCTCAATTTCAGCTGTGATGGTATGGTAAGAATTTGGCGTAAACAACATTAAAGCATGGGTCCATCCTGCCTTGTATCAATGGTTCAGGCTGGTGATGGTGGTGGTGGTGGTGGTGGTGGTGGTGTAATGATGTGGGGAATATTTTCTTGGCACACTTTGGGCCCCTTAGTACCAATTGAGCATTGTTTAAATGCTGAGGAATACCTGAGTATTGTTGCTGACCATGTCCATCCCTTTATGACTACAGTGTACCCATGTTTTTATGGCTACTTCCTGCAGGATAATGCACCATGTCTCAAAGCTCAAATCATCTCAAACTGGTTTCTTGAACATGACATTGAGTTCACTGAACTCCAATGGCCTCCACAGTCACCAGATCTCAATCCAATAGAGCACCCTTGGGATGTGGTGGAACAGGAAATTTACATCATGGGTGTGCAGCCAACAAATCTGCAGCAACTGTGTGATGCTATCATGTCAATATGAACCAAAATCTCTGAGGAATGTTTCCAACACCTTGTTGAATCTATGTCACGAAGAATTAAGGCAGTTCTGAAGGCAAAAGGGGCTCCAACCTGGTACTAGCCGGTGAGTGTATACATGTATAGATGTGAGTACATATGCATTGAAGTATGTATGTGTTTTACTGTATTTGTACTGTACATATTTCACATTCTGGTTTTCTTCACTTACAGTATAATGTACTTTTTATTGTAAATACATATTTCTTTATATAAATATGTGTGCATACCTACACCTTCATAGTTATTCCTATAAATATACAGGTATAGATATAAATTTATAAAAATAAGTGGTCTTATGTGTTTGGATGTGTGCCAATACCTGTTTTTGTCTTATACTTATTTTGGTCATTTTAGCAGCACTCCCACAATATGTGTGCTAATATATAAAATGTTTTTGTTAGGTGTGCTTAACCAAACCCCCTTGTTGTATTTCTTAAATTTAAGGGAGACTGACCAAATCCTTTTGGTTAAAGCACACCAGCCTGCTCAGGTGTGTTCCAGACTATGTAATTGAGCTATATATATAAAGCCAGGGAGTCTCATTATGTGCAGTCTTGATTTGAGGCATAGCACTGCAGTGTTGGAATTCTATTTTGGTATATTAGAATTGAATGATTCATCCCAGTAAGGCTAAACTTTATAGTGTTAGGACCAGTCTATTTTGGGACACCTTGTAAGTGGTGACTGGCTGAGCAGAATATGGCCATATTGTGTGACTAAGATCCCAACTTTATTTAAAAAAATTAAGCAGGCAATTTTTTGCAGCATTTAAAAATGTTAAAAATATGTGTAAAAATAAGTCTTCTTATGTGTTTGGATGTGTGCCAATACCTGTTTTTGTCTTATACTTATTTTGGTCATTTTGGCAGTACTCCCGCAATATGTGTGCTAATATATAAAATGTTTTTGTTAGGTGTGCTTAACAAAACCCCCTTGTTGCATTTTTTATAGAAATATATATGTAATAATAAAAATAAAAAAAATTCTATGTGAAGAACATAGGAATGTAAAATATGCGTAACGCACATCGGGTTAGAACTAAAGCGATTGGGTTAGCGCACATGAAGAATTGTTAGCTTCAATGCATGTTATTTAAATTTTATATTTCAAATATTAATAAAAAATATTAATAAAAATATAGATATATTCTATGGATTATTTAGAATATTTTACAGTATGTTTAATAATATTTAATAATATTTATCTAGTGAACTTAACGAGTGAACAGTAAATGGAGCTCAATTTGTCATCTAGCTCTTAATGTTTTAGTTTAACATAGAGGATGCCAAAGAAACATATTTTATAGTGGGAAAGTCTATAAACATGGACATTCTATGTTCTATAGCGTAAGACAATATAAATACAACTTTTCTATTCATTGTAGGGTAAATAAAATCAATTACAGAAATATGATGTTAAGAAAATGTCATAGCTTTACATAATATTCACGTAAATATCCTATACAAATGGAAACTTGATAAAGTGTGTGTGCAGGGGATGTTTGTTCCTTCTGAGAGTTTCCTGCAAAACAAGAAAACAGGACTCACAGTTGAATGAAAATACATGGATTAACCTTTACAATATGGTGGCAGGGTATCCAAGATAAACACCACAATGCTGCTGTAAAAAAACATCATATTTCTACAGTAAGGATGCAAAAGTGCACAGACTAAGCAAAGGGGAAGGATGAATCCCAGACACTGCTTATTAAAAATAGCAAGAAAGGACACTGTTGAAATGGAGGACCCTGCCACAGCCTTTTCCTGGTTGCCAAATATGACCTAGTTATAGCCTTTTCACTGTAATGAAAAGTAGTTCTAAATAAGGTCTCCTCTAATATTGAAGCGTTGATGGGCCAACTTAATCATGCATACAATGACCAACAACATCACATATTATTGTAAAACTTGTTTATTTTTGTCTGTTTATCTATCGATCTCATTATTTTTGTGAGAATATTAACTAAGAACTGAGTAAAGAAAACTAAGGTAAAATATCCAAGCTGCCTATTCTGTATATGGAAGTTAGTTGTAAACTTAACCTTTTATAAACAACTTGCATATCCATCTTCTGTACTGGTAATACGAATTGTAAAACAAGTCAGCTAATCATACATAACCAACCTGTCAAATCCAGCCTATTTCAAAAACTAAAAATGGAATTTTAAGTTAAAAACATTGCCTCTACCAACTTGCATTATAGCAAGTCTCGGATATAACATTGTATGCAATTTTTAAAGGGAGATGAAACTGCTTGGGTCAACTACAATAGAATGGTTACTAGTACTAACCATCTTCTTGTACTTCTTCTTGTGCCTACAGTTCTCCCATTTTAGCACCTTAAACGTGTCAAATGCTGAAACTCCACCTCTTCATACTGGGAGCACATACATTTTCACAGCCCCTGATATAACTGGTGTAGATTCACAAATTAGTAGTATTGCTGACTTTTTGCTAGTTTTATCATTTGCTTGGGGTTAGCATGTGTTATACAGGATGTGAGCTTAAATTGTTTAAATGTAACAGTTTTAAAGTTACAAAAATATATGGAAAAATTGACTCAGGAATAATGCAGAACAATGCAGCAGCTGAATATTGTTTTTTAAAGATGCTTCTGTGTATAATGTATGCTAACCTGAAGTGCACAATGCAGTTGTCAAAAAGCCAGTATTGTCACATACTGTATCTGTAACTAGAGCCTGCTTCTGTCACAGGGAATGAGAATACCAAAGCCCCAAGATGTAATTAAGAATGTAATTAAGGAGTACTTTAGAACAAAGGCTTATGTAAGAAGAAAATAATGAAGATTATAGGAGTAAAACAGTTACCCACAGATTGTTCAACACAACAATGCATTGTAGACACCCAAGAAGACCAAGGACTATAGTGTACCCTCATATAATATGAGAGAATAATGTTGCAATATGAATTGCTCTTGAATACAAGCTCTCAATTCCTTTCCATTAGAAGGGGTGCATGAATTACCTTGCATAGTTTTACATAGGGTTTGTAAGTTTGAAACTATTCATGTGCAATTCAATTCTGGTTATCATTTGTATTTCAAGAGCCTTTGAACTGTAAGTCACAAAACACTTTGTAGGAGAATAATTCAAGAAAAAATATTCAATTTATTTTGCATTGTATTGTGATCCAAATATTTTTTGCTATGTTAAAATTTCAGTGCATCCTCAAGACAAATAATGTTTAAAAAAAACTTGATTATGACTATTTACTTTATTTTTTTTTCATTCTGATGATGCTCTATACCTGGCGAGGAATATCCTATGTCCTGGGAACCATAGAGTCCACCCAAGTGTGAATACTGATAGATAAACAACGATTTTATTTTAAGCTAAGCCTACAAAAAAATGGATGACTTTTTTTGCTGTTTGAATCAGAATAAATTATTAAAAAGCAAAAAACTTACCTTAAAGTCACGGTTTGCTCCCAATGAAATATTAAAAAAACATGAAAATTATAATAATAAACACCTACATCAAAGAATGTATATATTATGCTTTAATAGATTGTATAATTAACTTCTGATGGCTGGAGGGGTTAATTTCGGAATTTCCATGCTTATTGATCATTAATTGGAAATGTAAACTCTGACATTAATATATGTTTTTTGCCATTTAATTTCTTAGGTTTTGTTATTGTAAATATATATATGTGTCTGTGTATGTCTGCGTGCATGTGTAGCGTAGCATCTGGTGAGTTTATGTAATATTTGTAGTGTAGTAGGTACATTATTGGGTTTGTACAGAGTTTTTGTATTGTTTGCATGTATTTTTAAATGGATGTGGTGGTTATATTGTGTAGAGTTATTGCAGTGTATGTGGTGTGTGTAGAAACCAAAACTCTTTTTTTTTTCACCAGCAAAAAAGCACCTACTATACACTAAAATATATCTGCATGCACAATTTCATAAAAATGAACGCATTGTTTTTTGCTGTAGGTTCTGCTAATCATTTGTAATATTAAGTGATAGGAGAAAGTACTTTTCCAAAACTTATTAACTCCCAAAGTACTCAATTTACTATGTATTCATAATTTCCAATCACTGAGGGTGCCCACAAAATTGCCAAATGTTGAGATTCATTCATTCAATCAATCCAAAGCTACAATCACTTTAAAAATAGGAATTCAAATTGAACAGTTTAACTAACTTAAACTATAGCTACATTTTGTTCTTCTACAAAAAGCTATAAGAAGGGGTATCAGGGGCTTTTAAAGGGGTCTTTAGCATGAATTTTCCCAGACATTTATGGAAGTCAATGATACTTGGCCACAGCAAAAGTTACACATGACAGCCTATTAATTCCAAATTGATTACGGTTACTGCAAATTATGGATTAATATATTCTATCTTAACCATTCATAATTTTATATTTGGATACATTTTATAATTGCTAAACACCTTTAATCATCAAAATACATTTTGTTTTCAATTAAGACCAACCGGTTTATACAACATAAATACTCTTGTAGGTTTATTAACAAAAAGGAAACTGGTGGGATTATTGTAGTATACCTGGTTAGACACTGGTACATGCAAAATAGTATTTGAATAGGAGTTGATCTCTGAGATTAATATGAAGCTAAGATTACTTCCAAATATAGGTCAATTATCATTATATGCAACATCTCAGTTTAAAGATGTAAGCGTAAATCCTGCCCCCCGAGTGCGGGCCCTACACTCAGCAACAGGAAAACGCTAAAGTAGTACATACAATATCCAATGTCAAAGATAATAGTTGTAGTTAAACATAGCATAAAAAATAAACTATGATATAAATATAAAAGTGAAGGCTCATTGCCTGTCATAAATAAATGTAATCTTGTAGATGGCATCTAACCAGAGATTCAAATGGGTAATAAACATATGCATCTCAGCATTTTAGGAAAAAGGTGGCTTATATGAGTATATAAGGAGTATCCAGTCAACTGTCCAGCAAGCTATGTTATAGTAGACAAACTTACATCTTTAAAATAGGAGTATCAAGAACCTTAAGTTAAGATCACATGTAAGCTCATAAGAAAGACAACCCTAGATTTATCTATAGCTCAATAATATAGGCAAGCAGACATAGGCCCCTAGTTATCAAGCCGTCAACCTCAAATACGCTGGAATTCCGCAGCGTATTTGTGGCGAGGCTGATTCGCCTTAGTTATCAAGCCCTAGATACAGACAAAAGTAGAATTTAGTGACGTAAGCTTCAATCCGCTGGACTCAGTCCGACACAGATCGATTCTTACGTCACTACAGATGTTCCGCACACAAGTGCGGCACTATCTGACTACTTTTGCTAGTTATCAAAAAACTAGCAGGTACGCTCAGCACTTTTCCGGCCCAGTGTACCTGGTTTTCTAATGATAGTGTAGTGTTAGGTTTAATTGTAACTTAGGTTAGGATTTATTTTACAGGTAATTTGTATTTCTTTTAGCTAGGTAGTTATTAAATAGTTAATAACTATTTAATAACTATTCTAACTAGCTAAAATAAATACAAAGTTATACAAGGAACCCCGAGGGGAACCTAAGGCGGGGTGCGCTGGGTGAATGTGAAATGTGAACTTATGCACAAACAATATGGCTCCCGTGAAATAGGGTAGAAAGTCAATACCAGTGTAAGACAAAAAGAAGACGGCGGCAAAGCTCCTCTGGTCTTCGGCGTGAAGATTTCTGAAAATTAAGAGTGAGAAAGAGGGCGCCACATAGCGTGATACTGTTGATACAGATTCAGAAGGCAAGGAATTCAAAAAAGGCTTACCGAACAGCTCGGCACCGTTCTGTGACCGGTGCTATCAGGCAGACTAACACTCTCAGTGGTTAGCACACTGGGTGGCCTCGGATGGAATGCAGGCGGGTGGGTCTCCGCGTTGAGAATTAGCACACTGGGTGGCCTCAGATGTAATGGAAACAGGTGGATTTCAGCGTTGCTTAATTAGAGCAAATCCGCGTCACTGCAACACCTATACTGCAGCCTCCAATGGATTATAAACATAAGATACCTCTCCAAATAAGGTAAATGAATGTAAGCGACAACTTCCGTATGATAAAGTTAAAATCTTTAATCAAACCAGGTTTTTTCTACGCGTTTCTAGACCAATGGTCTTTTCCTCAGGCATAAAAACAAGGATTCCTTGTTTTTATGCCTGAGGAAAAGACCATTGGTCTAGAAACGCGTAGCAAAAACCTGGTTTGATTAAAGATTTTAACTTTATCATACGGAAGTTGTCGCTTACATTCATTTACCTTATTTGGAGAGGTATCTTATGTTTATAATCCATTGGAGGCTGCAGTATAGGTGTTGCAGAGACGCGGATTTGCTCTAATTAAGCAACGCTGAAATCCACCTGTTTCCATTACATCTGAGGCCACCCAGTGTGCTAATTCTCAACGCGGAGACCCACCCGCCTGCATTCCATCCGAGGCCACCCAGTGTGCTAACCACTGAGAGTGTTAGTCTGCCTGATAGCACCGGTCACAGAACGGTGCCGAGCTGTTCGGTAAGCCTTTTTTGAATTCCTTGCCTTCTGAATCTGTATCAACAGTATCACGCTATGTGGCGCCCTCTTTCTCACTCTTAAATACAAAGTTACCTGTAAAATAAATATAAATCCTGAAATAGCTATAATGTAATTATTAATTATATTGTAGCTATCTTAGGGTTTATTTTACAGGTAAGTATTTAGTTTTAAATAGGAATAATTTATTAAAGTATAGTGTAGTGTTAGGTTTAATTGTAACTTAGGTTAGTTTTTATTTTACAGGTAAATGTCTCTTTATTTTAGCTAGGTAGCTATTAAATAGTTAATAACTATTTAATAGCTATTGTACCTAGTTAAAATAAATTGAAAGATGCCTGTAAAATAAAAATAAATCCTAAAATAGCTACAATATAATTATTATTTATATTGTAGCTATATTAGGGTTTATTTTAAAGGTAAGTATTTAGTTTTAAATAGGATTAATTTAGTTAATAAGAGAAATATTATTTAGATTTATTTAATTAATATTTAAGTTAGGGGGGTGTTAGTGTTAGACTTAGGTTTAGGGGTTAATAATTTTATTACAGTCGCGGCGGTGTAGGGGGGCAGGATAGGGGTTAATAAATTTATTATAGGTGGCGACGGTATAGGGTGGGCAGATTAGGGTTTAATAAGTTTAATATAGGTTGCGGCGGGGTCCGGGAGTGACGGTTTAGGGGTTAAACTATTTATTTAGTTGCGGCGAGGTCCGGGATCCGCAGGATAGGGGTTAATAACTTTATTATAGGTGGCGGCAGTATAGGGGGGGCAGGATAGGGGTTACTAGGTATAATGTAGGTGGCGGCGGTGTCCGGGAGCCGTGGTTTAGGGGTTAATACATTTATAAGAGTTGCGGCGGGGTCTAGGAGCGGTGGTTTAGCGGTTAATAACTTTATTGAGTTGTGGGGGGCTCCGGGGGTGCCGGTATAGGGAGTAGAACAGTGTATTTAGTGTGGGTGCTTAGTGACAGGGGTATCAATAAAGCTGTCAAAAAGCGAGACTTCCGGTGGGCGGAGCTAGCGACTGGCAGCAGGGAGTGAGAGCTCCGTGATCCTGGGGCTACAAACTCCCTTCTTTTCGCAGCCAGTCACCCTCCCACACATCAGCCTTGTGGGGTAAGAATAAATCCCCACCGGCGGCACTCAGTGGAGGGTACTGAAATCGCCCTCGCCCCCGGGAAAGCACAATTGCGCAACGCTGCGCGAAGAAACAGAAAATGCCGGGCGCCATATTGGACTGAGTCCACATACATCAGGCTACGCACCGGAGCTTACTAGCGGGCCGGGAGCACACAAACCCAAGTTCCCCTAATACCGGAGGTGCATTGAGGACTAAGCAACGGCCGCAGCCGAGGAAACAACACAGAATCCCACAAGACTGCACTGCTCCGGAGCGGACTTCTGCCACAAACAGAAGAGCTCTTACTGCTCGCAGATCAATACCTTGGAGGGGCTCTGGCAAGTGGAAAAGGGCCCTGCAGCATAGAGTCGTGTTCCCAGGGGAAGCCAAAGGACGGTGAAACAATCAAGGTACTGGGATACAGGCCCTAACTGACACCATAGGCTGGGTAAAAATATCATAATCCCACAGACTGCTTGACTTTTTATTTAATCATTACAAACTTGCCCATGCCACTTAAGCCTTAAATTCTGAGTACCACAATACCTGAATCATTTGTACATCATAAAACCTGCAACATAACCTCCCCAGGCCCTGCTGATGTGACTACATCAAGCTTTAAGAAGCTGTGAATTTGCTGCATGCTTTAAACTGGGCCCAGATTGCAAGTATCTTCCACATTCCTCCTGTGTTCCCTCATTTTTTAATCAACAGTGACACCTAGTGGCATGATTACTTTACACCCTATTTCTATCTGAACTGTACTGCTGCATTGCCAGAGTCACCTGCATATCACATGAAGGTTGATAAATACTTCAAACCCCTTACCAGCACACTAGAGGGCAAGATGACATCTAAATCAAAGCAAACTGACAGGAGACAACGACATGCCACAGAAACACTGATTGAAAACCCCCCTTCACCAAGTTCCGCTCATCTGGCAATTAATGATTCAGCAAATCTCCTGCAGGAGTTGAAATCTTTCTTTCTGCCTAAAATGGAATCTCTGCAAGCAGGTATGGACACTTTAACTAGTGAAGTGCGCCAATTTTCAACGAGAATGAATCAGGCGGAACAGAGGATTTCAGACATGGAAGATCGTCAGAATAATACCTCCACCTCTCTCAGACAACTGCTACACCAGAATCAGGCGCTTCAGGACAAGGTTGACATAGAAACATAGAAACATAGATATTGACGGCAGATAAGAGCCATAGGCCCAGCAAGTCTGCCCGACCTTACCTAACAGTATAAACTTATCTAGTTCGTAGGATAGCCCTATGCTTGTCCCATGCATTTTTAAAGTCCCCCACAGTGTTTGTTGCTACTACCTCTTGAGGAAGTTTATTCCATAAATCAATCACTCTTTCTGTAAAGAAGTGCTTCCTCAAATTACTTCTGAATCTGACGACCTTGAGAATCGCAGTAGGCGAAATAACCTACGTATAATAGGGATCCCAGAAAGCATTAAAAACAAAGACTTATTGGAGTTCACAGCCCTCACATTCCCTAAGATCTTAGGCATAAATCCAGACCGTCTCCCACCGCATTGGCCCAGACACAGGCCTTTCTACAACCACAGCTGCTAGACCCGTCAGGTTATATTTAAATGCCTGAACTACCAAGAAAAACTGGCACTGTTAAGGACTTACAGATCTCATGATGGGGAAATTCTCTTAGAGGGGAAAAAACTTCTGCTATTCCAGGATTTTTCGGCAGAGGTTACTAAACTTCGTAAAGAGTTTGCCCCCTATTGTTCACAGCTATATGAGGAGGGCAGACAGGTGGCGCTCCTATATCCGGCCAAACTCAGATTACAGACCCCAAGAGGTGCTAGATTCTTTCACTCTCCTAAGGAACTGAAAGCCTTCTTACACGCTGAAAAAACTGCAACCTGACCAAAAGAATGGATCATGTTTCACATCACAGGTTATCCTTTTTCTTCCTCCAGATGCTGGATTGTGGACACATGTGTCACTGGACACAGGAAACCCTCATGGACATGGGCATTTCCATTACTGCAATGGCTGCTCTTGGGAAGACCACTCTACAGGACACTGACTGGGTGCGGGAGTGGCCCTGGCTGCCAGCCGCTCTCTTCACTCCAGAGACCCCAGATTCTCTGGAGAAGCAGTTCCTACAAGTTGTTATTTTGATGTTTAAATGTGTTTACCTTTATCTTTTTTTATTGATTTCTTTTGTATGTTACCCTATTTTTCTTAGTACCGCATACAGTATACATATGCCCGACTTGTTTAGCGTTAAAGGCATATCCCTTAATTCTCAGTCCCTATGTACGTGCATATACCCAGGATGCGCCATGCCACAACTGCTTTTAGTTGATACTTTCAAATTCAGGTTGTGCCTTAACCACTTTTTTCTTTCCCCTCACACAGAATGCCTAAGGGTTGCGGTCGGCGGATGGATTGGCTGCAAACAGACAACTGGACCACAGACGAACTCCCTGCCTGACTATCCCTTATTTACAAAGCCAGTAAGTTTCCTTTCACAATACTCCTCACTCCAAGTCCCAATAGCAATACTCCTGCACCTCTGCACCCTTCCTCCCCCGACAACAGACAAATCAGGGTTGGACTCATTGCCCTTTGTGACCCCTTTCACTCCCATCTTAGATCATGCTCGATACCAACATTCCCTCACTGACCTCATACATGGCTATAAACCTTAATGTAGTCTCTTGGAATGTAGGAGGAATAACCTCCCCAGCCAAGAGGAGCAGAATTATACAATACCTTAACTCCATACACGCGGACATAGCTTTGCTGCAAGAGACACACCTCACTGCTGAGGAGCATGAGAAACTTAAAATCCGGTGGGTGGGGCACATCCTCTACTCACCTTCGGGGGGAAGGAAATGTGGGGTGGCAATCTTAGTAAGGAAAAATCTACCTATAACCTTCTCTAATACAAAAATAGATGACAGGGGACGTTACATTTTTACCACCATACACTCCAAGGACTACAAATTTCAGATATGTAATGTGTACAGGCCCAATCACTCTGACGCGAAGTTCTGGGCATCTATGCAGTCACTTATTGCCCAACACTCAGACTCTCCTGTCATAGTAGGGGGAGACTTTAACATGGCGCAAGCGTGCCAATTAGACAGATTCTATGACCAAACTTGCTCCTCCTCAAGGCAAAAGCTACACCCCAAACACAAACAAGAAACACAGATCATATCAGCATTTAGAGAAGGGTTGGGACTACTCGATCTTTGGAGACTACAACACCCTGACCACAAAGACTATACTTGTGTCTCGAAAACACACCACACTTTCTCACGCATTGACTACTTCCTTACATCCCCCCAACTCACCCCTAACATACTGAACACCTCCATTCTCCCAATCACAATCTCAGATCATGCTCCTATAAAATTAACACTGCAACCCCTTAAAACATCCCCTTCTAAAAAGACCTGGAAGTTCCCCTCATATCTATACACCAACGCAGAATTTCGACAACAACTGAAGGCCTTCTGGCTGGAATACACCTTTGACAATGACAGCCATAGAACTGACACCGACCTATTTTGGCACGCATCCAAAACAGTCATTAGAGGCAGAATCACAGCCTACACAGCACATCATTCTAAGACGCAGAAGAGAACTGCTACACAACTCCTCTCGAATTTGACTTCTGCCTACAACACCTACTTATCTAATCCCACAGCACAGAACCGCCAGAAATACTATGACGCCAAACAAGACCGGGACTCACACCTACAAATCTTAGACCATATATTTAACATACACAGACAAGGCAGGTTCTATCGGCACGGTAACAAGGCGGGAAGACTTTTAGCAAATCTGGTTAAAATCCATACACCTAAATCTTTCATATCTGCAATCCAATCAGGGACACACCTTAAGACTGATACAAGAGACATAATGAGAGAGTTCATAACCTATTACAAAACATTATACACTAGTCAGACCATTGCAGAATCAGACAAACAGGCATTCTGGAACAACTTACTACTACCTCAACTGTCAGAATCCCAGAGAGAGAGTTTAAACTCCCCTATACAGGTGCAGGAAGTGCTGAGAGCCATTGGCAGCTCAAAAATAGGGAAAGCCGCAGGCCCAGACTTTCTCCCTATTGAGTACTATAAGATTCTAAGCACTGACATAGCCCCAACGCTAGCTTCCACTTTCACCAACTACCTACTAGGGACCTCTACCCCAGATACGAGATTCAGTGACGCCAACATATGTATTCTCCAAAAGCCGAATAAGGATCACACGCTGCCCTCCTCATATAGACCAATCTCGCTGCTCAACAGCGACTATAAGTTATATACTAAGATTCTGGCGGACAGGCTAGCTGAGATACTGCCGGATCTGATTCATCCGGATCAGACGGGCTTTATTAAAAGACGAACCTCAGTGATCAACATTAGAAAAACACTGGCAGTCATATCTCACTACAATAACACACACTACTCAGAACACCAGAAACCCAATGAAGACGCATGCCTATTCGCCATCGACGCTGAAAAAGCGTTCAATCGAATAGAGTGGGACCACCTGTATACCTCACTAGACAGATTTGGCATCTCAGGGAATTTTCTCAATGCACTCCACCAACTCTATGCTTCACCCTCAGCCTCCATTATCATCAATGGTCAGGTGTCTCCCTCATTCCTATTGGAAAGGGGAACCAGGCAGGGATGCCCCCTTTCCCCGCTGCTTTTCAACTTGGCAATGGAACCACTCGCATGTTACATCCGCCAACATAGTGAAGGTCTCAAAATTCATAAACAGACAGTACATCTATCTTTATACGCTGACGACCTGCTTCTGTATGTCTCTAATCCACACATTAATGTACCCAAACTTCTAGGTATCTTAGACAAATTCAGCGCGATCTCTGGTTACAAAATCAACTTAGATAAATCCGAACTTACATGGTTACGAAACACAAAGAAAACACAACTGCAAGACACAGGTCTAAAGGTGACATCTGGCACTTTCACATACTTGGGGATACAGCTACACACTGACATGAACAGGTTGTACCACCTAAATATAAGCAGAACTCTAACCCCTATTAAAAACCAGCTAACAGGCTGGAGAAACCTACCACTATCCCTTATGGGGCGAATTCATCTTTTGAAAATGATTATCTTACCAAAGCTACTTTACCCCCTCCAAATGCTCCCTCTGTTGCTGACTAAGCGTGACTTAAATACCTTGACGACTATGGCCTCGCTTCCATTGAGTCGTTAAAAATGGACCCGTAAGCTACCGAAGCGGACGACAGCTAAAAGTAATTTACGGCTCCATTTTAGTACCAGGTTTCCATTGAAAAGATTAGCGTGTTGCGCGCAGTCGCTCTTTTCGGCCGTACGTAAGTTTGCGTTGCCAACCGATGTCGGATTTGTCGAAAAGCGCGCCATAACAAGTGCATTGCCATGGTAACCCGACCTCTGTCTATAAGAATAACGGTTTGTGCCTGCGCTCTTTACCTGTGATCGCCTCTAGAGAGAAAGACACGGGAGCTAGTTGCGTTGGTAGGAGTTTTGGGTTTTTGAGAGTTGTTTGAGAGTTAGTGGAGAGTTTGATATTTTATTTTCATATATTCTTATTGTAGGCCTCATATAATATTAGGAACACACACACACATCCATACATTAGTTAATTAACACACATTAGTTTATACACACAAATACACACACACACACATACACACTTTTATTTGATACAAACACATTCACATTTTTTTTTATTTCATTAAAACCCCCATATCCCCATCTTCCTTTATTACTCCTTTCATTAATCCCCCTATTCCACTTCACATCCCCCCTTTGACTACCCTTCCCTTCCTCACTATATAACTTTTTTTTATATATATACATTTTGCCCATCCTATTTTTTTTTTTTTTTACAACCCATATTTTTTGTTTTATTTGACTATATAGCTCACCCCTTTCTTCATTTGCATCCCTTATTATTTTTCTATAATTTTGTTCTAATCCTCCTTAGTTTTTCCTTTTTCATTTACATCCCTTTGTTTATTTTCACCCCCACATTTTATTTTTATTTTGAGGGATATAGAATAGAGATAGTTAGGGTCTAGATAGGTTAGGTAGTTAGTTTTGGGGCTATTTAATTTAGGGTTTAGTTAGGTGAATTAGTGTAGTTAGGTAAGCTAGGGACTTTAGTGTTAGGTTAGAGTTAGGGAGGAAGGAGAAAGGGATGGATAGGCCTAGTGGAGTTGGGAAGGGGGTGGCTAGGGGGAGGGCAGTGGAGAGGGTGGATAGAGGGAGGGGGAGGGGGGAAGTAGGGAGTAGTATGGGCAGGAATAGGGGCCGAGGTTTGGGTGGAGGATTTGTCCTTCCTCAAACCCTGGCAGAGGAGGGAAGGAGAGAGGGTGGAAGAGGAATGGAGGTGGGATGAGTGAGGAGGAGTCAGCCTCAGCTAGGCACAAAAAGAAAACGGAAAGTGGGGCAGACTGTGGCAAGTGGGGGTGGGGCTGGTGGTAGCCTGTTACAGCCTGCAGGGACAGAGGAGGTAGAGAGGGCTGGTCCCCAGTCACAGGAGGGAGAGTCTGTGTCTGCTGGCCCTTCAGGTGTGAAGGGCAGGCTAAGAGAGGAGAAGTACTCTGAGGAGGAGAAGGAGGCTCTTGTTGAGGCGTACTTGGAGAGGGCAGCTCAGCTGTAGAACCCTAACCTGAGGCCGGCTGTCCGGAATAAGCTGTGGGAGGAGATTCGAGTGGCAGTCAGCTGCTTAGGACGTAATCGTTCTACTGCCAGCATTAAACACCGCTATCATGACTGCAGGAGGGAAACCAAAGCTAAGCTGGCACAGCAGGACAAATATGAACGTGGGACAGGTGGTGGTCCTAGCAAGAGAATACACCTAAGGTCATGGGAGGAGATGCTGTCCAATGTCATCTCGGATGAATCTGTTCACGGATGTAAGGGGACAATGGACACCTCTGTGCCACCTGAAGAGGTGTATGAAGGTGAATATTCAATATTAAATATAACCATATATGTGATGTATATATGTTGTATATCATAAATACCCATCTGTGTTTAGCTATGAATCTAAATTTACATAGTTGTATTTAATATGTTCAGCAAGCACTCTGTATTGTATATCTGCTCCGACAAGCAAGAATATTGATAATATAATATCCAAGAATATTAAGCATTTCATATAAATCATGTGTCATTGTCCTTAAAGGGACACTGTACCCAAATTTATTATTTTGTGAATCAGATGCAGCATGCAATTTTAAGCAACTTTCTAATTTACTACTATAATCAATTTCTCTTCGTTCTCTTGCTATCTTTATATGAAAAAGAAGGCATCTAAGCTTTTTTCTAAGTTCAGAACTCTGGACAGCAGTTTTTGATTGATGGATGCATTTATCCACCAATCAGCAAGGACAACCCAGGTTGTTCACCAAAAATGGGCCACCATCTAAACTTACATTCTTGCATTTCAAATAAAGATACCAAGAGAATAAAGAACATTTGAAAATAGGAGTAAATCCGAAAGTTGATTAAAATTGCATGCTCTATCTGAAGCACAAAAGAAAATATTTGGGTACAGTGTCCCTTTAACAATGTTCCTTTAAGACACAGTCTATAAAGATTCCTCAGTTATGGTCATATATGCTTGGATTTTATCCCAAACACACTATATGTGTGTGTGTGTATGTGTGTGTGTGTGTATGTGTGTGTGTGTGTGTGTGTGTGTGTATGTGTGTGTGTGTGTGTGTGTGTGTGTGTATGTGTGTGTGTGTGTGTGTGTGTGTGCGTGTGTGTGTATGTGTGTGTGTGTGTGTGTGTGTGTATGTGTGTGTGTACATATATACACATAAATATGGAATATAATAGTCTGTATTGTTATGCTACAAAGTAATATATTCTATTAGATAGATAATGTAAACATACCGTATATTTATTTGTAGGTTCCGAACAGGAGGAGTATGAAGCTGCACCAACACCACAGCAGGATGTTCCTACATTCACTGAGGAGGATGAGGATATATATGGTGACACTACCTCCTATATCAGCCTCTTAGAAGATGATATGCAGCAGCCTAGGGCATATGAGGTGGAGGATGTATCATGCCCTTCTCCATCTACTTCGGAGACAACATTTCATGTTTTGGGTTCTGAACCACAGCAGACTCATCCTCCTCAACAATGGCAGTTCATGCATACTTCGCAGCAACAAATGGCACAGCCCCCACAGCTGCACCCACCGCAGCAGATGATGCACCCCCCACAACATCCTCCTCAGCAGCAGATGATGCACCCACCACAACATCCTCCTCAGCAGCAGATGATGCACCCACCACAACATCCTCCTCAGCAACAGATGATGCACCCACCACAACATCATTATCCTCAGCAGCAGATGATGCACCCACCACAGCAGCATACAGATCTGCATCATCTGTACTATATGCCTCCCACTCCTATGGCACAACAGCAATCCACAACACCACCCACTGCACCCACCAATGTATTGCCAACAGTGCCATCACAGACAACCTCACAGTCACCAATACGGAGAGACAGCCCTGGAACCAGCCAATTATTAGTTCCTGAGACACCAAATGTACAACAGGGTCCGGCACAGTCCCAGCAGGATGATCTACTGAGGCTCATACATAGAGAGCTTAGGCTGTCCAGGCTCCAGCAGCAGCAGGATTTGAGAAGGATACAGAGCCAAATGGACATCCATAATGCCTCACTCGTCCGCCTGGCAGAGGCAGTGGAGAGGCTCGCGGATAGGCCCCAAACTCCATCCTCCCTTGCATCCTCTGTCATCTCCCTGCAGGACCCTGAATCCCGGTTATTAGCCTCACATTCAGCTGGTGGGCGTCGCACAAGACGCCACACTGCCCCCCTAAGTACCTCTCCTCCAAAGTCTAAATCCCGCCGCAAGAATTAATTAATATTCTTTTTTTTCAACCCAAGATATATCATATCTAATTTTTGCACTAAAGCACTTTTTTAAGTGCGATTTTCATCTCATAAATATGCATCCATTTTTCTAATCCAAATTTGAACATATATCTTAATATTATTCTAATAGCTGTTTATCTGCTAAAAATGAACAGCTTTATTCATTTTTATTTCACATGATGTCAATTAATATGCAGGTGTACATTGTTGATAAATTTATGTGTCCTTTTATTGAGGATATCATATTATGCCGTTTAAGAATACTTGGGGATACGTGTCTGAAATTTATACAGTATATGCTATCTAACATTAGTCAACGTGACATGTGTAAATGTTATGATTTATATTCCACAAGCATATGTTGTTTGCTCCTTCAGATGAAGCTAATAAGGGTTATACAGTTATAGAAGAGTTGAAAAGTAAATACTCCTTCCTGTTGATATGGCCAAATACCTTGCATTCATTCTTATAGTCCTATGTGGAATGTAATATCTGAAATATATACCTATCATGACTAATACCTATCATGACTAATGCACTCCTTTTTGTCAAGATTATTATTCAATATTTAGAATAATTAGATAAATGTATCTTTATGATATTTAAGCACTGGTGTATACACAACATATATGTGATTGCCATGATATAGAGGTGATTAATACATTTTAATTGACATCATATGAACAGACACAGACTCTCCCTGGGACCAATGCACAATGCACTTTTAAATTGTTTCAATAACTCCATGTTAAAGACAATACTTCATATCTCTTGAAGTATGTAATATTAAGCACTTATGTATTTTGGTTAATAGTCTAAATATTGCAAATGTATTATCTGCTTTAGCAGACATGACATTACATATATTTTATAAATATTAGTACTATCACACATAAATTTAATGTGTCATCGTTTTGTATTGAATAAATATGATTTTCACATTGAAAATTACATTTGAATGAGGGTAAATCTGTAATAATAAAACTCATCTTCATGATAAACAACTTATTTCCTTTGAATTATTTTTCTATGTGTATTGAGATTATATATAGCATCCCTGGGCAAAGGTTTCATTTTGAATAGGTAGATATTTTATTTATTTTTATAATATTTTACCAGGAAAGATACATTGAGATTTCTATAGTTTTCAAGTATGTCCTGGGTCCACAAAACATTGCATTGATACAATGGGTACAATAAAATAAAAAACAATAATAATACACGATATATGCACAAAAATTTAACATAGAACCGGTAGGAAATATATAATCAACAATGACAGGTGCATTCTGTTTTGAGATATGTAGAGAGGGATCTCTTAAAGGATATTAGGCATGGGGAAGGTTTAAAAGTGTGCGGGAGGTCGTTCCATAATTGTGGTGCTTGCATATATTTTTATATGCACATACATATTGAAATTTCTATGACAACATGGGTGCAAATATTCCTATACATAGGACCAATAAATGTAGCATATATAATGTTATTTGTACATTGAAACACTCATAATTTTTTTGTGATTTGCAATTTCAATGAGAAACAGGCCTCAAAAAGCTCTTTTTTCCTCCTTTACACCTAGTTGAGCTGGGGGTAATATTTCTCAATGTATCGACAGCCTCCGACAGTGTATTAACGGTTAGCGCTTTCAATGGAAACCTGGTATAATTTATCGATTAACGGCTTCTATTACTTTCTATGGGACGCGAAAATCTTTTCGGCAGCCGAAGTCCGGCAGCCGATATTGAGGTATAACGCGCCATTGGAAACAGTCGTTAAACGCTATTGCTTTCGACAGCATATTTAACGGTTTGCGAGTGCACGCAAACTGAATAACGACTCAATGGAAGCGAGGCCTATGTTTGGTAACTTCGTTTGGCAACATAAGAAACCAAGAATTAACAGACTCCACCTCGCAATGTCAGTTGACTCTGGTGGACTCAGTCTTCCCAATCTTAGGTGGTACAACTGGGCCTCCCTGGCAAAAATAGTCATAGGGTGGCTAACGCAATCTGATTATTTTTCACCTCCCGTAGAGAAGGAACTCCTAGCACCTATACATCCGGCTTTCTTGCCACATACCTCTCTAGCTTCACTTCCCCCACACGTAAAACACAACGTACTATTCAGGGACACCTTGAGAGCCTGGACCAAACTTTGCAAAACATGGGAGATGGAGTTCACATTTAGCAAATATTTATCGCTTCAAGGGAATCCTAATTTCCTCCCAGGATACACCACCACTGCCTTTAAACATTGGGAACGCCAGGGACTGACCATGATAGCACAACTGATTAATCCTACGACACAACAGACACTCCCCTTCACCGACCTTCAAACACAATACAACCTTCCGGCTACGCACAGATTTGCCTATCTTCAGAGTAGACATTACACACAAACTCTCCTGACTGAGGGACTGACCTCACTAACCACTAACAAAATTGTCGCTCTATGTAACTTGGCCTCCCAGGGAAACCACTCAATCTCCCCCATCTATAGGGCAATAGTCACACACCATGAAACGCAAACACTGCAGAGCATCATCGCTAAGTGGCAGGGACAAAGGGTGCCTGAGGTCACAACGGATCACATTTTGGGTAGTATAGCTACAGTCAGACAAACCACTCTGTCCGCAAGCTTGAGAGAAACACAAATAAAATTCTTGCACCACGCATACATAACACCGGCAATCAGAGCTAAATGGGTAAAAGATGCGGCGGGTGACTGCCCCAAATGCTCAATGTCTGCCCCAGATTGGACTCATCTAGTTTGGGACTGCCCTAAGCTACAGCGGTTTTGGGGTAAGGTTAGATTTTGGCTGTGTAAAATACTCACAGCTAATATAACTTTAAATGCAGCAGTCATATTTTTCCTTCAAGACATCCCACTACCACTAAAACACCGAAAATTCTCCAACATGGTAGTGCTGGTAGCTAGGAAATTAATCCTGCAATATTGGGCCAGGAACAGAGAGCCTCCTTTCAAAAAATTAACCCATGCTATACATCACCAGTTTCTGGCAGAACACGTAGACACACAGAGCAAACGTGATGCTAGAGTTAAATCATTCATGACTAAGTGGGAACCGTACATACTACACCTACCAGTGGGACTGAGGAGGAAACTCCTGCGCCCCTTCCAACATTCCATGTTCATACTAAATGAGAACCTACGAGGACGCTGGTGCGTACCAGAGTCGGATTCAGACCCTGACTCTTAGCTAACACACCGCTAGTCTGGACTGACACAACCACTACACCATTAGAAGTTTTTGATGACTACATGTAGGGTCCCTGGAATGTGGGCACATCCATCCGCCGACGCAGCAGCGAAACAACCCGATCACTCCTTTATCTGCATATCAAAGGTACTTAAATTGTCGTGAGTTTATGTTTTATGTTCCATGTTATTGGTTGGCATGGCTGCATCAGCCTATTGACACAACTGTAGTCTTGTTGCATTAATATCTATCATAGGAGGCCTGATTTTGCACTACTACTACAAATGCAAAAGAATCCTACTAGAATGTGAAAAGTAGACACCAATATGGTGCAGTTGGCGCCTCGGAGCATAATCCTTTTCATACTTGGTATGATAACACCCTGCAACATCCCCTGGACTCATTGATGCAGTTGGCCAAAATTTATTTATGAGTATGTTTTATTTTGTTTTGTATTGTTATGTTCTTTTATAAGTTCTAATTATGCAGGGGCTTGACCACTACGCATGGCTCAGGAAAAGCTGATGGACACGATTTGAACTCGGATTCCTTGAAAAGACTCTGTTACACCTCCTATTGTTATTGCCTTATGATGAAAAAACATTGTACAATGCTATGTGGTAGTGTCTAAGCATACCTGTTTAAAAAATTTCAAAAATAAAGTTATTAAAAAAAAAAAAAAAAAAGCTGTCAAAAAGCGGAAGAGCAGCGAGATCGGATGAGTGATAACTCTCACAGTCCGCTGCTCATCGCCCCGTACTTGGTGCGCGGCTTTTTGACAGCTTTTTTGATAACTTAGGCAAAATTTTGAAGGTCCGTGGCGGCAATGGTAGGTGAGCTTAGTCGGGCGTATTGGACCGGCGAAGGCAGGTAAAGTAGACGGCTTGATAACTACCCCCATAGACTCTATGCAGAGCTCACTATCAATTGTATCTAGAATTACTTAATCTAACCTCTCAAAAACCACTGTAAAAAGCAACGTGTCTAATATACAGTCTATTCCTATCATCTACTGTGGCACATTGATCTATAATAGTAGACAAATGTAGACATTAGCAAACCTGCAAAATACTGCATATAATAACAACTGGGTACTTAATTAGTCTTATAAGAACATAATATATATCAGACCTAGCACTACAAAAATAGAACACAAAACTAAAGATTACAAATAACATATTGGTTCTATATTAGGGTTTTAGGTATTAGAGGCCACCTAATGTTATTGTATCTAGAATTACTTAATCTACCCTCTCAAAAACCACTGTAAAAAGCAAGGGGTCTAATATACAATCTATTCCTATCATCTACTGTGGCACATTGAACTATAATAGTAGACAAATGTAGACATTAGCAAACCTAACTAAGCTAAATACTGCATATAATAACAACTGGGTACTTAATTAGTCTTATAAGAACATAATATATATCAGACCTAGCACTACAAAAATAGAACACAAAAATAAAGATTACAAATAACATATTGGTTCTATATTAGGGTTTTAGGTATTAGAGGCCACCTAATGTTAATATATATAATTGTGCTCGGACAATAACAAGATCAGTCCATATTGATGAAAATGTCTGGATAATAACATCAGTGGACGGTTCATGTATGAATAGAGGAATCATTTGTCATAGACTTCAACTCTGTCTGTCTCCTAAGAGAACTTTACCCTATACCAGAGTGAATGACCATATTTCCGTTGAAGGGATGGATAAACTGGCTCACACAGGGACTTGGAGGAGGCCGATCAATGTGGGCAAAGAGCCATAATAGTTCCCAGCTTTGAGAGCAGAGTTGCCCTGTAGGTCCGGCAAAATAGACTTTGAACACATATATTGTCAAAATTAGGCATAGTACCATCATTATATAGAAAACAGCTATTCTGTGTCAACATGACTATTAGTAACAATACAGGGGCCACAGGGGTTTATCTTATGTGAATGAACATGGGAATTCCAAGTAAGATACCAGAGGTTAGTTCTATAAGAACAAGTGAACATGAAAAGAGCCTCTATGAGGTTCTGATAGAAGCATGCATAAGTGACATACATACACATTTCTAAACTATTACTACATGCTCATAGCATAGAGAACAGAACATAGCTATATTGAGATTAACTGCCTCACAAAAATAAAATAAAATGTATATATATAAAGAAACTGGGTACAATACATACAGTAATGTATTCCAGACGCTGATTCAAGATGCCTGAGGAGCACTTCTAATGTTCCCAGTGATGGTCTAATTCCATACTTATGAAATGTGATTATGGGTAGTCAATCTAGATTCCCAGTAGAGGGACTCCAAAGGGAGAGAAGAGTATTAATGTAGAGACCTAGGCTGCAAGACCACATCAGTTTGCCATGTTGATCAGGTTGTGACTAAACTTTGACTCCCCTCTAGTGGTGGAAATTGGTAATTACATCTTCCATCATGAAATTTAATTATTAATCTGAACTCTACTATGTGGTATGTGTATGACAGTATCTCAGGTAATATACGGCAAGAAGACACATGGAACAACATATGTTTACTACAAATCTAAATATCCCTCCAGTATCTCTATTGCTTGATGTGGCAGTTTTATTAACTATAGTATAAAAATCACGTATACAGACGGCTAAACCAAAATATGGCTGCAAAATAAAATGGACATCCATTATTCACATCCAGCCCAAATATAACAATTTAACACAGTATTTTCCTGTAAACAAATATTAACTATAGTAAGGCAAAGGAACTGTTCTACATGAGTATTACTATGTCCTATAATAAACGTAGCTGTATAACCATCTGGCAAGATGCAAACACAGCTGTCCCAAAAAGTATACTCATGTCAGAGGCCCAGCTGGGAGAGTTTTCTCTAGCCAATACTGGACTTAGGAAGATGTGATGCAGTCATTTTCAACTCTAATTTCTGAGCCGAAGTGGCCCCAGTCACACTTAGCACCCGATAGTTGTTCATCTGCTCTGCTTTGCTCAATATGGTATCTCTCATCCTGGAAACTGAAGTCGTGGCTGCATGTCTCAGCTTTGGTAGCCCAGGTACTTGTGAAGGCTCTATCAAAATATACTCTACGCTGCTAAGATCTTCGGTAATGTCAAGGCAGATTGATGGCAGGTTCTGAGGCCCTAAGGCACTGTCATTTATACGGCGCTGTAATATGGGGCTTGTAGCAGAGTTATTAAGATCTGTGCAGAGAGGAGAAAATGAATTTGTCAGAGTTACGGCCATAGAGTCATAATGTTATTTGAACAGCTTTGCTAGCTCGTTAAGCAAGTTGAGATAAGGTGCCATAGAGACCTTCTAAATATATATGATTACAATTTCAAGCGATACTGCACTGCTTACAGTGTTTACAAAGTAAGCTGTATAGCTGTGTGCCGGTAGAGCCATGGGGTTAGACGAGATCCTTCTAGTGATGTCCGGTTCATGAACGAATCGTTCATTTGAACCGGATCTTTTCACTGAACTGCATGAATCAGTTCACCAGACTGAACTGATTCGTTTGAAACAGTTCAGTTCCTGAGTCACCAGCAGCACTGGTAATACGATCCTAGAGTGAGTTCTGCTCTGCTAACTCCTCCTTTAATGAATCACACAGCAGAATCTCACTCTAGGATCATATTACCAGTGTTGTTGAATCAGTGAACTGTTAGCTAACTCGTCTGCAATGAATCAGTCTGTTAACAGTTCACTGATTCAAAAGAAGTGAACTGTTTGCAAAGACTCAGTGTACTGTTAACAAACAGATTCATTGCATACGAGTTAGCTAACAGTACACTGATTCAAATATCAGGTCACACTCACAGCAGTTCTCAACAGACCCCTGTATTTACATGAACCCATTCAGCATCCCATGTTTGAATATATATATATATATATATATATATAATTTGTTGTTCTTCCTCTATATCTAAGCTAACTTTTACTTAGCAACAGCTACAAATTATATATATATATATATATATATATATATATATATATATATATATAATTTGTAGCTGTTGCTAAGTAAAAGTTAGCTTAGATATAGAGGAAGAACAATAAATTATATATATATATATACACACAAACATGGGATGCTGAATGGGTTAATGTAATTGCAGGGGTCTGTTGAGAACCGCTGTGAGTGTGACCTGTTATTTGAATCAGCGTACTGTTATCTAAATGATTCATTAGAGGTACAGTACACTGAGTCATTTACATACAGCACTGCAGGAAACGAATCTGCGGCTCTACAGTTCACCTACTGAACATGAGGTAGAGCCTCTACCTCATGTTCAGTAGGTGAACTGGTGAATCGGTTCATGAACCGGTTCAGTTAATCGAACCGTCCGAAATGAACCGATTCACCCAGAAGAACCGAACTGCACATCACTAGATCCTTCCGATGCGTCTTTCAGAGCAAGGATGGTACACTGTTTGAAAAAATCCTCTCAAGCGACACCCTTGAATGTAGTGTGCTAATACTTACAGATGCCTGTAATAATGGGATCTCCCTCTGTAGAACAGTGTGTGTCCGTTATGTGAATCCAATATGGCAGACGCGATCTGGGTATCTTCAGTTTATGTGCCGTGATAGTTATGTACTGTTCAGAGCTGGCTCTCCCTCCAGTATTTTTTTATAATATCTCTGTTGTTTAGAGCCGTGATATCAGCGCCATGAAAGACACTCTGTGTGCTTACTTGTAGGGTGATGAGTCGCCACGCGTGTGTGAAGATGGCCGCTCCCAGATAGTTTCAGCATAGCCAGGTTAAAAAAATTAAGCGCTGGTCACCAACATTATGTATAGTCTTGGTGTGCTTCTAAGCTAATCCGAGCGGCCAGGCAATCAAGTTTGTAGAAAAGTTGTCACGGAGCTAAGGAGCCATGCGACCAATCGGTAGCTGAGCAAACTCTGCCCCCCTTATTGTGGTATTTTGAAGATAAAATTAATTTATTTGGAATTTCAAAAGTAACGCAATACACATTGCATGGGTATATTGATGTCTTGGAACAGTAGCATTTAGGTATTTCCTTTATGTGTCCAAATTTAAAAGTATTACCTGCCTAGTTCCATATCAAACTCAAACTACAATCATATGATATTTACTGTGCATTCCCACATCAAATGAATACAACTTCTCCAACAGTTAACCACTTATCAACTGTGCATATGTCTCAAAAACAATATTAATTGATGAATGCACACAAAGGGCACCCAACATCACGTTCAATATTATTTAATAATGGTTAATCATGATACAATACAAAATCTATAGTTTTATATACATTAGTTTGATTTAAAAGTAAATACAAATATTACTTGAAAAAAACTAAAAACGTGAGAGAAGTATGTAAGTATGTATGTTTTATTGTATTGTTGGCTAATACTTACCCAGTTAAAAATAGTATCACTAGCTATGTAAGTATGTATGTTTTATTTTTATTTCCGGACATCATAAAAAACAAACAACCCCCCCCCCCCAAAATGTTTTATGCTGTTGCTGGCTTGCAGCAGTAGCATTAGTTACTACATTATTTGAGGACATAGCAGGTGAACCAATGTTTACTTACAAATTCTGATAGACCCCATGAGTGAATATCACAGAAATTTTTATATATAGTATCACTAGCTATGTAAGTATGTATGTTTTATTTTTATTTCCGGACATCATAAAAAACAAACAACCCCCCCCCCCCAAAATGTTTTATGCTGTTGCTGGCTTGCAGCAGTAGCATTAGTTACTACATTATTTGAGGACATAGCAGGTGAACCAATGTTTACTTACAAATTCTGATAGACCCCATGAGTGAATATCACAGAAATTTTTATATATATATATATATATATATATATATATATATATATATATATATATATATATATATATATATATATATATATATACATATATATATATATATATATATATATATATATATATAATTTTTTTGTCTGTGCACATGCCTAATAATTATTCTTTTATGTTAAGAGATTATAATGAACCATCTCTGTCAAATATTTTAATCAAAACAATTTTAGTATGAAATAGAAATTAGTATCACTAGCTATGTAAGTATGTATGTTTTATTTTTATTTCCGGACATCATAAAAAACAAACAACCCCCCCCCCCCCAAAATGTTTTATGCTGTTGCTGGCTTGCAGCAGTAGCATTAGTTACTACATTATTTGAGGACATAGCAGGTGAACCAATGTTTACTTACAAATTCTGATAGACCCCATGAGTGAATATCACAGAAATTTTTATATATATATATATATATATATATATATATATATATATATATATATATATATATATATATATATATATATATATATATATATATATATATATATATATACATATATATATATATATATATATATATATATATATATATATATATATAATTTTTTTGTCTGTGCACATGCCTAATAATTATTCTTTTATGTTAAGAGATTATAATGAACCATCTCTGTCAAATATTTTAATCAAAACAATTTTAGTATGAAATAGAAATTAGCAAATCTAGGCAAGTGTCCCTGCTTGCTTTTCCACAGAAGTACTCTATGTACATTGTTACCAATGCCCCAGGGAACTCTGGGAAATATATGCAAATTAGATTTTTCAATATCTCATGGGTTTTGCTTCCAAGTACTGTTTTAAAAACAGCAATCCCCTTTATGGGGTAGAGGCACTTCTGGACAGCCTGTTCATTTTATTTTATTTTTTTTTAATCTCATCAGCAGAAGGTAGGTTTAAGTTGCTGCTTGGTGAAGTTTCTTTCCAGAGAATAAATATAAATATAAATATATATAAATATATATATATATATATATATATATATATATATATATACTGTATATATACTGTGTATATATATATATATATATATATATATATATATATATATATATATATATATATAAATTAATTATTAGAAATATAATAGCGTTACAGATTTAATAATTGATAATTGAACATTTCTAAAAAAAAAGAAACTTGATTGCTACAAAAATAAAGATGATTTTTTATTTGATAGCTTCCTAGAATAGTGTTGATATTTCTGCTTTAACACAAAAAAACCTCAAAACAGTGTAATATTTTTCTATCTATGTTTATGGCATAAATGCACATAAAAAATGTTGTTTACATAAGCAACAAAAGTAAATTATATCTCTATTTACCAGAGACATTCCTGTGAAGACAATTTATTATTCCTTGAATAGTAATAAAAGTTCTCATACTACAGATGTCTTTGTCTCAAGAGTAAACATTATAATCTTAGGTGCATTTATTCAAAATCTGCCTAAAGTATGAAAAAAAATCATTTGTCAGCATATTTCCTTTTAGAAACAAGGGTCATATTTTATAGGCACTTAAGCCATGCAATCACAAACCGTCCATGTCTTGTCCAAAGACTACAGGCATCAGCATACTTATTTCCATACGAAACTAGGTCAAGGCAATATCTGTATGTTAAAAAGGTAGAATACTATTGAAAATGCAAGAAACTATTCAACTATTTAAGGCACCATTAATGCAAATCCGACGATATGATAAGACAACATAAAAAATGTATTTTATGTCTAAACTGTTTTAGCAGTTGTTTTTCTTTCTCTAATAATTGCATATTATTGCATAGAATTAATGTGAATTATTTTTTTTTCTAAATCACAATAAGGTATAATAAATATATATGTTCATTTGTAACTAACACATTTTTTAAGGATACTTTAACTTAGGGCTAGATTACGAGTGGAGCATGCAAGCGATATTGGGTTTTCGTGGCCGTGAAATTCAGAATATCAGGCATTAGACTTTTAAAGCTGACTGTTAGGATCCATTAAACAGGAAAATTATAGGCACCTTTTTCATCTTCTTTTATTATTTAAAAAAATTGTAATTAAACTTAAATAATGAACCATACTTTATATATCATTAACCATACTTTTAACTCAATTGAATGTTCTGTGTTAAAGTATGTTTTATGCTCACTTAAATCCACTCAGCTGTTAACACTAACTGTTGTCCCTTGCCCCAAATAAATACAATGACTGACCTACTCTCTACAGCTACTCTCCTAAACTTGTTCTACCCTTTGTAAACCACTATTGATATTCCTTCTATATTATCCCTCTAGCAGAATATCTAGCTAAATCTAAAATGATCTATATCAGTGTTTCCTAACTCCAGTCGTCATGATCCTTATTATAAGTTATTGATGTGGGGAATAATAAAATAGATTTAGCAAGGGGTATTTTAATGGAGGAGGGAATTGTATAGAGTGAGGTAGGAGAATGGTAGGAGAATGAGTGTTTGCAGTGGTGAATATATAGATCAGTGTTTCTGAGTTCTAAGTCTCCCCTTCTTTTCTCTCCCTTCTCTCAGGGAGAAAATGGTATGAGATGCATGCAAAAGAGGCTATGATTACGGCTAAGCGCCGAAACATGTAAGCCATTTGGTGTCTCGCCTGTCTTACCTTTGTTTCTATCACTGTTGCCCTTGAACGCAACTTTTAAACAGTTTGTTCAAATAAAGAATACTTTTTATTTATCTCCATTGGGATCCGTCGCTTCTTCTACTTTTCTGTATGCATGCAATTCAGCCCACCTGTATGCAAGTGTTTTGCTAGCCCATTTTCTTTTTAATTGTTATGGAAAAAAACAACAACAAAAAAAACATTTTACATTGACCCAAAAAAATATTAAGGGGATAAAGGCCTAAAACCATATTGGGGGGGGGGGGGGGGATTTTGAGTGCCTAGGGCAGGACAAAACCTAAATACACCACTGACATATGTGTTCTGACCACTGCAGACAGACTATTAATAATGTCCCAAGCTGTTCGCCGGTGAATAGTTCCCGGCGAACATAGCTTGTTTGCGTTCGCAGCGGCGGGCAAACATATGCGATGTTCAATCCGCCCCCTATTCGTCATCATTGAGTAAACTTTGACCCTGTATCTCACAGTCTGCAGACACATTCCAGCCAATCAGCAGCAGACCCTCCCTCCCAGACCCTCCCAGCTTCTGGACAGCAGCCATTTTAGATTAATTTGGAAGCTGCTTTCTTAGTGAGAGGAGGGACAGTGTAGCTGCTGCTGATTTAATAGGGAAATTGATAGCTAGGCTAGTGTATTCAGTGTCCACTACAGTCCTGAAGGACCGATCTGATCTCTGCTGTAAGGACAGCACCCCAAAAAGCCCTTTTTAGGGCTGCTTTTATTTTTATTTTTCCTGTGTAATCTAATTGCAGTTGCCTGCCTGCCAGCATGTGTGCCAGGCTCACAGCGTATACTGTGCCCACTTGCCCGTTGCCACCACTCATATCTGGTGTAACATTAGTGTAAAATAAAAAAAAAAAATGTTTGACTGTGAAACATCAGTCTGCTAGTGTAATCTAATTGCAGTTGCCTGCCTGCCAGCGTGTGTTCCAGGCCCACTTGCCCACAGTGCCACCACTCATATCTGTTGTAACAGTAGTGTAAATTTAAAAAAAAAAAACTTTTTTGACTGTGAAACATCAGTCTGCTAGTGTAATCTAATTGCAGTTGCCTGCCTGCCAGCGTGTGTGCCAGGCCTACTTGCCCACAGTGCCACCACTCATATCTGTTGTAACAGTAGTGCAAATTTAAAAAAAAAAACTTTTTTGACTGTGAAACATGTCTGCTAGTGTAATCTAATTGCAGTTGCCTGCCTGCCAGCATGTGTGCCAGGCCCACTTGCCCACAGTGTCACCACTCATATCTGTTGTAACAGTAGTGTAAATTTAAAAAAAAAAACTTTTTTGACTGTGAAACATCAGTCTGCTAGTGTAATCTAATTGCAGTTGCCTGCCTGCCAGCGTGTGTGCCAGGCCCACTTGCCAACTAGTGCCACCACTCATATCTGTTGTAACAGTAGTGTAAATTTAAAAATAAATCATTTTTGACTGTTAAACATCAGTCTGCTAGTGTAATCTAATTGCAGTTGCCTGCCTGCCAGCGTGTGTGCCAGGCCCACTTGCCCACAGTGCCACCACTTATATCTGTTGTAACAGTAATGTAAATTTAAAAAAAAATTACTTTTTTGACTGTGAAACATCAGTCAGCTAGTGTAATCTAATTGCAGTTGCCTGCCTGCCAGCGTGTGTGCCAGGCCCACTTGCCCACAGTGCCACCACTCATATCTGTTGTAACAGTAGTGTAAATTTAAAAAAAACAAACTTTTTGACTATAATCCTCCGACTCCCACGACCACACCGGCAAGGACAGGATGCTTTACAGACGTGTTGTTGATGGAGGACATGCAGAGCTTTTTAAGTCCTATGCATCGCCACAGCCCTTTGGGGTCTACCCTCAGAGAACGACTCGACCGACAGGTAGCAGACTACCTCGCCTTAACTGCAGATCTCGACATTCTGAGGAGCGATGAACCCCTCGACTAATGGGTGTGCAGGCTTGACCTGTGGCCTGAGCTATCCCAATTTGTGATAGAACTTCTGGCCTGCCCCGCTTCAAGTGTCCTGTCAGAAAGGATCTTCAGTGCAGCAGGAGGTATTGTCACTGAGAAGAGAAGTCGCTTAGGTCAAAAAAGTCTAGATTACCTCACCTTTATTAAAATGAATGAGGGATGGATCCCGAAGGGACTGACATTGGACAATACAATCGACTAAAAAAGGCCTGATGAGATGAGCTGCCTTGGGCTAAAAATGGTCCACACGCTGCTGTATTTTATCTTCGAATGCCGGATGACTTGCGTAACTTATCTGCCACCCACTACGGTTCAAGCCGCAATGTTTTAGGGTACTTTCTGCCTGCGAAACAAACATCAATTTTTCTGGCTGCTGCTACAGCTGCGGCTGCAACAATACCTAATTTTTCAGGCATGTGTACAATACATGCCAAATTTTTCTGGCCTCTGGTGCTGCACTGTGGCTTCAAAAACCACACCAATCATATCTGGTGGCACAGTAGCTTGCACGCGCAGTGCCCCAAATTTGAAGTAGGAGGATCGACCAAGCATCTTTTTCCATCTCCCCGTTCCTAAAATCCATGCCATATACACGTCCCCTGGCGCCGCAACTGCCTCTGGGAACCTAACCATGGGTCCCAGGCCGCACGTCTTGTAATTCTCTGTCTGGGAAATTATCTATCTATCTATCAAATCTATCTATTTATCTAGCAAATCTATCTATCTATCTATCGTATCTATCAAATATATATTGCATCTATTGATCTACCTATCTAATCTATGTATCTATCTATCTATCAAATCTATCTATCGCGTGGCCGGACTGTTTTGTGACAGCCACTTGTGTTTCGGCCAAATGTCCGTCTGCCAAATGTCCGTCGGCTAAAAGTCCAGCCACAATTGCACGCACAGTGCCCCAAATTTGAAGTAGGAGGACCGACCAAGCATCTTTTTCCATCGCATCTTTTTCCATCTCCCGGTTCCTAAAATCCATGCCATATACACGTCCCCCGATAGGGGGAGTAACAGGTATTAAACTTATCAGAATAGTACTACTTAACACACCACTCATATCTGGTGGCACAGTAGATTGCACGCGCAGTGCCCCAAATTTGAAGTAGGAGGACCGACCAAGCATCTTTTTCCATCTCCCGGTTCCTAAAATCCATGCCATATACACGTTCCCTGGCACCGCAACGTTTTGTAATTCTCTGTCTGGGAAATTATCTATCTATCAAATCTATCTATTTATCTATCAAATCTATCTATCTATCTATCTATCTATCTATCTATCGTATCTATCAAATATATATTGCATCTATTGATCTATCTATCTAATCTATGTATCTATCTATCTAACAAATCTATCTATCTCATGGCCGGACTGTTTTGTGACAGCCACTTGTGTTTTGGCCAAATGTCCATCAGACAAATGTCCGTCGGCTAAAAGTCCGGCCACGATTGCACACGCAATGCTCCAAATTTGAAGTAGGAGGACCGACCAAGCATCTTTTTCCATCTCCCGGTTCCTAAAATGGATGCCATATACACGTCCCCTGATAGGGGACGTAACAGGGATTAAACTGATAAGAATAGAACTACTTAACACACCACTCATATCTGGTGGCACAGTAGATTGCACGCGCAGTGCCCCAAATTTGAAGTAGGAGGACCGACCAAGCATCTTTTTCCATCTCCCGGTTCCTAAAATCCATGCCATATACACGTCCCCTGGCACCGCAACTGCCTCTGGGAACCTTACCATGGGTCCCAGACCGCACGTCTTGTGATTCTCTGTCTGGGAAATTATATATCTATCAAATCTATCTATTTATCTATCAAATCGATGTATCTATCTATCTATCTATCATCTATTGTATCTATCAAATGTATATTGCATCTATTGATCTATCTATCTAATCTATGTATCTATGTATCTATCAAATCTATCTATCTCGTGGTTGTGCAAATGGACTGTTTGCGGTTGTTTGCGGTGCGTTAAACGGGGAGTTTGGTCTGTCACTGTGAAGCAGGCGTAACCCTTACACTACCTGATCGATACAACATCATACCTGATGTTTTAAAGCACGTTATTCCAAACAATTTAGGAATGTTAGGTGATTTATGCCCTTTATGGATTAAAACCAGACTCTGCATCAACTATGTAATTTTCCATGGGAGTTTTGCCATGGATCCCCCTCCGGCATGCCACAGTCCAGGTGTTAGTCCCCTTGAAACAAACTTTTCCATCACTATTGTGGCCAGAAAGAGTCCCTGTGGGTTTTAAAATTCGCCTGCCTATTGCAGTCAATGGCGGTTCGCCCTGTTCGCCCGTTCGCGAACAGTTGCGGGCGTTTGCGTTCGCTGTTCATGAACGGAAAATTTTCAGTTCGCGACATCACTACAGACTATACAATAGCGATTAATGGAACGTTATTAAATCTTGACCATGTATACAAATGTACCGCTACAATTTTATATGGAGCCATTTCAGAGTGCATTCCACATGTGCAACATAGTAGAATTATTCCAAATAGGCTTAGAAAACTTGGAACTTTATCAAGTGCTTTTATGTGCTGTATCAAGAATAGTAATCACTGAGAACTTTTTCTGCTCCTTGTTTAAAATAAGGATTTTTGTTCGACAAGCCAAGGAATGTGTTCACTGCTGCATAAAACAGCAGAAAACCCACTATTGTGATTGCGTTGAAATGAAAAGTGCCCTTTTGTGTACCCCTGTATCACAAAAAAAAAGCAGACAAAATCAATAATAAAGATGTATTACATTTTTTTCTTTTCTTTGCATAATTGATCATTTTGGGTATGACCTTAATTTTGGCTTTACCGTACCACTATTCTTAATTCAAATATATTTAGTATTACTGTAAAATAAACCATTGCATTTTATTTATCTTGTAAATAGTAGAACTATAATTCTGAAATGAGGGCTATTATATTCCATTAATATAAATAATAATGTTAATCTTTTCTCACAATTATCACACGTTTTCCTTTAACTGTGTACACTTTAATAAGAGATATTGTGATAATTAATTGACATCTGCAAGTTTCCCTTCCAAACAACTAGTCAGATTAATAGCAATATTCATGTGTTTTACATGTCCTGAAAAGTGGCAAATCATATTTTTCCTGCCAGTATATCCTGAGTTGTTTCATGCACATTAAAATGGTTTAGAATATGAAAATGTGGCATATGTCAAATAACATTTACCTGTTAGGAAATTCCTATAACCTGCAGGCAATTAAACCACTGTCACTAGAATTCAAATGACCAATTAGGATGTTAACAAAATGCCCTCAAAATCACCTACAAGTTAGGATTATAGTACTGCACATAATATGAAAATTGAACCAGTATCATTTTGATGGTCTGATTTAGTAACTAAGTATAGCAAAGCTACTATTGTAAAACTGTAGAGTCAGTTTTTATGAGATGCTTTCATTGTCATTAAAGAAAATCCCACCTTAGCCCTTTGCCTAACAAGACAATCTTGCTGCAGTCATTATGAGATGCGATCCTGGCTTGTCATCAGAGAAAACCAGCTTGCTAGGTCAATGAAGATTATACGAAGTTCATCTGAAGGATGTAAGGCAGTCACTTCAGTTTCTACAGGCGACGTACTTAGAGCGAGCATCCAACAGGTCTTCATTTAGTGTGTACATTACTTTCTTGATATGAAAAATATTTTTTAAAGAAAAAACAGAAACTTTGGTAAAACAGAGAAACCTAATTAGAACATTTAAATAATTCTATCAAGATATTTTTTTCTTTGTTTACACAGATAAAATATGATCATAGTATTAAAAACGGGTAGAAATTAAAATGCTTTCTTTTGTTAGAATATGCTTTACATTCTCAGTTGCGGACACAGGTCATTTAAAAGGATCATGTTTTAAAGGGCAGTCTAAAATGAAGACGACATTGGTATTAAAATAATGTTTCATTTTATGTATGAAATATGTCATTGGAATATTTTAATTGCTGTACTATAACTAATCTGTAATGTACTCAAACTTATTTGTAGCAAGCATAAATATTTTGCTCTAAGTACCCTCACTGCTTCATGAAGCAAACTGGTATCCGATATATTTTCTTAGGAATCTATTTTAAAATTCAGTTTTACTGATTTCAAATACAGAAAATATTTAACAATATTAGATTTGGAACAAAAACAAATACCATAATTATGAGAAAATATGTGCCACACACATATAGTTATTTAATATTATGCTACTTATATAAGAAGAAACATGATGAGGCAATTTTCACATTACCACACTTCTGCATCTAACTTCATCACACACACACAGCTTATCAGGCGATTTTCATTGTGACATACTTAGGCATAGACCACTTTACCTGGCACATTTTATTTATGAAATATTTTCTTTGTGCTATTTAACTGTGAGCCTATACCTAAGAGATGTCTGTGTGACAATGTTTTACAGTACTTTATACTGTACCTAGTACTTTCCCTATGACACACTTTACACTGTATCAGCTTCTCTCAATGGCAGCACTGAAATATTGTTTCCCTACTTTGGTACAGGTGAGTCAGTAACAGTAAGTGATCAGCTGGCCAGCCCAGGCAAGGAATTAGAATCTGGCGTGTGTCAGGGGACAGCTGAGAAATACTAATTTTTGTTATGTATTGAATGTTTATTTTAGCTGTATCAGGGCAAAAATAATGAAAGGACAAGTCACTAAGTATCCTTTACTAATGCTCCAGATTCCCACTAGGGTATATGTACCATAGGTTAAGAAACAAGGATCTATCATAAGGACATTAACATACACATGTATAAATATAAACTGATTGACATATCTTTTTAAATAAAAAAAAAGCCTTTGGGATAAATTTAACAAATGTCGAGAGGACATGATAGTGAAATGCTTGTGCAATACCGCCCCCTGCCGCTAACTGTGTGCGCCAGGTGAGGCAGCTTGTTTTGTGATTGTGTCTTGCTATTTCAAAGTTGAAGGTGTTGTCATGCGTTATTTTTCTTTAAAGGGACAGCACACCATAATATTGGTTTCCCCTTAATACTTCACAGTTTAAAATGCATGGCAGATTGTTCCTTTAGGTTTATTTTTTACATTAGTTATGGCTATTGAAACCACAATCCAATAAAATGTAATGAGTAAAATCTGTCTATTTACAAACCTCCTTATTTTATTTCTCATTCTTTACCCAAAGACCAATACTTACAGAGAACTATGTAAAATTAATATTTAAATACCTCTCTGTCACACCACCAGTGGGAGCATAATTACATCTAAACATTCTTGTTTACATAGTTTTTCTAAAACTAGTACTTAAATACTGAAATTTTTTAGAATATTTTTTTGTAAACAACTTAATACACCCTAGCAGGAAGATAGATCTTTGGGAACACATGGATTTTTCTTTTATGTTTTCAAAGTTTTCTTTTGTTGATATGTTAGCGTGGTCTGTTTTATAGAGGGTGAACTTCCCCCATTTTAAATCCTTTCGGCTAGATTATGAGTTTTGTTGGTAAAGCTGTGTGGTACTAATGAGCAGTTTCTGCTCACCGCTCACCTACAGACAACGCTGGTATTACAGGTTTTTACAAACCCGGCATTAGCCACAGAAAAGTGAGTGGAGAGCAAAATTTAGCTCCACATCTCACTGTAATATTAGCGCTGCTTACGGTAGCGGTGAGCTGGCTAAACATGCTTGTGCACGATTTCCCCATAGGAATCAATGGGGCAGAGCCGGCTGAAAAAAAACCTAACACCTGCAAAAAGCAGCGTTCAGCTCCTAATGCAGCCCCATTTATTCCTATGGGGAAACACATTTATGTCTACACCTAACACCCTAACATGAACCCAGAGTCTAAACACCCCTAATCTTACACTTATTAAGCCCTAATCTGCCGCCCTCGACATCACCGCCACCTACATTATATTATTAACCCCTAATCTGCCGTTCAGGACACCACCACCACCTACATTATACTTATGAACCCCTAATCTGCTGCCACCAACATCGCTGACACCTACATTATATTTATTAACCCCTACTCTGCCGCCCCCAATGTCGCCGCAACCTACCTACATTTATTAATCCCTAATCTGCCGCCCCCAACGTCGCTGCCACTATAATAAAGTTATTAACCCCTAAACCTAAGTCTAGCCCTAACCCTAACACCCCCTAACTTAAATATAATTTAAATAAATCTAAATAAAATAACTACAATTAACTAAATTATTCCTATTTAAAACTAAATACTTACCTATAAAATAAACCCTAAACTAGCTACAATATAACCAAAAGTTACATTGTAGCTATCTTAGGGTTTATTTTTATTTTACAGGCAACTTTGTATTTATTTTAACTAGGTAGAATAGTTAGTAAATAGATATAAACTATTTAATAACTTCCTAGCTAAAATAAAGGCAAATTTACCTGTAAAATAAAACCTAACCTAAGTTACAATTACACCTAACACTACACTATAGTTAAATTAATTACCTAAATTAATATAAATTAATTACAATTAAAAAAAATAAAATAAAGTACAAAAAAACAAACACTAAATTACAGAAAATAATAAAATAATTATAAGTTTTTTAAACTAATTACACCTAATCTAATCCCCCCTAATAAAATAAAAAGCCCCCCAAAATAAAAAAAGCCCTACCCTATACTAAATTACAAATAGCCCTTAAAAGGGCTTTTTGCGGGGCATTGCCCCAAAGTAATCAGCTCTTTTACCTGTAAAAAAAAGTACAATACCCCCCAACATTAAAACCCACCACCCAGCCCTACTCTAAAACCCACCCAATACCCCTTAATAAAACCTAACACTAACTCCTTGAAGATCACCCTACCTTGAGAAGTCTTCACCCAACCTGGCCGAAGTCCTCAACGAAGCCGGGCGAAGTGGTCCTCCAGCCGGGCAGAAGTCTTCATCGAAGCCAGACAGAAGAGGTCCTCCAGACGGGCAGAAGTCTTCATCCAGACGGCATCTTCTATCTTTATCCATTCGGCACGGAGCGGGTCCATCTTCAAGACATCTGACGTTGAGCATCCTTCCTGGCCAACGACTAACGACGAATGAAGGTTCCTTTAAATGACGTCATCCAAGATGGCGTCCCTTGAATTCTGATATCAGCCGATCGGAATTGAGGTAGGAAAAATCCTATTGGCTGATGCAATCAGCCAATAGGATTGAGCTTGCATTCTATGGGCTGATTAGAACAGCCAATAAAATGCAAGCTCAATCCTATTGGCTGATTGGATCAGCCAATAGGATTGAACTTCAATCCTATTGGCTGATTGCATCAGCCAATAGGATTTTTCCTACCTTAATTCCGATTGGCTGATTCTACAAGTCAATCGATGTAATTTAAAGGAACCTTCATTCGTCGTTAGTCGTCGGCCAGGAAGGATGCTCCGCGTCTGATGTCTTGAAGATGGACCCGCTCCGCGCCGGATGGATGAAGATAGAAGATGCCGTCTGGATGAAGACTTTTGCCCATCTGAAGGACCTCTTCTGTCTGGCTTCGATGAAGACTTCTGCCTGTCTGGAGGACCACTTTGCCCCGCTTCGTTGAGGACTTCGGCCCGGTTGGGTGAAGACTTCTCAAGGTAGGGTGATCTTCAGGGGGTTAGTGTAAGGTTTTATTAAGGGGGTATTGGGTGGGTTTTAGAGTAGGGTTGGGTGTGTGGGTGGTGGGTTTTAATGATGGGGGGTATTGTACTTTTTTTTTACAGGTAAAAGAGCTGATTACTTTGGGGCAATGCCCCGCAAAAAGCCCTTTTAAGGGCTATTTGTAATTTAGTATAGGGTAGTTCTTTTTTTTATTTTGGGGGGCTTTTTATTTTATTAGGGGGATTAGATTAGGTGTAATTAGTTTAAAAAAACTTGTAATTATTTTATTATTTTCTGTAATTTAGTGTTTGTTTTTTGTACGTTGGTTTAATTTATTTAATTGTAATTAATTTAATTTAATTTAGGTAATTAATTTAATTATAGTGTAGTGTTAGGTGTAATTGTAACTTAGGTTAGGTTTTATTTTACAGGTACTTTTGTATTTATTTTAGCTAGGTAGTTATTAAATAGTTTATTAGTATTTAATAACTATTCTACCTAGTTAAAATAAATACAAACTTGCTTGTAAAATAAAAATAAACCCTAAGATAGCTACAATGTAACTATAAGTTATATTGTAGCTAGCTTAGGGTTTATTTTATAGGTAAGTATTTAGTTTTAAATAGGAATAATTTAGTTAATTGTAGATATTTTATTTAGATTTATTTAAATAATATTTAAGTTAGGGGGTGTTAGGGTTAGGGTTAGACTTAGATTTAGGGGTTAATACATTTAATATAGTGGCGGTGAAGTTGGGGACAGCAGATTAGGGGTTAATAAATGTAGGTAGGTGTCGGCGATGTTAGGGACGGTAGATTAGTTGTTAATAATATTTAGCTAGTGTTTGCAAGGCAGGAGTGCAGAGGTTTAGGGGTTAATACATTTATTAAAGTGGCGACGATATCCGGTTTGGCAGATTAGGGGTTGAAAATTGTATTTAACTGTTTGCGATGTGGGAGGGCCTCTGTTTAGGGGTTAATAGGTAGATTATGGGTGTTGGTGTACTTTTTAGCACTTTAGTTAAGAGTTTTATATTACGGCGTTAGCCCATAAAACTCTTAACTACTGACTTTCAAATGCGGTACCAGTCTTGACAGGAGAGGGTCTACCGCTCACTTTTAGGAAGACTTGTAATACCGGCATTAGGCAAATCCCATTGAAAAAATAGGATACGCAATTGACGTAAGTGGATTTGCGGTATTTTCGATTTGGGCCAAATAAGTGAGAGGTACACCTGTACCTGCAAGACTCGTAATACCAGCGGGTGTTAAAAAGCAGCATTGGGACCTCTCAATGCTGCTTTTTAAGGCTAACACAAGACTCGTAATCTAGGCGTTTGTTTTTAAGGAGCTTTTTTCATGCCAATATTCTTGTCAATGGAAGTAGTTAGTTGTATGGATGAAGCATATATGGAGATATATATGGATGGGTGCCCACTGATTATAATTCATCCAAGCTTGCAGCTGTGATGAAGACTCAGGATAAATGTATTTGAATTCTACAATTTTTGGGTTATAATATTTAGTTTTGTTTTTTGTGAGACATTAGTTTTACCCACAAGTTGAATATGGGCCTCTGACTTAGTTGCTGTAACTACAACACTATTAAAAGGTCCAGATTCTGAAAAAGAAAGAGTAAAATGTACCTGAGATGTTTATGCAATCAGCAAAGATGTGAATTTCAAATAAATATACTTTGAGATTATACAATCTACGGTATATACTTTCTATAATCCCTCTATTTTAGAATTGTCAAACCTAGATTAAGGAGAACAATGTTATTTGTTTTCACTTGAATGGCAGGTTAAATGGATGTTACCCATATGTTAAATCCCTTAAAATAATGCAGCATAACAATAAAAAGATGACTAGAAAATATCAAATTAACATCTCAATGTATAATGTATTCTGCTCACCAAAGTAAGTGTGGGGGGGCACTTATCTTTTGGGAAAACCCCCCAGCAATCAATCAGAATCATCAATGATGAGCTCACAGGGTTCTTTACAGTCATCTTGTGAGATTTCATCATAATCTCATTAGATTTCATAGTAAAATTCAACAAACCAAGGAGGAAAAACAGTGCAACAATGCCCAAATCAAAATGGCATTCCAAACATCTTCTGTTGATGCTCAGTAGTTGATTTATTTGTTATTCTGATTTGAAAATTTGTTGTGTATTTTAAAATTACTTCTGGATATTTGAAACTGTGCATTTGGTCCTTTTGTTGTATCATGCTGCTTTCAATGTAGATATTTTAGCACTTCATGGATTAAATGTGCTCATCTTTAAAAAATTATAATATAGTACTTGAATTATACGTTATAGTGTGTTCAGTCAGTCAAGGGATCTTTGCTATTGACCCTTAGCAGTTTGGTCACCATATTTGTATCTGTAAAATAATTTCCACTCTTCTTCCTTTTTATGTCTGTCATGAGTCCTACTGAAATGACAGCAGACAGATGCTAGCCTTTACAAAGATCACTTGAAAAGTATGGCTCTAGGGCTGTTCACCAAGGAGCATAATAGTCTGTACTAGACATGGGTACCTGCAGCAACCCTCTCTTCATGAAAGATGTGCAAATCAATTTGGCAGCCATCACAGTAATCTCTGTCTAGAGGACACATGTTTCAAAATGAATTTTGACAAAGCATATATTCTTGCTTCCAAATATTTTAAACTGTTCTGCTATAAAGTCATATTAAGCAAGGAGGAATGGACTAAGTTACTGATTTTGGATGTTGACTTTTCATGTAAGTTATGTTCAGTGTGATTTTTTTTTTCTTTGTTCAAACTACATTTATACTGCTATTTGGGAACCTGCTGTTCATCATACCAACTCAGGGATTGATCAAAATGCTTTAGAAAGGTTTATCTAATATTTATTTTACAAAATTCCCCATTAAAGTCTGTAGATAAATACTTTGAAAAAGTTTCTAAAGGATTGTGATTAATACCTTATATTATCATATATTGATTGTGCTTTGTAGAGACAAAGGCCCCTATTTATGAAAGGTCTTGCAGACCTGATCCGACACTGCGGATCAGGTCTGCAAGACCTTGCTGAATGCTGAGAGCAATACGCTCTCCGTATTCAGCATTGCACCAGCAGCTCACAAGAGCTGCTGGTGCAATGCCACCCCCTGCAGACTTGCCGCCAATGGGCCACCAGCAGGGGGATGTCAATCAACCAGATCGTACTCGATCGGGTTGATTTCTGGCGATTCCTGTCCGCCTGCTCACAGCAGGTGGACAGCGTTATGGAGCAACACGGCCCACAAGCTCCATACGGAGCTTGTTAAATGGGCCCCACTGGCCCCCATTTATCAAGCTGTTTATGCAGCTCTAGGGGCAGGTCACTGCAGACTCACATGAGTAAGCCTGTAGCCGAAAGTTAGGAAGCAGCAGTCATTAGCAGCTTCCTAACATTGTATGCCAGCTATTAGCTGGCCGATTAAATAAATTCAGGTACGTTCGCAACCCCTACTCAAGCTCCATTGGGCTAGTGCAAGCAGGGGGAGGCATTGCACAAGCAAACACAATTTGCGATCCCCGGTGGACAGTTTCACGTGACCGAACACTGTCTCTCCGGCATATGATATGGGGGCCAAAATTCATAACAACTTTACAATGATGCAAACTTAGTAGCCATATGCACTTATTGACATAAAGACAGAAATAACAAACACATTTTAAATAATTTTCGAGAATTAATGGTGGTCTTATCTAGTTGGACAAGGTTCCTATCCAGGGAACCTGACTGCCCACGCTTGGGGCAAGAGAGGTTTCATTTACCTCCTGTGGATATTGTTGCACAAGAATTTCCTTGTGCAGCTCTGCTCATCGCTCTTGCTAAACCAATTGTGGGTTATTTAACATCATCTCTGAGGTGGTAGAGAGGATAGGAAGCAGTATTCTTAGCTTAATATTATAAATTGAGCCTGATGTAAAATGAGTATTGTAAAGTATAAGGAAAAGCATATGTTGTTTTTAGAACAAAAAGAAAAATCTTCAAGATCAGGGTCTTACAAACTGTCCCTTGGTGATTGTGTTAATCACTTATGTAGGCTGGAAAGATTCTACTTTAAGAACAGTTCATACTGCTATAGCCTTCCTACAATCTTGTGGATTTATATGCTTTTCAAATTGATTGAGCATAGGCTTGGGTTGCTTCTTGTGCAGTTTTTCATTAGGCCTGCCTTTCTATGGATGTTCCACCATATGCTTTTTTGACTGATGTCAATGTTTATGACCACTTTGCCAATGAAAGTCAGAATTCCAGGTGTTCTAGTGTTTTACCTAATACATATGTAATATGCATGTGAGGAATGACTAAAGAACTTTCTCTAAAGTTTCATGTCCTGCCAGCATATTTTTCTCCTACCTTAAAATGTTTGGAAACTCATAAATGGCCAAAAAAAAAAATCACAATAGTATGTGTAAGTGTGGGCCTTCATGTTTAGATTTTAAGGAGAAATATAATCAATCTTTTTATACATTAATCCCTTCAGAATTAACACTCAGGTGTCCTCCACTTTGCCTCCTTAATACAAAAGAGAACTAAATGTTATGCTAAATATGCCACCTTCATGTCCTGTGTTCTGATATTTAAAGGGACAGTCAAGGCCCAAAAAAACTTTTATTTTTCAAATAGGGCATGTAATTTTAAACAACTTTCCAATTTACTTTTATCAACAATTTTGCTTTGTTCTCTTGGTATTCTAGTTGAGAGCAAAACTAGAAAGGCTCATATGATAATTTCTAAGCCCTTGAAGGCCGCCTCTAATCACATGCTTTTGTATTTGCTTTTCACAGCAGGGGAGAGTAGTTCAGGTAAACCATATAGATAGCATTGTGATCACGCCCGTGAGTTGTGGCAGACACTGCACTAATTGGCTAAACTGCAAGTCAATAGATAATAACTAAAAGTCATGTGATTAGGGGCGGTCAGAAGATGCTTAGATACAAGATAGTCACAGCAGTAAAAAGTGTATTAATATAACAGTGTTGGTTATGCAAAACTGGGGAATGGGTAATAAAGGGATTATCTATCTTTTTAAACAACAAAAATTCTGGTGTTGACTGTCCCTTTAAATTACTTTGTGTTTCGAATATTCAGCACCCATGCTGTTCGGTTTTCATCTTGTTTTAAATGAAATGAATACCAACCATTCGTGAAAAATTTACATTAGTTTTCTTTAAACAAATGTACATGTTCCACTGCTGCAAGAGAACAAGGACCTGGATCAACTAAAATACTTACCTTGTGCTATAGAGCCACTCTAACCCACTCCTCTTCTTCACAGAAGGCTTAGAATGACATCTCCCAGGGCCTGCAATAAAGGACCTTCTCTGAATACAGCATTATTCCTTGATTTTCCTTAAATTTAGTGCTGCAGTCGTTCCGATATTTTTCTTGTTAAAACAAGACAAATATCCATGTTTCATTAACGAATGTTAGTGTTAAGTATCAAAACAGGGATCAGAGTTGTCCTATATAATAAGTCACCAACTTTTAATGATACATTTGTTGTCATCACATAGTGAATGATAACATCACACAGAATGAAGAAGTGTACAAAGGTAGAGGCATTGGGGTAGATTTACTAAAGGTCAAGAGAACATGATTCGCTGTAGCGAATCATGTCCACTCTACCTCGCTTAATGCCGACAGCATATGCTGTCAGCATTTAACATTGCACAAACATTTCTAGTGAAATACTTGTGCAATGCCGCGCCCTGCTAATTCGCTAGCAGCTCCATCAATCAGGGGCCATCAACCATCCTGATCATATCGGATTGGGATGATTTCAGTCCGCCAGCTAAAAGGTGGCAGAGAAGTTAAGGAGCAGTGGTCTTACTACTGCTGCTTCTTAACTTCCGTTTCTCCCGGACCAGAAATGATGGGGCATTGATGCAGCATTGTCTGCTTGTTAAATCAACCCCCTTGGCTCCAGTGCATGGAATAGGGACATTTATGGAGCACTTTTCTTGTCTTCAGTACTAATTATGAGACCTCTCTTTCTTAAGAGGAGAGTCTGCACTTTCAAAAGTGTGGATTGATGACTCTCTAGTCATGCCTGCCTGCTGTTACCATCACTTTAAGATTGCTTCCTTTGCTCCTGTCAATCAGGTTTCTTTTTAGTGTTTTTTCATCCTTCCTACTGCTGGAACTTAACTGTCCTTCTTATTATATTCCATCTGATCTCAGCAGCCTCTATTTAGGAAATTCTCAGGCCTAGGTTCAATGCAGCAACTGCTATGTTTTCAGATCATTCTGTATCTGTTTGTCAGGAAACCTTCCACCTTAACCATCATAACCTTAAATTCCACCTTTAATTTGCACACCACAACAATCACCTTACTATATAGGTACCCGCCTACCTTAAGAACTTTGCTGGTTTATTGAAGTGCGTTCACCGTTCACTTCCACCAGCTCTATTGAATTCTAAAGTACTCCTAAGCTCTTGTTTCCTGACAGGTTTTCTCTCAACCGCCACAGTTTAAGCTCCTCCGTGGATCTATCACTTAGATTAGCAGTGACGTTATACAGACATTCCATTCTGCACGCTTTCATCAGCTTTTGCTCTCTGGATCAGCGTAACTACACTGTTTGTACCGCAGCTCCTCCAGCACCAAATCACAGCTGAGCCGCATTAAGACCTACTTCACGCTGCATTCCCCGCTGCCATACCCACCATCAACATAGTGGATGTAATCCGGGAAGGGTCGTGAGTAGTATGAACTAAATATGTAACAAGTTACACAGTAAATGTCTCTCATTATGCTTCATACTGAGTACTCCTCACCGAATCCTATCTCTCTATATAATTAGCTAATCCTGTCATTTCGGTGCATGCTACATTGAACTCTCAGCCTATAAATAATAGCTTGCTGGTATTTTGTCTTCTCTCAATATGACCCTCTGAATTCTTACTGTGTAGTTTCATCTACGCTTCAGGTTTGCCAGAGATCCGAATCTATTGTTTTCTTAAAGCTACACAGTTTCTCTTGCCTACTTATTTCAATTGCTGTTATATACAAACTATATTATAACAGCTAAGAACTAACAGGCTAAATAATCTTCATGTATGTTTCTATTGTTTGTTGACAAGCAGACATATTAATATATGTGACACAAAATTACAATTTACATAGGGAATTCTACATTATTTAATTGTGTATTAACACATTCATTACACTGTTCCAGCATGCATTTCCCTGTCCTGCATGATGACCTCTTCCTGTGATCTACTGACCGCAAGTACCCAGCTGCATTCTGTTTATTTATTACTGCTATATTTATCCTGGACATAGCTATTTTGTATACTCTGAAATCTTAATATATCTCAGTTACCAAATAAGTATTATTTTCTGCATTTAAATATACTTGTTTCCTAAGGAGTCTGAATATATTCATTTTTGCATAGATGTTCCATTTCACTTTACTGAACCCTGCAGTAGCTCTTTGCAACCACAGAATCTCAACTATCCATGTCCAGGATCCTTATTCCCGGGTCAACGGTCAGTTTCTCCAACTCCTTACCACTGCTCAAAGAGTCTGTCTCCTGAACAGTTATACACTGTGATACAGGAATAGTGATTGGCATAACAATGGTGATCACTTGCATTACTAGGTACGAAGAAATTTTGTTGAAGGGTGTAGCTTTAACAAAACCTTATCTCCCTTCAACTACTCAGTCATGCTTGTCTAAAATAGGACATCCCTTATTTCCAATTACTTTTCTAATACTCATACCTAAAGAATAGGTGCTCAAAAGAAGTATGTTCCCTTTATATCATATGGGAAAAGGATTTTATCTTTTCACTATTTGGATGGGCATTATGACCTATGGTTGTCATGCACGTCCTTTCCCAATGCAGATGACACATACCTCAGCCGCCAACCATTTACTAAAGAAAACCTGCTCATTCAAATGAGAGATTGCGTGTAAAATGTATAAGATTGCACTTAAAGCAGCAATAGCCTGCAGCTGCACTTAAAAGTACTGTTTAACCTGAGAAGGAGGGGGCTCAAACATAGCCCCTATCTACCCTCTTCTGCTTGTGTTGTGGCAGAAGTGGGAGTCTGCAACCCTTTCAGATGAGGGGTTCACTTGTTCCTCTAGCATAAATAAGGAACAGATAGGAGCTCTGTTAGAGACTCCCTGCCCTTCAGAATAACATCAGGGGCCCCATTACATATGCGTTTTTGACCGCAAAAGCCAGCAACGCCAGTTTTTACGCAATTTTTGGTATTACATATACTGCGCAGCAAGCAAGTTACGCACGTATATTTCACCCGCAATTTTTACTCCCATAAGCTAACATGGGACCGCGCCGCAAATCGTTATCCAATATTCAGCGCAAGGACTTCTTCTTCCATTTTCAATTCGCCATACAAGGCAGCCACAGCAGGCCTTGCGATGAGTATGGGAGCACCGTAACTCCTGAAAATGCCTTAAAAAATAAACTAATAACTAATGCATGCGCAATATCTATCTACCTGTCAACCGCAATCCCCCACCACAATAACGAATAGATGCCTAGATTAAGAGTCTTGCGTTAGCCTTAAAAAGCAGCGTTGAGAGGTCCCATTCGGGAGCGGGTCCATCTTCAAGACATCCGAAGTGGAGCATCCTCTTCTGTCTTCATCTGATGACTAAATGACGGTACCTTTAAGTGACGTCATCCAAGATGTCACTTCAATTCCAATAGGCTGATATAATTCTATCAGCCAATCGGAATTAAGGTAGAAAAAATCCTATTGGCTGATCAGCCAATAGGATTGAACTTCAATCCTATTGGCTGATTGCATCAGCCAATAGGATTTTTTCTACCTTAATTCTATCAGTCAATCGGAATTGAAGGGACGTCATCTTGGATGACGTCACTTAAAGGTACTGTCATTTAGTCAGAAGAGGATGCTCTGAGTCGGATGTCTTGAAGATGGACCAGCTCCGCGCCGGATGGATGAAGATAGAAGATGCCGTCTGGATGAAGACTTCTGCCCATCTGGAGGACCTCTTCTGCCTGGCTTTGATGAAGACTTCTTCCCATCTGGAGGACCACTTCGCCCGGCTTCGTTGAGGACTTCGGCCCGGCTGGGTGAAGATGTCTCAAGGTAGGGTGATCTTCAAGGGGTTTAGTGTAAGGTTTTATTAAGGGGGGATTAGGTAGGTTTTAGAGTAGGGTTGGGTGTGTGGGTGGTGGGTTTTAATGTGTGTGTGTGGGGGGTATTGTATTTTTTTTTTACATGTAAAAGAGCTGATTACTTTGGGACAATGTCCCGCAAAAAGCCCTTTTAAGGACTATTTGTAATTTAGTATAGGGTAGGGCTTTTTATTATTTTGGAGGGCTTTTTAATTTTATTAGGGGGATTAGATTAGGTGTAATTAGTTTAAAAACTTGTAATTATTTTATTATTTTGTGTAATTTAGTGTTTGTTTTTTTTGTACTTTATTTTATTTTATTGTAATTAATTTAGGTAATTAATTTAATTATAGTGTAGTGTTAGGTGTAATTGTAACATAGGTTAGGTTTTATTTTACATGTACTTTTGTATTTATTTTAGCTAGATAGTAATAAATAGTTAATAACTATTTAATAACTATTGTACCTAGTTAAAATAAATACAAACTTGCCTGTAAAATAAAAATAAATCCTGAGATAGCTACAATGTAATTATTAGTTATATTGTAGCTAACTTAGGGTTTATTTTATAGGTTAGTATTTAGTTTTAAATAGGAATAATTTATTTAATTATAGTAATTTTATTTAGATTTATTTAAATTATATTTAAGTTAGGGGGTGTTAGGGTTAGGGTTAGACTTAGGTTTAGGGGTTAATAACTTTATTATAGTGGCGGCGACATTGTGTCTGGCAGATTAGAGGTTAATAAGTGTAGGTAGGCGGTGGTGACATTGGGGGTGGCAGAGTAGGGGTTAATAAATATAATGTAGGTTTCGGCGATGTTAGGGGCAGCAGATTAGGGGTTTATATGTATAATGTAGGTGGTGGCGGTGTCCGGAGTGGCAGATTAGGGGTTAATAATATAATGCAGGTGTCGGCGATATCGGGGGCAGCAGATTAGGGGTTAATAAGTGTTAGATTAGGGGTGTTTAGACTCAGGGTTCATGTTAGGGTGTTAGCTGTAGACATAAAATGTATTTCCACATTGGAATCAATGGGGCTGAGTTAGGAGCTGAACGCTGCTTTTTTGCTACTACCAGTAGCCCTTAAAAGGGCCTTTTGCAGGGCATTGCCCCAAGATAATCAGCTCTTTTACAACAAAATACACAAATCCCCCCCTAACAGTAAAAAACCCCCACCCACCAGACCCCCCAAAATAAAAGAACCTAACACTAAAAAACCTGAACTACCCATTGCTCTGAAAAGGGCATTTGTTAAGCATTGCCCTTAAAATGACATTTAGCTCTTTTACTGCCCACCCTAATCTAAATAAAACAAACCCCCCAAAAAACCCTTACAAAAAACCTAAGTCTAACCCTCAAGTTGGTACTCACCATTCCTGAAGTCTGGCGGAGAAAGTCCTGTTCCAGGCGGTGAAGTCTTCTTCCAAGCGGCGACCTCTTCTTTCTTCTTCCAGGAGCTGAAGGACCTCTTCTTTCTTCTTCCGGAGCTGAAGACCGATGACCGCGGAGCTGAAGACGAGCGACCCTGGAACTGAGGACCGGGGACCACGGAGCCATGGAGCTTGGAGGATCCTCTGCGTACGATCTCCACCGTACACTGGATAGATAATTCAAGGTACGCGATTAAAAATTGCGTCCCTTGAATTCCTATTGGCTGATTTGATTCTTCAAATTCAAATCAGCTAATAGGATGAAAGCTACTCAAATCCTATTGGCTGTTCAAATCAGCCAATAGGATGATAGCTACTGAAATTCTATTGGCTGATTTGAATAGCTCAGAGGGGTATGAAACTCCAGTTTAGAAAGATAATTCCCTCTTTCCAGTATGGTGTTGTATACATCTGCCAATAGCAGGTGATTGCCAATCACTTACCCTAATGTTTTTACTTTAATGGGGGCAATTGCCGCAGAGAGTTTCCTATCCCCCAGAGACAACATACAACCCACATATACAATGAAAGAGGGGATATCCCATTTTTAAAGGGACACTAAAAGCAATTTTTTGTCTTTAATGATTCAGATAGAGCATGCAATTTTAAGCAACTTTCTAATTTACTCCTATTATCCATTTTCTTCTTTCTCTTGCTATCTTTATATATTTATATATATAGGAATGTGATGCATAGGAGCCGGCCCATTTTTGGTTGAGAACCTGGGTTATGCTTGCTTATTGGTGGGTAAATGTCACCCTCCAATAAGCAAGCACTGTCCATGGTTCTAAACCTAAAATGAGCTGGCTGCTAAGATTTACATTCCTGATTTTACATTCCTGATTTTCAAAAAAGATAGCAAGAGAATGAAGAAAATTTGATAACAGGAGTAAATTAGAAAGTTGCTTAAAGTTGCATGCTCTATCTGAATTATGTATCCCTTTAAATGAGAGTTCTCATGCCCCTTTAGATAGCCTATCTAAACCTTTTACAGTGCTCTGGGCTATAAAAGGGGTCCGTTGAAAACTGAGAGATTTTGCATAAAAGGAGTGATCAAATGCCCAGGTACTATGAGCTGATGACCATGTTATCTTATGACAGAACCAGGATATAGAACAACATGAGGGTGGGATTTGCTCTAAGTTACCCCTCACAATACATAAATGCATGCTCTTTCCATCACCCTGCAATCATCTTTTCAGTCAGCCTTGTCACCTTGTCAGACTGCTGACACCTATTTAACGGAAAGCCCCAAACTTTTCAAGATACGTTTCTGCTGTAACTGTTTCTTCCCTCCCTCCTCTCTGTGAACATACTCTTCTGAGAAAAGGGGATGTTGAAGCTTAGTTGATGGCTGTCACTTGATACAGGGGGAAGCAAATGTAAGTACATTTTGAAAATTATGAGAATAAAAATCTACAGCTCATTTAAAAGTCAGAGTAAATGTTGATGCATTGTCTTTCATTGTGCACTTGCTTATGTTCCTATAAGAAGAAAAAAAAAAAATGAATAGTGATATTTTACTTAGGAATTAGGGCCCAGTTATCTAAAGCTCTTCACTTTGGTAAGCTTATCTAAAAAGTATTGTCAGTACTGTGAGGTCCCTTGAAAATTATAGAAACGTACATTACAATTTAATGCTAAAATAAGCCTGTAAAGATTTTGCTTGATTTCTCTACATGCCTGCAAGTGTTTGATCATCAGGTCATTAGCCTGCAGTGAATATATAAATAGAGAAAGGGTTAAGATTATAAGGGTTAAGGGGTACAAAATCAATACACACAAGCTTAAAAGCCATTCCTAGCCTACTACAGAATAAAAGTTTTACTCTATTTAGATTTATCTTTCTTATTAAAAATACTACACTATCATCTTTAGTTTTTTAAGAAAATAAGTCATATAATATATATATTAAAATGTGTTATTGCACAGAGTATACTAGTTTATTACAGAAACATAAGTATTCATACAAATTCTACTGTAAGCATGAGGAACATATTACATTTATGCTGCACAATTAAGTTTAAGGGTCTTTTTTTCTAAAAGTCTCAGCTCAGATGAGATTATCTAAAATCATCCTCCAGCACTGCAAGATCCCTCACACGATTCTATAAAGGTCATTTTTGCTGTATCTTTTTAGCAGGCACTCCCTGCATTTCTAAATATGGAGTGGTAAGTACAGTACAATAGGAAATACAGTACACTTTTGTTGCATTTACAATTTATACTTTGCATTTTAATTTACTTAAGACTTCAGACATTGTCCTTTATGATTTATTACATTTATACTTTTTCTTTCTATATTGTGTTTAATTCAATTAGATTTTGTGTATAGGGGTGTAATTGAAAGTTTCTTTGTAACTTTAACAAATTACAATTATACTTAGTATATTTCTGTGTAACTTTAATAAACTGCATTGCACTTAGAACAAAACACAATGTAAAAGAAGCCAGACAGTTTCAGAAAGTGGGAGGGACAAGTGAATACCTTGAGTATTGTCTGAAGTTCACTCACAGCTCTCTTTTTAGGCCAAAAAGGCTACTTTTCAATTTAGCGCGAACACAATAGCGTATTTTCAGTTAATTCCTGCACTTGCAAATGGGTTTTTGGATCCTCAATAAAAGATATATTTCACAAATGGGGCAGAAAAATTCTTGGTGATCAGAATGCATTTTCGAATAATTTTTTTAGCCCAGTTTTATCTTTTTCGAATTTTGCACCACTAGGCATTTGAAAGGACATTTAGGACATCTTAAACACTATTTCACAGCTATTTGGAAACAGTCTATTATCTTGCTGAAATAGCACCAGGATATATTCTAGAGGTCTAATAACATACATGCGGCTAGATTACGAGTTCAGTGTTAGCCTTAAAAAGCAGCATTAAGGGGTCCTAACGCTGCTTTTTAGCGCCCGCTGGTATTACAAGTCAGGCAGGTACAGGTGTACCGCTCACTTTTCTTCCGTCACTTTTCCATACCTCAAATCCCCTTACGTCAATTGCGTATCCTATCTTTTTAATGGGATTTTACTAACGCTGGTATTACAAGTCAAGGAAGAAGTGAGCGGTACAGCCTCTACCTCCAAGACTCCTACCGCATATAAAAGTCAGTAGTTAAGAGTCTACCCTAATCTAGTGCTCCTAACATTGCCGACAAATACATTATATTTATTACATCTAATCTGCCGCCCCCAACGTCACCGCCACCTACCTACAATTATTAACCCCTAATCTGCTGACCGGACATCGCCGCCACTATAATAAATGTATTAACCCCTAAACTGCCGCACTCCCGCCTCGCAACACTAGTTAAATTTTATTAACCCCTAATCTCCCCCCCCAACGTCGCCGACACCTACCTACAATTATTAACCCCTAATCTTCCGACCCCAACGTCGCCACTACTATAATAAAGTTATTAACCCCTAAACCTAAGTCTAACCCTAACCCTAACACCCCCCTAACTTAAATCTATTTTTAATAAATGTAAATAAAATTACTATAATTAAATAAATTATTCCTATTTAAAAATAAATACTTACCTATAAAATAAACCTTAATATAGCTACAATATAACTAATTGTTACATTGTAGCTATTTTAGGATTTATTTTTATTTTACAGGCAACTTTGTATTTATTTTAACTAGGTAGAATAATTACTAAATAGTTATTAACTATTTAAAAACTACCTAGCTAAAATAAATACAAATATACCTGTAAAATAAACCCTAACCTAAGTTACAATTACACCTAACACTACTCTATAATTAAATCAATTACCTAAACTACCTACAATTAAATACAATTAAATTAAACTAAATTACGAAAAAAAACCCTACTAAATTACAGAAAATAAAAAAGAAATTACAATATTTTAAACTAATTACACCTAATCTAATCCCCCTAATAAAATAAAAAAGCCCCCCAAAATAATAAAATTCCCTACCCTACACTAAATTACAAATAGCCTGTAAAAGGGCCTTTTGCGGGGCATTGCCCTAAAGTAATCAGCTCTTTTACCAGCCCTTAAAAGGGCTTTTTGCGGGGCATTGCCCCAAAGTAATCAGCTCTTTTACCTGTACAAAAAATACAATACCCCCCAACATTAAAACCCACCACCCACATACCCCTACTCTAAAACCCACCCAATCCCCCCTTAAAAAAAACTAACACTAACCCCCTGAAGATCAGGTCCTCCAGAGGGTCCGAAGAAGAGGTCCTCCAGAGGGTCCGAAGTCTTCATCCTATCCGGGCACAAGAGGACATCCAGACCGGAAGAAATCTTCATCCAAGCGGCATCTTCTTTCTTCATCCTTCCTGAGCGGAGTGGCACCATCTTGAAGACCTCCGACGCGGAACATCCTCCTTGACCGACAACTAGACGAATGACGGTTCCTTTAAATGACGTCATCCAAGATGGAGTCCCTCGAATTCCGATTGCCGATAGGATTCTATCAGCCAATCGGAATTAAGGTAGGAAAAATCTGATTGGCTGATTCAATCAGCCAATCGGATTGAAGTTCAATCTGATTGGCTGATCCAATCAGCCAATCGGATTGACCTCGCATTCTATTGGCTGTTCCGATCAGCCAATAGAATGCGAGGTCAATCCGATTGGCTGACTGAATCAGCCAATCTGATTTTTCCTACCTTAATTCCGATTGGCTGATAGAATCCTATCAGCCAATCGGAATTCGAGGGACGCCATCTTGGATGACGTCATTTAAAGGAACCGTCATTCGTCGTCTAGTCGTCGGTCAAGGAAGATGTTCCACGTTGGAGGTCTTCAAGATGGTGCCGCTCCGCTCAGGAAGGATTAAGAAAGAAGATGCCACTTGGATGAAGATTTCTTCTGGTCTGGATTTCCTCTTCTGCCCGGATAGGATGAAGACTTCGGACCCTCTAGAGGACCTCTTCTTGCCGGATTGGATAAAGGATTCGGCCCGGTTGGGTGAAGACGGCTCAAGGTAGGTAGATCTTCAGGGTGTTAGTGTTATTTTTTTTATGGGGGGATTGGGTGGGTTTTAGAGTAGGGGTATGTGGGTGGTGGGTATTAATGTTGGGGGGTATTGTATTTTTTTTTACAGGTAAAAGAGCTGATTACTTTGGGGCAATGCCCCGCAAAAAGCCCTTTTAAGGGCTGGTAAAAGAGCTGATTATTTTGGGGCAATGCCCCGCAAAAGGCCCTTTTAAGGGCTATTTGTAATTTATTGTAGGGTAGGGAATTTTATTATTTTGGGGGGCTTTTTTATTTTATTAGGGGGATTAGATTAGGTGTAATTAGTTTAAAATATTCTAATTTCTTTTTTATTTTCTGTAATTTAGTGTTTTTTTTTTCGTAATTTAGTTTATTTAATTTAATTGTATTTGATTGTAGGTAGTTTAGGTAATTAATTTAATTATAGTGTAGAATTAGGTGTAATTGTAACTTAGGTTAGGTTTTATTTTACATGTATATTTGTATTTATTTTAGCTAGGTAGTTATTAAATAGTTAATAACTATTTAATAGCTATTGTACCTAGTTAAAATAAATACAAAGTTGCCTGTAAAATAAAAATAAATCCTAAAATAGCTACAATGTAACTATTAGTTATATTGTAGCTATATTAGGGTTTATTTTATAGGTAAGTATTTAGTTTTAAATAGGAATAATTTATTTAATTATAGTAATTTTATTTAGATTTATTAAAAATAGATTTAAGTTAGGGGGTTGTTAGGGTTAGGGTTAGACATAGGTTTAGGGGTTTATAATTATTATAGTAGCGGCGACGTTGGAGTCGGAAGATTAGGGGTTAATAATTGTAGGTAGGTGTCGGCGACGTTTGGGGGGCAGATTAGGGGTTAATAAAATTTAACTAGTGTTTGCGAGGTGGGAGTGCGGCGGTTTAGGGGTTAATACATTTATTATAGTGGCGGCGATGTCCGGTCGGCAGATTAGGGGTTAATAATTGTAGGTAGGTGGCAGCGACGTTGGGGGCGGCAGATTAGGGGTTAATAAATATAATGTAGGTGTCGGCGATGTTGGGGGCAGTAGATTAGGGGTTCATAAATTTAATGTAGGTGGCGGCGGTGTCCAGAGCGGCAGATTAGGGGTTAATAATATAATGTAGGTGTCAGCGATAGTGGGGGGCGACAGATTAGTGGTTAATAAGTGTAAGATTAGGGGTGTTTAGACTCGGGGTTCATGTTAGGGTGTTAGGTGTAGACTTAGAAAGTATTTTCCCATAGGAAACAATGGGGCTACGTTAGGAGCTGAACGCTGCTTTTTTGCAGGTGTTAGACTTTTTTTCAGCCATCTCAGCACCATTGTTTCCTATGGGGAAATCGTGCACAAGCACGCTTTAGACAGCTTACCGCTACCATAAGCAACGCTGGTATTACAGGGAGAAGTGGCGCTAGATTTGCTCAACGCTCACTTTTCTGAGGCTAACGCAGCCATTCACAAAACCTGTAATACCAGCGTTGTTTAAAGTGAGCGCTGGAAAAAAAGGCTTGTTAGCAACGCAAGTCTTTACCGGCAAAACTTGTAATCTAGCCGAATGTATTGATTCCTTAAGGCTCCATGCATCCTTATTGGAGAGGCTGTATACTATGAACAGAGCACACATGCTCTGTACAACTATGTACAGTATATGTATTTGTGTTGACTATGTGATATTCCTTACAGCTAAGGGGATCTGCAGGAAAAGTCACTAACATTACTGGTGTTATTAAAGTGTGTTTAAAGGAGAACACTTAATCGTGACTTTCTTAGGAATATATTGTAATCAGTTTCCATCCACACAACTTGTAAACCATCTGAATGCATCTTTTATGTTGTCAGGATGGGCATATTGTGCCACTATATGGACGCTTTTCCACTTTAACAAGTATATTTTTTTCAATATTTAAATCTATTTGTAAAAGCACCATTTCAATTTTGTCATGAACGGTAAACAAGATGACGGCTATGAGTTTCTATGCAAAGGACTTTATAATATTTTCTTATTCTGGAATTTAATATTACTTAAACTGTAAATTGTGAAATTCATAGTCGTTATGAGTTAAAATTTAAAATTAAACGTTATCTTATACTCCAAAGACAAATAAAACTATTCAGCAAAACTTTTAAGTAGTGCTACAATATTTAGTTTTAGGTATTTTAAATTAATGTATACTAAAGATTAGATTTGTTGGATAACCGCCTTTTGTTGTTCTTATATACATTTGTTAATTTATTCCTTCATTTAACCCCTTAAGGTCAGCCAATATACCCAAAAGCTGTGAGGCATGCAGAAATTGTGCAGATTTTCTTGAAACCCGCACTGTTAATACCCTGGAAGACTATTATGACAGAGGTTAAAGGACCATTTTTAACCAGTGCAATGAACAATACAAATCATGAATATTTGCATTTGTTTTTAAACAAATGCAAACCACTCTCAAGCAGGATTATATTTTATAGATTTTGCACAATATAATACAAAAATATAAAATGTAGAGAGTTGTGTACACAACCGTATACCACACCCTTATTGAGCGCCTCCTATTAACTACAAGACCAAATAGCAAAAACAAACAATTGGTGAATATAAACATAAACATAAAACATTACAAAAAATGTCCATAGAAACCAATATATGGAAATGATCCAAAAGGAGGGGCAGCTCTCTGTCAAAGGACGGTCATTGTGATATATCATTATCTGCAGAGAAAGAAGAACATAGGCACCACCATGGCCTAGTACCACCATAATAGATGTAGACAGATGCAGTTAAATGTATATACTCACAAACAAAAAGCACCTAGCAGTGCTATTGGGGCAGACTGGAACTTCGCAGTGGTCCAGCTCAATGATAACCCCCAGCAGAGATCCAATCAAATTGTCTTGAAGAAGCCTGTTGTCTGATGTCTGAGTAAGCAAAAAAGGCAAACAAACATAGCCCAGCAATGTTTGCACAAGAGCAATATATAACTATAAGATTGCACTTACAAGATGAAATGCACCTTCAGGTGCAATAACAGCGTACTGGGTCCTCACAGCCGCCCAGTTGACTGTTAACACCAAAGCGAGCATCAGCAACCGCATACATTGTTCCGATGTTCCCAGCAATGTGTAGACGGTGACATACACCACAACAGCAAGTGAATAATAAAATAATACTTTATTTAAAAAGCGACGCGTTTCTCAGCCTCCTGTGGGCTGTTTCATCAGGCTATGATACACAATATTAAAAAAACACTTGCTATATAACAAAATGAAAGTTAAAAACAGTATTCTGATAAGGCAGACAATTAAAAGCTCACATCTGTATGTATTCACAATTGATTGGTTGGTATAGTAACATCAGTATACATAGAGCCTCACAGGTGAAATACAAAGTGTATGTGATTAGCAGATACTCAGTTGGCATGGCAGCCACATATAAACACAAGCCTAAACAACTTTTTTCAGATAAACAGATCACAATACTGTATATAAACAACTCACATCAGATAAAACAACAGATAACAAGGGCATAAATATCAAACCAAACAAATCAGACTATATATTTATATATGTTTGCACATTGTATGTTGATAAAATATACATATATTTGCACCCATACATATTTAACGGAATTGTGCAAGATAGAAAACATTCCCTTTTTTGAATCTTTGATGCCTTATCTATTATCTGACACTCCCCCCACCCCCGCGACTCATACAACCGCTAGTGTGTTCAGAGTGGAGAGGATGTAAACGCTTTTACCTTAAGGAAACGATTCCTCATACCGGAACCTTCTTATTTGAGTACCTAGCATTTAATAGTTGGGGAACTTGAACTAAACATAGTGATTCCTATTGGCATCAATCTAAATACAATTGATATGATATGCGATCAAGGGAGGAGACGTTATTTGTTAGAACGCAGAGAGAGTGTAAGTGTAGCCAAAAGTATTTACAAACGTCATCGCCACTGTGGTCCTCCCTCTTACCCAGCTCAGTGTGTTAGGAAACGTGTGTCTATACTCCAGTCAGTAATGGAGATTACCAAATGGGGCGGGTCCACGAAGTATGATTCCTCAACAATACGTAAAAAAATTACAGGATTCTAAGGGTCATAATACCGCCCATGTGTGAAAGTAAAATAATAATCTGATCATAGTGTAAAAATATATTAAATATATTAAAAAGTCTCCCAATACGTGTACAAGATTCTCTGATCCCTAATAGTGGTGTGTACCTGTTAGATAATAATTAGTATGACGTTAAAAATCTGAATAAAGATACTAACTAGAGAAAATACATGACACAGATTATGATACACATCAACAAAGTTAAATCTTGACGTGTATATAATACTGAGATGAGAGTGTCTGTAAGGTGATTTAAGTATGATACAATATTGATAGTAGGTAAAATGTAACTATATGGTGTATATTTCTAGACTGGGTGATGAGGCCACATATATATTAAATATTAAATCTCCTCTAACCACTATTCGATGAGATAGAGTTGATGTGAGCATAATGGTGATATAGAAAATAGATGAGCATATTTTGGTGATTTAACTGATAAGAGATCAGTGAGTGTGACATGTTAGTGACATCTAGTGTTAGAAACTATAAGTGATGTGAAAGTGAGTGATATGATGTTAGAAGATACTCCTATTAATTTATTAAGATAATATGTTCTACACTAACATAATCTATTTTGAGTAAAACACAAAATAATCATATCATCTAATAATTTGATTATGTTGCACACCACTGAAAAAGAAACTAAATGTATGAGGTGTAACTTTGTGATAATAATAGTAGTGTTAAGCTTGACATGTCATCTACTAGAAAAGATGTGTGACAGAGTTAATATAGAATTGAAAATAACAACCCAACAGAACACCAGTCATAAAAATACATCATGTGATAAAAGTATCTTGTGATATATGACTATATTACATCTCCTAGTAATATTAAAGATGTAAATTGGATAGTCAGATTATCAGGTAGGTAGTTAAAGCTGTGATATTGGTTTACCTCATATGTAAATAAGTGATATCATATTCAGGACACCCGTTTGGCAACTGTATATTTGAACGGGACTATTAGGTGATATACGGAATTTTCATTACTATTAATATGTCTATAATATAGATCATTAAAAAAAAGATATAATGTAACAATATATTGTCCCTACATCACACTTGTTACACATGATTCAGGGAAAACTGACACAGTTTAAATTGGATCCTATCATATAGGTGATCTCTGATCTGTAGTAAATGGTCAGAAGGCCGCCATGTCCAAATTTTCATTAAGCCCATGAGGCTGAAGTGTTTTCAATTTTTTGATCCAATATGACTCTCTTTTTCTGAGAGTCATAAATGCGTCACTACAGGATCTAGAAATCACTTCTATGGGTGTAATTTTCATTGGATTTTTCTGCTTCTTATGGTGAATTAAACCAAAGCCAATAGAATGCGAGCTCAATACGATTGGCTGATTGGATCAGCCAATCGGATTGAACTTCAATCTGATTGGCTGATTGAATCAGCCAATCAGATTTTTCCTACCTTAATTCCGATTAAGCCAATCGGAATTGAAGGGACGCCATCTTGGATGACGTCACTTAAAGGTACCGTCATTGTGTTAGAAGACTCCGGATGAAGAGGATGGCTCCGCGTCGGCTCCTTGGAAGATGGCTCCGTTCCGGATGGATGAAGATTGAAGACGCCGCCTGGATGAAGACTTCTACCGGATGAAGGACCTCCTCTGCGCACCTTGGATGAAGATTTCGGCCTGGTTGGGTGAAGACAACTCAAGGTATGGAGATCTTCAGGGGGTTTGTGTTAGGTTTATTTAGGGGGGGTTTGGGTGGGTTAGAGTAGGGGTGGTGGGTGGTGGGTTTTAATGTTGGGGGGGTTGTATTTTTTTTTACAGGTAAAAGAGCTGATTACTTTGTGGCAATGCCCCACAAAAAGCCCTTTTAAGGGCTGGTAAAAGAGCTGATTACTTTTGTAATTTAGAATAGGGTAGGGCATTTTATTATTTTGGGGGGCTTTTTATTTTATTAGGGGGCTTAGATTAGGTGTAATTAGTTTAAACTTCTTGTAATATTTTTTTATTTTCTGTAATTTAGTGTTTGTTTTTTGTATTATAGATTAGTTTATTTAATTGTATTTTAGTTTAGCTAATTGTAGGTAATTTATTTAATTAATTTAATGATAGTGTAGTGTTAGGTGTATTTGTAACTTAGGTTAGGATTTATTTTACAGGTAATTTTGTACTTATTTTAACTAGGTAGCTATTAAATAATTATTAACTATTTAATAGCTATTGTACCTAGTTAAAATAAATACAAAGTTGCCTGTAAAATAAATATAAATCCTAAAATAGCTACAATGTAACTATTAGTTATATTGTAGCTATATTAGGGTTTATTTAATAGGTAAGTATTTAGTTTTAAATAGGAATAATTTAGTTAATAATAGTAAATTTATTTCGTTTAATTAAAATTATATTTAATTTAGGGAGGTGTTAGGGTTAGGGTTAGACTTAGGTTTAGGGGTTAATAACTATTATAGTAGCGGCAACGTTGCAGGCGGGATATTAGGGGTTAATAATTGTAGGTAGGTGGCGGCGATGTTAGGGAGGGCAGATTAGGGGGGGTAGTTATCAAGCCGTCAACCTCAAATACGCTGGAATTCCGCAGCGTATTTGTGGCGAGGCTGATTCGCCTTAGTTATCAAAGGCTAGAGACAGGCAAAAGTAGAATTTTGTGACGTAAACTTCGATCCGCCGGACTCAGTCCGACACAGATCGATTCTTACGTCACTCCAGATGTTCCGCACACAAGTGCGGCACAATCTGACTACTTTTGCTAGTTATCAAATGACTAGCAGGTACACTCGACACTTTTCCGGCCCAGCGTACCTGGTTTTCAAACCGCCGCCCTGGAGGCGGTGGATCCCATAGGAATCAATGGGAGTCTGACCATAGCGAAAGTTCATGTTCGCTGCTGCCCGACATCCCATTGATTCCTATGGGAGCTGTCTACACCTAACACCCTAACATGTACCCCGAGTATAAACACCCCTAATCTGTCCCCCCTACACAGCCGCAACTAAATAAATATATTACCCCCTAAACTGCCTCTCCCGGAGCCCACCGCAAGCTACTATATACATATTAACCCCTAAACCGCCGCTCCCGGAGCCCACCGCAAGCTACTCTATACATATTAACCCCTAAACCGCCGCTCCCGGACACCGCCGCAACCTACATTATACCTAGTAACCCCTATCCTGCCCCCCCTATACCGTCGCCCTCTATAATAAAGTTATTAACCCCTAATCTGCCCCCCTACACCATCGCCACCTATAATACATTTATTAACCCCTATCCTGCCCCCCCTACACCGCCGCCACTGTAATAAAATTATGAACCCCTAAACCTAAGTCTAACACTAACCCTAACACCTCCCTAACTTAAATATTAATTAAATAAATCTAAATAATATTTCTATTATTAACTAAATTAATCCTATTTAAAACTAAATACTTACCTTTAAAATAAGCCCTAATATAGCTACAATATAAATAATAATTATATTGTAGCTATGTTAGGATTTATTTTTATTTTACAGGCAAATTTCAATTTATTTTAACTAGGTACAATAGCTATTAAATAGTTATTAACTATTTAATAGCTTACCTAGCTAAAATAAAGAGAAATTTACCTGTAAAATAAAAACTAACCTAAGTTACAATTACACCTAACACTACACTATACTTTAATAAATTATTCCTATTTAAAACTAAATACTTACCTGTAAAATAAACCCTAATATAGCTACAATGTAATTAATAATTACATTGTAGCTATTGTAGGATTTATATTTATTTTACAGGTAACTTTGTATTTATTTTAGCTAGTTAGAATATTTATTAAATAGTTATTAACTATTTAACCCCTTAATGACCGGACCATTTTTCAATTTTCTTACCATTAATGACAATGGCTATTTTTACATTTCTGCAGTGTTTGTGTTTAGATGTAATTTTCCTCTTACTCATTTACTGTACCCACACATATTATATACTGTTTTTCTCGCCATTAAATGGACTTTCTAAAGATACCATTATTTTCATCAAATCTTATAATTTACTATAAAAAAAAAATATAAAATATGAGGAAAAAATTGAAAAAAACACACTTTTTCTAACTTTGACCCCCAAAATCTGTTACACATCTACAACCACCAAAATACACCCATTCTAAATAGTTTCTAAATTTTGTCCCGAGTTTAGAAATACCCAATGTTTACAAGTTCTTTGCTTTTTTTGCAAGTTATAGGTCCATAAATACAAGTAGCACTTTGCTATTTCCAAACCACTTTTTTTCAAAATTAGCGCTAGTTACATTGGAACACTGATATCTTTCAGGAATCCCTGAATATCCCTTGACATGTATATATTTATATTTAGAAGACATCCCAAAGCATTGATCTAGGCCCATTTTGGAATATTTCATGCCACCATTTCATCGCCAAATACGATCAAATAAAAAAAAAACTTACATTTTTCACAATTTTAGGTTTCTCACTGAAATTATTTACAAACAGCTTGTGCAATTATGGCACAAATGGTTGTAAATGCTTCTCTGGGATCCCCTTTGTTCAGAAATAGCAGACATATATGTCTTTGGTGTTGCTTTTTGGTAATAATAAGGCCGTTGAATACTGCTGCGCACCACACTTGTAATATGCCCAGCAGTTAAGGGGTAATTAGGTAGCCTGTAGGGTTAATTTTTAGCTTTAGTGTAGAGATCAGCCTCCCACCTGACACATCCCACCCCCTGATCCCCCCCTGACCCCCCTCAAACAGCTCTCTTCCCTCCCCCACCTCACAATTGTCACCGCCATCTTAAGTACTGGCAGAAAGTCTGCCAGTACTGAAATAAAAATAATTTATTATTATTTTTCTCATACAGTCTGCAGTGATGGATCCCCCCTTACCCCACAACCTCCCTGATCCCCCCCAATACATCTCTCTAACCCTCCCCCTCTACCTATTTGCCTCCATCTTGGGTAGTGGCAGCTGTCTGCCAGTACCCAATTTGCCCCCCAAAATAGTTTTTTTTTACTTTTTTATATGAAAAACTTGTTTTCTGTAGTGTAGCTGGCCCCCCTAAATGATCTACATCCCTCCCCCTCCCAGATCCCTTACTAAAGAATGAAGATCCCCCTGCATCTATATCGGTCTTTTTTTTCCTTTCACTTGCCTGCTTCCATCGGTGGCTCAGCTGAGTGAAGACGACTCAAGGTAGGATGATCTTCAGGGGATAAGTGTTAGGTTATTTTAAGGGGGGTTTGTGTTAGATTAGGGGTATGTGGTTGGTGGGTTTTAATGTTGGGGGGGGGTTGTATTTTTCTTTTACAGGCAAACGAGCAGTTTTCTTTGGGGCATGCCCCACAAAAGAGGGCTGGTAAGGTAAAAGAGCTTTGAACTTTTTTAATGTAGAATAGGGTAGGGAATTTTTTTTATTTTGGGGGGCTTTGTTATTTTATTAGGGGGCTTTGTTATTTTATTAGGGGGCTTAGATTAGGTGTAATTATCTTAAAATTGTTGTAATATTTTTTAAATGTTTGTAACTTATGTTTTTTATTTTTTGTAACTTAGCTTTTTTTATTTTTTGTACTTTAGTTAGTTTATGTAATTGTATTTAATTGTAGTTATTTGTAGTTCATTTATTTAATTAATTTAATGATAGTGTAGTGTTAGGTTTAATTGTAACTTAGGTTAGGATTTATTTTACAGGTAATTTTGTATTTCTTTTAGCTAGGTAGTTATTAAATAGTTAATAACTATTTAATAACTATTCTAACTAGCTAAAATAAATACAAAGTTACCTGTAAAATAAATATAAATCCTAAAATATCTACAATGTAATTATTAATTACATTGTAGCTATCTTAGGGTTTATTTTACAGGTAAGTATTTAGTTTTAAATAGGAATAATTTATTAAAGTATAGTGTAGTGTTAGGTGTAATTGTAACTTAGGTTAGAATTTATTTTACAGGTAAATTTCTCTTTATTTTAGCTAGGTAGCTATTAAATAGTTAATAACTATTTAATAGCTATTGTACCTAGTTAAAATAAATTGAAAGTTACCTATAAAATAAAAATAAATCCTAAGATAGCTACAATATAATTATTATTTATATTGTAGCTATATTAGGGTTTATTTTATAGGTAAATATTTAGTTTTAAATAGGATTAATTTATTTAATAATAGAAATATTATTTAGATTTATTTAATTAATATTTAAGTTAGGGGGGGTGTTAGGGTTAGTGTTAGACTTAGGTTTTGGGGTTAATAAATTTCTTACAGTGGCGGCGGTGTAGTGGGGGGCAGTTAATAAATGTATTATAGGTGGCGACGGTGTAGGGGGGGCAGATTAGGGGTTAATAAATTTAATATAGGTTGCGGCAGGGTCCGGGAGCGGCGGTTTAGGGGTTAAACTATTTATTTAGTTGCGGCGAGGTGCGGGATCAGCAGGATAGGGGTTAATAACTTTATTATAGAGGGCGGCGGTATAGGGGGGGCAGGACAGGGGTTACTAGGTATAATGTAGGTTGCGGCGGTGTCCGGGAGCGGCGGTTTAGGGGTTAATAAATTTATAAGTGTTGCGGCGGGGTCTAGGAGCGGCGGTTTAGGGGTTAATACATTTATAAGAGTTGCGGCGGGGTCTAGGAGCGGCGGTTTAGGGGTTAGTAACTTTATTTCGTTGCGGGGGGCTCCGGGGGCGCCGGTATAGGGGGTAGAACAGTGTAGTTTACTGTGAGTGCTTAGTGACAGGCTAGCAATAAAGCTGTCAAAAAGCCGAAGAGCAGCGAGATCGGATGAGTGATAACTATCACAGTCCGCTGCTCATCGCCCCGTACTTGGTGTGCGGCTTTTTGACAGATTTATTGATAACTTAGGCGTATTTTTTCAGGTCCACGGCCGCGAAGGTAGGCGAGCTTAGGCGGGCGTATTGGGCCGGCGAAGGCAGGAAAGTTGACACGATGATAACTACCCCCCTAGGGGTTAATTCAATTTATTATAGTGTTTGCGAGGCGGGAGTGCGGCGGTTTAGGGGTTAATACATTTATTATAGTGGCGGCAAGGTCCGGTCGGCAGATTAGGGGTTAATAAGTGTAGTTAGGTAGCGGCGATGTTGGGGGGGACAGATTAGGGGTTAATATAATAAATATAATATAGGTGTCGGCGATGTTAGGGGCAGCAGATTAGGGGTTCATAGCTATAATGTAGGTGGTGGCGGTGTCCGGTCGGCAGATTAGGGGTTACATTTTTTTATTATAGGGTTTGCGATGTGGGGGGGGGGCTTGGTTTAGGGGTACATAGGTAGTTTATGCGTGTTAGTGTACTTTGTAGCACAGTAGTTAAGAGCTTTATGTTCCGGCGTTAGCCCATAAAGCTCTTAACTACTGACTTTTTTTGGCGGTAGGAGTCTTGTCGGTAGAGGCTCTACCACTCACTTGTTCCAAGACTCCAAATACCAGCGTTAGGCAAATCCAATTGAAAAGATAGGATACGCAATTGACGTAAAGGGATCTGTGGTAGCCTGGAGTCGTGGAAAGAAAGTGAGCGGTAGACCCTTTCCTGGCTGACTCTAAATACCAGCGGGCGGTAAAAAGCAGCGTTAGGACCCCTTAACGCTGCTTTTGACGGCTAACGCCAAACTCTAAATCTAGGCCATAGTGTTTATTTTTTTGTGTAACTTAGTTAATTTTTTGTAACTTTGTAATTTTTTTAGTGTAGATTTAAATTATTTGAGTAGGGTTAGGTGTAAATATATAATATAGTTAATTTTATTTGTAGTTTAATGTAATTTTAGTATGAAAGTTAGGTTAGATTAATTATTATTTTAATATAGTTTAATGTAATTTTAGTTTAAAAGTTAAGTTAGATTAATTATTAATTTAATATAATTTAGTATAACAGTTAGGGTAGATTAATTATTAGTTTAATATAGTTTAATTTAAATCTAAAGGTAAGTTTAAATTTATTATAAGATAGGAATGAGTTAATATTTAATATAAAGTTAGCGGGTTGTTAGGTTTAGGGGTTAATAGTTTAATTTAGTTTATGGCGATGTAGGTAGTGGCGGTGTAGGGGGCGGCAGATTAGGGGTGTTTAAACTCGGGGCTTATGTTAGGGTTTTAGGTGTAAAAATAACTTTTATTCTCCCATAGGAATCAATGGGATATTGGCAGCAGCGAACATGAGCTTTCGCTGCTTTCAGACTCCCATTGATTCCTATGGCATCCGCCACCTCCAGGGCGGAGGATTGAAAAGCAGGTACGCTGGGCCGTAATAGTGGCGAGCGTACCTGCTAGTTATTTGTTAACTAGTAAAAGTAGTCAGATAGTGCCGAATTTGCATTCGGAACATCTGTAGTGACGTAAGCATCGATCTGTGTCGGACTGAGACCGGCAGATCGTATGTTACGTCACAAAATTCTACTTTTGCCAGTCTAAAGCTTTTGATAACTAAGGTGAATCAGACTCGCCACAATTACGCTGCGGAATTCAAGCGTATTTGCGTTTGACGTCTTGATAAATAGGCCCCATAGAATGAACAATTATGTATACTTATCTAAATGCAATGAATTATAGGTGCAATGAAATGTAACAAATGCAGTTAAGTTGATACAAATAATATTAGAGTCCCATCAATGAAGAGGTGAGATGAAAAATATTGCAGCCAAATACAGTAAGTAATTCCAGGTCCAGGCAGCTATCTGTAGGAGGATAAGGGCCTCGATTCAGGATCAATAATCTGTAAGCAATATAAAGAGACAGAAGCACCACATGGCCTAGTATTGATTGGGTAGATAAAAAAATGATATGTGATATATTACACATAGATGTAACACCCCTAATGGTGCAGATGGAACAGGCTGGGATCAAACAGTCACCCAGCAGACTGACCACCGGGGAGGATTTTGCACTTACCCTGTAAATACCAATGGGGAAATTCTACCTCTTCTTTTACTTGTTGGATCTATTCTGTGTTTTTTAGATAGATCTCTTGGGGTTGTTCTTCGATCTATCCAAAGTGTTACAGGCCTGCTTCCCCCCAAGCATGGAAACCTGGAAGAGAGAGAGGTAACATTATTCCCCCCACTCCTAGATTTGTTAGAGCTTCAGGTGTTCCGGGTCTCCCCCCCCATGCCTGTGGTGGCTTTCCCTGTGGTACCGGTGGCTGGGCAATATGGTCCAATTTCAGTTGTGTCTACTAGGGGAGCAGCTGGATGATGTTTGGGGAGGCATTTGCAGGTGAGTACGCCTCCGTTTGGGCCTTCAGCAGTCACCTTTACCACTTATGGCTGGGCCTGGAGTGCTAGCCCCTCATGATGGCTCTGGAGATTTGTTGGGGACTCTGGTGGGCTCTCCTGTGACCTTGGGGTCTTATACAGTGGTGGCAGTTCAGGCCATCTCCATCATTGTATAAATAAAAGAGAGAAACGCTCAACCTGGGAAAGAACAATAGCATAATAGCATGTTCTATGGCTAGTTACCACCCAAGAAGCAGTCTATTTTGCTCAACATGTGCCTTTCACAGAGAAGAACTGTTCTGTAGCATATCAGTCTGATCCTGACTTAACAGTACAGTCCAGCCCCGAAATACCAGGCTGGACTGTACCAGACAGGACTCTCCCATCCATCAGAATCTGCACCTTTTTTCCACTTGGAGGCAGATTTTTTCCCTGCAGTGTCCATATCCTCCTCAGAACCAGAGGACACAACAGCAGACCAATCAATGTTCTCCCCTTCACCAAGAACAGCATCAGGAGCAGGATCACAAGATAACCCAGTGAAGGAAAAACTTTCTGTCCCAGTAACAGCAACAGTATCCTGCACAGAATTGGGCAACAGGGCTTCAAGAACATCAGAAGCAGCTACCACATTAGATGTAGCAAGATCCACCTCCTGAAGATTAGATTGGGCTTCCTCCACCTTCTCAGCCACAGAAACCATCACAGGAGCATCAGCCACCTTTCCAACAGGGACCCCAACTGCAGATGTCTTACACAAAAGAGGTAATATAGAGTTCAATGCCTCATCAGAGACCTCCTCATCATTCATAGATGGCTCATCCGCAACTGAAGATGTTTTTTTTGCAACATAGGAAGGCTTCACTCTATCAAGCCCCTGCAACATCATCAAAGGATACATCCTGCACAGAACCATACAGGTCCAGCATTTACTACAGTGAGCAACAAGATGATACTCCTCACCGCAATTTAGACATCTGGCAACTGGGCAATTTTCAGCAATGTGACCAAACAGGTTGCAACTATGGCAAAAAAAGAGGCATGTCATCATAATATAGGAAACCTCTATTTCTACCAATGGCAAAAGTCTGTGGAGGGTGTTTCTTTCCACCAATACCTAATTCATCTGGCACAAACCGCACCCAGAACCTGCGCTTTCCATTGAAAGTCCCAAACTGATTCTTCAGCTTGCTACCTCCTTGAACATCATCAAAGTAGCGACAAAGAAACAGGCGAATTTCCACATCAGTGACCCACGGGTTGTACATATGTACTGTCACCGGGATTTTTCTCTCCCTCTGTACACAGGCAACAAATCTCATACCCACCAACTCTGGAGCAGCAGCCATATCAATAGTCCGTTGATAGCAGTTCTGTAAATGATGCTCATCTGTGAAAGCCACATCAAAAATCCCTCTTGAAGGGAAAGACTGAACACAATGAAAACTTGATCTTGGCATCTTCAAAAAACCCTCCAAAACAACCTGCTGGACATGAGCCAAACCAATCTTCTATCGGATGTCCTCAGCAATCAACACCCGAAGTGTATGGGGAACGTTTGGCACATTGGTAGCCATAATTGCCTTATTGCCTCTTTAGACTGGATTTAAGAGTGTCCCCCCAAAAACATATAAAGTCCAGGGACGATGCCACAAGGCCAAGGGGACGGCCTTACTACCCAGTTGCTCTATGCCTAAGGAGTAGCCACCACCCCCAATAGCAGCAGGATCCAAAACCCCAAAGGGAATGGACCCCAGGCTGAAGGAGCAGGCCTCCAGGCAGCAAATCTTTCAGCCAAGACCAAGCACAGAAAACTGAACTTGACCCCAGGCATACATTTCGGCCTAGTGTGGGCCTTGTCAGTGAAGTGCAGCCATTTCCCTCTAGGCACATTGAGAAACGGGTACATGTCTGGAGTCCCGCATCATGCTTAGGGAGACTTCCCTAAGAATCATAATTTGCTCAACATGTGCCTTTCACAAAGAAGAACATTCCTGTGGCATATCAGTCTAATCCTGACTTAACAGTACAGTCCAGCCCCAAAATACCAGGCAATCCCTCTCTGAGCGAGAGAAACGGCAAAACCCCAGATGTACATTTCGGCCTAGTGTGGGCCTCGTCAGTGAGGTGCAGCCATATACCTCTAGGCACACTGAGCAACGGTCCACGTCTGGATTCCTGCATCACGCTTAGGGAGACTTCCCTAAGTGTCATAATTTGCATAAATAAAAAAAAAGAAGTGCTCAACCTGGGAACGAACAATAGCATAATAGCTTGTTCTATGGATAGTTACCACCCAAGAAGCAGCCTCTTTTTGCTCAACATTTATCTTTCACAGAGAAGAACTTTCCTGTAGCATATCAGTCTGATCCTGACTTCACAGTACAGTCCAGCCCCGAAATACCAGGCAATCCCTCTCTGAACGAGAGAAACGGCAAAACCCCAGATGTACGTTTCAGCCTAGTGTGGGCCTCGTTAGTGAGGTGCAGCCATATCCCTCTAGGCACACTGAGCAACGGGTCCACGTCTGGATTTCCACATCACGCTTAAGGAGACTTCCCTAAGAGTCATAATTTGCATAAATAAAAGAGAGAAGCGCTCAACCTGGAAACAAACAATAGAATAATAGCTTGTTCTATGGCTAGTTACCACCCAAGAAGCAGCTTCTTTTTGCTCAACATGTGCTTTTCACAGAGAACTTTCCTGTAGCATATCAGTCTGATCCTGACTTAACAGTACAGTCCAACCCCAAAATACCAGACAATCCCTCTCTGAATGAGAGAAATAGCAAAACCCCAGACGTACGTTTCGGTATTATGTGGACCTTGTCAGTGAGGTGCAGCCATATCCCTCTAGGCACACTGAGCAACGGATCCACGTCTGGATTCCCGCATCACGCTTAGGGAGACTTCCATAAGAGTCATATTTTGTATAAATAAAAGAGAGAAGCGCTCAACCTGGGAACGAACAATAGCATAATAGCTTGTTCTATGGCTAGTTACCACCCAAGAAGCAGCCTCTTTTTGCTCAACATGTGCCTTTCACAGAGAAGAACTTTCACAGAGAGTGTATTGCTTTCCGCATTCAGCGATGTGTGTCAGACCTGATCCACACTGTCGGATCAGGTCCAACAGACATATGATAAATAGGTCTCTATGCCATTTCACAGAGAAAAAATATCCTGTAGCATATCAGTCTGACCCTGTCCAATGGCAGTCCAGTGCCAAAATACCAGGCAATTCTTCTCTGAACAAGAGAAACAACAACCCCAGATTACGAGTTTTGCATTATGGCTGCACGCTAATTACTTGTACGTTATTTTACACCACTCACCTTTCATAGCGCTGCTATTACAGGTTTGCAAAAAGCAGGCGATATGGTTGCATTGAGCTGCATACCTCACCCAAATACAAGTGCTGCTTTGGCATGCTCGTGCACGATTTCCCCATAGACATAAAAGGGGAGAGCCAGCAAAAAAGAAGCCTAACACCTGCGATCGTGGAAACAAAAGCTCCGTAACACAGCCCCAATGATGTCTATGGGAAAAGAAAAAGTAAAAGTGCGGTACTGACGTTGCGAGACGGCCAAATAAGTGTGCGGTACAGCTATTCTGTAGCATATCAGTCTGATCCTGACTTAACAGTACAGTCCAGCCCCGAAATACCAGGCAATCCCTCTCTGAACAAAAGAAATGGCAAAACCCCAGATGTACATTTCGGCCTAATGTGGGCCTCACTGACAAGGCCCACAGAAGACTGAAAGGATAGTCTGGGGTTGTTGTTTCTCTTGTTCAGAGAAGAATTGCCTGGTATTTTGGCACTGGACTGCCATTGGACAGGGTCAGACTGATATGCTACAGGATATTTTTTCTCTGTGAAATGGCATAGAGACCTATTTATCATATGTCTGTTGGACCTGATCCGACAGTGTGGATCAGGTCTGACACACATCGCTGAATGCGGAAAGCAATACACTCTCCGTATTCAGCATTGCACCAGCAGTTCTTGTGACTTGCCAGTGCAACGCTGCCCCCTGCAGACTCGCGGCCAATCGGCGGCCAATCGGCAATTACTGTCCGCCTCATCAGAGCAGGCAGACAGGGTTATGGAGCAGCGGTCTTTAGACCGCTGCTCAATAACTTGTGTTTCTGGCGAGTCTGAAGACTCGCCGGAAACACAGGCCCTCAAGCTACATTCCGAGCTTGATAAATGGGCCTCAGTGTGTGCTAAACGAGTATGCACCCAGAGTGGCACTGAAAATGAACAGGCATGGAAGCTATTCTAGCTTTTGTTCTGTCTCAGCTGAGTGCATCTCTCTCTCTTTTTACATCTCCACCATTGTGTCTGTGGCTGCGGATGTGGGCGGAGTTCTTCTGGGACCTGCGGTCATTGTGACTACCATTTATGTGCCTCCTTCAGTGGGCCCTGCAGTGGCATGGAGGCTGCTTCCTCCCCCATTGCTATCTTCTCCCCACAATCCCTGGCAGCTGATCATGTGACTTTAGGGTCAAGAGGGGGAGCAAGAGAGGAGAGGCTGTGGTCCCAGTTTGGGACTGCAATTGGTGGCTTCAGGTGAGGGATGGGTGCCAGGCTCTGGGGCCTGTGCAGTGGGGACTGGTGGTGGATCTTCCGGGAGAAATGTGGGAGTGTTTGTGGCTTTAGGCTTGAATGCAGATGGTGCAGGGGTGAGTAAAATCCTTTCAAGGAGAGTGCCCAGATCTCATGTAAGTGTGCATAGGAGGGATATGGGTGTACAGTGGGCTTGGTGTGTGGCGAATGAGGGTGCAGGTCCTTAAATTTCTGTGTTCATGGTGGGCATGTTAATTTTGATGGGGATGTGGGTTACGCACTCCCCCATGAGCCCTGTTACTCCTCTCTCTTTTTATACTTTGCAAGAGTGGAGCAACAAAAGTTGGTGGAATCCTGTGGATCAGAAGTTAGATCTTGGAGCAATGGACATCCAAGTTTTGGTGGTTTATGATTCACAGTAACCTGGTCATTCTACTTTGGGTGCAGTGGCAAAGCAGGTCCTTCTGCTGCTGGTGAGTCTGCATAGTGTGCCGGGAGACTGATGAGTGACATTAACTCTTCAGGGTCTTCTACTTTGGACAGTAACAGTTCCCTTGAGTTGGAAGGGAAGGGTTAGAGGAGGATGTTCTGCATCATGAAGCAGTTGGTAGCTGGGCAAGAGAGGTGTAAGGGGTCAGGCTCTAGGGATAAGGATTCAGAGGTTGTAGGAAATTAATTAGGACAGGACAGGGATGCAGCGGCTTTGATCCTTTGGGGTTTAATTCAGGAGTTCATTATTCCTGTGTCTGGGGTATTGGGGGATCTTCAACATAGAAATCTTGGTGTGTAGTAGGAGGCTGGAAGAACAGCTAAAGGACACACATATTCATACACCACACATAAGAAACACAGGACTCCAAACCAAAATAATGATCTGACAAGTGTCTGTGTCAACAATTTAATACTATCTTAGTTTTATACAGTTCATTTAAAACAAGAAAGCTATAATTTATACAAAATGCAGAAATAAAGTTAAAAAAAAGCTTATTTGGAGTATCTGAAATTTTACTTATAAAACCACTCATAAAAATATGATTTATGAGCAATTATTTCAAATTACATTAGAATGAAGTATGAGCATTAAGAAAACGTGTTAAGAATATAAAACTCAATTACAAATCTATAAATTGTCTTTATAAAACTACTTGTTAAAAAATTGCATTAAAACACAATAATTAAGATTGGATTAAGAAGCAGTAAGCCCAATATAAGAGAAACAAAACTCCATAGGATATCAATACAATACAAGAAATCTGAACTATAAAACCTTTAGTCAGTTCACCCATATACCAAACACAATACATAAATTAATTTAACTATGCACATTAGATTAATATACGGATGGGGATAACTAATAAAATTGTATAATTTAAATAAAAATACCTATAATTAAAAATATGAATAATTAGAATATTCACAATTAAATTATAATTATTAAAAATCTAAATCTTTTACTTTTTTTTTAATTTTGTACTAAAAGTTTGGAATTAATACATTTTAGATTAATTGCAAACATTTTACAGGAATAAGCAATTTATATTTCTTTCCTAAGATATGGTGAGTCCACAGCTTGAGTAATTACTGTTGGGCATATCACTCCTGGCCAGCAGGAAGAGGCAAAGAGCACCACAGTTAAACTGCTAAGTATCACTCCCTTACCCACAACCCCCAGTCATTCACTTTGCCTTCGGTGCACGGAGGAGGTGAAGTTTAGGTGTCCGAAGAAATTTTTTATTTAATCTGCAATCAAGTTTTGGGGTATAGCCATATTCCATGTTATTCCTTGCAGTCGGGTAGTGGTGGCTTTAACCCTTTGAGTGCTAAGCACTTTCCCACCTGGGTGCTAAGCTTTTTTTTATTTTTTTATTTTTTTAAATTTTAACTTTTTTTTCAAGATCCCCAAGACTTACACTGTTGGAAAGGATATGTGATTACCTTTCCAACAGTGGGTCTTGGAGGTCTATAGCTGCTTAGATGCCTGAGATACAGGCTTCTAAGCAGCATGCCCCCTGCTCCTATAATTAACATTCAGCCAGATTACGAGTTTTGCATTATGGCTGCGCGCTAATTACTTGTACGTTATTTTACACCACTCACCTTTCATAGCGCTGCTATTACAGGTTTGCAAAAAGCAGGCGATATGGTTGCATTGAGCTGCATACCTCACCCAAATACAAGTGCTGCTTTGGCATGCTCGTGCACGATTTCCCCATAGACATAAAAGGGGAGAGCCAGCAAAAAAGAAGCCTAACACCTGCGATCGTGGAAACAAAAGCTCCGTAACACAGCCCCAATGATGTCTATGGGAAAAGAAAAAGTAAAAGTGCGGTACTGACGTTGCGAGACGGCCAAATAAGTGTGCGGTACAGCTATTCTGACAATAGTAATAGCAGCGTTAGTGAAAAAGCATCGTTATGGGCCATAACGATGCTTTTTCACTCATAACGCCAAACTCGTAATCTAGCTGAATGTTAAAGGGACATTATACACTCATTTTTTATTTGCATAAATGTTTTGTAGATGAACTATTTATATAGCCCATAAAGTTGTTTTTTTATTTTTAAATGTATAGTTTTGCTTATTTTTTTTGTTTGTTTTTTTTTTTTGTTTCAAAAGAGCTTTATTGATAAAAATTTAGATTTACAACGTGTACATGAAGGCTTATCTGTACAGACAATATACAAAGAAACAGAACACGTAAAGAAAAACATGTTAATATAAACACATATGAAGACTTTTACAAAGCTCTTTCTTTTTCTCTTTTTTTCTCTTTTGACTGCTTAAATTGCTTTCTGGTCGAATTATGTACTTTGCCCATAGATTCCAATCGTTAGAATCCATGTCTTATTTGGTACACATATCCATTAATACAGTTTAAATAGCCAGGTATGGCAAGAAGGGGTAGGGACAGAGGGGGAGGAAGAGAAAAAAAAAAAAAGGGGGGTTTGCAGTCTCCTATGTCTAGGTCTCAGCCCTTTTATATGGTGCCCTTCCAAGTTGACAAGATCAGTTTGTGCATGTCTAATTTGTCTGTTTTAAGATAATGGTATCTCTCTAGTGCAATAAGTTCTGTAACTTGGCTCCTCCACTCCTCTACAGATGGTATGTCTTGGGTTTTCCATCTTTTAGGAATAAGTTTTTTCGCTCCGGTCAACATAATTATTAAGAGAGCCTGTCTAGTCGGGTCTTTAATTTTAGGAAAGGAGCAAAATAGTATACTCTCCATGCTGTTGGGAACATGAGTGTTTAGTAGGTTTGAGATTATAGAAAATATAGTCAGAAATCTAAATGGTGAAGAGAAAAAGAGAGCGCCTCATAGTGCAGATATCTCTAGACAGGTGGGAAGATTTAGTATAAACCAAAAGACAGGTACTCACAAGTGGAGTGGCACTTTTCGTTAAAAAAGTGCATACAGGCAGGCTGACATTCTCAGCAGTCAGCACGCTGACCAAAGCGATAAGGTGCTGGTCTCTCGGTGTCTTACGATCCCAGGACAAAATTCCCAAACTCTCCTTTGTTGGATGCCGTACTTGGTAAGGTGTTTGTTTGTTTATTCCAGTTGGAATCGGAACCTCTTAAGCAGTAAACAGTATGAACTGTTATAGGGCTGAAATATGCGTCTCTTTGCACAAGAAAATAAAATAAAACTCAATCCAGGCTGAGTAACTGGAAAAAAGGGGTTTTATTTTTGGAGCTGATAACGCGTTTCTCGGCCGTTAGCTCCTGGCCGTTTCATCAGATCAAAGATTGTTTGATCTGATGAAACGGCCAGGAGCTAACGGCCGAGAAACACGTTATCAGCTCCAAAAATAAAACCCCTTTTTTCCAGTTACTCAGCCTGGATTGAGTTTTATTTTATTTTCTTGTGCAAAGAGACGCATATTTAAGCCCTATAACAGTTCATACTGTTTACTGCTTAAGAGGTTCCGATTCCAACTGGAATAAACAAACAAACACCTTACCAAGTACGGCATCCAACAAAGGAGAGTTTGGGAATTTTGTCCTGGGATCGTAAGACACCGAGAGACCAGCACCTTATCGCTTTGGTCAGCGTGCTGACTGCTGAGAATGTCAGCCTGCCTGTATGCACTTTTTTAACGAAAAGTGCCACTCCACTTGTGAGTACCTGTCTTTTGGTTTATACTAAATCTTCCCACCTGTCTAGAGATATCTGCACTATGAGGCGCTCTCTTTTTCTCTTCACCATTTAGATTTCTGACTCACCGACAGCACCAAGAGAAGCAGCCTCGCCGCACGGATTTCGCCTGTTTGATTGATTGAACTTTCATAAGACTTTTATCTTATTTTTGGCATCACTGATGGACACTTTTGGGTTTGCATTAGTTTATAATTATTAATCACCGTTTTTTTCACTTGACCATTTACCTTTACTTTTATGTTATAAATTGCATCACATCAACAAGTTATATAAGCACTACCATTACTATTATCAATTCCACTATATTCTACCTCAGAATCACTTACCAGTCTGAGACATAACACAAACACCACCTTAGCATTGAAACATTTCTGTTTATTTATAACAAAAATTCTGCCACACAGATACACACTTTTTTCCACAGATTTTTTCCAAATATATTTTTTCAGTACTCAGCAACATATCTTTTCTCTAAGAAATTTTCTATATGGCGCCCCCTATCTATATTCAATAATATATATTTCCTTTAGAAAATATAGTCGCCCAAAAACCCTTCAGTTTAGGGCATGACCACCAGATATGTGATAATGAGCCCTCTCCCCCGCATCCCCTCCAACAGGTGCTGCTGAGAGAAGGAAACATTTTATGGAGCCTGGTTGGGGTAAGGTACCATCGGCTCATAAGCTTGTAGTGCATTTCCTGTATATTGGCAGATACTGAAGAATGTTTTGTGAGTTCGAAGGCTTTTATCCACTGTTCTTGCTCAATAGTCTGAAGTAGCTCTAAGTTCCATGCATGTGTATAGGAGGGTAATGTTTTTTGATCGTCAGAGGAGATTATTCTATATAAGAGAGAGATAAGGTGTCTCGGAGTGTTCGGGAGGACACACAGTCCCTCAAAGGGGGTGAGTCCGCGTCCCAGATCGCCCCTGAATTTGTGATGAGAGATAAAGTGAAGCAGTTGATTAAAATTGAGCCACGAGGAGAACAATTCTCTGTGTGTCTCAGCTAATTGGGCTTGCGTTTTAATGACATTATTTTCCCTAAGGAATTGCATGGAGCCCACTCTCAGATTGTAAGGTTGTTTTAGCCTATAGCCTAATTTACTATATGGGAGGTCTCTGTTTTCAATTATCGGGGTGAGAGGGGAATATCGTGATGAGATGTGGGTGCTAGTTGCCAGTATTTTATCCCATTCAGATAGTGTTTCTGTAGTTATAAGGTATTTATGTATGTTTTTTGGTCTGTGTGCAGTATGGGTCCAGGCTAGTATACCCATATTGTTTAGGGAGAAAATTTGTCTATCTAGATGTAGCCAAGCCTTGCTTGTATCGTTGTGGGACCACTCTACTAATCTTTGTAAGAAAATTGCTGTCCTATATACTGAGAGGTTTGGTAGACCCAAGCCCCCTCTATCTCTAGGCATGTACATTGTCTTTTTGGGAATCCTAGGTCTAACATTTGCCCATATATAGCTTTCTATTATGGATTGGAGCTGTTTAAGATATCCAGTCGGTAATGGGATTGGTAAGGCCTGAAGAATGTAAAGAATCCTAGGAAGGATATTCATTTTGAATACTCCTACTCTCCCTAGCCAAGAGATGGGTTTGTTCCTCCAGCTAGACAGATCCCTGGTAATGTCGTTTTTTAAGGGGGTATAGTTGTGTTTGAATAAGTCCTGAACACTTGGTGTTAGTTGTATTCCCAGGTATTTAATCTTGTGTTGCACTATTGGTATGTGGTATTTTAAGTTCAAGTGGAGTATGTGCTGTGGATTGGTATTAATATTCATTATTTCTGATTTGTTTATATTAAGAAGAAAATTCGATACCCTACCATATGATTCCAGTTCTTTCAATAATTCTGGGACGGAAGTTTCTGCTTTAGATAATGTAAAGAGGATGCCATCCGCATATAGTGCTTGTTTACACTCCATGTCCCCGATCTTAATTCCTGTAATCTTATTATTTAACCTAATTTTACGTACGAGAACCTCAATGGAAATAGCAAATAATAAGGGTGATAAAGGACAGCCCTGCCTCGTTCCATTAGAAATACAAAATGAATCAGAGAGAGTTCCATTTACGCGGACCCTCGCATTGGGGGCAGAATAGAGTGCCATTGACATATTTAGGAAAGGTTGCGGAGTTCCCATCTCTATCATGGCTCTTCGAAGGAAGGGCCAGCCCACCCTATCGAAGGCCTTTTCCGCGTCTGTTGCTAGTAGGGCCATAGGAGTTCCAGTTTCTTTGGCATGATTTATTAGTTGTATTACTTTTGTGACATTATCTCTTGTTTCCCTCCCTGGAATGAACCCTACCTGATCTTTATCTATTAGGTCTGGGAGAAATTTATTTAACCTGTTCGCTAGGATTTTGGCCAGAATTTTCATGTCTGTGTTGATTAGGGAGATGGGTCTAAAATTACTTGGACTAGTGGCTGGTCTACCAGGTTTGGGCAGGACTGTGATGTGAGCTTCTAATAGGGTTCTAGTTATATTGGGGTCTTCTCTAAAGTCATTAAATATTTTTTTTTTTTTTTTTTTTTTTTTTTTTGAAATCAAAGATTTTTATTAGGGTATTTAGCAAAATCATGTTCATACATAAACAAAAAAAAACAAGTTATTTCAAGTTGAACATGTCTAAAAACAGTAGTAAATCATAGAATACATGTTAAAATACATAAATACCCTACCGGCTGACTAGCATACCTCGGGTAAATATACTATAAGACTTACATTGATACCCTATTGGTTTATTATTTTTTAAGATAAGATTCTACAGTACCTCTTTATCGTGCTATTCCGTCTAATAGAGTGATATTACAAACAAACATATGTGGAATTATAAACACTGATGAGAGATACATTTTTCCCCCAAATATACGTAGTGCTGCTTTACATAAGGTGAAAAAGGAGGTATAGATATAATATAAAAGATGTTCCAACAATTAACTAATTAAGACACCAATTCCCTCTCATGACATAGAGGGCAGTTCTCAAACCTAAAGAGGTGTATAATATGAACGAGGTGAATTGGAGTCATAGAGCGGATTAATACCGCTGAAGAATACACCAGATTGGGTGAATATTCGAAAGGAATATTACCCCTCAGGAGCTCTTATTAACCTGGAGGGGGGGGGGGGTATTACAAATATATACTGTGCAGGACACTAACCAATATTTCTCTAAAAGGACAACAGATATGGATATTTTATATATATCAGACAATCAATTATACCCTATGACCTTTGAAATAGGGGTATATAGGTGATCTCAGGTAGAGAATGTTGAAGGTAATCTAGAAATGAGCGCCCTCCAGAGTTTTAGTCGTCAGTTATAAAAACACACCTGCACGATGTAAAACTCAAGTAGAGGCGCGACACCTACAACCAAAGTTGAGCGTCCAGCTGAAATTATCAATATATATGATAAGGTAGAATAAGAGGTCTAGTGTTAGCCTCTCTCTACATGACATCAAGGTCTGATTATAGAAGGGGACAAGTATGAGTTTGTCCACCTAATTTAACCATGACTGCAAGGATTATCCATAAATAATCTGAAACATAAAGTGTTAATATACATTTAGTTAGTTAAATAATATAGTGTTAGGTCCCAGAAGCTTAGCTAAGCACCACCCCAAGGTATACTAAAGGAGACTAAGTGTGTCACCTCGGCCGCCGGCGACACACCAATATCATAAGTAACAGGGGATGGGGTGCACTATAGTAGAATGTTTCTAGTAATATACAAGTGATATATAAACAAAAGGACCTAACATAGAGAAAAAAAAAAAAATATTAACACATTTAACTGAACCTATGGACTTTGACAGAGAAAGGTCCTAAAACATAATTAAACATTACAAAATGACAGTATCTAATGCATAGACATAACAATAGTATAACTTTGGACTGCAATGAAGTGTGTAGTGCAGGGTGACTATGAAGATCTACTGAAAGCAACATCTGTGATATGAAAGTCTCTTACAGGGGACCAAGGATTGTGTATAAATAGGAGCAGGCTATGATGGGTGACAAAAGTTATTACTGATAAGTATGCAACGTATATCCCATAGAAAACAGTCATTTAACTATGAATCAGCCAACTCTCTCTCAAACAATCCTGTATTCCCAGCGCTGCTAATGGTATCTCACCCAATTCCAGCAGGGACTATAGTAAGTTCTTCTATAGTAAAATTTAGAGGCTGCAAGCTGAAACGCAGGGCCACCGCTTCTGCCAATCCAGCCCCCAGTCTCTCAGAAATGCTGTGGCATGTTGGAGGTGGCTTTTTCTGCTCGATGTTAGTTGCAAGTCTCTGCTCATGGTGTAGGCGATGCGGCATATGGTCTAACGGCTGCGCTAGCCCATCGTGCGGTTCCATTTCTGTGAGATATAGGTGGAGCACAGATGGCCATCGGAACTCAGTGTTCTGAGGAGCTTGATGTGGCAGCAACGCTGTGCTCGACATAAACTCTGTGCGATCCCTAGAAAGCAGGTTGCAGTGGCCATTATTGTGTGTAGTAGGTAGTAAAGGCTGTAGTTGTTGCGGCGATGTCAATTGGAAGGTTTCCGGCAGCACCTCGAGCTGCGTATCTCCAGGTAACTCGCCAATTAATGCGCTGCAGGACCTTCCTTTCGATGTAACTGCTAGGGAATCCAAAAGCTCTGTAAAATAGTAATCCATCTTCCGATTCAGCGTCTGCAGCCTGGCATATAAAAGCCCATATTCTTCCTCCATTTTAAGGGTAGCTGCAAGAACCGTCTTGTGAAACTTTAGACTAGTAGTGATGTTAGTAGGCCCACTACTTCTGTCCCATACAGCACTATGTCTCTCTTCTGGAGGGTTATAATCTTTTTACATCGATGACCCCTCAGTTGTTAATCATTTAAAGGTGATTCATACTTAAAATTAGATAGGATTTTTGCAGTATAAAAGCATATTTAAAATTCAAGGCCTAGGAGCTAAAGGAATATGCTTCTGCCTGTCTCGGCTGTTGGCTCCGCCCCCCGTCATTAAATATTTTCAACAGATGAGGAGATAGTACCTCTCCACACTTTTTGAAATAGGTGGAAGGGAGCCCGTCAGGCCCCGGGCTTTTACCAGATGGAACATCTTTGATTGCTTGTTGGAGTTCTTCTATAGTGATTGGACTAGAGAGGGAGTCTGCTGAATGTATGTCTAAATTTGGGAGGTGAAGATCTTGGAAGTAGTGGTTTAAAGTTTCTTCCAATGAGGGATTATCCTGTGTGGTATTTTCCTTTAAGTTATATAATTTGTTGTAATATTTACGAAATGTATCAGCGATCATGGGGCTATCTTTCACTACATGACCCTCCGGTGTGTTGAGAGAGTGTACATAGGTGTTCAGCTGCTTGCGCTTTAGGCTTCTAGCTAAGATTTTGCCGGGTTTGTTTCCCCCTTCATAATAGTACTGTCTGAGAAACAATGCCTTTTGCTGATGTATTTTTATCAGATGCTGCTTAAGTGCTAATCTATTGTCTGTGAGGTCAGCTAATACTTTTTTGTCAGAAGGGTTCTGTTTATGGGCAGTTTCTAATGATGTAATTGTTTGTAAGAGATTTGCGTATGTTTCCCTAGAAATCCTATTTAGAAAGGACTTACGTTTTATAAATATGCCTCTTACTACTGTTTTGTGTGCTTCCCATTCTAGTTGTCTGGATGAGGATGTTTGTGAGTTTATCGAGAAATATTCCGTTATACTCTTTTGGACAGATTCCAGAAATATTGGGTCACTGAGCAGTGTATCCTCTAGTCTCCATACTCTGTGTGTTAGTGGGACATCGGGCCAAAGTATGCTACAAGTTACAGGGGCGTGGTCTGACCAAGTGATGGAACCGATGGAGCACTCGTTTGTGATAGATAGATAGACCTTGTTGGTCTGTATAGATATGGTCGATCCTGGTATAGCAGTCGTGAGGGTTAGAGTAAAAGGTATAGTCCCTTTCTGATGGATGTAGCGTCCTCCATGTGTCGTGTAATGTGAGGTTTTGAAGTATATTTCTGATTATTTTTAGTTTTTTGTTGGGTATGCTTGATGTGCCTTTTGAAGAGTCTATATGGGGTTCTAAGGATAGATTGAAGTCTCCTGCCAAAAACACCACCCCCTGGGAGTTATCTAGAATTAAATTCGCTATCTTTTTAAAAAATCCAATGTGTGTCTGATTTGGAGCATAAATGTTGATGAGAGTGATTTGGTGTCCATATAGTGATCCCTTCAGTAATATATATCTGCCATCAGGGTCTTTTTCGGTCTGAAGGATGTTTATGGGTAATGCTCTGTGAAATATAATGCCTACTCCTGCCTTTTTATTAGGCCCGGAAGCAAAAAAGGCGGATGTATATTGTGTATTGTACCATTTAGGCTCTTTCCCTGTCTGAAAGTGGGTCTCTTGAAGCATGAGTATGTGACTGTTAAGTTTGTTCAGGTCTCTAAAGGCTATGGAGCGTTTGCCCGGGTTATTTAACCCTTTGGCATTTATTGTGGTCAGTCGTATTGTGTGGTCTTGGAATCTACTGGTCTTGGTTTGCATTTTGAGGGAGAGAGAAAAAGGAAAAAAAAAAAAATAGAAGAGGGTTTAGTTAGGAAGAAGGGGTACGTTAGATGTTTCAGAGGATCTCAGTAGGGACCTCTGTTGAGAACTGTAATGGATATGTGTATTACAGTGGATATATGTAAAGTACTGCGATTTTTTAAGGCCGCAACAATTATAAGACAAAATTAACAATTCTTTAAATTACTATATTCAAAGCAATAAATACAACAAGTTCAACAATTGGGGTGAGTACACCCATGTTAGGCAAACAAAAAGAGAACTTGATAAAATGTATGTTATAAACCCAGCAAAATGAGGGAAATAAAGAGAAGTAAATGAAAGAAAAGGTAGGGAGGGAAGGAGAAAGAAAAGGAAGGGGGGTAAAGGAGAAGGCTATCAGGGGTAAGGAGAATAGGAAGGGGTAGGGAAGGGAATTTTGGGGTAGAGAAAGTTGGGAGCATGAGGGGGATACTTGAGGGGAGAGAGGGGTAGAGAGGGAGTAGATGGGAAAAGACAAGGCAAGTGGGGTATGGTACAGTACACCTATGATAATTATATAACGACTTTTGATATTGGGTATCTGTCCTCCCCCTTTTGGAGGCATAGTTTAACGAGGAAAAGGCTTCCAATCAGTGTTAATTTTTCTGCAGCATACTTATTTTCCATAAACATCCCCTCTGGTTCTTTTATGCTTTAACAATGAAGTTGCTTAGATAAGTTTAGGTGGGAAAGATATGAAAAGGGAGAGGAGGTGTGGAAGACAGGGCGAGAAGGTTATTGGTATATGGAGTGAAGGGGGAAAAGAGGGTGTTGGGGTAGGAGAGGGACAAGAGCGCAAGAGGTAATCCATTATATCAATAAGGCACACTTTTGCTAAGTGTTTTGTGTGTACAGTGCATACAAAAATTTCCAAACAAAACTTAACTAAATGTCCCAATTAAAGATTTGTAGTGACCTCCATCAATGGAGTTCAGTGAAAAAGTCCTGCAGTATGGGTCTCTTAAGATAACTTGGTGTTCCACTTTGGGAAAAGTTCTTTGTTCCTACCTCCTAGTGGGGGATGGGTAAATGAGAGATTAAGCCCCACCACATCCTACCTCTCAAATCAAATATTGTGACATTAACATATATAACAATTAAAACAATCCCCCCATCTCTAAGGCAATCAAAGTACTTATCTTGACATCTCAGGAGGAAAGTTCCATGTGGACAGCTGGCCTAGCCGTTCCCGGTCTTGGTGGCTGATGTGTAGCTGGTGTAGTAGTCTCCGGTAAGGATATGTCTTTAAAGAAAGATTGTGGATCCGTTCCTGGTTTATATATGACTGTTTTGTTGTTGTGGTTTAGAATGATAGATACTGGGAATCCCCATCGGTATTGAATTTTGTTTTTCCTGAGATGGGATGTTATATGAGAAAGATCTCTTCTCTTTTGTAGAGTGACAGGCGAAAGGTCTGTGAAGATTTGTATTTCCTCCCCTGCGTGTGTGATGGGGTGTTTGGCTCTGGCTCCTTTGAGAATTTCCTCCTTATCCTTGAAACTTAAGAATTTAACAATTATGTCCCTAGGAGGGGCCTTCGGGGGAGGCTTGGGCCTGAGTGCTCTGTGGGCCCTTTCAATGGGGATTTCCTTCGCTGTGGGGGTGTCCTTGATTACCCTGAAGAGGGCTTGTAGGTATCCTTCTATTGCTGGAGGATGTATTGTTTCAGATATCCCTCTAAATCTGAGATTGTTTCGTCTGCGACGATTGTCTAGATCTTCTACTTTGTCTGTAAGATAAAAAATTTGGTCTGTTTGGTTCCGTATATCTTCTGTATTGAGCTTTAAGTTGTCATTGATGGCGTCATGTTGTTCCTCTATTTTTTTACTCTGTTGTCCAGGGCACCCATATCTTTTCTAAGGTCACCAAACAGGTCCCTCATTTCTTGTAAAACTCCCTTTATATCCTCTTTGGAAGAGAGGTGTTGCAAGTCATTTTTGGTGATGTATGGGGTATGTGGGGGTTCCGTTTGCAGGCTTTTAGCTGCAGTAACATTTTGATTATTAGCCATAATGTTGCTTGATGTAGTTGCCTTTAGATCAATTGGTTTTAGAAATTGAGTTAGTGGGTTGGAGGAATCAGATTTCCCTGATTTAGCTTGCCTCTTAACAGGCATTACCTAAGGCGTATACACTTGTGAAAAGAAGTATGAAAGGGAAGAGGAATGTAGTTGTTTGTTATTAAATTTGAAATTCCTGTTAGAGTCTCTTTCACACTAGCATGCCAGCATAACAAAGTCCCATGTTTAACAGTCTTTGAACACGGAGGTGTATTATTTAATATAAGGGAGTAATAAGACAGTTCCCGCCAGGGTTTTTGCTCTGTTCTGTTTTGAGGCCTGTGTGCAGTCCAACGTATGCTCCTAGCCTGTTACATTTACAGTCTCTGTGCACCTAGGCCTTTCCAGATCGACCCGTTTCAGTTCCCTCCTCACCGGATCTATGCTGTATGTCTCCGGTTGACAACAAGACTGTGTAGCTATTATTAGTAATCAGGTATCGTATTTTATTATTTGTCCCCTGTTTGAGACCATCTATTATAGTGTGGCGTATCTAGGGCTGAGCGTGGTTCACACGCGGTGCGTTGTCTAACATGTGCGGCTCCTCCGTTATTAGCCCCTATCTGTCTTTGACCGCTTTATTAATCTTACCGGTCAGGCGTCCGGAGGTGCGTTGACGATTATTTGTGGCAGATGTCAGTTACTTGTGTGCTGGGAGCAGGTCACTTGTTTGATATGCGGCCGTGCCGCGGCAATCAGCTCTCCGATAATGGCTTCGTGAATGTTCTTGTTTTGGCTGTTCAGTTGTCAGATATTGTGTGCAGGGCTTTCCTTAATTTGTCCCACAGGTTTGAGTAGGGGAAGAAAGGGGTAATGCTGGGTTTTGGCTTATATTGCCTACATGGGGTATTGGAGCCCTCTCAATGTGTGGCCATTTCCCTGCCTGGCCAGACTCAGCCCCCAGTTTTGCTTATTTTTAAATAACATTGCTCTGATTTTTAGACTCCTAACCAAGCCCCAAAGTTTTAAGAGAATACCGTCAGCTACCTTCTCCAGCTTCCTCCTGTTTGTGTAAATGGTCTTTTCATATGCAAAAGAAGGGGGAGGGGGGAGTGTCTTATTTCCCACTTGCAGTGGGCTTTCCATCTACCTTTTCAACAGAGCTAAACTTAGAGCTTCTAAGTAAGTTTTTAAACAGTTTTATACTGGATTTTTATATCAAAATCTGTGCATCTTATTCTATATAGTAGTGTCTATTACATGCAGTTATATGAAATTGAGTGTATACTGTCGCTTTAAGTATAAATAAACTTGCGTAACGTGAAGCCCCGGCGATGTCTGTCACTATGCAGGCCCGATTGCCGGGGTAGGAGCGGGTGGGAGCCCCCAGATCTCCCTCAAGGTGGGAGAGTGCTAGCGATTGCTCTGAGCCGTCGTTAGCACCAGAGTGGGAAACTTTGCAATGGCTCAGAGTCGTCATTAGCACTTGTAAAGAGGTACTTACTGCATTTTCCTAACAATTGCTGCCCTAGTTTAGAAAGCCAGAGTTGGCTACTCTGTTCTTTCTTTTTCAAAGGTCTCGGTGAGGAACTGTGTCCTCTCATACCTTGTAACTGTCTACATGCCGGACAGCGGAGCAGGTAAGTGCTTTTTCTTCCAGTTGGGGAGACCATGCACTTAACAAATAAAAAAACACTGCTTTTTATAGGGACATAGATAATCCTGTTGTATGGTTTACACTGGGGCATGAAGCAGGCACTGTAGCATGGGTGAGACTAACATTTAAACTCTTTTAAAAAGAAAGGGTAAAATGTTTTTATTAGGCTCTATTTTCTGACATATTTACTTGATAAAACAATACAAGTTTAAACTGAAAGAAAGGCTGAATTTTCTATTTCAGCAGCTTATTCATTTACCCTTTGCTTTAAAATAAAACAATGCAACATTTTTAAACTGTCAGGTTTGAAATAAACGGTTATTTCTGGTACTCAGTGTACCAGGAAGCTACTTTTAGTGCCTCTCTGTGTCGCAGCAGTAATTTGAAAGTCAGACAACATAACGGAAGTTGCGGTCACACCGGCTTTAATTCATAAAGTTTCTGAAGAAAAAGTAGTTTTTTCTTCATTTCTGGGTGATCCGGTCTTAATTAGTAGCGGTACGGCACCTTAAAGGGACAGTCTAGGCCAAAATAAACTTTCATGATTCAGATAGAGCATGTAATTTTAAACAATTTTCCAATTTACTTTTATCACCAATTTTGCTTTGTTCTCTTGGTATTCTTAGTTGAAAGCTTAACCTAGGAGGTTCATATGCTTATTTCTTAGACCTTGAAGCCCACCTCTTTTCAGATTGCATTTTAACAGTTTTTCACCACTAGAGGGTGTTAGTTCACTTATTTCATATAGATAACACTGTGCTCGTGCACGTGAAGTTATCTGGGAGCAGGCACTGATTGGCTAGACTGCAAGTCTGTCAAAAGAACTGAAAAAAGGGGCAGTTTGCAGAGGCTTAGATACAAGATAATCACAATGGTTAAAAGTATATTATTATAACTGTGTTGGTTATGCAAAACTGGGGAATGGGTAATAAAGGGATTATCTATATTTTAAAATGATAACAATTCTGGTGTAGACTGTCCCTTTAATAATTGAGGTGTGGGGTTGACTTAGGGGTATTTTATAAGTTTATTTGATGTTTCTTAAATGCTTTTTCTTAACTTTTCTCACATAATTTTAGCTGGGGATCGATCCTAATTTGGGATAAAATTTTAAGTGTATTTTTTCCTTGACTTATTTTAATTAAATATTAAAATCTTTGAAACTTATCTGCACAAGTTTATTTACTGTTTCACAACATGTCTGATATGGAGCGAGAGCCTGCTCCCATGAATTCATGCTTATTATGTTTAGATGCACAAATTGCGGCTCCTATGCAATTTTGTTCTTCATGTGTCAAGAAAACCTTGCAAAATAAAGGTAACAATTTTTAGCCTAATGTCTCTCAGGATGATGCTGTTAAAAGATTACCTCAGCTTTCTCCTGTTATGTCCCAAGCCTCAATGGCATCCCATGCAGTGCCCTGCGGTTCCTCTATAACTCCTAGTGGAGTTTATTTAAAAGCAGAAATGGCTGCCCAGGTATCTTCAGCGGTATCTGCGGCATTAGCTGCCATTCCCAGATTACAGGGAAAACGCAAGAGGAAATCTAGAAAATTGAGCTTTCTCATAAGTCTGATGAGGAAGATACATCGGGACTTTCTGAGGGTGAAATCTCAGATGCGAGCAGTATAATTCCTTCCTCTGAGACTGAGGTGGTATCCTTCAGATTTAAGCTTGAACACCTTTGTGTATTGTTAAAGGAGGTTTTAGCTACTTTAGATGACTCCGATACCCCTGTCGTTGTCACTCCTAAGAAATCTAGTAAACTTAATAGTTTCTTTGATGAACCTTCCACTTCGGATGTTTTTCCTGTGCTATATTGTACTAGGCAGATTAACTCACAGGAATGGGAGAAACCAGGGGTGCCTTTTTCCCCATCTCCCATTTTTAAGAAAATGTTTCCTTTCAAGGACTCCATTAAAGACCCTTGGTATACTGTACCCAAAGTTGAAGGGGCCATTTCCACTCTGGCTAAAATAACCACTATTCCTATTGAGGATAGCTGCTCTTTTAAGGATCCAATGGACAAGAAGCTGGAGGCTTATTTGAAAAAGACACAGTATATGTTCATCATAGTGCAGCATCATATTAGTTTAACGCCTTGTCTGATTCTCTTCAAGTAGAGACTTCCTTGGATGAAATTCAAGATAGGATTAAAGCTCTAAAGTTGGCCAATTCCTTTATTGCAGATGCCATTTTACAGGTTGTTAGACTAGGAGCTAAAACTTCTAGTTTCGCTGTCCTAGCCCACAGGGCGTTATGGTTGAAATCCTGGTCAGCAGATGTTTCCTCTAAAGTCAAGCTTCTGGCAATTCTTTACAAGGGCAAAACCTTGTTTGGACCCAGTTTGGCAGAAATTATCTCTGATATTACAGGTGGAAAAGGGTCTTTTCTACCTCAAGATAAGAAGAATAGGCCTAAAAGGACATCAGAGTAATTTCCATTCCTTTCGTAACTTCAGAGGAAAGCCTTCCCCTTCTTCTTCCAAGCAGGAACAATCCAAGTCTTCTTGGAAACCCAATCAGTCTTGGAACAAGGGGAAACAATCAATTAAACCCGCAGCTGAATCCAAATCAGCATGAAGGGTTTGTCCCAGATCCAGGATTGGATCAGGTAGGGGGGCAGACTTTCTCAGTTCTCTCAAGCCTGGATACGAGATATCCCAGATCCCTGGACTGTGGACATAATATCCCAGGGTTACAAATTGGAATTGAAGACTTTTCCTCCCAGAGGCAGATTCCTTCTCTCAAGATTATCTGCAGACAAGATAAAGAGAGAGGCGTTCTTGAAATGTATGCAACATCTTTACTCCCTGGGAGTGATAGTTCCCGTTCCAGTGCAGGAACAGGGTCTTGGGTTCTACTCCAACCTATTTGTGGTTCCCCAAAAAAGGGAACTTTCTGTCCCATTCTAGACTTGAAGTGCCTAAACAAGTTTCTCAAAGTTCAATCCTTCAAGATGGAGGCTATACGCTCCAGTCTTCCTTTAGTACAAAAGGGTCAGTTCATAACAACCATAGACCTAAAGGATGCATATCTTCATGTTCCTATTCACAGGGACCATCACAGATTCCTGAGATTTGCCTTTCTGGACAAACATTTCCAGTTTGTGGCCCTTCCATTTTTTCTAGCCATGGCTCCCAGATTTTTTTCAAAGGTTCTGGGGGCTCTTTTGGCAGTGATCCATTCTCGAGGAATTGCAGTCTCACCCTGCCTAGATGATATATTGGTTCAGGCACCATCTTTTCAACAAGCAAAATCTCACACAGAGATATTGTCTTTTCTTCATTCCCACGGATGGAATGTGAATCTGGAAAAAAGCTCCCTTTCCCCTGCTACAAGGGTAGTGTTCTTAGGGACCATAATAGATTCTCTATTGATGAAGATTTTTCTGACAGAGGTCAGGAAAAACAAAATAATTTCCTATTGCCTCTGTCTTCGGGCTACTGCTTATCCTTCAGTGGCTCAATGTATGGAGGTGATCGGTCTGGTGGCTTTCATGGACATCATTCCTTTTGCTTGATTCCATTTGAGAGATCTCCAGTTGTGCATGCTCAGACAATGGAATGTCAACCATGCTGATCTATCTCAGAGAATAGAGTTAGATCAGTCATCAAGGGACTCTCTCCCGTGGTGGATTTCTCAGAAACATCTGTCTCAAGGCACATGCTTTCGGAGACCTTTCTGGGTAATCATGACCACAGACGCCAGCCTGCTAGGCTGGGGAATGGTCTGGAACTTGTTATTCTTACTCGGATTCTTCAGTGGGCAGAGACCCACAATTGTTGTCTATCTGCCATCCACAGTCCAGGAGTAGGCGGTTCTTTGTACTAAGTTAAGGGACACTGAACCCAAATTCTTTTGTTCGTGATTCAGATAGAGCATGAAATTTTAAGCAACTTTCTAATTTACTCCTAATATCAAATTTTCTTCATTCTCTTGGAATCTTTATTTGAAATGCAAGAATGTAAGTTTAGATGCCGGCCCATTTTTGGTGAACAACCTGGGTTGTTCTTGCTGATTGGTGAATCAATTCATCAATCAATAAATAAGTGCTGTCCAGAGTACTGAACCCAAAAAAAGCTTAGATGCCTTCTTTTTCAAATAAAGATAGCAAGAGAATGAAGAAAATTGATAATAGGAGTAAATTAGAAAGTTGCTTAAAATTGCATGCTCTATCTGAATCACAAAATAAAAAAATTGGGTTCAGTGTCCCTTTAGGTTTCCTTTCTAAGGTTGTTTCTAATAGAAATATCAATCAGGAAATTGTTGTTCCCTCTCTGTGTCCTAATCCTTGTTTTTCTAAAGAACGTTTGTTACACAATTTGAATGTTGTAAGTGCTCTTAAATTCTACTTACAGGTGACTAAGGATTTTCGCCAGTCCTCTGCCCTCTTTGTCTGTTTGTCTGGGAAACGTAAAGGTCAGAAAGCTACTGCTACTACTCTTTCTTTTTTATTTCAAAGTATAATTTTTTTGGCTTATGAGACTGCTGGACAGCAGCCTTCTGAGAAAATTACGGCTTATTCCACAAGAGCTGTTTCCTCTTCTTAGGCTTTCAAAAATGAAGCTTCTGTGGAACAAATTTGCAAGACTGCAACTTGGTCTTCTCTACATACTTTTTCCACATTTTACAAATTTGATACTTTTGCCTCGGCTGAGGCTTCTTTTGGGAGAAAGGGTCTTCAAGCAGTGGTGCCTTCTGTTTAGGACTGCCTGTCTTGTCTATGCATCCGTGTCCTCTAACTGTGGTTCCCAACAGTAATTACTCAAGCTGTGGACTCACTATATCTTAGGAAACAAAAACGAAATGTATGCTTACCTGATAAATGTCTTTATTTCTGGATATGGTGAGTCCACGGCCCCACACTTTATTTTAAGACAGTTGTTCTTTTTACTATAACCTCAGGCACCTCTACACCTTGCGTTACTCCTTTTTCTCCATTTCCCTTTGGTCGAATTACTGGGGGTTGTGGGTAAGGGAGTGATACTAAACAGTTTAACTGTGGTGTTCTTTGCCTCCTCCTGCTGGCCAGGAGTGATATTCCCAACAGTAATTACTCAAGCCGTGGACTCAGCATATCCGGAAAGAAATACATTTATCAGGTAAGCATAAATTTAGGGTTTTTTACATGTTTTCATCTACTTAACTGCAAAGGGTTCCAATGCACTTATATATTTGTTTATATATGTGTACATATGTATTTATGTGTTTATATGTGTACATATGTCAGTAAATAAATATATACACATATAAATAGATAAATACTTAGGTACACACATATAAACATATATATATACACATTAAATATCATTGAAACTTAAATTCAGAGAGTGCAACTGTTATTTGGTATTTATCGGATTACTGCACCCTGGTAGAGTATCCCTGAAGTTTGTGAGAGTGCATTATAAATAATTTATATATATATATATATATATATATATATATATATATATATATATATATAGTAGAAGAAAAGGCTGCAGCACTTCCAAATTTTCTTATCAAATTTTTATTCCAAGCAGACACACATCGGCTACATTTCGGGCTGTGCCCTTTCTGATTTAAACAGCCAATAGGATTTAAAAAGCTCTCATCCTATTGGCTGATTTGAATTTTTCAGCCAATAGGAATGCTAGGTACCCCAATATAAAATGGGGACCTCACATTCAATCTTCAGTGTGCAGTGGACGATCGCATGAAGAGGAGCCTCCACGTCGGATGACCGCTCCACAGCCGATCCGTCTCCTTTCCGCATCGCCTCTGCTCCATGACCCCTGGATTGAGATTGAAGATGGAGCCACCTCCGCTCTGCGACACCGAGATGAAGATTGAAGATGGAGCCACCTAGAAGAAGACCTTCACTGCCGGACTTCAGGAATGGTGAGTACCTATTTCGGGGATAGTGTTAGTTTTTTTGTTTTTTTGGGGGGTGTTTTTTTTTTTAGATTAGGGCTTTTTTTAATAGGCAGTAAAAGAGCCATTTTAAGGGCAATGCCTATACAAATGCCCCTTTAGGGGCAATGGGTAGATTAGTTTTTTTTTATATTTAGGTCTTTTTTATTGGGTTGGGTGGGTGGGGGTTGTACTTTTAGGGGGGATTTAGTATTTTTTTAAGTAAAAGAGCAGTTAAATTTAGGGCAATGCCCTACAAAAAGCCCTTTTAAGAGCTATTGGTAGTTTAGTGTTAGCTTAGGGTTTTTTTTTATTTTGGGGTGGCTTTTTTGTTTTATAGGGGTATTTTGGATAATTTTGTTTATTATTTTCTGTAATCTTCGATTTTTTTTTTTTTTAATCTTAGTTTTTTTTAATGTAATCTTAGTTTTTTTTATTTTGAGTAAGGGTAGTTTTTTATTTTCAGTAATGATAGGGTAATTTAGTTTTTTATAATTTTGGTAAATGTTTATTATTTTTAAATGTAGTTAGTCTTTTTTTATTTTATGTAATTGTAGTTTAATTGGGGTTAATTTAGGGGGTGGGGGTTTAGGTGTTAATAGGTTAATTAGGTAGTTTGCATTGTGGGGGGTTGGCGATTTAGGGGTTAATAGGTTAATTAGGTAGTTTGCATTGTGGGGGGTTGGCGGATTAGGGGTTAATCACTTTATTAGGTAGATTGCGATGTGGGGGGTTGGCAGATTAGGGGTTAATAACTTTATTAGGTGGATTGCTATGTGGGGGTTTGCCGGTTTAGGGGTTAATACTTTTATTTGTAGTTGCGATGTGGGGGGATGGCGGATATAGGAGTTTTGACATGTCGGTTTAATTTTTCGGAGGCGGGTTCGATTTTTAAGGGCCCGTGCACTAGCATTTAACCTCTGAATGCTGAAAATGGTTTGTATTTCTTCTGTTAAGACGTAATTTGTGCCATACGAGCCACCACTGACTCTCTGAGAATGTGTGGTGTTTGCATACTGGTGCACAGGCCCCAACAGGACACATGAACATCCCGCAGAAAAATAGCAAGAACCTTCACTAGAAGCATCCCCGCCAATGGAAGCATACTGCAAAAATGTCTCCACTTCACACCAAAATACAACAGTGCACATCTCATTTCTGACCCTCCATCCCTCCAATTTGTACCAAAAATTTCTACTAATTCCATTCAGCTATTTCCATACAGTTTCTTTTTTTCTTTTCTTTTTTTTTTTATAATTAAGGCCACTATTGTGCCTTCTTAGTATTAGTAGAATACTTACATATACAACATGTATAAGATCATTTGCCAAATCAAAAGATATATTTAACCATTCAGTTGTCAGAAAGGGACTATCAACAAATCTGAAAAAGGGCCACTTCTAGACTTTCTAAGCTAATAAAGCTAGATATAAGACGAGCTTAACCTGCTAGTTAAATAATAAATGCTAAGGGAGATAGCTCTGTATCTTAATAAACTTAAATTATAAGGCCGGATGGGTCTGTAAAGAGTAAAGCTATACAACAATAAAAAAAAATCAGAGCAAACTTCAATTCAATTACTTAAAAGAAACAAGGGGTGGAGGCGGCGCCAAAAGAGGCGATCTAGCACTTTGAAATAAATTTCTAAAAACCTGGGTAGGTATCGAATCTAAATAGTCTAATAATAACTATATCTGTTATACATATCCCCAATAGATCAGAATGAATACAATTGGACCTTATGATTAAAATAATTCAATATGTATTTCTCTAGACTAACCCAAACCACTTTTTATCAGATTTTGGACTTCTTAGGAAATTCTTAAAAAATTCTTAAAAAATGCAAGGTGCTGCAGGTTTCAATATCAAATAACAAATTTTTTATTACACAAAATCCTGATAATTCTAGAAGAATTCAGAGTATTCAAATAAGTATAAAATCACTTAAATACTGTGACACCGGTGTCCATTAATCTAAAAAATAAAAAATAAAAAATAAAAAATAAATGAGAATTTAAAATTACTAATGTCCTTAAAAGACTTTCGAGCAAACTTTAAACAAACAATTGTAACGCTCTAATCAGAAGCGGGAACACATTCTAGCAATAGAACATCTGAGGGAAGATACCATTTTGTACAAACATTTTAAAGAGGTCCATAGTGGTAACACTGATGCCTTAAAATTTTGGGGAGTTAAAAAAGTAATATCAGATGGGAGAAGAGGTAATATAGGGTTGAAATTGTTAAAACATGAAGCAGAATTTATTTTTAATTTTGGAACAATTTTGGAACACTCCACCCTAAGGGACTTAACAGTGAAATGGATCTGAATTCCTTTATATAAAATGTACAAAGCACACATCCAAAGATAGAATTTAACTATGACACATAAAAAAAAAAAAAAAAAAAAAAAAAAAAAGATAAAGTTATAAAAAATAATTAAGGAAGGGAGACTAGTTGATTAGCTCAATGAGTAAGGCTAGAACCTTATAAGTATAAGGTACCAGGGTTCGAATACAAGTAAGAATATGTGATAAATCTTTAATTTTCAAAAGTAATAAAAAGAGGAAATAAGTCAAATGCTATAATATGAACATAGGAAGTAAAGCTACAATGGTAACATAATGGATAAAGAGTTAGCTTCCAACCACAGAGGTTGGGAGTTCGAATACAAATGAGAATTATTGAGAATTGTTAAAATCTTTTAAAGTATAATAAGAAGGGGAAATAAGTTAAGTACTAGAATTTGAACTGAGTAAGCATATCCTCAAAAGTAGCATAATGGATATGGAGTAGATTTCCCACCACAAAGGTTGAGAGTTCGAACCTAGGATGGTTTGAGAATATTTATATTAACCTCATATATATAAAAAATTAAATTAAAGAATGTAAGGTGCTTGGGGTTAATACGATTTAAGCTAGTTTGATGAGATTTTGAGAATATTTAATCATTTGCTAGTGGTTATTATATATTTTTTAATATATTAGAAGTAAATTACGAGTAAAATTTTTCACTGAGTCTTGAGAACGATACAGTGACAAGTAGAAAGTTAATATTAAGGACATTTTGAACAAACAAATTATTTGAGAACCAAGAAAGGGTTAACAGAACTCCCTTTAAATAAACGGAATCAGCTGGCTGTAGGCATCTTGACAAAGGCTCCCTGGTGAGCTGAAACGCGTAGACTTGTCTATTATCCAGCCCTGCAGAAAGGAAAAAGACTACAGAGACACATTCACTCCCAGAACCGTCACGCCAGTAAGACTTGGAGGACCTGGCTATACGGTAGGAGTACAGATCAACCGTTTCTTCTACTAGTGTGCACACTAAGGATACCAAGAGAAGATTACCAGCACTTATTAAAGGTACTCTGAATGTGTTTTCAAAAGACTCACTGATTGCCGTTGAGGCGCTGAAGCACTGGTTTGCACCTGTGGAAGCTATTACAGCCATTGCCACCTAGGAGATTCTAAAGCCCTCACGGAAGAATGTTATAAAACAGCACTTATATGATCAAACTAACATTGCTGCAAACAGACTCCCAATAGCGCTTTTATATATAAAGAACTGTGTTACTGCCATAAGAAGTTACTGCAATTGTTAACCAGTCGGGTTGTTTTTATAACAACACAATAGCTTTATTTAAGGCTTTTTTTCACAGTCAACATTGAGTATTAATGCACAGAGTTCCAAATACTGGTTTTACATAGTGGTTGGAAACTGTTCTAGAACCTTTTTCTGATTAGAGCGTTACAATTGTTTGTTTAAAGTTTGCTCGAAAGTCTTTTAAGGACATTAGTAATTTTAAATTCTCATTTATTTTTTATTTTTTATTTTTTATTTTTTAGATTAATGGACACCGGTGTCACAGTATTTAAGTGATTTTATACTTATTTGAATACTCTGAATTCTTCTAGAATTATCAGGATTTTGTGTAATAAAAAATTTGTTATTTGATATTGAAACCTGCAGCACCTTGCATTTTTTAAGAATTTTTTAAGAATTTCCTAAGAAGTCCAAAATCTGATAAAAAGTGGTTTGGGTTAGTCTAGAGAAATACATATTGAATTATTTTAATCATAAGGTCCAATTGTATTCATTCTGATCTATTGGGGATATGTATAACAGATATAGTTATTATTAGACTATTTAGATTCGATACCTACCCAGGTTTTTAGAAATTTATTTCAAAGTGCTAGATCGCCTCTTTTGGCGCCGCCTCCACCCCTTGTTTCTTTTAAATCTTTTTAAATCAATTGCACAATTGTGAGAGGTGCAATTAGGAGGTAGGCAAGTCTGGTTATTCTACCATTGGTCTACACTAACCTTGAAAGTAGCTTGTACTTTAACCATCTCACCAGTGTAGACCGAGGTACATTCTATAATTAATAGGCTTTACAAAAGCAAATAGAACTATATTTATATTCTTTATCCACATTTGAGTAGAATAGAATGGATATCTTTAAAACCAGAGACACATTACTATTAGCTATTGACGTTTCAATGGAAAACAGCCAAACAGTAGAAATCCCCTTCGTCACTCCTACTTTAGATATTAATACCACCTTAAATAGACTTGATGATTTACTTACAAAAGAACTAAAAATAAAAACAGAATTGAAATTTATGGAGAAGTATATAGATGTAGGGATGGTCCCAAGAGGGCTACGTTTAAAGAAAGACTGCACATTTGAGTTAAAAACGGATTTAAAAATAGAATGGTTTGATGTATTAGAAAAAGCTTCCTTTGATTTAATTAAGATTATCATAAAAGCAAGGAATATTGCTCTAAAAGAAATTAATGATGAGTTGAGTAAATCCAAAACGATGTTTGAATCAATAAAAAAAGATATGAAATCTCAGGAAAAAGAGAGCGAAATTATTAGAAAACTAGGTGAACTTAACATTGATCTATTAAATAACAAATGGAAAAAGTTTAACAGGGACAGAGAGGACTATAAAAGTGATGAAGATTTAGAAATCGGACAAGGAGATAATATACAAAACACTGGTAATAAAAAGAATGATATATTATTCAGTAAAAAGAAGGAGAATAGGCCACAGAATAGACAGGAAGAAAGACCTGTTAAAGAATTACCAGATCAAAGACAGATGCAACAGAGAGATAAGAAAGAAACCCTTAATTCAACTAATATTAGAAAGACAACTGTCTATGATAGTTGGGATCAGAGACAGTATGGAGATCAGATAAAAAGAAATGGGAGAACCGAAAGGAGATTTAGGGAAGAGTATATGGATAGTGACTATTATGACAGGAACAGATCTAGAGACCGTAGGAGAAATCTGAACCCATCGGGTTATGGTAATAGGAATTATCATTATAATCAGAGGAATTATGATCAACATTATAGAGATTATGAACCAAGAGAGTTTGAGAGAAATGACACTAGGGATCAGAGAGAAAGAAATGGGAATAGACATAATGGTTATTATAATGGAAATAGGAACTATCAACGAGGATGGTTCAATAAAGAGAATGAACCTTATGAATCAAACAGGAGGATAGAACCTATACAACAAAATTGGAGGGTTCCGACATATAATAGATTCAACGCTTTAAGAACAGCTGAGCTATCCCCCCCTAGAGCCAGTACATCATCCCATTTTTTAGGAGGAGGTCAGGACAGAAACCACGACCCTCCAAAAGGAAAGAGAAGAAGAGAGGGGGAAGAGGAAGGGCAAGAAATAGAGAAGTAAGTAATCCAGCTGTAAATAAAGATCAAAGTACAACACACACTGAATCTGAAAACAGTGGGATTTTTAACCTCAGTGAAATACAGTTAACTAAAACACAAGAGGATATACTGAAAAAAGGGTTATCCTTCGCCCCCACCTCCACAATGAATAAATTCGAACACTATATAAACATTAACCAATTCGTGAGAAGACTAACCCTAAAGAAGTATTTTTAAAAAAATCCGATTGTTGATAACAAATCAGATGAGACTAGGAAAGGATATATACACACCAACTTTAGAGCTAAGTCGAAATTCTTTCCAACACAGGAGAAAGGAAATTATATAGAGTCCTTTGAAAAATTGGTTAAACAAGATCTAGAAGAAATGGACATTAAACAAAATAAAAAGTGGAATTTGAGTTTGAAAGAAAAAACAATTCTTAAAGAATTACAATCAAGAACCGATATAGTGATAAAGCAAGCCGATAAAGGGGGTGGAGTTGTGATTATGAGTAATTTGTATTATAAAACTGAGGTATATAGATTATTGAATGATATTTCTACATATAAAAAACTTTTAAATGATCCAGGTGATGAGTATCAAGGTAGATTAAGAACAATGCTTGAAGAAGCAAAAGCAACAAATTTGCTGACAGATTCAGAATATAACTTTTTATTAATCAAAAACTTCAGGACTCCCATTTTTTACTTTCTACCGAAGATTCACAAAAATATGAAAGAACCACCAGGACGCCCGATAATATCGGGTATTGACTCAATTACCTCCAATCTATCACAGTATATTGATTATTTCTTGCAGAACTATGTGAAAGAACTCCCCTCATATATATCAGATTCGGCACATTTTTTGAGAATATTAAAGGAAGTAAAATGGGAAGATAACTTTGTGCTAGTCACCTGTGATGTCAGCTCCCTTTATACTAACATAGAACACAACTTGGGTTTACAAGCAATAGAGAGATTTTTTAATAATGACCCAGAGATGACTAGCACACAGAGTAGATTCCTGTTGCAATGTATCAGGTTTATATTAAACAATAACTATTTCAAATTCGAAAATGGATATTTCTTACAGGTGAAAGGTACGGCTATGGGCACAAGGTTCGCACCCAGTTATGCTAATTTGTTCATGGGGGTATTCGAGAATGAAGTTATAGATCATTCCCCATGGGGTGCGAACCTTGTGCTCTATAGACGTTATATCGACGACCTGTTTTTAATTTGGAAGGGAGACACAGAATTATTGGAGCTGTTTATTGATGACCTTAACTCCAATAAGTTTGGTTTAAATTTCACTTATGAAAGTAGTAATCATAAAATAAACTATCTAGACATAGAAATAGAAATAAAAAATAACGAAATAAAAACAAAGACCTTTTTTAAAAAAGTCGACTCTAATAACTATATAGACTCAGAGAGTTGTCATCATATTAAATGGAAAAAGAACATACCAAAGGGTCAATTACTACGTGTCAGAAGGAATTGCACAGATATAGGAGACTTCGAAGAACAATCAAAAGTGCTTATAAAAAGGTTTGGACAAAAGGGATATGACACCAACAGAATTACACAGATAGCGAATGAGGTTAAGAGTATAGATAGAGAAGAATTGCTAAAGAAAAAAGATAAGACAAGAAAGGAAGAGGAGAAAGGAAAACTAGATATACCATTAATAACAACGTATTCGGCTAATCACAAACAATTCCAAGGAATAATTAAAAAACACTGGCATTTGTTATTGAAAGACCCATTAATAGGGCCTAGCATAGGAATGAACCCAAGATTCATCTATAAAAAGGCAAAGAACCTTAAATCGATATTAGCACCCAGCGAATTTAAACATGGAAAACAACTGTGCAATAAAGGATACAAAACCCTTAAAGGAGAAAAAATTGAAGGTTTTTTTCCGTGTCACCAGTGCAAATCCTGCAAACATAGCACAAAATTAAAACAGATAAAATCAGCTAAAGATGGAAGACTAACTAAAATAACGGATATTATTAGATGCACGGATATGAATATTATTTATATGTTACAATGTAGTTGTAATTTAAGGTATTTTGGACAAACGGGACGAAAGTTAAAAGACCGTATACGGGAACACATTCTAGCAATAGAACATCTGAGGGAAGATACCATTTTGTACAAACATTTTAAAGAGGTCCATAGTGGTAACACTGATGCCTTAAAATTTTGGGGAGTTAAAAAAGTAATATCAGATGGGAGAAGAGGTAATATAGGGTTGAAATTGTTAAAACATGAAGCAGAATTTATTTTTAATTTTGGAACACTCCACCCTAAGGGACTTAACAGTGAAATGGATCTGAATTCCTTTATATAAAATGTACAAAGCACACATCCAAAGATAGAATTTAACTATGACACATAAAAAAAAAAAAAAAAAAAAAAAGATAAAGTTATAAAAAATAATTAAGGAAGGGAGACTAGTTGATTAGCTCAATGAGTAAGGCTAGAACCTTATAAGGATAAGGTACCAGGGTTCGAATACAAGTAAGAATATGTGATAAATCTTTAATTTTCAAAAGTAATAAAAAGAGGAAATAAGTCAAATGCTATAATATGAACATAGGAAGTAAAGCTACAATGGTAGCATAATGGATAAAGAGTTAGCTTCCAACCACAGAGGTTGGGAGTTCGAATACAAATGAGAAATATTGAGAATTGTTAAAAATCTTTTAAAGTATAATAAGAAGGGGAAATAAGTTAAGTACTAGAATTTGAACTGAGTAAGCATATCCTCAAAAGTAGCATAATGGATATGGAGTAGATTTCCCACCACAAAGGTTGAGAGTTCGAACCTAGGATGGTTTGAGAATATTTATATTAACCTCATATATATAAAAAATTAAATTAAAGAATGTAAGGTGCTTGGGGTTAATACGATTTAAGCTAGTTTGATGAGATTTTGAGAATATTTAATCATTTGCTAGTGGTTATTATATATTTTTTAATATATTAGAAGTAAATTACGAGTAAAATTTTTCACTGAGTCTTGAGAACGATACAGTGACAAGTAGAAAGTTAATATTAAGGACATTTTGAACAAACAAATTATTTGAGAACCAAGAAAGGGTTAACAGAACTCCCTTTAAATAAACGGAATCAGCTGGCTGTAGGCATCTTGACAAAGGCTCCCTGGTGAGCTGAAACGCGTAGACTTGTCTATTATCCAGCCCTGCAGAAAGGAAAAAGACTACAGAGACACATTCACTCCCAGAACCGTCACGCCAGTAAGACTTGGAGGACCTGGCTATACGGTAGGAGTACAGATCAACCGTTTCTTCTACTAGTGTGCACACTAAGGATACCAAGAGAAGATTACCAGCACTTATTAAAGGTACTCTGAATGTGTTTTCAAAAGACTCACTGATTGCCGTTGAGGCGCTGAAGCACTGGTTTGCACCTGTGGAAGCTATTACAGCCATTGCCACCTAGGAGATTCTAAAGCCCTCACGGAAGAATGTTATAAAACAGCACTTATATGATCAAACTAACATTGCTGCAAACAGACTCCCAATAGCGCTTTTATATATAAAGAACTGTGTTACTGCCATAAGAAGTTACTGCAATTGTTAACCAGTCGGGTTGTTTTTATAACAACACAATAGCTTTATTTAAGGCTTTTTTTCACAGTCAACATTGAGTATTAATGCACAGAGTTCCAAATACTGGTTTTACATAGTGGTTGGAAACTGTTCTAGAACCTTTTTCTGATTAGAGCGTTACAATTGTTTGTTTAAAGTTTGCTCGAAAGTCTTTTAAGGACATTAGTAATTTTAAATTCTCATTTATTTTTTATTTTTTATTTTTTATTTTTTAGAATAATGGACACCGGTGTCACAGTATTTAAGTGATTTTATACTTATTTGAATACTCTGAATTCTTCTAGAATTATCAGGATTTTGTGTAATAAAAAATTTGTTATTTGATATTGAAACCTGCAGCACCTTGCATTTTTTAAGAATTTTTTAAGAATTTCCTAAGAAGTCCAAAATCTGATAAAAAGTGGTTTGGGTTAGTCTAGAGAAATACATATTGAATTATTTTAATCATAAGGTCCAATTGTATTCATTCTGATCTATTGGGGATATGTATAACAGATATAGTTATTATTAGACTATTTAGATTCGATACCTACCCAGGTTTTTAGAAATTTATTTCAAAGTGCTAGATCGCCTCTTTTGGCGCCGCCTCCACCCCTTGTTTCTTTTAAATCTTTTTAAATCAATTGCACAATTGTGAGAGGTGCAATTAGGAGGTAGGCAAGTCTGGTTATTCTACCATTGGTCTACACTAACCTTGAAAGTAGCTTGTACTTTAACCATCTCACCAGTGTAGACCGAGGTACATTCTATAATTAATAGGCTTTACAAAAGCAAATAGAACTATATTTATATTCTTTATCCACATTTGAGTAGAATAGAATGGATATCTTTAAAACCAGAGACACATTACTATTAGCTATTGACGTTTCAATGGAAAACAGCCAAACAGTAGAAATCCCCTTCGTCACTCCTACTTTAGATATTAATACCACCTTAAATAGACTTGATGATTTACTTACAAAAGAACTAAAAATAAAAACAGAATTGAAATTTATGGAGAAGTATATAGATGTAGGGATGGTCCCAAGAGGGCTACGTTTAAAGAAAGACTGCACATTTGAGTTAAAAACGGATTTAAAAATAGAATGGTTTGATGTATTAGAAAAAGCTTCCTTTGATTTAATTAAGATTATCATAAAAGCAAGGAATATTGCTCTAAAAGAAATTAATGATGAGTTGAGTAAATCCAAAACGATGTTTGAATCAATAAAAAAAGATATGAAATCTCAGGAAAAAGAGAGCGAAATTATTAGAAAACTAGGTGAACTTAACATTGATCTATTAAATAACAAATGGAAAAAGTTTAACAGGGACAGAGAGGACTATAAAAGTGATGAAGATTTAGAAATCGGACAAGGAGATAATATACAAAACACTGGTAATAAAAAGAATGATATATTATTCAGTAAAAAGAAGGAGAATAGGCCACAGAATAGACAGGAAGAAAGACCTGTTAAAGAATTACCAGATCAAAGACAGATGCAACAGAGAGATAAGAAAGAAACCCTTAATTCAACTAATATTAGAAAGACAACTGTCTATGATAGTTGGGATCAGAGACAGTATGGAGATCAGATAAAAAGAAATGGGAGAACCGAAAGGAGATTTAGGGAAGAGTATATGGATAGTGACTATTATGACAGGAACAGATCTAGAGACCGTAGGAGAAATCTGAACCCATCGGGTTATGGTAATAGGAATTATCATTATAATCAGAGGAATTATGATCAACATTATAGAGATTATGAACCAAGAGAGTTTGAGAGAAATGACACTAGGGATCAGAGAGAAAGAAATGGGAATAGACATAATGGTTATTATAATGGAAATAGGAACTATCAACGAGGATGGTTCAATAAAGAGAATGAACCTTATGAATCAAACAGGAGGATAGAACCTATACAACAAAATTGGAGGGTTCCGACATATAATAGATTCAACGCTTTAAGAACAGCTGAGCTATCCCCCCCTAGAGCCAGTACATCATCCCATTTTTTAGGAGGAGGTCAGGACAGAAACCACGACCCTCCAAAAGGAAAGAGAAGAAGAGAGGGGGAAGAGGAAGGGCAAGAAATAGAGAAGTAAGTAATCCAGCTGTAAATAAAGATCAAAGTACAACACACACTGAATCTGAAAACAGTGGGATTTTTAACCTCAGTGAAATACAGTTAACTAAAACACAAGAGGATATACTGAAAAAAGGGTTATCCTTCGCCCCCCACCTCCACAATGAATAAATTCGAACACTATATAAACATTAACCAATTCGTGAGAAGACTAACCCTAAAGAAGTATTTTTTAAAAAATCCGATTGTTGATAACAAATCAGATGAGACTAGGAAAGGATATATACACACCAACTTTAGAGCTAAGTCGAAATTCTTTCCAACACAGGAGAAAGGAAATTATATAGAGTCCTTTGAAAAATTGGTTAAACAAGATCTAGAAGAAATGGACATTAAACAAAATAAAAAGTGGAATTTGAGTTTGAAAGAAAAAACAATTCTTAAAGAATTACAATCAAGAACCGATATAGTGATAAAGCAAGCCGATAAAGGGGGTGGAGTTGTGATTATGAGTAATTTGTATTATAAAACTGAGGCATATAGATTATTGAATGATATTTCTACATATAAAAAACTTTTAAATGATCCAGGTGATGAGTATCAAGGTAGATTAAGAACAATGCTTGAAGAAGCAAAAGCAACAAATTTGCTGACAGATTCAGAATATAACTTTTTATTAATCAAAAACTTCAGGACTCCCATTTTTTACTTTCTACCGAAGATTCACAAAAATATGAAAGAACCACCAGGACGCCCGATAATATCGGGTATTGACTCAATTACCTCCAATCTATCACAGTATATTGATTATTTCTTGCAGAACTATGTGAAAGAACTCCCCTCATATATATCAGATTCGGCACATTTTTTGAGAATATTAAAGGAAGTAAAATGGGAAGATAATTTTGTGCTAGTCACCTGTGATGTCAGCTCCCTTTATACTAACATAGAACACAACTTGGGTTTACAAGCAATAGAGAGATTTTTTAATAATGACCCAGAGATGACTAGCACACAGAGTAGATTCCTGTTGCAATGTATCAGGTTTATATTAAACAATAACTATTTCAAATTCGAAAATGGATATTTCTTACAGGTGAAAGATACGGCTATGGGCACAAGGTTCGCACCCAGTTATGCTAATTTGTTCATGGGGGTATTCGAGAATGAAGTTATAGATCATTCCCCATGGGGTGCGAACCTTGTGCTCTATAGACGTTATATCGACGACCTGTTTTTAATTTGGAAGGGAGACACAGAATTATTGGAGCTGTTTATTGATGACCTTAACTCCAATAAGTTTGGTTTAAATTTCACTTATGAAAGTAGTAATCATAAAATAAACTATCTAGACATAGAAATAGAAATAAAAAATAACGAAATAAAAACAAAGACCTTTTTTAAAAAAGTCGACTCTAATAACTATATAGACTCAGAGAGTTGTCATCATATTAAATGGAAAAAGAACATACCAAAGGGTCAATTACTACGTGTCAGAAGGAATTGCACAGATATAGGAGACTTCGAAGAACAATCAAAAGTGCTTATAAAAAGGTTTGGACAAAAGGGATATGACACCAACAGAATTACACAGATAGCGAATGAGGTTAAGAGTATAGATAGAGAAGAATTGCTAAAGAAAAAAGATAAGACAAGAAAGGAAGAGGAGAAAGGAAAACTAGATATACCATTAATAACAACGTATTCGGCTAATCACAAACAATTCCAAGGAATAATTAAAAAACACTGGCATTTGTTATTGAAAGACCCATTAATAGGGCCTAGCATAGGAATGAACCCAAGATTCATCTATAAAAAGGCGAAGAACCTTAAATCGATATTAGCACCCAGCGAATTTAAACATGGAAAACAACTGTGCAATAAAGGATACAAAACCCTTAAAGGAGAAAAAATTGAAGGTTTTTTTCCGTGTCACCAGTGCAAATCCTGCAAACATAGCACAAAATTAAAACAGATAAAATCAGCTAAAGATGGAAGACTAACTAAAATAACGGATATTATTAGATGCACGGATATGAATATTATTTATATGTTACAATGTAGTTGTAATTTAAGGTATTTTGGACAAACGGGACGAAAGTTAAAAGACCGTATACGGGAACACATTCTAGCAATAGAACATCTGAGGGAAGATACCATTTTGTACAAACATTTTAAAGAGGTCCATAGTGGTAACACTGATGCCTTAAAATTTTGGGGAGTTAAAAAAGTAATATCAGATGGGAGAAGAGGTAATATAGGGTTGAAATTGTTAAAACATGAAGCAGAATTTATTTTTAATTTTGGAACACTCCACCCTAAGGGACTTAACAGTGAAATGGATCTGAATTCCTTTATATAAAATGTACAAAGCACACATCCAAAGATAGAATTTAACTATGACACATAAAAAAAAAAAAAAAAAAAAAAAAAGATAAAGTTATAAAAAATAATTAAGGAAGGGAGACTAGTTGATTAGCTCAATGAGTAAGGCTAGAACCTTATAAGTATAAGGTACCAGGGTTCGAATACAAGTAAGAATATGTGATAAATCTTTAATTTTCAAAAGTAATAAAAAGAGGAAATAAGTCAAATGCTATAATATGAACATAGGAAGTAAAGCTACAATGGTAGCATAATGGATAAAGAGTTAGCTTCCAACCACAGAGGTTGGGAGTTTGAATACAAATGAGAAATATTGAGAATTGTTAAAATCTTTTAAAGTATAATAAGAAGGGGAAATAAGTTAAGTACTAGAATTTGAACTGAGTAAGCATATCCTCAAAAGTAGCATAATGGATATGGAGTAGATTTCCCACCACAAAGGTTGAGAGTTCGAACCTAGGATGGTTTGAGAATATTTATATTAACCTCATATATATAAAAAATTAAATTAAAGAATGTAAGGTGCTTGGGGTTAATACGATTTAAGCTAGTTTGATGAGATTTTGAGAATATTTAATCATTTGCTAGTGGTTATTATATATTTTTTAATATATTAGAAGTAAATTACGAGTAAAATTTTTCACTGAGTCTTGAGAACGATACAGTGACAAGTAGAAAGTTAATATTAAGGACATTTTGAACAAACAAATTATTTGAGAACCAAGAAAGGGTTAACAGAACTCCCTTTAAATAAACGGAATCAGCTGGCTGTAGGCATCTTGACAAAGGCTCCCTGGTGAGCTGAAACGCGTAGACTTGTCTATTATCCAGCCCTGCAGAAAGGAAAAAGACTACAGAGACACATTCACTCCCAGAACCGTCACGCCAGTAAGACTTGGAGGACCTGGCTATACGGTAGGAGTACAGATCAACCGTTTCTTCTACTAGTGTGCACACTAAGGATACCAAGAGAAGATTACCAGCACTTATTAAAGGTACTCTGAATGTGTTTTCAAAAGACTCACTGATTGCCGTTGAGGCGCTGAAGCACTGGTTTGCACCTGTGGAAGCTATTACAGCCATTGCCACCTAGGAGATTCTAAAGCCCTCACGGAAGAATGTTATAAAACAGCACTTATATGATCAAACTAACATTGCTGCAAACAGACTCCCAATAGCGCTTTTATATATAAAGAACTGTGTTACTGCCATAAGAAGTTACTGCAATTGTTAACCAGTCGGGTTGTTTTTATAACAACACAATAGCTTTATTTAAGGCTTTTTTTCACAGTCAACATTGAGTATTAATGCACAGAGTTCCAAATACTGGTTTTTTGCTAACAGTTATACATAGTGGTTGGAAACTGTTCTAGAACCTTTTTCTGATTAGAGCGTTACAATTGTTTGTTTAAAGTTTGCTCGAAAGTCTTTTAAGGACATTAGTAATTTTAAATTCTCATTTATTTTTTATTTTTTATTTTTTATTTTTTAGATTAATGGACACCGGTGTCACAGTATTTAAGTGATTTTATACTTATTTGAATACTCTGAATTCTTCTAGAATTATCAGGATTTTGTGTAATAAAAAATTTGTTATTTGATATTGAAACCTGCAGCACCTTGCATTTTTTAAGAATTTTTTAAGAATTTCCTAAGAAGTCCAAAATCTGATAAAAAGTGGTTTGGGTTAGTCTAGAGAAATACATATTGAATTATTTTAATCATAAGGTCCAATTGTATTCATTCTGATCTATTGGGGATATGTATAACAGATATAGTTATTATTAGACTATTTAGATTCGATACCTACCCAGGTTTTTAGAAATTTATTTCAAAGTGCTAGATCGCCTCTTTTGGCGCCGCCTCCACCCCTTGTTTCTTTTAAATCTTTTTAAATCAATTGCACAATTGTGAGAGGTGCAATTAGGAGGTAGGCAAGTCTGGTTATTCTACCATTGGTCTACACTAACCTTGAAAGTAGCTTCAATTCAATTACTGATCCTTATATTAAAGGGACACTCAGGTCAAATAAAATTTTCATTATTCAGATACAGCATACAATTTTAAACAACTTTCCAATTTACTTCCATTAAAAAAAATGTGAATATTCTTTTATATTTACACTTTTTGAGTCACCAGCTCCTACTGAGCATGTGCAAGAATTCACAGACTATACGTATATGCATTTGTGATTGGCTAATTGCTATCACATGGTACAGGGGGAGTGGAAATATACATAACTTTGAAATTTGTTATAAAAAAAATCTACTACTCATTTGAAGTTCAGACTAAGTGCTATTGCATTGTCTTGTTATCTTGCATTTGTTGATTATGCAAATCTAATGTGTTGACTGGTCCTTTAAGTTTGCAGGCTCCCTATAGGGCAATTGATTTAGGAAATAAGACAGTAGAAGGAGTAGATATGCTACATTAAATGATGCCAAAACATATAGGGTTTAGATTATATTAGACTAATAATATCGGCATAGACTCACTATAACAATAAACACAGAAATACCTCTCAGCCGATGGAGATGGAAAGCATTATACAAAGAAGAAAAATCAATGGATAACATCTTTTAGAATATAAATATAATATGAAATAGTTTAGTCTTATATACAGTATACAGGTGGCCCTCGTTTTACAACGGTTCAATTTACACCGTTTCAGAATAACAACCTTTTTTTCCAGTCATGTGACTGCTATTGAAAAGAATTGAGAAGCAGTGCATTTATTAAAATAGCCAGTAGGTGGAGCTGTCCGCTTGTGTTGCAGCAAAGCCAAGCAAGCTGAAATTAATCAGTTTAACCAAACCTGAGCTATTGAGCAGATTTAAAAGGAACAAGATCTCCCTGTCTCTAAATCAGTCCAGATTGGAATGCATAGAAAGAACTGTTTGCAGAAAAATGCAAGTGAAGTCTGTGTTGTGTGATTATTTTATTAGGTTTATAATGCTGCTTAGCAAATGTTTTTGTTCATTTAACTTAGTTTAATTATAAATTCTGTTTTGTGTGATTATTTTATTAGGTTTATAAAACTGTTTAGCATTTAAAGTCTTCATTTCAAAGCTTTAAAAATAATGCATTAGGTGTTACTTATGACAATTTTGAGAGGGGCCTGGAACCTAACTCACTCACTTCCCATTGACTTACATTATAAACTGGGTTTCAATTTACAACGGTTTCGATTTACAACCATTCCTTATGGAACCTAACCCCGGTGTAAACTGAGGGCTACCTGTATATATATATATATTATGAAACAGTTTATATATATATATATATCAATAGCAAATAAGTAAACATTTTCAGCGATAGCCCATTATGCAGGGAAGGTGGTATCACCACCCATGTATGGGAATGATCTTCATTAGCTTAAACATAGAAAAACAGAAAGCTATTTATGTAGTAAGATTAAAGTGAATAGCCTCAGTTTACTCTACCAAGAGCCACGTAGGGGTCAATTTATTAATGTGCGAGCAGACATGATACGATGTAGTGTATCATGGCCGCTGCACATTGATAAATGCCGACAGCATACGCTGTTGACATTTATCATTGCACCAGCAGTTCTTGTGAACTGCTAGTGCAATACCGCCCCCTGCAGATTTTTCGGTCGCTAGCAGGGGGTGTCAATCAACCCGACCGTATACGATCAGGTTGATTTCTGTCCGCCAACTCAGAGCAGGCGGACAGGTTATGGAGCAGCAGTATGGAGCTTGATAAATTGACCCCATAGTGTGCTGAAACTTACGTTGCATATGTAATCTCGCCAGAGGTCTCAGGTGTTAGAAAAAAAAGCAGATAAAGGGCATTAACCTATTTATGTACTGTTTATATGTGTACATATGTATTTATGTATTTATATCTGTAAATTTGTATTTACAGACATAAAATACACAAATAAACATATATAGAAATGCATTGAGCCCTTTCCAGTTAAGTAAATGAAATCATGTAAAAACATATTTATGCAATATTCATATTTCATAAAGTGTTTAAGTGTGTATTTAATTATTTGACATCCCAATGTTCTACACATAGGGCAATATGTGCTAAGTACTTCTAAATATATATATATATATATATATATATAAATATATATATATATATATACATTCTGTCTATGATTAAGGCTCCATAGGAGCTGAAACGCGTCAGACGCCCACCCCAGCCCTCCTCACTGCCTTCAACCATAGCCATTTATACTGCCTAGTTATACGGAGCTTTTACTCACAATTGTAAATAAAACTCACTTTGCTTTGAGTCTCTTGTCTGGACCTCTTGTTTCTGCATATATATATATATAAAATCATCTATTTATAGGTATACATATATATATATATATATATATATATATATGTGTGTGTGTGTGTATATATTGTACCAAAATACCATCAGCTATTTGTAGAAATATGTTGTTTTTAATAAATATAACATATTCTAGTATGTGAAAAATATTGGAATGTGAAATATTTATAGTTTCATGTCGAGTTAGCGCACTTGAGAATATGCAATCGGATTTGCTCATGAGTAGGTTTTTTTTCCACTTTGTTTGCTTAATTGATTCCTTTGAACGCACAATATCCTAAGTTTTTTTTGCGTGCATCAGGTTAACGCTCAATCAAAAACAGTTTACTTTCAACTTGTAAAATGAGCACTACACAACGCGTGCAAAAAGCTTACTTTAAGGGGAGTTAGCGCAAGAGCGGGAACGTTAAATAACGCTCCATCTGTCTCGTTATTGGTACAATTTTTATATATTTTAATATATGTGATTTTTAATCATTTTGGTTATAGATTTATTTTAATTGAGTATGCATTTTTTTAAATTTGTTTTTAATTGATTTGCATGCATAAAATAAGGGACGCATATTAATGTTTTTTGTTTTTTTTTATCTTAACATTTTTTTTATATATAAAGTTTTATATAAATAATGATATACATCCTATTTTAAATTCATAAACATAACTATTCATAAATTCAGAAGGTGAAAACCATAATCTGCAGTTTCCAGTAATCTTTCCCTTAAAAGGATAGAAAGTTGAAAACTGAACTGTGCACAAATGCACTTCAACCTAAAGTAGAAGCATCCTGCAATAAACCTCCACCAGAAAAAAAACACACACACACCCTGCGAGGCCCCGTGCACTAGCATTTAACCTCTGAATGCTGAAAATGTTTCTATTTCTTCTGTTAAGACGTAATTTGTGCCATACGAGCCACAACTGACTCTCTGAGAATGTGTGGTGTTTGCATACTGGTGCACAGGCCCCAACAGGACACATGAACATCCCGCAGAAAAATAGCAACAATCTTCACTAGAAGCATCCCCGCCAATGGAAGCATACTGCAAAAATGTCTCCACTTCACACCAAAATACAACAGTGCACATCTCATTTCTGACCCTCCATCCCTCCAATTTCTACCAAAACCTTATTTCTTATTGAAAATTCCATTCAGCTATTTCCATACAGTTTCTTTTTTTTCTTTTCTTTTTTTTTTTATAATTAAGGCCACTATTGTGCCTTCTTAGTATTAGTAGAATACTTACATATATATATATATACAACATGTATAAGATCATTTGCCAAATCAAAAGATATATTTAACCATTCAGTTGTCAGAAAGGGACTATCAACAAATCTGAAAAAGGGCCACTTCTAGACTTTCTAAGCTAATAAAGCTAGATATAAGATGAGCTTAACCTACTAGTTAAATAATAAATGCTAAGGGAGATAGCTCTGTATCTTAATAAACTTAAATTATAAGGCCGGATGGGTCTGTAAAGAGTAAAGCAATACAACAATAAAAAAAAATCAGAGCAAACATCAATTCAATTACTGATCCTTATATTAAGTTTACAGGCTCCCTATAGGGCAATTGATTTAGGAAATAAGACAGTAGAAGGAGTAGATATGCTACATTAAATGATGCCAAAACATATAGGGTTTAGATTATATTAGACTAATAATATTGGCATAGACTCACTATAACAATAAACACAGAAATACCTCTCAGCCGATGGAGATGGAAAGCATTATACAAAGAAGAAAAAACAATTGATAACATGTTTTAGAATATAAATATTGTATGAAACAGTTTAGTCTTATATACAGTATATATGTATATATATAGATAGATAGATAGATAGATAGATAGATAGATAGATAGATATAATGAAACTGTTTATATATATATATATATATATATATATATATATAAATATATACTGTATATATATATATATATATATATATATATATATACTGTATATATATATATATCAATAGCAAATAAGTAAACATTTTCAGCGATAGCCCAATATGCAGGGAAGGTGGTATCATGTATGGGAATGATCTTCATTAGCTAAAACATAGAAAAGCAGAAAGCTAATTATATAGTAAGATTAAAGTGAATAGCCTCAGTTTACTTTACCAAGAGCCATGTAGGGGTCAATTTATTAATGTGCGAGCAGACATGATACGATGTAGTGTATTATGGCCGCTGCACATTGATAAATGCCGACAGCAAAACCGCCCCCTGCAGATTTGCGGCCGCTAGCAGGGGGTGTCAATCAACCCGATCGTATTCTCAGAGCAGGCGGACAGGTTATGGAGCATGAAGGGAGAAAGTCACAAAGCATGTCAGTGGGCTCCTAGCACCATGCGCCATCCCAACTCTTAGGAAAAAGTCTGCCCCATCAAATTTATCTCTACTCTGTAGCTGACCCCAGCTGCTCAATAAGGAAGTTTTCTCTGTCAAAGAATCAGAATAGCTCTCTCCAGCCATCTTCGGGCGTGGTGAGAAATAGTGATGTCGCAAATAGTTTTGCCGGCGAATAGTTCCCGGCAAACATAGCTTGTTCACGTTCGCCGCGGCAGGCGAACATATGCGATGTTCGATCCGCCCCCTATTCATCATCATTGAGTAAACTTTGACACTGTATCTCACAGTCTGCAGACACATTTCAGCCAATCAGCAGCAGACACTCCCTCCCAGACCCTCCCAGCTCCTGGGCAGCAGCCATTTTAGATTCATACTGATCCTGCATTCTTAGTGAGAGGAGGGATAGTGTAGCTGCTGCTGATTTTATAGGGAAATTGATAGCTAGGCTAGTGTATTCAGTGTCCACTACAGTCCTGAAGCACTCATCTGATCTCTGCTGTAAGGACAGCACCCCAAAAAGCCCTTTTTAGGGCTAGAACATCTTTTTTTTTGCCTGTGTAATTTTGACTGTGAAACATCAGTCTGCTAGTGTAATCTAATTGCAGTTGCCTGCCTGCAGTGCCACCACTCATATCTGTTGTAACAGTAGTGTAAATTTTGTAAAAAAAATTTTTTTTACTGTGAAACATCAGTCTGCTAGTGTAATCTAATTGCAGTTGCCTGCCTGCCAGTGTGTGTGCCAGGCCCACTTGCTAAGTGCCACCACTCATATCTGTTGTAACAGTAGTGTAAATTTTGTAAAAAAAAAACTTTTTGGACTGTGAAACATCAGTCTGCTAGTGTAATCTAATTGCAGTTGCCTGACTGCCAGCGTGTGTGCCAGGACTACTTGCCAACTAGTGCCACCACTCATATCTGTTGTAACAGTAGTGTAAATTTAAAAAAAAAAAACTTTTTGGACTGTGAAACATCAGTCTGCTAGTGTAATTTAATTGCAGTTGCCTGCCTGCCAGCGTGTGTGCCAGGCCCACTTGCCAACTAGTGCCACCACTCATATCTGTTGTAACAGTAGTGTAATTTTTTTAAAAAAAAAAACTTTTTTGACTGTGAAACATCAGTCTGCTAGTGTAATCTAATTGCAGTTGCCTGCCTGCCAGCGTGTGTGCCAGGCCCACTTGCCAACTAGTGCCACCACTCATATCTGTTGTAACAGTAGTGTAAATTTAAAAAAAACAAAACTTTTTTGACAGTGGAACATAAGTCTGCTATTGTAATCTAATAGCAGTTGCCTGCCTGCCAGCGTGTGGGCCAGGCCCACTTGCCAAACTAGTGCCACCACTCATATCTGTTGTAACAGTAGTGTAAATTAAAAAAAAAAAAACGTTTTTGACTGTGAAACATCAGTCTGCTAGTGTAATCTAATTGCAGTTGCCTGCCTGCCAGCGTGTGTGCCAGGCCCACTTGTTAAGTGCCACCACTCATATCTGTTGTAACAGTAGTGTAATTTTTTTTTAAAAAAAAAACTTTTTTGACTGTGAAACATCAGTCTGCTAGTGTAATATAATTCTAGTTGCCTGCCTGCCAGCGTGTGTGCCAGGCCCACTTGCCAACTAGTGCCACCACTCATATCTGTTGTAACAGTAGTGTACATTTAAAAAAAAAAAACTTTTTTGACTGTGAAACATCAGTCTGCTAGTGTAATCTAATTCTAGTTGCCTTCCTGCCAGCGTGTGTGCCAGGCCCACTTGCCAACTAGTGCCACCACTCATATCTGTTGTAACAGTAGTGTAAATGTTGTAAAAAAACTTTTTCGACTGTGAAACATCAGTCTGCTAGTGTAATCTAATTGCAGTTGCCTGCCTGCCAGCGTGTGTGCCAGGCCCACTTGCTAAGTGCCACCACTCATATCTGTTGTAACAGTAGTGTAAATTAAAAAAAAATAACGTTTTTGACTGTGAAACATCAGTCTGCTAGTGTAATCTAATTGCAGTTGCCTGCCTGCCAGCGTGTGTGCCAGGCCCACTTGTTAAGTGCCACCACTCATATCTGTTGTAACAGTAGTGTAATTTTTTTTTTAAAAAAAAACTTTTTTGACTGTGAAACATCAGTCTGCTAGTGTAATATAATTGTAGTTGCCTGCCTGCCAGCGTGTGTGCCAGGCCCACTTGCCAACTAGTGCCACCACTCATATCTGTTGTAACAGTAGTGTAAATTTAAAAAAAAAAAACTTTTTGGACTGTGAAACATCAGTCTGCTAGTGTAATTTAATTGCAGTTGCCTGCCTGCCTGCCTGCCAGCGTGTGTGCCAGGCCCACTTGCCAACTAGTGCCACCACTCATATCTGTTGTAACAGTAGTGTAATTTTTTAAAAAAAAAAAACTTTTTTGACTGTGAAACATCAGTCTGCTAGTGTAATCTAATTGCAGTTGCCTGCCTGCCTGCCAGCGTGTGTGCCAGGCCCACTTGCCAACTAGTGCCACCACTCATATCTGTTGTAACAGTAGTGTAAATTTAAAAAAAAAAAAACTTTTTTGACAGTGGAACATAAGTCTGCTATTGTAATCTAATAGCAGTTGCCTGCCTGCCAGCGTCTGGGCCAGGCCCACTTGCCAAACTAGTGCCACCACTCATATCTGTTGTAACAGTAGTGTAAATTAAAAAAAAACAAACGTTTTTGACTGTGAAACATCAGTCTGCAAGTGTAATCTAATTGCAGTTGCCTGCCTGCCAGCGTGTGTGCCAGGCCCACTTGTTAAGTGCCACCACTCATATCTGTTGTAACAGTAGTGTAATTTTTTTTTTAAAAAAAAAAAACTTTTTTGACTGTGAAACATCAGTCTGCTAGTGTAATATAATTGTAGTTGCCTGCCTGCCTGCCAGCGTGTGTGCCAGGCCCACTTGCCAACTAGTGCCACCACTCATATCTGTTGTAACAGTAGTGTACATTTAAAAAAAAAAAACTTTTTTGACTGTGAAACATCAGTCTGCTAGTGTAATCTAATTCTATTTGCCTTCCTGCCAGCGTGTGTGCCAGGCCCACTTGCCAACTAGTGCCACCACTCATATCTGTTGTAACAGTAGTGTAAATGTTGTAAAAAAACTTTTTCGACTGTGAAACATCAGTCTGCTAGTGTAATCTAATTGCAGTTGCCTGCCTGCCAGCGTGTGTGCCAGGCCGACTTGCTAAGTGCCACCACTCATATCTGTTGTAACAGTAGTGTAAATTAAAAAAAAATAACGTTTTTGACTGTGAAACATCAGTCTGCTAGTGTAATCTAATTGCAGTTGCCTGCCTGCCAGCGTGTGTGCCAGGCCCACTTGTTAAGTGCCACCACTCATATCTGTTGTAACAGTAGTGTAATTTTTTTTTAAAAAAAAAACTTTTTTGACTGTGAAACATCAGTCTGCTAGTGTAATATAATTGTAGTTGCCTGCCTGCCAGCGTGTGTGCCAGGCCCACTTGCCAACTAGTGCCACCACTCATATCTGTTGTAACAGTAGTGTAAATTTAAAAAAAAAAAAAACTTTTTTGACAGTGGAACATAAGTCTGCTATTGTAATCTAATAGCAGTTGCCTGCCTGCCAGCGTCTGGGCCAGGCCCACTTGCCAAACTAGTGCCACCACTCATATCTGTTGTAACAGTAGTGTAAATTAAAAAAAAAAAACGTTTTTGACTGTGAAACATCAGTCTGCTAGTGTAATCTAATTGCAGTTGCCTGCCTGCCAGCGTGTGTGCCAGGCCCACTTGTTAAGTGCCACCACTCATATCTGTTGTAACAGTAGTGTAATTTTTTAAAAAAAAAAAAAAACTTTTTTGACTGTGAAACATCAGTCTGCTAGTGTAATATAATTGTAGTTGCCTGCCTGCCAGCGTGTGTGCCAGGCCCACTTGCCAACTAGTGCCACCACTCATATCTGTTGTAACAGTAGTGTACATTTAAAAAAAAAAAACTTTTTGGACTGTGAAACATCAGTCTGCTAGTGTAATTTAATTGCAGTTGCCTGCCTGCCAGCGTGTGTGCCAGGCCCACTTGCCAACTAGTGCCACCACTCATATCTGTTGTAACAGTAGTGTAATTTTTTTTAAAAAAAAAACTTTTTTGACTGTGAAACATCAGTCTGCTAGTGTAATCTAATTGCAGTTGCCTGCCTGCCAGCGTGTGTGCCAGGCCCACTTGCCAACTAGTGCCACCACTCATATCTGTTGTAACAGTAGTGTAAATTTAAAAAAAAAAAAACTTTTTTGACAGTGGAACATAAGTCTGCTATTGTAATCTAATAGCAGTTGCCTGCCTGCCAGCGTGTGGGCCAGGCCCACTTGCCAACTAGTGCCACCACTCATATCTGTTGTAACAGTAGTGTAAATATTTAAAAAAAAAACTTTTTCGACTGTGAAACATCAGTCTGCTAGTGTAATCTAATTGCAGTTGCCTGCCTGCCAGCGTGTGTGCCAGGCCCACTTGCTAAGTGCCACCACTCATATCTGTTGTAACAGTAGTGTAAATTAAAAAAAAATAACGTTTTTGACTGTGAAACATCAGTCTGCTAGTGTAATCTAATTGCAGTTGCCTGCCTGCCAGCGTGTGTGCCAGGCCCACTTGTTAAGTGCCACCACTCATATCTGTTGTAACAGTAGTGTAATTTTTTTTTTAAAAAAAAAACTTTTTTGACTGTGAAACATCAGTCTGCTAGTGTAATATAATTGTAGTTGCCTGCCTGCCAGCGTGTGTGCCAGGCCCACTTGCCAACTAGTGCCACCACTCATATCTGTTGTAACAGTAGTGTAAATTTAAAAAAAAAAAAACTTTTTGGACTGTGAAACATCAGTCTGCTAGTGTAATTTAATTGCAGTTGCCTGCCTGCCTGCCTGCCAGCGTGTGTGCCAGGCCCACTTGCCAACTAGTGCCACCACTCATATCTGTTGTAACAGTAGTGTAATTTTTTTTAAAAAAAAAACTTTTTTGACTGTGAAACATCAGTCTGCTAGTGTAATCTAATTGCAGTTGCCTGCCTGCCAGCGTGTGTGCCAGGCCCACTTGTTAAGTGCCACCACTCATATCTGTTGTAACAGTAGTGTAATTTTTTTTTAAAAAAAAAACTTTGTTGACTGTGAAACATCAGTCTGCTAGTGTAATATAATTGTAGTTGCCTGCCTGCCAGCGTGTGTGCCAGGCCCACTTGCCAACTAGTGCCACCACTCATATCTGTTGTAACAGTAGTGTAAATTTAAAAAAAAAAAAACTTTTTTGACAGTGGAACATAAGTCTGCTATTGTAATCTAATAGCAGTTGCCTGCCTGCCAGCGTCTGGGCCAGGCCCACTTGCCAAACTAGTGCCACCACTCATATCTGTTGTAACAGTAGTGTAAATTAAAAAAAAAAAACGTTTTTGACTGTGAAACATCAGTCTGCTAGTGTAATCTAATTGCAGTTGCCTGCCTGCCAGCGTGTGTGCCAGGCCCACTTGTTAAGTGCCACCACTCATATCTGTTGTAACAGTAGTGTAATTTTTTTAAAAAAAAAAAAACTTTTTTGACTGTGAAACATCAGTCTGCTAGTGTAATATAATTGTAGTTGCCTGCCTGCCAGCGTGTGTGCCAGGCCCACTTGCCAACTAGTGCCACCACTCATATCTGTTGTAACAGTAGTGTACATTTAAAAAAAAAAAACTTTTTTGACTGTGAAACATCAGTCTGCTAGTGTAATCTAATTCTATTTGCCTTCCTGCCAGCGTGTGTGCCAGGCCCACTTGCCAACTAGTGCCACCACTCATATCTGTTGTAACAGTAGTGTAAATTTAAAAAAAAAAAAACTTTTTTGACAGTGGAACATAAGTCTGCTATTGTAATCTAATAGCAGTTGCCTGCCTGCCAGTGTGTGTGCCAGGCCCACTTGCTAAGTGCCACCACTCATATCTGTTGTAACAGTAGTGTAAATTTTGTAAAAAAAAAACTTTTTGGACTGTGAAACATCAGTCTGCTAGTGTAATCTAATTGCAGTTGCCTGACTGCCAGCGTGTGTGCCAGGACTACTTGCCAACTAGTGCCACCACTCATATCTGTTGTAACAGTAGTGTAAATTTAAAAAAAAAAAACTTTTTGGACTGTGAAACATCAGTCTGCTAGTGTAATTTAATTGCAGTTGCCTGCCTGCCAGCGTGTGTGCCAGGCCCACTTGCCAACTAGTGCCACCACTCATATCTGTTGTAACAGTAGTGTAATTTTTTTAAAAAAAAAAACTTTTTTGACTGTGAAACATCAGTCTGCTAGTGTAATCTAATTGCAGTTGCCTGCCTGCCAGCGTGTGTGCCAGGCCCACTTGCCAACTAGTGCCACCACTCATATCTGTTGTAACAGTAGTGTAAATTTAAAAAAAACAAAACTTTTTTGACAGTGGAACATAAGTCTGCTATTGTAATCTAATAGCAGTTGCCTGCCTGCCAGCGTGTGGGCCAGGCCCACTTGCCAAACTAGTGCCACCACTCATATCTGTTGTAACAGTAGTGTAAATTAAAAAAAAAAAACGTTTTTGACTGTGAAACATCAGTCTGCTAGTGTAATCTAATTGCAGTTGCCTGCCTGCCAGCGTGTGTGCCAGGCCCACTTGTTAAGTGCCACCACTCATATCTGTTGTAACAGTAGTGTAATTTTTTTTTAAAAAAAAAACTTTTTTGACTGTGAAACATCAGTCTGCTAGTGTAATATAATTCTAGTTGCCTGCCTGCCAGCGTGTGTGCCAGGCCCACTTGCCAACTAGTGCCACCACTCATATCTGTTGTAACAGTAGTGTACATTTAAAAAAAAAAAACTTTTTTGACTGTGAAACATCAGTCTGCTAGTGTAATCTAATTCTAGTTGCCTTCCTGCCAGCGTGTGTGCCAGGCCCACTTGCCAACTAGTGCCACCACTCATATCTGTTGTAACAGTAGTGTAAATGTTGTAAAAAAACTTTTTCGACTGTGAAACATCAGTCTGCTAGTGTAATCTAATTGCAGTTGCCTGCCTGCCAGCGTGTGTGCCAGGCCCACTTGCTAAGTGCCACCACTCATATCTGTTGTAACAGTAGTGTAAATTAAAAAAAAATAACGTTTTTGACTGTGAAACATCAGTCTGCTAGTGTAATCTAATTGCAGTTGCCTGCCTGCCAGCGTGTGTGCCAGGCCCACTTGTTAAGTGCCACCACTCATATCTGTTGTAACAGTAGTGTAATTTTTTTTTTAAAAAAAAACTTTTTTGACTGTGAAACATCAGTCTGCTAGTGTAATATAATTGTAGTTGCCTGCCTGCCAGCGTGTGTGCCAGGCCCACTTGCCAACTAGTGCCACCACTCATATCTGTTGTAACAGTAGTGTAAATTTAAAAAAAAAAAACTTTTTGGACTGTGAAACATCAGTCTGCTAGTGTAATTTAATTGCAGTTGCCTGCCTGCCTGCCTGCCAGCGTGTGTGCCAGGCCCACTTGCCAACTAGTGCCACCACTCATATCTGTTGTAACAGTAGTGTAATTTTTAAAAAAAAAAAACTTTTTTGACTGTGAAACATCAGTCTGCTAGTGTAATCTAATTGCAGTTGCCTGCCTGCCAGCGTGTGTGCCAGGCCCACTTGCCAACTAGTGCCACCACTCATATCTGTTGTAACAGTAGTGTAAATTTAAAAAAAAAAAAACTTTTTTGACAGTGGAACATAAGTCTGCTATTGTAATCTAATAGCAGTTGCCTGCCTGCCAGCGTCTGGGCCAGGCCCACTTGCCAAACTAGTGCCACCACTCATATCTGTTGTAACAGTAGTGTAAATTAAAAAAAAACAAACGTTTTTGACTGTGAAACATCAGTCTGCAAGTGTAATCTAATTGCAGTTGCCTGCCTGCCAGCGTGTGTGCCAGGCCCACTTGTTAAGTGCCACCACTCATATCTGTTGTAACAGTAGTGTAATTTTTTTTTTAAAAAAAAAAACTTTTTTGACTGTGAAACATCAGTCTGCTAGTGTAATATAATTGTAGTTGCCTGCCTGCCTGCCAGCGTGTGTGCCAGGCCCACTTGCCAACTAGTGCCACCACTCATATCTGTTGTAACAGTAGTGTAAATTTAAAAAAAAAAAACTTTTTTGACTGTGAAACATCAGTCTGCTAGTGTAATCTAATTCTATTTGCCTTCCTGCCAGCGTGTGTGCCAGGCCCACTTGCCAACTAGTGCCACCACTCATATCTGTTGTAACAGTAGTGTAAATGTTGTAAAAAAACTTTTTCGACTGTGAAACATCAGTCTGCTAGTGTAATCTAATTGCAGTTGCCTGCCTGCCAGCGTGTGTGCCAGGCCGACTTGCTAAGTGCCACCACTCATATCTGTTGTAACAGTAGTGTAAATTAAAAAAAAATAACGTTTTTGACTGTGAAACATCAGTCTGCTAGTGTAATCTAATTGCAGTTGCCTGCCTGCCAGCGTGTGTGCCAGGCCCACTTGTTAAGTGCCACCACTCATATCTGTTGTAACAGTAGTGTAATTTTTTTTTAAAAAAAAAACTTTTTTGACTGTGAAACATCAGTCTGCTAGTGTAATATAATTGTAGTTGCCTGCCTGCCAGCGTGTGTGCCAGGCCCACTTGCCAACTAGTGCCACCACTCATATCTGTTGTAACAGTAGTGTAAATTTAAAAAAAAAAAAACTTTTTTGACAGTGGAACATAAGTCTGCTATTGTAATCTAATAGCAGTTGCCTGCCTGCCAGCGTCTGGGCCAGGCCCACTTGCCAAACTAGTGCCACCACTCATATCTGTTGTAACAGTAGTGTAAATTAAAAAAAAAAAACGTTTTTGACTGTGAAACATCAGTCTGCTAGTGTAATCTAATTGCAGTTGCCTGCCTGCCAGCGTGTGTGCCAGGCCCACTTGTTAAGTGCCACCACTCATATCTGTTGTAACAGTAGTGTAATTTTTTAAAAAAAAAAAAAACTTTTTTGACTGTGAAACATCAGTCTGCTAGTGTAATATAATTGTAGTTGCCTGCCTGCCAGCGTGTGTGCCAGGCCCACTTGCCAACTAGTGCCACCACTCATATCTGTTGTAACAGTAGTGTACATTTAAAAAAAAAAAACTTTTTGGACTGTGAAACATCAGTCTGCTAGTGTAATTTAATTGCAGTTGCCTGCCTGCCAGCGTGTGTGCCAGGCCCACTTGCCAACTAGTGCCACCACTCATATCTGTTGTAACAGTAGTGTAATTTTTTTTAAAAAAAAAACTTTTTTGACTGTGAAACATCAGTCTGCTAGTGTAATCTAATTGCAGTTGCCTGCCTGCCAGCGTGTGTGCCAGGCCCACTTGCCAACTAGTGCCACCACTCATATCTGTTGTAACAGTAGTGTAAATTTAAAAAAAAAAAAACTTTTTTGACAGTGGAACATAAGTCTGCTATTGTAATCTAATAGCAGTTGCCTGCCTGCCAGCGTGTGGGCCAGGCCCACTTGCCAACTAGTGCCACCACTCATATCTGTTGTAACAGTAGTGTAAATTAAAAAAAAAAAAACTTTTTCGACTGTGAAACATCAGTCTGCTAGTGTAATCTAATTGCAGTTGCCTGCCTGCCAGCGTGTGTGCCAGGCCCACTTGCTAAGTGCCACCACTCATATCTGTTGTAACAGTAGTGTAAATTAAAAAAAAATAACGTTTTTGACTGTGAAACATCAGTCTGCTAGTGTAATCTAATTGCAGTTGCCTGCCTGCCAGCGTGTGTGCCAGGCCCACTTGTTAAGTGCCACCACTCATATCTGTTGTAACAGTAGTGTAATTTTTTTTTTAAAAAAAAACTTTTTTGACTGTGAAACATCAGTCTGCTAGTGTAATATAATTGTAGTTGCCTGCCTGCCAGCGTGTGTGCCAGGCCCACTTGCCAACTAGTGCCACCACTCATATCTGTTGTAACAGTAGTGTAAATTTAAAAAAAAAAAAACTTTTTGGACTGTGAAACATCAGTCTGCTAGTGTAATTTAATTGCAGTTGCCTGCCTGCCTGCCTGCCAGCGTGTGTGCCAGGCCCACTTGCCAACTAGTGCCACCACTCATATCTGTTGTAACAGTAGTGTAATTTTTTTTAAAAAAAAAACTTTTTTGACTGTGAAACATCAGTCTGCTAGTGTAATCTAATTGCAGTTGCCTGCCTGCCAGCGTGTGTGCCAGGCCCACTTGTTAAGTGCCACCACTCATATCTGTTGTAACAGTAGTGTAATTTTTTTTTAAAAAAAAAAACTTTTTTGACTGTGAAACATCAGTCTGCTAGTGTAATATAATTGTAGTTGCCTGCCTGCCAGCGTGTGTGCCAGGCCCACTTGCCAACTAGTGCCACCACTCATATCTGTTGTAACAGTAGTGTAAATGTTGTAAAAAAACTTTTTCGACTGTGAAACATCAGTCTGCTAGTGTAATCTAATTGCAGTTGCCTGCCTGCCAGCGTGTGTGCCAGGCCCACTTGCTAAGTGCCACCACTCATATCTGTTGTAACAGTAGTGTAAATTAAAAAAAAATAACGTTTTTGACTGTGAAACATCAGTCTGCTAGTGTAATCTAATTGCAGTTGCCTGCCTGCCAGCGTGTGTGCCAGGCCCACTTGTTAAGTGCCACCACTCATATCTGTTGTAACAGTAGTGTAATTTTTTTTTTAAAAAAAAACTTTTTTGACTGTGAAACATCAGTCTGCTAGTGTAATATAATTGTAGTTGCCTGCCTGCCAGCGTGTGTGCCAGGCCCACTTGCCAACTAGTGCCACCACTCATATCTGTTGTAACAGTAGTGTAAATTTAAAAAAAAAAAAACTTTTTGGACTGTGAAACATCAGTCTGCTAGTGTAATTTAATTGCAGTTGCCTGCCTGCCTGCCTGCCAGCGTGTGTGCCAGGCCCACTTGCCAACTAGTGCCACCACTCATATCTGTTGTAACAGTAGTGTAATTTTTTTTAAAAAAAAAACTTTTTTGACTGTGAAACATCAGTCTGCTAGTGTAATCTAATTGCAGTTGCCTGCCTGCCAGCGTGTGTGCCAGGCCCACTTGTTAAGTGCCACCACTCATATCTGTTGTAACAGTAGTGTAATTTTTTTTAAAAAAAAAAACTTTGTTGACTGTGAAACATCAGTCTGCTAGTGTAATATAATTGTAGTTGCCTGCCTGCCAGCGTGTGTGCCAGGCCCACTTGCCAACTAGTGCCACCACTCATATCTGTTGTAACAGTAGTGTAAATTTAAAAAAAAAAAAACTTTTTTGACAGTGGAACATAAGTCTGCTATTGTAATCTAATAGCAGTTGCCTGCCTGCCAGCGTCTGGGCCAGGCCCACTTGCCAAACTAGTGCCACCACTCATATCTGTTGTAACAGTAGTGTAAATTAAAAAAAAAAAACGTTTTTGACTGTGAAACATCAGTCTGCTAGTGTAATCTAATTGCAGTTGCCTGCCTGCCAGCGTGTGTGCCAGGCCCACTTGTTAAGTGCCACCACTCATATCTGTTGTAACAGTAGTGTAATTTTTTTAAAAAAAAAAAAAACTTTTTTGACTGTGAAACATCAGTCTGCTAGTGTAATATAATTGTAGTTGCCTGCCTGCCAGCGTGTGTGCCAGGCCCACTTGCCAACTAGTGCCACCACTCATATCTGTTGTAACAGTAGTGTACATTTAAAAAAAAAAAACTTTTTTGACTGTGAAACATCAGTCTGCTAGTGTAATCTAATTCTATTTGCCTTCCTGCCAGCGTGTGTGCCAGGCCCCACTTGCCAACTAGTGCCACCACTCATATCTGTTGTAACAGTAGTGGAAATGTTGTAAAAAAACTTTTTCGACTGTGAAACATCAGTCTGCTAGTGTAATCTAATTGCAGTTGCCTGCCTGCCAGCGTGTGTGCCAGGCCGACTTGCTAAGTGCCACCACTCATATCTGTTGTAACAGTAGTGTAAATTAAAAAAAAATAACGTTTTTGACTGTGAAACATCAGTCTGCTAGTGTAATCTAATTGCAGTTGCCTGCCTGCCAGCGTGTGTGCCAGGCCCACTTGTTAAGTGCCACCACTCATATCTGTTGTAACAGTAGTGTAATTTTTTTTTTAAAAAAAAACTTTTTTGACTGTGAAACATCAGTCTGCTAGTGTAATATAATTGTAGTTGCCTGCCTGCCAGCGTGTGTGCCAGGCCCACTTGCCAACTAGTGCCACCACTCATATCTGTTGTAACAGTAGTATACATTTAAAAAAAACAAACTTTTTTGACTGTGAAACATCAGTCTGCTAGTGTAATCTAATTCTAGTTGCCTTCCTGCCAGCGTGTGTGCCAGGCCCACTTGCCAACTAGTGCCACCACTCATATCTGTTGTAACAGTAGTGTAAATGTTGTAAAAAAACTTTTTCGACTGTGAAACATCAGTCTGCTAGTGTAATATAATTGTAGTTGCCTGCCTGCCAGCGTGTGTGCCAGGCCCACTTGCCAACTAGTGCCACCACTCATATCTGTTGTAACAGTAGTGTAAATTTAAAAAAAAAAAACTTTTTGGACTGTGAAACATCAGTCTGCTAGTGTAATTTAATTGCAGTTGCCTGCCTGCCAGCGTGTGTGCCAGGCCCACTTTCCAACTAGTGCCACCACTCATATCTGTTGTAACAGTAGTGTAATTTTTAAAAAAAAAAAAACTTTTTTGACTGTGAAACATCAGTCTGCTAGTGTAATCTAATTGCAGTTGCCTGCCTGCCAGCGTGTGTGCCAGGCCCACTTGCCAACTAGTGCCACCACTCATATCTGTTGTAACAGTAGTGTAAATTTAAAAAAAAAAAAACTTTTTTGACAGTGGAACATAAGTCTGCTATTGTAATCTAATAGCAGTTGCCTGCCTGCCAGCGTCTGGGCCAGGCCCACTTGCCAAACTAGTGCCACCACTCATATCTGTTGTAACAGTAGTGTAAATTAAAAAAAAACAAACGTTTTTGACTGTGAAACATCAGTCTGCTAGTGTAATCTAATTGCAGTTGCCTGCCTGCCAGCGTGTGTGCCAGGCCCACTTGTTAAGTGCCACCACTCATATCTGTTGTAACAGTAGTGTAATTTTTTTTTAAAAAAAAAAACTTTTTTGACTGTGAAACATCAGTCTGCTAGTGTAATATAATTGTAGTTGCCTGCCTGCCAGCGTGTGTGCCAGGCCCACTTGCCAACTAGTGCCACCACTCATATCTGTTGTAACAGTAGTGTAAATGTTGTAAAAAAACTTTTTCGACTGTGAAACATCAGTCTGCTAGTGTAATCTAATTGCAGTTGCCTGCCTGCCAGCGTGTGTGCCAGGCCGACTTGCTAAGTGCCACCACTCATATCTGTTGTAACAGTAGTGTAAATTAAAAAAAAATAACGTTTTTGACTGTGAAACATCAGTCTGCTAGTGTAATCTAATTGCAGTTGCCTGCCTGCCAGCGTGTGTGCCAGGCCCACTTGTTAAGTGCCACCACTCATATCTGTTGTAACAGTAGTGTAATTTTTTTTTTAAAAAAAAACTTTTTTGACTGTGAAACATCAGTCTGCTAGTGTAATATAATTGTAGTTGCCTGCCTGCCAGCGTGTGTGCCAGGCCCACTTGCCAACTAGTGCCACCACTCATATCTGTTGTAACAGTAGTGTAAATTTAAAAAAAAAAAAACTTTTTTGACAGTGGAACATAAGTCTGCTATTGTAATCTAATAGCAGTTGCCTGCCTGCCAGCGTCTGGGCCAGGCCCACTTGCCAAACTAGTGCCACCACTCATATCTGTTGTAACAGTAGTGTAAATTAAAAAAAAAAAAACGTTTTTGACTGTGAAACATCAGTCTGCTAGTGTAATCTAATTGCAGTTGCCTGCCTGCCAGCGTGTGTGCCAGGCCCACTTGTTAAGTGCCACCACTCATATCTGTTGTAACAGTAGTGTAATTTTTTAAAAAAAAAAAAAACTTTTTTGACTGTGAAACATCAGTCTGCTAGTGTAATATAATTGTAGTTGCCTGCCTGCCAGCGTGTGTGCCAGGCCCACTTGCCAACTAGTGCCACCACTCATATCTGTTGTAACAGTAGTGTACATTTAAAAAAAAAAAACTTTTTTGACTGTGAAACATCAGTCTGCTAGTGTAATCTAATTCTATTTGCCTTCCTGCCAGCGTGTGTGCCAGGCCCACTTGCCAACTAGTGCCACCACTCATATCTGTTGTAACAGTAGTGTAAATGTTGTAAAAAAACTTTTTCGACTGTGAAACATCAGTCTGCTAGTGTAATCTAATTGCAGTTGCCTGCCTGCCAGCGTGTGTGCCAGGCCGACTTGCTAAGTGCCACCACTCATATCTGTTGTAACAGTAGTGTAAATTAAAAAAAAATAACGTTTTTGACTGTGAAACATCAGTCTGCTAGTGTAATCTAATTGCAGTTGCCTGCCTGCCAGCGTGTGTGCCAGGCCCACTTGTTAAGTGCCACCACTCATATCTGTTGTAACAGTAGTGTAATTTTTTTTTTAAAAAAAAACTTTTTTGACTGTGAAACATCAGTCTGCTAGTGTAATATAATTGTAGTTGCCTGCCTGCCAGCGTGTGTGCCAGGCCCACTTGCCAACTAGTGCCACCACTCATATCTGTTGTAACAGTAGTATACATTTAAAAAAAACAAACTTTTTTGACTGTGAAACATCAGTCTGCTAGTGTAATCTAATTCTAGTTGCCTTCCTGCCAGCGTGTGTGCCAGGCCCACTTGCCAACTAGTGCCACCACTCATATCTGTTGTAACAGTAGTGTAAATGTTGTAAAAAAACTTTTTCGACTGTGAAACATCAGTCTGCTAGTGTAATCTAATTGCAGTTGCCTGCCTGCCAGCGTGTGTGCCAGGCCCACTTGCTAAGTGCCACCACTCATATCTGTTGTAACAGTAGTGTAAATTTAAAAAAAAAAAAAACTTTTTTTGACAGGGGAACATCAGTCTTCTAGTGTAATCTAATTGTGCCAGGCCCACTTGCTAAGTGCCACCACTCATATCTGTTGTAACAGTAGTTTAATTTTTTTTAAAAAAAACGTTTTTGACTGTGAAACATCAGTCTGCTAGTGTAATCTAATTGTAGTTGCCTGCCTGCCAGAGTGTGTGCCAGGCCCACTTGCCAACTAGTGTCACCACTCATATCTGTTGTAACAGTAGTGTAAATTAAAAAAAAAAAACTTTTTTGACTGTGAAACATCAGTCTGCTAGTGTAATCTAATTCTAGTTGCCTTCCTGCCAGCGTGTGTGCCAGGCCCACTTGCCCAGTGCCACCACTCATATCTGGTGTAACAGTAGTGTAAATAATTTAAAAAAAAAACTTTTTTGGCTGTGAAACATCAGTCTGCTAGTGTAATCTAATTGCAGTTGCCTGCCTGCCAGCGTGTGTGCCAGGCTCACAGCGTATACTGTGCCCACTTGCCCAGTGGCACCACTCATATCTTGTTTAATAGTAGTGTAAGTGTACATTTAAAAAAATAAAAACTTTTTGGACTGTGAAACATCTTTTTTGTGTTAGGCTCACAGCGTATACTGTGCCCACTTGCCCAGTGCCACCACTCATATCTTGTTTAATAGTAGTGTAAGTGTACATTTAAAAAAAAATGACAGGCAGAGGCCGGCCACCTCACAGGTGCCGTCATGGTTGTGGTGCTGTGATTCCCTTTCGCCATAGAATAATGCCCAGTGTTCAGAGGCCACGTCCAATGAACTCGAAAAGTTCTGAGGACATAGTTAACTTTTTAACACAGGACACCCAATCTTCTATAGCTTCCGCTCCAAACCTTGACGCACCATCCTCCTCCAGCTTATCTTCGGGCACCTCTCAAGTTACCACCACTCGCCCGCCTGCTGCCACCACCAACACTAGCACCACAGCCGCTTCACTTGATGTGTCAGAGGAGTTTTTTACACATCAGTTGGAAGAAATGAGTGATGCGCAACCATCATTGACAGAGGATGTAGATAACAGTGATATGTCTCAGTCAGGCAGCATTACAGACATGGATGTGCGGTGTGATGATAATGATGTTGTACCCGCTGCTGCTTCCTTTGTTGATTTGTCAGATACAAGTGAAGCGGTTGATTATGACGATGCGTCCGTGGATGTCATGTGGGTGCCCGCTAGAAGAGAAGAAGAACAGGGGGAAAGTTCAGATGGGGAGAAAGAGAGGAGGAGGAGGAGGAGACGAGTTGGAAGCAGGGGGAGGTCGTCGCAAGGAGCTAGTGGCACAGTCAGACAGCATGCCAATCAACGCATGCTGTTGCCACCACCAGAATGCCATCATTGCAGAGCTCAGCAGTGTGGCATTTTTTTGTTTGTCTGCCTCTGACAACAGCGATGCCATTTACAACCTGTGCCAAAAGAAACTGAGTTGTGGGAAGTGCAACACCCACCTAGATACAACTGCTTTGCGAAGGCACATGATCACACATCACAAACGCCTATGGGATCAACACATGAGTAGAAGCAGCACACAAACTCAAAGCCGCCATCCTCCTCCTGGTCCAGCATCTTCAGCCACGTCAACCACTGCTGTCCTCCTTGCCCCCTCTCAACCATCCGCCACTCCGTCTCTCTTCCGGAGCAGTTCCTGCTCATCTGCCCACAGTGAGGTGTCTGTCAAGGACATGTTTGAGTGTAAGAAGCCAATTTCCCAAAGTCACCCCCTTGCCCAGCGTCTGACAGCTGGCTTGTCTGAACTCTTAGCCCGCCAGCTTTTACCATACAAGCTGGTGGAGTCTGAGGCATTCAAAAGATTTGTAGCTATTGGGGCACCGCAGTGGAAGGTACCCGGCCGAAATTTCTTTGCACAAAAGGCAATCCCCAACCTGTACTCGATTGTGCGAAAGGAAGTAATGACATGTCTGGCACACAGTGTTGGGGCAAGGGTCCATATGACCACTTATAGCTGGTCTGCAAAGCATGGTCAGGGCAGGTATATCACCTACACTGTGCATTGGGTAAAGCTGCTGACGGCTGACAAGCATGGAATGCGTGGATCTGCAGAGGAGGAGTTGGTGACACCGCCACGACTTGCAGGCAGGCCTGTTGCCACCTCCTCTACTCCTCCTACTCCATCCTCTTCCATAACCTCCTCGACTGAGTCCTCTTCTGCTGCTGCGTCTTGCTCCACATCAACGGCACCCCCCAGCTCCCCAGGTACTATTCCACATCCCGGATACAGCAGTGTCACGCCGTCTTGGGGTTGACGTACCTGAAAGCAGAGAGTCACACCGGACTAGCACTCCTGTCCGCCCTGAACGCACAGGTGGATCAGTGGTTCACTCCGCACCAACTGGAGATCGGCAAAGTGGTTTCGACAACGGAAGTAATTTGGTGGCGGCATTGAAATTGGGCAAGTTAACACATGTGCCGTGCATGGAACATGTGTGTAATCTGATTGTAAAATGCTTTGTGCATAAGTACCCAGGCTTACAGGATGTCCTGAAGCAGGCCAGGAAGGTGTGTGGCCATTTGAGGCGTTCCTACACGGCCATGGCGCACTTTTCCGATATCCAGCGGTGAAACAACATGCCAGTGAGGCGCTTGATTTGCGACAGCCCAACACATTGGAATTCAACACTCCTAATGTTCGACCGCCTGCTCCAACAAGAAAAAGCCGTTAACGAGTATTTGTATGACCGGGGTGCTAGGACAGCCTCTGCGGAGCTGGGATTTTTTTTGCCACGTTACTGGGCGCTCATGCGCAATGCCTGTAGGCTCATGCATCCTTTTGAGGAGGTGACAAACCTAGTCAGTCGCATCGAAGGCACAGTCAGTGACATCATACCATTTGTTTTCTTCCTGGAGCGTGCGCTGCGAAGAGTGCTGGATCAAGCCGTAGATGAGCGTGAAGAGGAAGAGTTGTGCTCACCATCACCACCAGAAACAGCCTTATCAGCATCGCTTGCTGGACCTGCGGCAATGCTGGAAGAGGATTGTGAGGAAGAGGAGTCAGAGGAGGAATGTGGCTTTGAGGAGGAGGAGGAAGACCAACCACAACAGGCATCCCAGGGTGCTCATTGTCACCTATCTGGTACCCGTGGCGTTGTACGTGGCTGGGGGGAAGAAGATACCTTCAGTGACATCACTGAGGACGTGGAACGGGACATGACTAGCTCGGCATCCAACCTTGTGCAAATGGGGTCTTTCATGCTGTCGTGCCTGTTGAGGGACCCTCGTATACTACTAGACCCCCGGTATAAGCATAAAGTGCCAGAAATGTTACCAAATTACAACAAGTCGGAAAGGATGCAGCATTTCCCCAAAAAATTAAAAAGTATGCTTTACACAGCGTATAAGGGTGATGTCACAGCACAACGTGAATCTAACAGGGGAAGAGCTTAAAGTAATCCTCCGACTCCCGTGACCACACCGGCAAGGACAGGACGCTTTACAGACGTGTTGTTGATGGAGGACATGCAGAGCTTTTTAACTCCTATTCATCACCACAGCCCTTTGGGGTCCACCCTCAGAGAACGACTCGACCGACAGGTAGCAGACTACCTTGCCTTAAATGCAGATCTCGACACTCTGAGGAGCGATGAACCCCTTGACTACTGGGTGTGCAGGCTTGACCTGTGGCCTGAGCTATCCCAATTTGCAATAGAACTTCTGGCCTGCCCCGCTTCAAGTGTCCTGTCAGGAAGGACCTTCAGTGCAGCAGGAGGTATTGTCACTGAGAAGAGAAGTCGCCTAGGTCAAAAAAGTCTAGATTACCTCACCTTTATCAAGATGAATGAGGGATGGATCCCGAAGGGACTGACATTGGGCGATACATTCAAGTAAAAAAGGCCTGATGACATGAGCTGCCTTGGGCTAAAAATGGTCCACACGCTGCTGTATTTTATCTTCAAATGCCGGATGACTTGCGTGACTTATCCGCCACCAACTAGGGTTCAAGCCGCAATGTTTTAGGGCACTTTCTGCCTGGGAAACAAACATCAATTTTTCTGGCCGCTGCTACAGCGGCTGCAACAATACCTAATTTTTCAGGCATGTGTACATGCCAAATTTTTCTGGCCTCTGGTGCTGCACTGTGGCTTCAAAAACAAAGCCAAAAAAGACACTTAACAGGATTAAACTGATAGGAATAGTACTACTTAACACACCACTCCTATCTGGTGGCACATTAGATTGCACGCGCAGTGCCCCAAATTTGAAGTAGGAGGACCGACCAAGCATCTTTTTCCATCTTCCGGTTCCTAAAATCCATGCCATATACACATCCCCTGATAGGGGACACCGCTGTGGAAGGTACCCGGACAAAATTTCTTTGCACAAAAGGCAATCCCCAACCTGTACTCGATTGTGCAAAAGCAAGTAGCCTTACCATGGGTCCCAGACCACACGTCTTGTAATTCTCTGCCTGGGAAATTATATATCTATCAAATCTATCTATTTATCTATCAAATCTAACTATCAATCGTATCTATCAAATGTATATTGCATCTATTGATCTATGTATTCAATGTATCTCTCTATCAAATCTATCTATCTCGTGGCCGGACTGTTTTGTGACAGCCACTTGTGTTTCGGCCAAATGTCCGTCGGACAAATGTCCGTCGGCCAAATGGCTGTCGGCTAAAAGTCCGGCCACGATTGCATGCGCAGTGCCCCAAATTTGAAGTAGGAGGACCGACCAAGCATCTTTTTCCATCTCCCGGTTCCTAAAATCCATGCCATATACACATCCCCTGGCGCCGCAACTGCCTCTGGGAACCTTACCATGGGTCACAGACCGCACGTCTTGTAATTCTCTGTCTGTGAAATTATATATTTATTAAATCTATCTATTTATCTATCAAATCTATCTAACTATCAATCATATCTATCAAATGTATATTGCATCTATTGATCTATGTAATCTATGTATCTATCTATCAAATCTATCTCGTGGCCAGACTGTTTTGTGACAGCCACTTGTGTTTCGGCCAAATGTCCGTCGGCCAAATGTCCGTCGGACAAATGTCCGTCGGACAAATGGCTGTCGGCTAAAAGTCCGGCCACGATTACACACGCAGTGCCCCAAATTTGAAGTAGGAGGACCGACCAAGCATCTTTTTCCATCTTCCGGTTCCTAAAATCCATGCCATATACACCTCCCCCGATAGGGGGAGTAACAGGTATAAAACTGATCAGAATAGTACTACTTAACACACCACTCATATCTGGTGCCACAGTAGATTGCACGCGCAGTGCCCCAAATTTGAAGTAGGAGGACCGACCAAGCATCTTTTTCCATCTCCCGGTTCCTAAAATCCATGCCATATACACCTCCCCCGATAGGGGGAGTAACAGGTATTAAACTGATCAGAATAGTACTACTTAACACACCACTCATATCTGGTGCCACAGTAGATTGCACGCGCAGTGCCCCAAATTTGAAGTAGGAGGACCGACCATGCATCTTTTTCCATCTCCCAGTTCCTAAAATCCATGCCATATACACCTCCCCCGATAGGGGGAGTAACAGGTGTTAAACTGATCAGAATAGTACTACTTAACACACCACTCATGTTTGGTGCCACAGTAGATTGTACGCGCAGTGCCCCAAATTTGAAGTAGGAGGACCGACCAAGCATCTTTTTCCATCTCCCAGTTCCTTAAATCCATGCCATATACACCTCCCCCGATAGGGGGAGTAACAGGTATTAAACTGATCAGAATAGTACTACTTAACACACCACTCATATCTGGTGCCACAGTAGATTGCACGCGCAGTGCCCCAAATTTGAAGTAGGAGGACCGACCATGCATCTTTTTCCATCTCCCAGTTCCTAAAATCCATGCCATATACACCTCCCCCGATAGGGGGAGTAACAGGTGTTAAACTGATCAGAATAGTACTACTTAACACACCACTCATGTTTGGTGCCACAGTAGATTGCACGCGCAGTGCCCCAAATTTGAAGTAGGAGGACCGACCAAGCATCTTTTTCCATCTACCGGTTCCTAAAATCCATGCCATATACACGTCCCCTGGAGCTGCAACTGCCTCTGGGAACCTCACCATGGCTCCCAGACCGCACGTCTTGTAATTCTCTGTCTGGGAAATTATATATCTATCAAATCTATCTATTTATCTATCAAATCTATCTAACTATCAATCGTATCTATCAAATGTATATTGCTTCTATTGATCTATGTAATCTATGTATCTATTTATCAAATATATCTATCTCGTGGCCGGACTGTTTTGTGACAGCCACTTGTGTTTCTGCCAAATGTCCGTCGGACAAATGTCCATCGGCCAAATGGCCGTCGGCTAAAAGTCCAGCCACGATTGCACGCGCAGGGTCCCAAATTTAAAGTAGGAGGACCGACCAAGCATCTTTTTCCATCTCCCGGTTCCTAAAATCCATGCCATATACAAGTCCCCTGGCGCCACAACTGCCTCTGGGAACCTTACCATGGGTCCCAGACCACACGTCTTGTAATTCTCTGTCTGGGAAATTATATATCTATCAAATCTATCTATTTATCTATCAAATCTATCTAACTATCAATCGTATCTATCAAATGTATATTGCATCTATTGATCTATGTAATCTATGTATCTATCTATCTATCTATCAAATCTATCTATCTTGTGGCCGGACTGTTTTGTGACAGCCACTTGTGTTTCAGCCAAATGTCCATTGGACAAATGTCCATCGGCCAAATGGCTGTCGGCTAAAAGCCCGGCCACAATTGCACGCGCAGTGCCCCAAATTTGAAGTAGGAGGACCGACCAAGCATCTTTTTCCATCTCCCGGTTCCTAAAATCCATGCCATATACACCTCCCCCAATAGGGGGAGTAACAGGTATAAAACTGATCAGAATAGTACTACTTAACACACCACTCATATCTGGTGCCACAGTAGATTGCACGCGCAGTGCCCCAAATTTGAAGTAGGAGGACCGACCAAGCATCTTTTTCCATCTCCCGGTTCCTAAAATCCATGCCATATACACCTCCCCTGGCGCTGCATCGGCCTCTGGGAGCCTTACCATGGGTCCCAGACCACACGTCTTGTAATTCTCTGTCTGGGAAATTATATATCTATCAAATCTATCTATTTATCTATCAAATCTATCTAACTATCATATCTATCAAATGTATATTGCATCTATTGATCTATCTAATCTATGTATCTATGTATCTATGAAATCTATCTATCTCGTGGTTGTGCAAATGGACTGTTTGCGGTTGTTTGCGGTACGTTAAACGGGGAGTTTTGTCTGTCACTGTGAAGTGGGCGTAACTCTTACACTACCTGATTGATACAACATCATACCTGATGCGTGGATCTGCAGAGGAGGAGTTGGTGACACCGCCACGACTTGCAGGCAGGCCTGTTGCCACCTCCTCTACTCCTCCTACTCCATCCTCTTCCATAACCTCCTCGACTGAGTCCTCTTCTGCTGCTGCGTCTTGCTCCACATCAACGGCACCCCCCAGCTCCCCAGGTACTATTCCACATCCCGGATACAGCAGTGTCACACCGTCTTGGGGTTGACGTACCTGAAAGCAGAGAGTCACACCGGACTAGCACTCCTGTCCGCCCTGAACGCACAGGTGGATCAGTGGTTCACTCCGCACCAACTGGAGATCGGCAAAGTGGTTTCGACAACGGAAGTAATTTGGTGGCGGCATTGAAATTGGGCAAGTTAACACATGTGCCGTGCATGGAACATGTGTGTAATCTGATTGTAAAATGCTTTGTGCATAAGTACCCAGGCTTACAGGATGTCCTGAAGCAGGCCAGGAAGGTGTGTGGCCATTTGAGGCGTTCCTACACGGCCATGGCGCACTTTTCCGATATCCAGCGGTGAAACAACATGCCAGTGAGGCGCTTGATTTGCGACAGCCCAACACATTGGAATTCAACACTCCTAATGTTCGACCGCCTGCTCCAACAAGAAAAAGCTGTTAACGAGTATTTGTATGACCGGGGTGCTAGGACAGCCTCTGCGGAGCTGGGAATTTTTTTGCCACGTTACTGGGCGCTCATGCGCAATGCCTGTAGGCTCATGCATCCTTTTGAGGAGGTGACAAACCTAGTCAGTCGCATCGAAGGCACAGTCAGTGACATCATACCATTTGTTTTCTTCCTGGAGCGTGCGCTGCGAAGAGTGCTGGATCAAGCCGTAGATGAGCGTGAAGAGGAAGAGTTGTGCTCACCATCACCACCAGAAACAGCCTTATCAGCATCGCTTGCTGGACCTGCAGCAATGCTGGAAGAGGATTGTGAGGAAGAGGAGTCAGAGGAGGAATGTGGCTTTGAGGAGGAGGAGGAAGACCAACCACAACAGGCATCCCAGGGTGCTCATTGTCACCTATCTGGTACCCGTGGTGTTGTACGTGGCTGGGGGGAAGAAGATACCTTCAGTGACATCACTGAGGACGTGGAACGGGACATGACTAGCTCGGCATCCAACCTTGTGCAAATGGGGTCTTTCATGCTGTCGTGCCTGTTGAGGGACCCTCGTATAAAAAGGCTGAAGGAGAACGACCTGTACTGGGTGTCCACGCTACTAGACCCCCGGTATAAGAATAAAGTGCCAGAAATGTTACCAAATTACAACAAGTCGGAAAGGATGCAGCATTTCCCCCAAAAATTAAAAAGTATGCTTTACACAGCGTATAAGGGTGATGTCACAGCACAACGTGAATCTAACAGGGGAAGAGCTGAAAGTAATCCTCCGACTCCCGTGACCACACCGGCAAGGACAGGACGCTTTACAGACGTGTTGTTGATGGAGGACATGCAGAGCTTTTTAACTCCTATTCATCACCACAGCCCTTTGGGGTCCACCCTCAGAGAACGACTCGACCGACAGGTAGCAGACTACCTTGCCTTAACTGCAGATCTCGACACTCTGAGGAGCGATGAACCCCTTGACTACTGGGTGTGCAGGCTTGACCTGTGGCCTGAGCTATCCCAATTTGCAATAGAACTTCTGGCCTGCCCCGCTTCAAGTGTCCTGTCAGAAAGGACCTTCAGTGCAGCAGGAGGTATTGTCACTGAGAAGAGAAGTCGCCTAGGTCAAAAAAGTCTAGATTACCTCACCTTTATTAAGATGAATGAGGGATGGATCCCGAAGGGACTGACATTGGGCGATACATTCAAGTAAAAAAGGCCTGATGACATGAGCTGCCTTGGGCTAAAAATGGTCCACACGCTGCTGTATTTTATCTTCAAATGCCGGATGACTTGCGTGACTTATCCGCCACCAACTAGGGTTCAAGCTGCAATGTTTTAGGGCACTTTCTGCCTGGGAAACAAACATCAATTTTTCTGGCCGCTGCTACAGCGGCTGCAACAATACCTAATTTTTCAGTCATGTGTACATGCCAAATTTTTCTGGCCTCTGGTGCTGCACTGTGGCTTCAAAAACAAAGCCAAAAAAGACACTTAACAGGATTAAACTGATAGGAATAGTACTACTTAACACACCACTCCTATCTGGTGGCACATTAGATTGCACGCGCAGTGCCCCAAATTTGAAGTAGGAGGACCGACCAAGCATCTTTTTCCATCTCCCGGTTCCTAAAATCCATGCCATATACACATCCCCTGATAGGGGACACCGCTGTGGAAGGTACCCGGACAAAATTTCTTTGCACAAAAGGCAATCCCCAACCTGTACTCGATTGTGCAAAAGCAAGTAGCCTTACCATGGGTCCCAGACCACACGTCTTGTAATTCTCTGCCTGGGAAATTATATATCTATCAAATCTATCTATTTATCTATCAAATCTAACTATCAATCGTATCTATCAAATGTATATTGCATCTATTGATCTATGTATTCAATGTATCTCTCTATCAAATCTATCTATCTCGTGGCCGGACTGTTTTGTGACAGCCACTTGTGTTTCGGCCAAATGTCCGTCGGACAAATGTCCGTCGGCCAAATGGCTGTCGGCTAAAAGTCCGGCCACGATTGCATGCGCAGTGCCCCAAATTTGAAGTAGGAGGACCGACCAAGCATCTTTTTCCATCTCCCGGTTCCTAAAATCCATGCCATATACACGTCCCCTGGCGCCGCAACTGCCTCTGGGAACCTTACCATGGGTCACAGACCGCACGTCTTGTAATTCTCTGTCTGTGAAATTATATATTTATTAAATCTATCTATTTATCTATCAAATCTATCTAACTATCAATCATATCTATCAAATGTATATTGCATCTATTGATCTATGTAATCTATGTATCTATCTATCAAATCTATCTCGTGGCCAGACTGTTTTGTGACAGCCACTTGTGTTTCGGCCAAATGTCCGTCGGCCAAATGTCCGTCGGACAAATGTCCGTCGGACAAATGGCTGTCGGCTAAAAGTCCGGCCACGATTACACGCGCAGTGCCCCAAATTTGAAGTAGGAGGACCGACCAAGCATCTTTTTCCATCTTCCGGTTCCTAAAATCCATGCCATATACACCTCCCCCGATAGGGGGAGTAACAGGTATAAAACTGATCAGAATAGTACTACTTAACACACCACTCATATCTGGTGCCACAGTAGATTGCACGCGCAGTGCCCCAAATTTGAAGTAGGAGGACCGACCAAGCATCTTTTTCCATCTCCCGGTTCCTAAAATCCATGCCATATACACCTCCCCCGATAGGGGGAGTAACAGGTATTAAACTGATCAGAATAGTACTACTTAACACACCACTCATATCTGGTGCCACAGTAGATTGCACGCGCAGTGCCCCAAATTTGAAGTAGGAGGACCGACCATGCATCTTTTTCCATCTCCCAGTTCCTAAAATCCATGCCATATACACCTCCCCCGATAGGGGGAGTAACAGGTGTTAAACTGATCAGAATAGTACTACTTAACACACCACTCATGTTTGGTGCCACAGTAGATTGTACGCGCAGTGCCCCAAATTTGAAGTAGGAGGACCGACCAAGCATCTTTTTCCATCTCCCAGTTCCTTAAATCCATGCCATATACACCTCCCCCGATAGGGGGAGTAACAGGTATTAAACTGATCAGAATAGTACTACTTAACACACCACTCATATCTGGTGCCACAGTAGATTGCACGCGCAGTGCCCCAAATTTGAAGTAGGAGGACCGACCATGCATCTTTTTCCATCTCCCAGTTCCTAAAATCCATGCCATATACACCTCCCCCGATAGGGGGAGTAACAGGTGTTAAACTGATCAGAATAGTACTACTTAACACACCACTCATGTTTGGTGCCACAGTAGATTGCACGCGCAGTGCCCCAAATTTGAAGTAGGAGGACCGACCAAGCATCTTTTTCCATCTCCCGGTTCCTAAAATCCATGCCATATACACGTCCCCTGGAGCTGCAACTGCCTCTGGGAACCTCACCATGGCTCCCAGACCGCACGTCTTGTAATTCTCTGTCTGGGAAATTATATATCTATCAAATCTATCTATTTATCTATCAAATCTATCTAACTATCAATCGTATCTATCAAATGTATATTGCTTCTATTGATCTATGTAATCTATGTATCTATCTATCAAATATATCTATCTCGTGGCCGGACTGTTTTGTGACAGCCACTTGTGTTTCTGCCAAATGTCCGTCGGACAAATGTCCATCGGCCAAATGGCCGTCGGCTAAAAGTCCAGCCACGATTGCACGCGCAGGGTCCCAAATTTGAAGTAGGAGGACCGACCAAGCATCTTTTTCCATCTCCCGGTTCCTAAAATCCATGCCATATACAAGTCCCCTGGCGCCACAACTGCCTCTGGGAACCTTACCATGGGTCCCAGACCACACGTCTTGTAATTCTCTGTCTGGGAAATTATATATCTATCAAATCTATCTATTTATCTATCAAATCTATCTAACTATCAATCGTATCTATCAAATGTATATTGCATCTATTGATCTATGTAATCTATGTATCTATCTATCTATCAAATCTATCTATCTTGTGGCCGGACTGTTTTGTGACAGCCACTTGTGTTTCAGCCAAATGTCCATTGGACAAATGTCCATCGGCCAAATGGCTGTCGGCTAAAAGCCCGGCCACAATTGCACGCGCAGTGCCCCAAATTTGAAGTAGGAGGACCGACCAAGCATCTTTTTCCATCTCCCGGTTCCTAAAATCCATGCCATATACACCTCCCCCAATAGGGGGAGTAACAGGTATTAAACTGATCAGAATAGTACTACTTAACACACCACTCATATCTGGTGCCACAGTAGATTGCACGCGCAGTGCCCCAAATTTGAAGTAGGAGGACCAACCAAGCATCTTTTTCCATCTCCCGGTTCCTAAAATCCATGCCATATACACCTCCCCTGGCGCTGCATCTGCCTCTGGGAGCCTTACCATGGGTCCCAGACCACACGTCTTGTAATTCTCTGTCTGGGAAATTATATATCTATCAAATCTATCTATTTATCTATCAAATCTATCTAACTATCATATCTATCAAATGTATATTGCATCTATTGATCTATCTAATCTATGTATCTATGTATCTATGAAATCTATCTATCTCGTGGTTGTGCAAATGGACTGTTTGCGGTTGTTTGCGGTGCGTTAAACGGGGAGTTTTGTCTGTCACTGTGAAGTGGGCGTAACTCTTACACTACCTGATTGATACAACATCATACCTGATGTTTTAAAGCACGTTATTCCAAACAATTTAGGAATGTTAGGTGATTTATGCCCTTTATGGCTTAAAAACAGACTCTGCATCAACTATGTAATTTTCCGTGGGAGTTTTGCCATGGATCCCCCTCCGGCATGCCACAGTCCAGGTGTTAGTACCCTTGAAACAACTTTTCCATCACTATTGTGGCCAGAAAGAGTCCTTGTGGGTTTAAAATTCGCCTGCCTATTGAAGTCAATGGCGGTTCGCCCGGTTCGCCCATTCGCGAACAGTTGCAGAAGTTCGAGTCCGCCGTTCACAAATGGAAAATTTTAAGTTTGCGACATCACTAGTGAGAAATAGTCATCCAGTTAATCTCTACCTTGCATCAGGGTCAGTTTTGCCACACTTAGGCTGTGTAAATAATGTTGAGGTTAGGCTGTGTAAATGATGATGAGGTTAGGCTGTGTAATTGATGACAAGGTTTCTGACAAAGCAGCAGTAATCTCCTTGTTAAAGTGTACATTTCCCGGTTCAACAGGAATAGTGTGAGAGGGTCCATCATAATAGCATGGGCTCCTTAGTAACATAGGGAGCTTTTCTCTATTTCCCTCATGCATTTGTGAGCTTCCGCCAAAGCAGTTATCGAATAACTTGTGAAGTTTTTTTAACTATTCTTCCAGCAGTGTTAATAATATCTCCTCCAGTATTTTCTCCACTATGGATAACAGTCAAATAGTTATCTCTAATGAACATGATAGAATTTTAGCTCTAGAAGTTATCAGTGTCTATGTACTGTATACCTGGCTTACAAGATACCGAGGGGGGGGGGGGTATTGAGAGCCTTTCACTGAAGAGCCTGCCTTAAGCCTTGATGCTCTGGATCGGCTAGCAAAGGTAGAATTGCCAATAATAACATATCATTAGAATCAGCTTGATTTGCAGGCTTTAGATATCAGTTGAAGTAGGTAAATGGTCTTCTAATTCACTGATAATAGGTAGATTATTTGCGATTCACTCAGGGCAACCAATATTGTAACCATTTAAGTTACTGCCAAGAGACACGCCCCCGCTAATCATTTGTTTGAATATGATACAGAGACCTATCACAGTGGATCCAGAAATAATCATAAGATGACTTTGCATTTTCTATTGCCTTCTGTAGAGAAAAACAAACATTGCTTTCCTAAAATGGAAGAAAGCTATTATCTCAAGTTATGAAAGATACCCTCCCAGGTTCCTAAACATACAGGGCCAGATTACGAGTGGATTACTATTTAGCACTTTCACTAGAGCACTAATTGCCCTAGAAGTAAACTTTTGCGCTTCGCGTTACGCCCGTATTACGAGCTGAAAGTAAAAAGATATCGCTCTTGCGCTAACCCAATGCGCGAAAAAAGCCGAACTTAGAATATCGTGCACGAGATAACCTGTTCACCTATAGAAGTCAATGAAGCAAAAAAAAGTAGGAAAAAAAAACTTGCACACAAACCCGATTGCATATTCTCATGTATGCTAACCCGACATGAAAATATGGATATTTGACATTCCAATGTTCTGCACATAGCAGAATATGTTTTATGTATTCATAAATACATATGTCTATTTATATGTATATGTCTGATGTTTTTTTGGTACAAAATATATCTATATCGATATATACAGTATATATGATTATATAGGTATAGATATATACAGACACATATCTATTTAGAAATACTTAAAAGATATTCTGCTATGTGCAAAAAATTGGAATGTCGAATATTTACTGTTTTCATCTACTTAACTGCAAAGGGCTCCAATGCCCTTATATATATGTGTCTAAATATATATATATATATATATATATATATATATATATATATATATATATATATATATATACTGTGTATATATATATATATATATCTATATATATATATGTATTTATGTGTTTATATGTGTATATATGTCTGTAAATACATATATACACCTATAAATACATAACACATATGTATAAATAAATAGACATTCTGTATATGTATGAATCTCTATGTTAAAGCCCTTTAACATATAACTTTTTTGTGAAATATTTTTTAAAATAATTTTAACAGATGGTGTTACTATGGGGCCCATTTATCAAGCTCCGAACGGAGCTTGTGGGCCCGTGTTTCTGGCGAGTCTTCAGACTCGCCAGAAACAGCAGTTATGAAGCAGCGGTCTAAAGACTGCTGCTCCATAACCCTGTCCGCCTGCTCTACGATCGTGTTGATTGACACCTCCCTGCTGGCGGCTGATTGTCCGCGAGTCAGCAGGGGCGTTGCACCAGCAGCTCTTGTGAGATGCTGGTGCAATGTTAAATGCGGAGAGCGTATTGCTCTCCGCATTCAGCGTGGTCTTGCAGGCCCGATCCGCACTGTCGGATCAGGTCCGCAAGACCTTTGATAAATAGGCCCCTTAGAGTGTAAGTGTATGTTGTAATGTATTTTTTGATGTGTTATGTGACAGATAACCACAGCTCTAAGGCAATCACATTTACTTTCGACTTGTAATATCAGCGCAATTTAACCAGCGTGCAAATGAAAACCCGATATTGCTCATGTTTGTGCTCCACTTGTAATCTGATCTACAGTATTTAGGGCCAGAAAAGCAATATTTGCGTCCACTGAGTGATACCAGCACACGCTAATGTGTGCTGGCATTACAAGTTGACAGCAATGCGAACGCGAGGATTTTTCAACTGTGTTATGGCTTTAGGTTGATACTAGTGATATTATGTGCATAGGAGGTCTTGTATTTAGAGTTAAATATATAATATAAAGGATGTCAGTGGTACCTGTATTAAAGAGGTTGCAGTGAGAATTCACAGCAGCAATTTAATTATTTGTTAATTTGTTTTATTTATTTAACTGTGGGATTACTATAAGATTCTCTGCTTTAAAAAAAAAGTTGTTGTTTGTAGATACCAAAGCAATTAAAAAAAAAAAAATACCTCTTATTTACCATTATATGTAGGGCAACTGCTAAAATTACACTATGGGGCCGATTTACTAAAGTGCGGACTGACATCATACAATGTAGCGTATCATGCCCGCCACACATCGATAAATTCCAACAGCAATTAAAAAACAAAACAAAAAAAAAACATGACCTCTTATTTACCATTATATGTAGGGCAACTGCTAAAACTACACTATGGGGCCAATTTACTAAAGTACGGACGGACATGATACGATGTAGCTTATCATGCCCGCCTCACATCAATAAATTCCGACAGCTTACACTGTTGGCCTTTATCATTGCACAAGCAGTTCTGGTGAACTGCTTGTACCATGCCGCCCCCTGTAGATTCGTGGCCAATTGGCCGCTAGCAGGGGGTGTCAATCAGCCCCATCGTATAGGATCGGGTGAATTGAAGACCGCAGCCTCAGAGGCAGCGGACAAGTTATGAAGCAGCGGTCTTTAGACCGCTGCTTCATTACTACCGTTTCCTGCGAGCCTAAAGGCTCGCGCGGAAACAGGGGCATCAAGTCCATTCGGAGCTTGATAATTCAGCCCCTATACCTTAAGTGTAAATTAGTAGAAGTGCCTTCATATTGTAGAAACATTAACATTGATGCAAGTATTACAGAGAATACACACTTTATTTAGCATCATGGAAAGCACACGTTATAATTCTCAGAGTATCATTTAGAATAAGAAAATCTAAAACTATATATTTTATAGCTTTTTTTGGATTAGATTTTTTAAATAAATGTTTAAAATGTCTACAGTACATTATTATTATTTTTTACTTTTTTTTTTTTTTTTTGCATAGGCCGAGTATTGGTCATTTTCAATATCTGCATAGAAATATGTTTCCCACAATATTCACTTTTTCCTATTTCTCAACATGGTAGATTGTGCATATGTCTGCTATCTGCATAAGTCTTTTGTTCACTTGCTAATCATCTACTAGAATTGTGGCCGCTCAGAAAAGGGAATACATGTGAGCAACAATATGCTGGCAGACCCCTCAGTGGAATCTAATCTGTTCCAGCTCATGCACTTCTCTGAATCTATTTAACTTTCATTAAACTGTGTTTGTTATCGGCTAAATAGAATGCATACAGCTCCAATATAGCTCATATGGTCTCATTCATTGAATCACAGCAGTGTTTTTTCTTATAATTTCTCCCAACTTGTGTTAGCATGCAGTTTATACAAGCAAATAGAAGACATTTGATGGCATAATAGCTTATTCTAAGATCCCCTTAATCTTTTTGTGCTCAAAATGGAAACAAGGATTCTGGTATGTCTCCTATAGCATTATTCATTAATTTTATGTATTGTACTTTTTTGTTTCGAAATGTCCCTAGTATTGTGACAATGTAGGATATTTACCACAGTTGTATATTCTCATTTTTCGGTTGTGCAGATTACAGTTTTATTCCTGCATTCAATTGCAAAAGAAACAACAACAAAATAATGTGGGGGAAAATATATATTTTTTATATTTAAATATTTATTGTCCCTAGTTATGTTGTAAAAATGCAGCATATGGATATCTTTTTTACATCCTCTGCATTATAATCCATTCTATTAAAATAAACATCTTATAATAGGTTGATGGTAAATACTTGTGTATATGCTGTGTATGTGTTTGTGTATATATGTGTTTAGTATGTATATGTGTATAACTATATATATATATATATATATATATATATATATACAATATATATATATATATATATATATATATATATACACACACATACATATATATATGTGTGTGTGTGTTTGCATTTAAAATGCCAATCGAATGCCAATACGTATTTAAGACAAATATTATCTTTTTTTTTTTTGCATCTAAGCCAGGGCATTGTTAAAATGTATTTATTATTTTGTTTTACATAACATTGTGCTACAATATCTTAGTTTTGTGATGGCTTACCCTGTTAACTTTATATTCATATCAGCTATTGAGCAATGTATTATTTAGCATTCACAAACATGCCTTTTCTTCTAGCTTCAATATAAATGACTTTAAAGGGATGGTAAGGTCAGAAATTTTTTCATCATTACTTAAAAATTGATTGTATATATAAAATATGTCTAAATACCTCGCGCTGCGCTTTTTTGCTGGTTCGGCAGATATCCATTGTTAAAATATTCAAATTTCCAACCCCCCCGTGAGGCTCATTTGCATAAGCCAATTACGGTGGGCAACCTGTGTTCTCCATTTACTTCAGTTCCGGGTATGTTGTGTGAAGCCAACACATGCGCTGTGGATTCCATCTATTTAATGCATGCGCATTATAATTATTAAGATATCTCCTACGTAAGCGTTGTTATGGTCATGTGACCGCAGTCATTCCACTTAGGTGATAATAGATTACAGCAAATTAGTAAATTTGTGTATTAGAAAGTATATATATATATATTAATATCTATATAAAAAGTGACCCTTCAAAAAAGAAGAAGCCTATAGACCTTAAGTGCTGTAGAAACCACGGTCAGCAGGTTTAATGTCTCTAAAACGTACCCCAGCTTTAAATTCCTTATGAGAGTTCCATATATAAAATGAGGTGCACCTCTTTATTTTCATGGGACTGCCTTTGCTGAAAAGAGAACATTTCCATTATAATGTGCATCAAAGTTTATTGCTTTCCTTAAAGTGACAGTATGCTAATAGTGATGTCGCAAATAGTTCGCCGGTGAATAGTTCCCGGCGAACATAGCTTTTTCGTGTTCGCCGCGGTGGGCGAACATATGCGATGTTCGATCCGCCCCCTATTCGTCATCATTGAGTAATACTTTGACCCTGTACCTCACAGTCAGAAGACACATTCCAGCCAATCAGCAGCAGACCCTCCCTCCCAGACCCTCCTACCTCCTGGACAGCATACATTTTAGATTCATTTGGAAGCTGGATTCTTAGTGAGAGGGGGGACAGTGTAGCTGCTGCTGATTTAATAGGGAAATTGATAGCTAGGCTAGTGTATTCAGTGTCCACTACAGTCCTGAAGGACTCATCTGATCTCTGCTGTAAGGACAGCACCCCAAAAATCCCTTTTTAGGGCTAGAACATCAGTCTGCTTTTTTTTTTCTGTGTAATCTAATTGCAGTTGCCTGCCTGCCAGCATGTGTGTCAGGCTCACAGCGTATACTGTGCCCACTTGCCCAGTGCCACCACTCATATCTGGTGTAACAGTAGTGTAGATTTAAAAAAAAAAAAAAACACTTTTTTGACTGTGTTAAATAATAGCAGTCAGTTTCCTTCACACGTGTGCATTTCAGTGCCTGCCTGCCAGGGCACAGTGTCACCCCAGTGCAACTCATATCTGGTGTAACAGTAGTGTAGATTTAAAAAAAAACACACTTTTTTGACAGTGTTAAATAATAGCAGTCAGTTTCCTTCACACGTGTGCGTTTCAGTGCCTGCCTGCCAGAGCACAGTGTCACCCCAGTGCAACTCATATCTGGTGTAACAGTAATGTAGATTTAAAAAAAAAAAAACTTTTTTGACTGTGTTAAATAATAGCAGTCAGTTTCCTTCACACGTGTTCGTTTCAGTGCCTGCCTGCCAGGGCACAGTGTCACCCCAGTGCAACTCATATCTTCTTTCACAAGTGTGCGTTTCAGTGCCTGCCTGCCAGGGCACAGTGTCACCCCAGTGCAACTCATATCTGGTGTAACAGTAGTGTATATTTAAAAAAAACAACACTTTTTTGACTGTGTTAAATAATAGCAGTCAGTTTCCTTCACACGTGTGCGTTTCAGTGCCTGCCTGCCAGGGCACAGTGTCACCCCAGTGCAACTCATATCTGGTGTAACAGTAGTGTAGATTTAAAAAAAACAACACTTTTTTGACTGTGTTAAATAATAGCAGTCAGTTTGCTTCACACGTGTGCCTTTCAGTGCCTGCCTGCCATGGCACAGTGTCACCCCAGTGCAACTCATATCTGGTGTAACAGTAGTGTAGATTTAAAAAAAAACAACACTTTTTTGACTGTGTTAAATAATAGCAGTCAGTTTGCTTCACACGTGTGCGTTTCAGTGCCTGCCTGCCAGGGCACAGTGTCACCCCAGTCAGTTTCCTTCACACAAAAAGGGGCAGTTTGCAGAGGCTTAGATACAAGATAATCACAGAGGTTAAAAGTATATTATTATAAATGTGTTAGTTGTGCAAAACTGGGAAATGGGTAATAAAGGGATTATCTATCTTTTAAAACAATAAAAATTCTGGTGTAGACTGTCCCTTTAAACGGGGAGTTTGGTCTGTCACTGTGAAGCGGGCGTAACCCTTACACTACCTGATCGATACAACATCATACCTGATGTTTTAAAGCACGTTATTCCAAACAATTTAGGAATGTTAGGTGATTTATGCCCTTTATGGATTAAAACTAGACTCTGCATCAACTATTTCTTGAAACTGTTGTAACAAATAGAGGTCCGGATATGTTCCTTTAAGAATTCACCTATGTTGTTCAACTTACCTGTACACACCCATCAAGGAAGGGGTGTGTTTGTGGAAATGTTTGGTAGTGGCGGCAATAAAAAGCCGGTTTTAAAACTGATTTGATATGCCTGATGAAACGGCCAGGAGGGCCGAGAAACGCGTAGCAATTTTAAACTTGTTTATATATGCCTGTCAACTATGTGCAATAAAAGTTTTAAGTTTATTTTAACCAACTTGAGCCTGGAGATTGATTGTGAGCATACCACTACCAGACAGTTCATTTATCGGAGAGCCGCAGCAACTGAAGATTAGCCGGAGAGAGCAAGCTGGCCAGCTCTGATTGCCAGTACGTTTCCACAAGCACACTGGTGTGCTGTGTTAAAGTGTGAGTACCCTGTGTACAAATCCTCTGAAGTGTGTGCTTCCCTTATCTCTATCGATACACACATTTGTGCGCCTCTCTTTTTGTCTTCGTTTTTCTGCATCAACTATGTAATTTTCCATGGGAGTTTTGCCATGGATCCCCCTCCGGCATGCCACAGTCCAGGTGTTAGTGCTCTTGAAACAACTTTTCCATCACTATTGTGGCCAGAAAGAGTCCCTGTAGGTTTTAAAATTTGCCTGCCTATTGAAGTCTATGGCGGTTTGCCCAGTTCGCCCGTTCGCGAACAGTTGCGGAAGTTCGCAAACGCCGTTCGCAAGCGCAAAATTTTAGGTTCGCGACATCACTATATGCTAATATTGCTTGCAACAAAGTAAGGTTGTTTAGTATCAATATGCATACACTTTTTAAGGGCATTAGTTTTGTTAGCAGTTTAGATTATTGTAGGATGTTATGGTATGATGATTATGTATCAAATGTTGAATATTCTGACTTCTATGTTGTGATGGGTTTGTAGCAACCTCTGTTAGGAGGATATCTTGCAAACAGGTGGATGTTTGAAATTTAAATCACAAAATAAAAAGCCCTATTTTTTCAAATAAAAAGAGTGCTGAATTCCCTTAATTTGGATATAAAGAAGATTATCAGTCTTATCCATATCTTTCTTTCAAGTTCTTATTCATAATTATTCTAAGGGTCTGCACCAGAATTTTCATTTACTTGGAATTTACATTAGGGGCTTTTTCAATATGATATAGAATGAATATATGTCCCTTTTATCATAGGTCTCTTATTCAGCTAACATTCAACATGATATCAAACATAAAAGTTCAACATTTTTTAATTGAATATATATTTCATCACAAAATATGTGCAGCATTACCATAACAAAGATGATGCAGAAAACTAAAACAAACTCGTTGAAAACGACACCTTCAATTAAAAAATTTTTCTCATGAAAGACTGTTTCCTACCGGTGCAAAACAACTTAAAACACTGGCTTCAATAGAAATAATAACACATTGGTGGTTCCGATTGATAGGATTGTTTGCCAAGATAGTAAGAACTAGTAAAAAAAATTTGATTTACGCATGCGTTTAGATCTGAGGAAGACAGGGCAAAAATCTTCAGAATTCAATTTGCGCATGCGTGAGAACAGGGAGAACAATGCGCAGGCATCAAAATATTTAAATCATGGATGATAATTTATGTGCAAAGTATTGCATTCAAGAACGTCCTTTCTAGTGGGACGGTTAATGTGACGTCACTATTAAAAATAAAATTTATATTTATAAGTTTATCGGAGCTTCGTTTTTAATGAACGGTAAGTGTAATGTATGATGATTACTATGTTTGATCTATTTGATTTTTTTTTTTTTTTAAAAACGATTTTGAACAAACTTTACCAATCCTTTGATGTAACATTTTTGTGCAAACACATTCTTAAATGGCACAATAAAATCATCATTAAACTTTCCTTGTTAAGACAGAGCATGTAATTTTAAAAAAACTACCCGTTTACTTCCGTTATCAATATTGCCTCATTCTATTGGTATCCTTTGTCCGAAGAGTAAATCTAGGTAGGCTCATAAGAGTTTAGGAGCGTGCATGTATTATTATTTGCTACAATGGTGAGTACTAAAGTCACATGCACGCTCCTGAGATCTTATGAGCCTACCTAGATTTACTCTTCAGCAAAGAATTCAGAGAAAACAAAGCAAATTTTACAATAAACGTAAATTGAATAGAAGTAAATCATAAATTTAATTTGACTATCCCTTTAACACACTTTAATTAATTGCTCTTTATTATGAAATATACATTTAATTTTTATTATTTTATTTATTTTTATTTGTAATATAATAATAATATTTTATTGAATATCAATTTTCATTTTATCAATGCTTACACCAGTCATAAGTAAAACCATTTTAATAAAGTAATTAGTGCTTAGGCAAGATACTCTTTAGGGTACATTAAGGGATAGAATGTGAGGTGCATTTCAATTTGAAATAGAAGCATTTTTACAATATACTTCCATTAATAAAAATGCAACTTTTAGAATGGAATCATACTATCTGGTCTCATTTCCATAGTTTTTCAAAGACTTTTGTCCCAAGCGTCAAGCTTTAAAGGGATAGAAAGGTCAAATTTGAAATGTGCATGGGTGTATTTCAATTTGAATTATACGCATTGTTGCAATATACTTCCATTAGCAAAAATGCTTCTTATAAAAGTTATTAATGTTTTTCTGTGGCATATGTACATATGTGAGGAGGGCCTGTGCATTCAAACACTACAGCTTCTCAGAGAGTCATAATCTGTGTGTATGACACAAATTAACTCTATGAGGCCTATTTATCAAGCTCCGTATGGATCTTGAGGGCCCATGTTTCTGGCGAGTCTTCAGACTCGCCAGAAACACAAGTTATGGAGCAGCGGTCTAAAGACTGCTGCTCCATAACCCTGTCCGCCTGCTCTGATGAGGAGGACAGGAATCGCCGGAATTCAACCTGATCGAGTACGATCAGGTTGATTGACACCCCCCTGCTGGTGGCCCATTGGCCGCAAGTCTGCAGGGGGTAGCGTTGCACCAGCAGCTCTTGTGAGCTGCTGGTGCAACGCTGAATACGGAGAGCGTATTGCTCTCCGCATTCAGCGATGTCTGTCGGACTTTATCCGCACTGTCAGATCAGGTCCGACAGACATATGATAATTCGGCCTCTTAGGAAGCAGTACCCACCACCACTAGCTATCTAAGCAGCCATGATGTTTAAATACTGGTGCACAGGCCCTGCACAGGATATGTGCGTTTGCCGCAGAAAAGCAATAATAACTTTTACTAGAAGCAAGTTTACACCCATGCACATTTCAATTTTGATCTTTCTATCCCTTTAAAGCTTGATGCTTAGGACAAAAGTCTATCACCTCGATTACAAGTTTATCGCTATAGAGGGTGCAAAATGAATGCAACAAAAGTTGCGTTATTTCACCGTCCATAGCGCTGCTATTTCGAGTTTTGAAAAAGCCGCCTTGTGCGTGTGATATGGTGGTGATAAGCTCCATACCGCACAAAATACAAGAGCTGCTTTAACGTGCTCATGCGCGCTTTCTTCATAGACATCAATGGGGAGAAAGTGTTAGAAAGAAAACCTAACACCTGCGTTTGCGGAATGAAAAAGCTCTGTAACGCAATCCCATTGATGTCTATGGGGAAAAAAAAGTTACGTTTAAACCTAACACCCAAACATAAACCCCATGTCTAAACACCCCTAATCTGCTGCCCCCGACACCGCCGACACCTAATTAACTTATTAACCCCTAATCTGCCGCTCCCGATATCGCCGCCACTACAATAAAGTTATTAACCCCTATTCCCCTGCACCCCAACATTGCCCACACTATAATAAAGATATTAACCTCTATTCCGCCGCTCCCCGACATCGCCGCCACTAAATAAAGTTATTAACCCCTAAACCTCTGATTTGAATAGCCAGTAGAATTTCAGTAGCTCTCATCCTATTGGCTGATTTAAACAGCCAATAGGATTTCAGTGGCTCTCATCCTATTGGCTGATTTGAATTTCCAAAATCAAATAAGCCAATAGGAATGCAAGGGACGCCAATTTGAAAAGGCTCCCTTGCATTGAAGATTCAGTATATGGAGGCGACCGTATGAAAAGGATGCTCCGCGCCAGATGGCTTCAGGATGGAGCCACTCCGCGCCGCCGGGATGAAGATATAAGATGCCGCCTGGATGAAGATAGAAGACGCTGCCTGGATGGGATCGTCGGGGGTTAGTGTTAGGTTTTTTTAAACTTTTTTGGGGTGGGGTTTTTTTTAGATTAGGGTTTTGGGCATTCTTAAAAGAGCTAAACGCCCTTTCAAGGGCAATGAAAAAAGTTGAACGCCCTTTTAAAAGCAATGCCCATACAAATGCCCTTTTCAGGGCAATGGATAGCTTAGGTTTTTTTTAGTTAGGTTTTTTTATTTTGGGGTGTTGTTTGGATGGTGGGTTTTACTGTTGGGGGGATCTTTCTATTTTTTTTACAGGGAAAAGAGCTGATTTCATTAGGGCAAAGCCCTTTAAAAGGCCCTTTTAAAGGCTATTGGTAGTTTATTGTAGGCTAGGGTTTTTTATTTTGGGGGGGCTTTTTTATTTTGATAGGGCTATTAGACTAGGTGTAATTGTTTTTATTTTGGATTTATTTTTTGTAATTTAGAGATTGCTATTTTTTGTAATTTAGTATTTTTTATTATTTGTACTTATAGATTTAATTTTTCTAGTAGGGTTAGTTTTTTTTTTAATGTGTAGTTATTTTAATTTTAGTATAATAGTAATTTTAGTTTAATTTATTGTTTACATTTAGTTTTTTTAAATTTCCCAGGTAAGTTTTTATTTATTTTAAGATAGGGATCTTGTAATTTTAATTTAAAGTTAGGGGGTTGTTAGGTTTAGGGGTTAGTAGTTTAATTTAGTTTTTGGCGATGTGGCGGGCTAGCGGTTTAGGGGTTAATAGGTTTATTTAGTGGTAGTGATGTGGGAGGCCAGAGATGTAGGGGTTTATAACTTTATTTTTGTTGGCGATGTCGGGGAGCGACAAAATAGGGGTAATATCTTTATTATAGTGTGGGCGATGTTGGGGTGTGGGGGAATAGGAGTTAATAACTTTAGTGTAGTGGCGACGATGTCAGGAAGCGGCAGAATAGGGGTTAATACATTTTATTAGTGGCAGCGATGTCGGGAGCAGCAGATTAGGGGTTAATAACTTTAAAATAGTGTTTGCAATGTGAGAGGGCCTTGGTTTAGGGGTTAATAGGTAGTTTATGGGGGTTAGTGTACTTTGTAACATTTTAGTTATGAGTTTTGTGTAACAGTTTTGTTGCGTAAAACTCATAACTACTGCTCTCAGATTGCGAAACAGATCGTGTTGGTATAGGCTGTAAAGCAAGCTTTTTAGCCTCACCGCAAAACTTGTAATGGCAGCGCTATGGAAATCCCATGCAAAAATGTCATTTTTTCGAGTGCGGGACTGACGTTGCGTTACAGGCTAAATGACTTGCGGTACAGTTATACCGACACGACTCGTAATGGCTGCATTGCTGTTTTAACTCTGAAATGGCCATTTTTTCAGCGTTAAAACACGAACGCAAAACTCGTAATCTAGGTGTTTGAGAAACTATCGGCTAGATTTAGAGTTTTGTCGGTAACGACCTGCGTAGCTAACGCTGGCTTTTTTCTGGCCGCACCTTTAAAATAACTCTGGTATTGAGAGTCCACAGAATGGCTGCTTTAACTCCTAACGCAGCCCCATTGTTTGCTATGGGGAAACACTTCCTACGTCTGCACCTAAGACCCTAACATGTACCCCGAGTCTAAACACCCCTAACCTTACACTTATTAACCCCTATTCTGCCGCCCCCGCCAATGCTGACCCCTGCATATTATTTTTAACCCCTAATCTGCCACTCTGTAAACCGCCGCTACTTACATTATCCCTATGTACCCCTAATCTGCTGCTCCTAACACCGCCGACCCCTATATTATATTTATTAACCCTTAATCTGCCCCCCACAACGTCGCCTCCACCTGCCTACATTTATTAACCCCTAAGCGGACCGCACCGCTATTATAATAAAGTTATTAAACCCTAATCCGCCTCACTAACCCTATAATAAATAGTATTAACCCCTAATCTGCCCTTCCTAACATCGCCGACACCTAATTTCAAACATTAACCCCTAATCTGCCGACTGGAGCTCACCGCTATTCTAATAAATGTATTAACCCCTAAAGCTAACACTAACACCCCCCTAAGTTAAATATAATTTAAATCTAACAAAATAAATTAACTCTTATTAACTCTTATTAAATAAATTATTCCTATTTAAAGCTAAATACTTACCTGTAAAATAAATCCTAATATAGCTACAATATAAATTATAATTATATTATAGCTATTTTAGGATTAATATTTATTTTACAGGTAACTTTGTAATTATTTTAACCAGGTACAATAGCTATTAAATAGTTAAGAACTATTTAATAGTTACCTAGTTAAAATAATTACAAAATTACCTGTAAAATAAATCCTAACCTAAGTTACAATTAAACCTAACACTACACTATCAATAAATTAATTAAATAAAATACCTACAATTACCTACAATTAAACCTAACACTACACTATCAATACTATCAATACATTAATTAAATACAATATCTACAAATAAATACAATGAAATAAACTATCTAAAGTACAAAAAATAAAAAAGAACTAAGTTACAAAAAATAAAAAAATATTTACAAACATCAGAAAAATATTACAACAATTTTAAACTAATTACACCTACTCTAAGCCCCCTAATAAAATAACAGAGACCCCCAAAATAAAAAAATGCCCTACCCTATTCTAAATTACAAAAGTTCAAAGCTCTTTTACCTTACCAGCCCTGAACAGGGCCCTATGCGGGGCATGCCCCAAAGAATTCAGCTCTTTTGCCTGTAAAAAAAACACATACAATACCCCCCCCAACATTACAACCCACCACCCACATACCCCTAATCTAACCCAAAACCCCCTTAAATAAACCTAACACTAAGCCCCTGAAGATCTTCCTACCTTATCTTCACCATACCAGGTTCACCGATCGATCCAGAAGAGCTCCTCCGATGTCTTGATCCAAGCCCAAGCGGGGGGCTGAGGATGTCCATGATCCGGCTGAAGTCTTCATCCAAGCAGGAGCTGAAGAGGTCCATGATCCGGCTGAAGTCTTCTATCAACGGCATCTTCAATCTTCTTTCTTCAGGAGCCATCATCTTCCAGCCGACACGGAACATCATCTTCTCCCGACGCCTACTCGCCGAATGACGGTTCCTTTAAATGACGTCATCCAAGATGGCGTCCCTCGAATTCCGATTGGCTGATAGGATTCCAATTGGAATCCAATCAGCCAATCAGATTGAGCTCGCATTCTATTGGCTGATCGGAACAGCCAATAGAATGCAAGCTCAATCTGATTGGCTGATTGGATCAGCCAATCGGATTGAACTTGATTCTGATTGGCTGATTCCATCAGCCAATCAGAATATTCCTACCTTAAATCCGATTGGCTGATAGAATCCTATCAGCCAATCGGAATTCGAGGGACGCCATCTTGGATGACGTCATTTAAAGGAACCGTCATTCGGCGAGTAGGCGTCGGGAGAAGAGGATGTTCCGCTGGAAGATGATGGCTCCCGAAGAAAGAAGATTGAAGATGCCGTTGATAGAAGACTTCAGCCGGATCATGGACCTCTTCAGCTCCCGCTTGGATGAAGACTTCAGCCGGATCATGGACCTCTTCAGCTCCCGCTTGGATGATGACTTCAGCCGGATCATGGACCTCTTCAGCCCCCCGCTTGGGCTTGGATCAGGACATCGGAGGAGCTCTTCTGGATCGATCGGTGAACCTGGTATGGTGAAGATAAGGTAGGAAGATCTTCAGGGGCTTAGTGTTAGGTTTATTTAAGGGGGGTTTGGGTTAGATTAGGGGTATGTGGGTGGTGGGTTGTAATGTTGGGGGGGGGGTATTGTATGTGGTTTTTTTACAGGCAAAAGAGCTGAATTCTTTGGGGCATGCCCCGCAAAGGGCCCTGTTCAGGGCTGGTAAGGTAAAAGAGCTTTGAACTTTAGTAATTTAGAATAGGGAAGGGCATTTTTTTATTTTGGGGGTCTTTGTTATTTTATTAGGGGGCTTAGAGTAGGTGTAATTAGTTTAAAATTGTTGTAATATTTTTCTGATGTTTGTAAATATTTTTTTATTTTTTGTAATTTAGTTCTTTTTTATTTTTTGTACTTTAGTTAGTTTATTTCATTGTAGTTATTTGTAAATATTGTATTTAATTAATTTATTGATAGTGTAGTGCTAGGTTTAATTGTAGGTAATTGTAGGTATTTTATTTAATTAATTTATTGATAGTGTAGTGTTAGGTTTAATTGTAACTTAGGTTAGGATTTATTTTACAGGTAATTTTGTAATTATTTTAACTATTTTAGCTATTGTACCTGGTTAAAATAAATACAAAGTTACCTGTAAAATAAATATAAATCCTAAAATAGCTATAATATAAATATAATTTATATTGTAGCTATATTAGGATTTATTTTACAGGTAAGTATTTAGCTTATAATAGGAATAATTTATTTAATAAGAGTTAATTTATTTCGTTAGATTTAAATTGTATTTAACTTAAGGGGGTGTTAATGTTAGGGTTAGACTTAGCTTTAGGGGTTAATACATTTATTAGAATAGCAGTGAGCTCCAGTCGGCAGATTAGGGGTTAATGTTTGAAGTTAGGTGTCGGCGATGTTAGGGAGGGCAGATTAGGGGTTAATACTATTTATTATAGGGTTAGTGAGGCGGATTAGGGGTTAATAACTTTATTATAATAGCGGTGCGGTCCGCTCGGCAGATTAGGGGTTAATAAGTGTAGGCAGGTGGAAGCGACGTTGTGGGGGGCAGATTTGGGGTTAATAAATATAATATAGGGGTCGGCGGTGTTAGGGGCAGCAGATTAGGGGTACATAAGGATAACGTAAGTAGCGGCGCTTTGCGGTCGGCAGATTAGGGGTTAATTATTGTAGGTAGCTGGTGGCGACGTTGTGGGGGGCAGGTTAGGGGTTAATAAATATAATATAGGGGTCGGCGGTGTTAGGGGCAGCAGATTAGGGGTACATAAATATAACGTAGGTGGCCGTCGGCAGATTAGGGGTTAAAAAAATGTAATCGAGTGGCGGCGATGTGGGGGGACCTCGGTTTAGGGGTACATAGGTAGTTTATGGGTGTTAGTGTACTGTAGAGCACAGTAGTTAAGAGCTTTATGAACGGGCGTTAGCCCAGAAAGCTCTTAACTACTGACTTTTTTCTGCGGCTGGAGTTTTGTCGTTAGATTTCTAACGCTCACTTCAGACACGACTCTAAATACCGGAGTTAGGAAGATCCCATTGAAAAGATAGGATACGCAATTGACGTAAGGGGATCTGCGGTATGGAAAAGTCGCGGCTGAAAAGTGAGCGTTAGACCCTTTCCTGACTAACTCCAAATACCGGCGGTAGCCTAAAACAAGCTTTAGGAGCCTCTAACGCTGGTTTTCACGGCTACCGCCAAACTCTAAATCTAGGCCTATGAAAATTCCATTCTAAAAGTTGTGGAAAAAATAGTGTAGTTCTTACATTAACCATCTGGGACTTTTAGGAGGCCAGATTTTAAAGATATTTCAGTTGGTGTGTTTATTAAAGGGGCATTAAATCTACTGAAATTGTTACTTTTCAGCTCATTTACAACCATCATTAATGACCTCCTCAAAATACATTTTTTAACCTAAGATAAGGTAGTTACGAAACAGTGATACCCCTTAATAATATGAAACTAAAATGCTAAACTTACCTTATTTTTTTTTAAAAACACTCATATCTGTATATATTTCAGAGACTAATCTTAATTTGAATACATCATTGTGTCTGGCATTTTTAAGGGTTTATAGTGTCCCTTTTAACTTATTGGGGCATGTTTATCAAGCTCCGTAATGGAGCTTGAAGCCCCGTGTTTCTAAAGACTGCTGCTCCATAATCTGCCCGTCTGCTTTGAGGAGGCGGACAGAACTCGCAAGAAATCAACCCGGTCCAATACGATCCGGTTGATTGACACCCCCTGCTAGCGGCCGATTGGCCGCGAATCTGCAGGGGACAGCATTGCACCAGCAGTTCACAAGAACTGCTGGTGCAATGATAAATGCCGATGGTAGACATAATCCGCAATATCGGATCATATCCGTCCGCACCTTGTTAAATAGGCTTCATTGGCTTTGAATGGTTTAACGGATGAGGAGAAGTCAAAACACAAAGGGACTATTCTCTCAAAATAATATATTGTGGACAGGAAAGCACTTCAACATGCTGAAAATATTTGCCTTAATTTTTTTCAACATATTATAATTTTTAATATGAAAATGATTGAAGAGACATAAAACACAACACATTTATCAAAATTTCTTTGTTCCCTTGGTATCCCCTGTTAAAAAGAAGGGAAGTAAAAATCAGGAGTATGCACGTGTCTGGAGTACTATATAGCAGCATAATGTTATACATTTACAAGAGCTCCAGATACCCAACTAGGTATCTTTTCAACAAAGAATAAGACATGAACAAAGTAAATTTGATAACAGAAGCAAACTGGAAACTTATTTTTAAATTGTATGCTCTGTCTGAATCACAAAACAAAATTTGGAGGTTTCAGATCCCTTTCAAGTATCTATATTTGCATTGGCTGCTAACGGCAGACATCTACAGCTGTATTGGTGAACAGGGGCACATATACATAAGAATAAAAAGGAAAAAAATATTTTATTTAAAGGGACACCAAACCCAAATTTCTTCTTTCATGATTCAAATAGAGAATGCAACTCCAAGCAACTTTCCAATTCACTGCTACCACCAGTTTTTCTCCATTCTCCTGCCACATCCTTGTGAAAAAGCAGGAATCCAAGCCAAGGAGCCGACCAATCCCCGGCTCAGCACCCGGGTTGCGCCCGCCGACTGGTGGCTAAATGTAGTCATCAATCAGCAAGCGCCATCCAGAGTCCGAACCAAAAATGGTCTGACTGCCAAGCTTATATTCCTGCCTTCTCAAATGAAGACAGCAAGAGAACGAAGAAAAACCGACACTAAGCAAACCATTTTAAACAACTTTCCATTGACTTATATTATCTCATTTGCTTTGTTCTCTTTGCATCCTTAGTTAAAAAGCATACCTAGGTAGGCTCAGGAGCTGCTGATTGGTGGTTGCACATATGTGCCTTGTGTTATTGGCTCATACATGTGCATTGCTTTTTCTTCAACAGAGCATACCAAGGCCTAGATTTAGAGTTCGGCGGTAGCCGTCAAAACCAGCGTTTGAGGCTCCTAACGCTGGTTTTGGCCGCCCGCTGGTATTTGGAGTCAGTGATTAAAGGGTCTAACGCTCACTTTACAGCCGCGACTTTTCCATACCGCAGATCCCCCTACGCCATTTGCGTATCCTATCTTTTCAATGGGATCTTTCTAACGCCGGTATTTAGAGTCGTTTCTGAAGTGAGCGTTAGAGCTCTAACGACAAGATTCCAGCCGCCTGAAAAAAGCAGGAGTTAAGAGCTTTCTGGCTAACGCCGGTTTATAAAGCTCTTAACTACTGTACCCTAAAGTACACTAACACCCATAAACTACCTATGTACCCCTAAACCGAGGTCCCCCCACATCGCCGCCACTCGATTAAAATTTTTAACCCCTAATCTGCCGACCGCCACCTACGTTATACTTATGTACCCCTAATCTGCTGCCCCTAACCCCGCCGACCCCTATATTATATTTATTAACCCCTAACTTGCCCCACACAACGTCGCCGCAAGCTACTTAAAATAATTAACCCCTAATCTTCCGACCGCAAATCGCCGCCACCTACGTTATCCCTATGTACCCCTAATCTTCTGCCCCTAACATCGCCGACCCCTATGTTATATTTATTAACCCCTAATCTGCCCCCCACAACGTCGCCGACACCTACCTACACTTATTAACCCCTAATCTGCCGAGCGGACCTGAGCGCTACTATAATAAAGTTATTAACCCCTAATCCGCCTCACTAACCCTATCATAAATAGTATTAACCCCTAATCTGCCCTCCCTAACATCGCCGACACCTACCTTCAATTATTAACCCCTAATCTGCCGACCGGAGCTCACCGCTATTCTAATAAATGTATTAACCCCTAAAGCTAAGTCTAACCCTAACACTAACACCCCCCTAAGTTATATATAATTTTTATCTAACGAAATAAATTAACTCTTATTAAATAAATGATTCCTATTTAAAGCTAAATACTTACCTGTAAAATAAATCCTAATATAGCTACAATATAAATTACATTTATATTATAGCTATTTTAGGATTAATATTTATTTTACAGGTAACTTTGTATTTATTTTAACCAGGTACAATAGCTATTAAATAGTTAAGAACTATTTAATAGTTACCTAGTTAAAATAATAACAAATTTACCTGTAAAATAAATCCTAACCTAAGATATAATTAAACCTAACACTACCCTATCAATAAAATAATTAAATAAACTACCTACAATTACCTACAATTAACCTAACACTACACTATCAATAAATTAATTAAACACAATTGCTACAAATAAATACAATTAAATAAACTATCTAAAGTACAAAAAATAAAAAAGAACTAAGTTACAGAAAATAAAAAAATATTTACAAACATAAGAAAAATATTACAACAATTTTAAACTAATTACACCTACTCTAAGCCCCCTAATAAAATAACAAAGACCCCCAAAATAAAAAATTCCCTACCCTATTCTAAATTTAAAAAGTTACAAGCTCTTTTACCTTACCAGCCCTGAACAGGGCCCTTTGCGGGGCATGCCCCAAGAAGTTCAGCTCTTTTGCCTGTAAAAGAAAACATACAATACCCCCCCCCCCCAACATTACAACCCACCACCCACATACCCCTAATCTAACCCAAACCCCCCTTAAATAAACCTAACACTAAGCCCCTGATGATCTTCCTACCTTGTCTTCACCATGCCAGGTTCACCGATCCGTCCTGGCTCCAAGATCTTCATCCAACCCAAGCGGGGGTTGGCGATCCATAATCCGGTGCTCCAAAGTCTTCCTCCTATCCGGCAAGAAGAGGACATCCGGACCGGCAAACATCTTCTCCAAGCGGCATCTTCTATGTTCTTCCATCCGATGACGACCGGCTCCATCTTGAAGACCTCCAGCGCGGATCCATCCTCTTCTTCCGACGACTAGACGACGAATGACGGTTCCTTTAAGGGACGTCATCCAAGATGGCGTCCCTCGAATTCCGATTGGCTGATAGGATTCTATCAGCCAATCGGAATTAAGGTAGGAATTTTCTGATTGGCTGATGGAATCAGCCAATCAGAATCAAGTTCAATCCGATTGGCTGATCCAATCAGCCAATCAGATTGAGCTCGCATTCTATTGGCTGTTCCGATCAGCCAATAGAATGCGAGCTCAATCTGATTGGCTGATTGGATCAGCCAATCGGATTGAACTTGATTCTGATTGGCTGATTCCATCAGCCAATCAGAAAATTCCTACCTTAATTCCGATTGGCTGATAGAATCCTATCAGCCAATCGGAATTCGAGGGACGCCATCTTGGATGACGTCCCTTAAAGGAACCGTCATTCGTCGTCTAGTCGTCGGAAGAAGAGGATGGATCCGCGCTGGAGGTCTTCAAGATGGAGCCGGTCGTCATCGGATGGAAGAACATAGAAGATGCCGCTTGGAGAAGATGTTTGCCGGTCCGGATGTCCTCTTCTTGCCGGATAGGAGGAAGACTTTGGAGCACCGGATTATGGATCGCCAACCCCCGCTTGGGTTGGATGAAGATCTTGGAGCCAGGACGGATCGGTGAACCTGGCATGGTGAAGACAAGGTAGGAAGATCATCAGGGGCTTAGTGTTAGGTTTATTTAAGGGGGGTTTGGGTTAGATTAGGGGTATGTGGGTGGTGGGTTGTAATGTTGGGGGGGGGGTATTGTATGTTTTTTTTTACAGGCAAAAGAGCTGAAATTCTTGGGGCATGCCCCGCAAAGGGCCCTGTTCAGGGCTGGTAAGGTAAAAGAGCTTGTAATTTTTGTATTTTAGAATAGGGTAGGGAATTTTTTATTTTGGGGGTCTTTGTTATTTTATTAGGGGGCTTAGAGTAGGTGTAATTAGTTTAAAATTGTTGTAATATTTTTCTTATGTTTGTAAATATTTTTTTATTTTCTGTAACTTAGTTCTTTTTTATTTTTTGTACTTTAGATAGTTTATTTAATTGTATTTATTTGTAGCAATTGTGTTTAATTAATTTATTGATAGCGTAGTGTTAGGTTAATTGTAGGTAATTGTAGGTAGTTTATTTAATTATTTTATTGATAGGGTAGTGTTAGGTTTAATTATAACTTAGGTTAGGATTTATTTTACAGGTAAATTTGTTATTATTTTAACTAGGTAACTATTAAATAGTTCTTAACTATTTAATAGCTATTGTACCTGGTTAAAATAAATACAAAGTTACCTGTAAAATAAATATTAATCCTAAAATAGCTATAATATAAATGTAATTTATATTGTAGCTATATTAGGATTTATTTTACAGGTAAGTATTTAGCTTTAAATAGGAATCATTTATTTAATAAGAGTTAATTTATTTCGTTAGATAAAAATTATATTTAACTTAGGGGGGTGTTAGTGTTAGGGTTAGACTTAGCTTTAGGGGTTAATACATTTATTAGAATAGCGGTGAGCTCCGGTCGGCAGATTAGGGGTTAATAATTGAAGGTAGGTGTCGGCGATGTTAGGGAGGGCAGATTAGGGGTTAATACTATTTATGATAGGGTTAGTGAGGCGGATTAGGGGTTAATAACTTTATTATAGTAGCGCTCAGGTCCGGTCGGCAGATTAGGGGTTAATAAGTGTAGGTAGGTGTCGGCGACGTTGTGGGGGGCAGATTAGGGGTTAATAAATATAACATAGGGGTCGGCGATGTTAGGGCAGCAGATTAGGGGTACATAGGGATAACGTAGGTGGCGGCGGTTTACGGAGCGGCAGATTAGGGGTTAAAAGTGTAATGCAGGGGTCAGCGATAGCGGGGGCGGCAGATTAGGGGTTAATAAGTGTAAGGCTAGGGGTGTTTAGACTCGGGGTACATGTTAGAGTGTTAGGTGCAGACGTAGGAAGTGTTTCCCCATAGGAAACAATGGGGCTGCGTTAGGAGCTGAACGCTGCTTTTTTGCAGGTGTTAGGTTTTTTTTCAGCTCAAACAGCCCCATTGTTTCCTATGGGAGAATCGTGCACGAGCACGTTTTTGAGGCCGGCCGCGTCCGTAAGCAACTCTGGTATCGAGAGTTGTATTTGCGGTAAAAATGCTCTACGCTCCTTTTTTGGAGCCTAACGCAGCATTTGTTTGAACTCTCGATACCAGAGTTAAATTTATGGTGCGGCCAGAAAAAAACCTGCGGAGCGTTAACAGCCCTTTTACCGCCAAACTCCAAATCTAGCCGCAAGAGAATAAATCTGATTAGATAATAAAGGGAAATTGGAAAGTTGTTTAAAATTGTATTCCATAGGAAAATAATGAAAGAGAAATTTTGGATTTCATGTCCCATTAAGTTAAACATTAAAAAAAATAATAATATATAAATTGAAACTAATAAAACAGTTATATATTTTATACCAATTCAAACTAGTTGTTAAAGACAATTCTCAAAACTCTATTGGTGGAGACTGGTTGGTGATTGGTCTATGGTTTATTTGGGACAGGAACAGATACATAAATAACTACATGATTTCTCACTTTTCATTTAAAAGATCAATTTCTTAGATAATTTGCAAAAAAACTAAACAAAACATTTGTTTGGGCATTATCATTTCTCATGTTTGACCCCATAGAATAGGAAACATCAATTTTGTTTGCATTTACACTTATCACATTATGCACCACCACACTTAACTGTTTGTGTAGCATCCATATAACTATTGCAGCTTTGATTTGGCTATTATAATGTCTACCATGATGTGATTCCTAATTGTAATCTTTATTCTGCATTTACCTTTACCAATACTCAAATGATCATCGGTAGGTCACAAGACCACTGAAGATTTGCATTAAAATTGACCCCATCATTTTTTAATCTAGAGCTACTAAAACATTTCACTAGGATTTACCCTGCTTACTCACAGACTTCTTGCTTTGGGCCTGATAATCAAAGAATTCTCCAGCTTGGAGAGAAATTGAAGTGCAGACTTCACAGGGGCTGAACTCACTCAATTCTCACAAGAAAAAAGGCAGAACACTCCAGCACTGTGAGATCTCATCTAATTTCTATATATGAAGGAGAGATGAGAACTGCACAATATGAGAGTTTTGTTACACTTTAGTATTTTATATTACTTTATAATTCAGTTTGGGTCTTTCAGTATTATTACGTTTAAGCTTTGTACTTTCTATTTTAATACATTTATATGTTGATCCAACAGTGATTTTACAAGTTCTGATTTTTTTTTGAAAGTTTTTGTGTTACTTTAACAAATTAGGATCATACTTTTGTATATTTCTGTGTATCTTTTCCAAATTTCATTGCACTCTGTATTTGAACAATTGTAAATTAAAACTTACAGTTTATGAAAGAGGGAGGGAAAGGATAGTTCCCTGGGCTGTTCAGGGTAGTTCCCTGGGTACGTCTGAAGCTCTCTCACAAGTATTGTGAAATGACATAAGCATTTTAAACAAACTAGTCTCGCCAGCTGTATAGTTTGCTCAAAATTCAGAATACACTTATTTATTTCCTAAGATATGGAGAGTCCACAAAGTCATTCAATTACTAGTGGGGATATCACTCCTGGCCAGCAGGAGGAGGCTGTTAAGTGCCACTCCCCTACCCATAACCCCCAGTCATTCTCTTTGCCTCTGTCAATGGAGGAGGTGAAGTTTGGTGTCTGAAGTAATTAATTCCTTTTTCGGGTACTTTCCCCTGCAAGCAAGGATTTGGGTTTAGCTGAGTCCACGTCAATCTCTTCAATAGAGTAGTGGTGGCTTTTAAGCAGTTAGGAAGTTGTGAGGTAGTCCTTGCTTTGTTTCCCAACACATTGCTGCCCACGGTACAGAAAGCCAGAGTTGGTTACTCTGTTCTTTCTTTTTCTACAGGTCTCTGTAAGGAGTATGTGTCCTTTCACGCCTTGTAAACTGTCTTCTTGCTCGACAGCTAGTCTGCAGGTAAGTGCTTTTGTCTTCAAGGTCTTGGAGACTTGTTCTTTAGAAGAATATGTCATATGAAGTAGATGGGGACATTTTTAAAATCCTTTATACAGGATTTTCTTTGGCAATGGGCAGTCACATTATGTATGTTAAGACATTGGCATCTATTTATAAAGCTGTCAACTTACCTGCATTCGACGGCACCAATGCGATTGCCTAAGATCGCCTAACATCGCTGCCGAGGACTTGAATACGTTCTCCAAAATTCTAAAAAAAGCTGTCAAAAAGCTGCGCACCAAGTATGGAGCGATGAGCAGCCAACTGTAGTTAACTAACAGTCATCAATCTCGCTGCTCTTCAGCTTTTTCACAGCTTTATTGGTACCCTGTCACTAAACACCCACACTATACTATACTGTTTTACCCCCTAAACCACCGCTCCCGGAGCCCACCACCACTCTAATAAATGTATTAACCCCTAAACCGCCACTCACGGACCCCGACACAACTAAGTAAAGTGTTTAACCCCTAAACCGCCGTTCCCGGAGCCCACCACCACCTACATTATATTTATTAACCCCTAATCTTCCCCCCCTACACTGCCGCCACCTACATTCTACTTATTAACCTCTAATCTGCCCCCCCTACACCGCAGCCACCTACATTATATTTATTAACCCCTAATCTGAACCCCCTACACCGCTGCCACTATATTAAATTTATTAACCCCTAAACCTAAGTGTAACCCTAACCCCCCCTAACTTAAATAAAATTTAAATAAATATAAATAAATATTTCTATCATTAACTAAAAAATTCCTATTTAAAACTAAATTCTTACATATAAAATAAACCCTAACGGCTAGATTTAGAGTTTTGTCAGTAACAACCCGCGTAGCTAACGCTGGCTTTTTTCTGGCCGCATCTTTAAAATAACTCTGGTATTGAGAGTCCACAGAATGGCTGCGTTAGGCTCCAAAAAAGGAGCGTAGAACATATTTAACGCAACTTCAACTCTCAATACCAGAGTTGCTTACGGACGCGGCCAGCCTCAAAAACGTGCTCGTGCACGATTCCCCCTTCGGAAACAATGGGGCTGTTTGAGCTGAAAAAAAAAACCTAACACCTGCAAAAAAGCCGCGTTCAGCTCCTAACGCAGCCCCATTGTTTGCTATGGGGAAACACTTCCTACGTCTGCACCTAACACTCTAACATGTACCCCGAGTCTAAACACCCCTAACCTTACACTTATTAACCCCTATTCTGCCGCCCCCGCTATCGCTGACCCCTGCATATTTTTTTAACCCCTAATCTGCCGCTCCGTAAACCGCCGCTACTTACATTATCCCTATGTACCCCTAATCTGCTGCTCCTAAAACCGCCGACCCCTATATTATATTTATTAACCCCTAATCTGCCCCCCACAACGTCGCCTCCACCTGCCTACACTTATTAACCCCTAATCTGCCGAGCGGACCGCACCGCTATTATTATAAAGTTATTAACCCCTAATCCGCCTCACTAACCCTATAATAAATAGTATTAACCCCTAATCTGCCCTCCCTAACATCGCCGACACCTAACTTCAATTATTAACCCCTAATCTGCCGACTGGAGCTCACCGCTATTCTAATAAATGTATTAACCCCTAAAGCTAAGGCTAACCCTAACACTAACACCCCCCTAAATTAAATATAATTTTAATCTAACGAAATAAATTAACTCTTCTTAAATAAATTATTCATATTTAAAGCTAAATACTTACCTGTAAAATAAATCCTAATATAGCTACAATATAAATTATATTTATATTATAGCTATTTTAGGATTAATATTTATTTTACAGGTAACTTTGTATTTATTTTAACCAGGTACAATAGCTATTAAATAGTTAAGAACTATTTAATAGCTAAAATAGTTAAAATAATTACAAATTTACCTGTAAAATAAATCCTAACCTAAGTTACAATTAAATCTAACACTACACTATCAATAAATAAATTAAATAAAATACCTATAATTATCTACAATTAAACCTAACACTACACTATCAATAAATAAATTAAATACAATTCCTACAAATAAATACAATGAAATAAACTAACTAAAGTACAAAAAATAAAAAAGAACTAAGTTACAAAAAATAAAAAAATATTTACAAACATTAGAAATATATTACAACAATTTTAAACTAATTACACCTACTCTAAGCCCCCTAATAAAATAACAAAGCCTGCCAAAATAAAAAAAATGCCCTACCCTATTCTAAATTACTAAAGTTCAAAGCTCTTTTACCTTACCAGCCCTGAACAGGGCCCTTTAGGGGGAAATGCCCCAAGAAGTTCAGCTCTTTTGCCTGTAAAAAAAAACATACAATACCCCCCAAACATTACAACCCACCACCCACATACCCCTAATCTAACCCAAACCCCCCTTAAAAAAACCTAACACTAAGCCCCTGAAGATCTCCCCACCTTGAGTCGTCTTCACCCAGCCGAGCCAAATTCTTCATCCAAGCGGAGCAAGAAGAGGTCCTCCATCCGGTAGAAGTCTTCATCCAAGCGGGGCAGAAGAGGTCTTCCATCCGATTGAAGTGTTCATCCAAGCGGCATCTTCTATCGTCATCCATCCGGAGCGGAGCGGCAGCATCCTGAAGACATCCGACGCAGAACATCCATCCTGGCCGACGACTGAACGACGAATGACGGTTCCTTTAAATGACGTCATCCAAGATGGCGTCCCTGAATTCCGATTGGCTGATAGGATTCTATCAGCCAATCGGAATTAAGGTAGGAATATTCTGATTGGCTGATGGAGTCAGCCAATCAGAATCAAGTTCAATCCGATTGGCTGATCCAATCAGCCAATCAGATTGAGCTCGCATTCTATTGGCTGATCGGAACAGATAGGGGGGGCAGATTAGGTGGGCAGATTAGGTGTTAGTAAATATAATGTAGGTGGCGGTGGGCTCTGGGATCTGCAGTTTAGGGTTTAATACGTTTCTTAGAGTGGCGGTGGGCTCCGGGAGCGGCGGTTTAAGGGTTAATAAGTATAATGTAGGTGGCGGAGGTGTAGGGTGGGAAGATTAGGGGTGTTTAGACTCGGGGTACATGTTAGGGTGTTAGGTGTAAATGTTCCCTCAGGAATCAATGGGATATCGGGCAGCAGCGAACATGAACTTTCACTGCTTTCAGACTCCCATTGATTCCTATGGCATCCGCCACCTCCAGGGCGGCGGATTGAAAACCAGGTACGCTGGGCCGGAATAGTGCCGAGCGTACCTGGTAGACATTTGATACCTAGCAAAAGTAGTCAGATTGTGCCGAATTTGCATTCGGAACATCTGTAGTGATGTAAGCATCGATCTGTGTTGGACTGAGTCTGGCGGATCGTATGTTATATCACAAAATTCTACTTTTACCAGTCTGTAGGGTTTGATAACTAAGGGGATCAGGCTCGCCACAAATACGCTGTGGAATTCCAGCGTATTTGCGGTTGAAGGCTTGATAAATAGATGCCTAGGAGGCCGAATTATCAAATGTCTGTCGGACCTGATCTGACAGTGCAGATCAGGTTCGACAGACATCGATGAATGCAGAGAGCAATACGCTCTCCGTATTCAGCATTACACTAGCAGCTCACAAGAGCTGCTGGTGCAACGTCACCCCCTGCAGACTCGCGGCCAATCAGCCGCCAGCAGGGAGGTGTCAATCAACCCGATCATACTCAATCAGGTTGAATTGTGGCAATTCCTGTCCTCCTGCTCAGAGCAGGTGGACAGGGTTATGGAGCAGCGGTCTTTAGACCTCTACTCCATAACTTGTGTTTCTGGCGAGCCTGCAGGCTCACCAGAAACACAGGGCCTCAAGCTCCATTCGGAGCTTGATAGATAGGCCCCTAGAAGTTAATCTTCCCTTTATTGGGACGTTTTTCCTTTTTGGGCTAATTTTGTTGAAACACTTTATTAGTATGTGTGGGGCTTATGTTTTATACAGGGATTTATGTATACACAAATTTGGCAGTTGATTTTCTTTGCTTGCTTTGCTAGAACAGGCTAACTGACTGCTTGAGCATTTGTGTAAATTAAGCTCCGGTGTTGTAGGCAGAGGAAAACGCGTGCATTTTACTTTCTGCGTAGTTTCCTCTCTTTGCCGGTCATTTGACTTCTCTCTGTTGTTGGATATTCATGGAGTGGAGCGGCATCATTGAATTTCAGTCTCTTCAGTGTCAATCTACTTTATGGCCATTTTAGAGACTTCTGTTAGCCATAATTGTTTATAAGTGCTATGGTATGTATGTATGTATTGGGTACTTGTAAAGCGCTGCTAATCACCCGTAAAGGTCTCAAGGCGCTGCTCATTTTATCGACCTCGGAAGGATGAAAGGCTGAGTGGACCTCAACGGGGATCGAACCTGCAACCCTTGGGTTGCTACAGAGCTCAGCCACAGTCCCTTAGCATGCTGCCTGGCCTGCACGGTAAGGCACCTCAGCATGTCTGAGGTGTAGGGGGCCTGATTGGTTTATTATTTTAAATAATTTTTGCATAACGTTTAGCGGCTGTGGTATTAAAAATTCTTAAAGTGACAGTGTATTTAAAAAAATTATACAATTTGGGGATTTTTTTTATTTAGTATTATGGACGTGGACCAAGACTCTGTGTCTTTTGAAAAATGCTTGTTATGGCTTGAGGCACAAATTGTTTTGCATCCTGTGCTACATGCTTAGCTAGAACACTTCAATTTAAAGATAAATTGTTGCCCTCTGAGCTCCATGTCTCTCAGGATGATGCTGTACAGGCAATGCCACAGCTTTCTCCTCAAACATTCAAAGCCTCTATTGTGTCACATACAGTGCCTTGCAGTTCCTCTCAGCCTCCGAGAGTTTATTTGCCTGCAGATTTTGCTGCCCAGGTATCTTCTGCTGTATCTGCTGCATTATCTGCTTTTCCTATGCTGGGAAAACGCAAGAGCAAAATTAGACATTCAGATAGTAAGGTTTCTGTTCCACCTACTGCTACGCAGGTTGCGCTCCCTCATAAGTCTGATGAGGAGGATACGTCGGTAGCCTCTGAGGGTGAAATCTCAGATTCAGGCAGTATTATTCCTTCTGCAAAAGGTGAAGAACAAAACGGCAGGAGCACCAGGCAGGTCCAATGATAAAAAGTAACTTTTATTTTTAGCTTACAGCAGCTTCATTTAAAAACGATTGATACACAGTTCACAACATCACTTGACAGGTTAGAGCAGAGTTCCTGCTTATGCGTTTCGGCGATAGCTGTACTCAGAGGCTATGAGTACGGCTATCGCCGAAAACACGTAAGCAGGAACTCTGCTCTAACCTGTCAAGTGATGTTGTGAACTGTGTATCAATCGTTTTTAATTGAAGCTACTGTAAGCTAAAAATAAAAGTTACTTTTTATCATTGTACTTGCCTGGTACTCCTGCCATTTTATTCTTCACCTTTTGCATTTGGATCTGGGGGAGAGAGAGAGCACAGGTGTTCGAAGGTCTGGATCAGACCCTGGGGATCTTTGTAGCTGTATCCTTTCAAGCAAGCTACGAGTGGCAGGTGAAGCGGTAGAAAAGTGCACTGATGATGTCATTAACTGCTGCCTGTGTTTGAGGAGGGAGCAGAGACAAGTTGGAGGTAGCGGTTTCTGCAAGCAACCCATGAGAGGACAAGCAGACCACAAAAGACACAGCTCCTGTGGACCAACGTGGCATCTGACAAGGTACCACAGTGCTCTCCCCGCAGCCTATCGGTAAGGCTTAAAAGCAGTATATGCATACATCTCTACAAGTGAGAGGTATTACAGTTTACCTGTGTATTGCCTGCCTGAATCTGCTGATAATTGTTTATGTGACAGTTATGCTAAATAATGGTTATCAGCATTTGGATAATGCCAATAAATGGATGATAAGCACCCAGGTTGTTTACAATTTTCATATTCCTTCTGGTGCTAAAACTTTCTCTTTTGTGTAACTTTGAGTATTATTCCTTCATCTGATACTGAAGAAGTAAACTTCAGATTTAAGCTTGAACATCTCCGTGTACTATTAAAGGAGGTATTGGCTACTTTGGATGACTCTGATACTTCTGTCGTTGTCAACCCTAGGAAGTCTAGTAAACTTAATAAATACTTTGATGTTTCTCTGTGGAAGTGTTTCCTGTTCCAGACCATGTGATGGAGATTTTTAACACGAATGGGAGAAGCCAGGGATACCTTTCCCCCCGTCTCCCGTCTTTAAAAAGATGTTTCCTGTTGCTGACTCCATTAAAGATTCATGGCGCATGGTGCCTAAAGTAGAAGGGGCTATTTCTACTCTGGCTAAGAGAACTACAATCCCTCTAGAGGATATCTGCTCCTTTAAGGATCCCGTGGACAAAAAGCTTGAGGGTTATTTAAAAAAGATGTATGTTCATCAAGGTCTTTAATGGCAACCTGCAGTTTGTATTGCCACAGTAGCAGGTGTGGCATATTATTGGTGCAACGCCTTGTCTGAATCAATTTTAGTAGAGACTCCATTGGAGGAGATCCAAGATAGGATTAAGGCTCTTAAACTAGCCAATTCCTTTATTTCTGATGCTAACATGCAAGTTATTAGACTGGGAGCCAAGATGTCTGGCTTCACTGTCTTAGCCCGCAGGGCTTTGTGGCTAAAATCTTGATCAGCTGATGTTACCTCCAAGTCCAAGCTTCTGGAGCTTCCTTACAAGGGTAAGACCTTGTTTGGACCTGGTCTGGCAGAAATAATTTCTGTTTTTATTGGTAGAAAAGGGTCTTTTCTACCACAAGACAAGAAGAACAGACCTAAAGGAAGTCAAAGTAATTTTCGTTCCTTTCGTAACTTCAAAGGTCAAAAGTCTTCCTCTCACTCTTCCAAGCAGGAACAGTCCAAGTCTTCTTGGAAGCCCAATCAATCTTGGAATAAGGGGAAGCAATCAAAGACACCCTCAGCTGAGTGTAAGTTAGCATGAAGGGTCGGCCCCCGATCCGGGATCGGATCATGTGGGGGAAAGACTTTCCCTGTTTTGTCAAGAGTGGATATGAGATGTCCCAGATCCTTGGACTGTGGACATAGTATCTCAGGGTTACAAAATAGAATTCAAAACTTTCCCTCCCAGGGGCAGATTCCTCCTCTCAAGATCATCTGCAGACCAGGTAAAAAAGAGAGGCATTCTTGAACTGCGTTCAGGAGCTTTCCTCCCTGGGAGTGATTGTTCCAGTTTCAGTAAGGGAACAGGGTATAGGATTCTATTCAAATCTGTTTTTGGTTCCCAAAAAAGAGGGAACCTTTTGACCCATTTTAGACCTAAAGTGTCTCAACAAGTTTCTCGGGGCACCGTCCTTCAAAATGGAAACCATTCTTTCTATTCTTCCTTTGGTCCAAAAGGGTCAGTTCATGATGATTATAGACCTGAAGAATGCATATCTTCATGTTTCCATCCACAGGGAACATCACAAGTTCCTGAGATTCGTCTTTCTAGACAAACACTTTCAGTCTGTTGCTCTTCCGTTTGGCCTTGCAACAGCTCCCAGAATTTTCTCAAAGGTTCTGGAGGCTCTCTTGGCAGTGATCAGGTTTCGGGAATTGCAGTGGCACCATACCTGGATGACATATTGGTTGAGGCGCCATTTTTTCAACAAGCAAACTCTCATAGAGACATCTTGTTGTCTTTTCTACATTTCCACGGATGGAAAGTGAATCTGGAAAAGAGTTCCCTTGTTCCAGCTTTAAGAGTTGTTTTCTTAAGAACCATAATAGATTCCCTATATATGAAAAATTCTCTGACAGAGGTCAGAAAATTCAAGATTCTTTCCTCTTGCCTCTCTCTTCAGTCTAATGTTTGGCCGTCAGTAGCTCAATGTATGGAGGTAATTGGTCTGATGGTCGCTTCTATGGACATCATTCCCTTTGCTCAATTCCATTTGAGAGCTCTGCAGTTATGCATGCTCAGACAATGCAACAGAGACCATTCGGATTTGTCTCAGAGGATAGATCTAGACCAGTTGACAAGAGACTCTATCTGATGGTGGCTTGCTCAGGAGCATCTGTCTCAGGGCACATGCTTCTGGAGACCTTCCTGGGTGATTTTGACCATGGACGCCAACCTGCTAGGCTGGGGAGCGTCTGGGACTCGTTAAAGGCGCAGTGACTATGGACTCGGGAGGAGTCTGCTCTCCCAATAAACATCTTGGAGTTGAGAGTGATTTACAATGCTCTGATGGCTTGCCCTCAATTGTCTTCAGCCCAGTTTATCAGGTTTCAGTCGGACAACATCACCTCAGTGGCTTACATTAACCACCAGGTAGGAATTCAGAGTTCCTTAGCCATAAAGGAGGTGGCATGGATTATTCAGTGGGTGGAAGCTTACAATTGTTGTCTATCTGCCATTCACATTCCAGGAGTGGATAACTGGGTAGCGGATTTCCTGAGCAGACAGACATTTCATCCTGGGGAGTGGGCTGTCCATCCGGAGGTGTTCTCCAGGTTAACCCTCAAGTGCCGGAGTTGGATCTGATGGCGTCTCGGCAGAACGCCAAGCTTCCATGGTAAAGGTTCAAGGTCAAGAGATCCTCAGGCCACTCTGATAGATACTGTGGCGGTTCCTTGGGATTTTGGTCTAGCATACCTGTTTCCTCCATTTGTGCTCCTACCATGAGTTATTGTATGTATCAAACAAGAGAGAGCATCAGTAATTCTAATAGATCATGCATGGCCTCGCAGAATCTGGTATGCCGACCTAGTGAAGATGTCATCTTGGCTGCCTTGGAGGTTCCCTCTGAGGAAGAACCTTCTAACTCAGGGTCCATTCCTCCATCCAAATCTTGTTTCTCTGAAGCTGACTGCTTGAAGATTGAACACTTAATTCTGTCTAAGCGTGTTTTTTCTGAGTCGGTCATTGAGACCATGATCCAGGCTTGCAAGACTGTTACTCAAAAAATTTACCATAAGGTATGGCGTAAATACCTTTATTGGTGTGAATCTAAGGGCTACTTTTAGAGTAGGGTCAGGATTTCTAGAATTTTGTCTTTTCTCCAGGAAGGTCTGGAGAAAGGATTGTCAGTCAGTTCTCTGAAAGGTCAGATTTCTGCATTATCTATTTTGTTACACAAGCATCTGGCGGATGTGCCAGATGTTCAAACTTTTTGTTAGGCCCTGGTCAGAATCAGGCCTGTGTTTAAACCTGTTGCTCCTCCTTGGAGCCTTAATCTTGTTCTTAAAGTTTAACAGCAGGCTCTTTTTGAGCCAATGTATTCCATAGATATTAAGTTGCTATCTTGGAAGGTTTTGTTTCTTATTGCTCAATCTTCTGCTCGGAGAGTTTCGGAACTCTCGGCTTTGCAGTGTGATTCACCTTACCTTATCTTTCATGCGGATAAGGTGGTTCTTCGTACTAAATTGGAGCTTCTTCCTACAATGGTTTCGGATAGAAACATTAATCAGGAAATAGTTGTTCCTTCTCTCATAAAGAACGTCTGTTGCACAACTTGGATGTTGTGCTCTAAAATCCTAATTACAGACAACTAAGGATATTCGCCAGTCTTCTGCCCTGTTTGTTTGTTTCTCAGGAAAGCATAAGGGTCAGAAGGCTACTTCTACTTCTCTTTCCCTCTGGTTGAGAAGTATGATTTGTTTTGCTTATGAGACTGCTGGACAGCAGCCTTCTAAGAGAATTACAGCTCATTCCGCTAAGGCTGTCTCCTCTTCTTGGGCTTTCATAAATGAAGCTTCTGTGGAACAGATTTGCAAGACTGCAACTTGGTCCTCTCTGCATACTTTTTCCAAATTTTCCAAATGTAATACTTTTGCCTCGGCTGAGGCCTCTTTTGGGAGAAAGGTTCTTCAAGCAGTGGTGCCTTCTGTTTAGGTCTGCCTGTCTTGTTCTCCCTCCCTTTTCATTCTGTGTCCTATAGCTTGGGTATTGGTTCCCACTAGTAATTGAATGACGTTGCGGACTCTCCATATCTTAGGAAAGAAAACAAAATGTATGCTTACCTGATAAATTTCTTTCTTTCTGGATATATAGAGTGCACAACCCCTCCCTTTATTAAGACAGCTAGTTTTTACTAAACCTCAGGCACCTCTACACCTTTGTGTAATTCCTTTCAATTTCCCTTCAGTTGAATAACTGGGGATTATGGGTAGGGGAGTGGCACTTAACAGCCTCCTCCTGCTGGCCAGGAGTGATATTCCCACTAGTAATTGAATGACGTTGTGGACTCTTGTATCCGGAAAGAAATTTATCAGGTAAGCAAAAATTTTGTTTTTAACTAACAGAAAAGTAATATATAGTAAAATATAGATAAAAGCAAATTAAATTGTAGTGAAAACATTTCAGTTTAATTTGTAATTGATGTAAACTGAGCCTTTTTATGAGCCACAGGGGTTCTCCGGTTACCTTTATTCTCCACATTTTGTATCCCAGAGAGCTTGGATGAAAAGTTGCATTTTCAATTGAATTTAGGGAAACCACTTGAAGCATTCGTCATGTTGAGCTATTTCAATTGCTTTTGTTTGATTGATTGATTGTTCATTGCAAACAGCTGAAAGTCTGTACATTTTGACAGTAAACCTGATTTGCAATGTGATTTGAATAATTTAGATTACAACTGTATGTTTGACTACATTATTGTTGATTTTAGTAAACTCTAATTTTGGTTTTGGTTTTACTTGCATATCCAGTTTCAACATATATTTTTCATAAATAACACATTTCAAGATTTTTTAATGAATTCATGAAGAATGTCTTGCAGCTTTTTGTTTTAAAATTTGTGTTTCTTCTTACTCACATGCAATTAGTCGAGTGTAGTCCTTCTTTCACTCATGAAACCGTTATGTTAATTACATAAATTATACTATGTTTAAAAGTACAATTAGGCATCTGCTGCAGAAAGAATCTAATGACCTATTGTCAAACTTAAAAGCTAGATAATAAAAAGAGGTGAATGAGTTTTTATATTTGTAAACTTCTAGTGAGTTAAAATGTATATACATTGGAAATGACAATCGATTATCTAGAATTGTAAATATTCTAACCTTGGTGACAGAATAATTTAGATTGTATTAAAGACATGAGGTGAGTATTTTTTTTTTATTCCAATTCTTTATTGCCTTCCCAACAGTACCAAGAACAAAGTGATAACAACAGAAAAAGAACAACCAATTAGATCATATCAAAATATATCAAATTTAGGATCAAAGTTCCATAATCCTCTTTTCTTTGCAGTGACTGTCAAAAACAGAATAAAATGGAAACTGTATGAAGCAGATGAAACTTGAATGCAAAACTTGGTCATAAGATTTCTGGAATAAGTGAAATCACAATCTCTGTATTAAACTGATAAAAAGAAAATAAAAAAGTGTTTGATTTCAATCTTTCTGATATCAGCTCCTGATAACTCAGTTTTGGTTTCAGGGGATATGGGAAGCGTGTTTCTGAAATGTATTCTGCCACTAAAATCCTACAGCCACAAAAGACTTAGGATCAAAACTGGGAATCTAACTAAAACTGACATATACAATGGCCCTTTCACACCTCTTAAGGTAACATTACAATTATTTTGGATAAGCCCCTTTGTACAGTGTGTAAGGGAAATCCTCATTATGTTTAGAAGCCTATTGTAATCCAAATCCATCCTGATAAAAAAATATGAATTCCATTTGAATACAGATATTAAAGATGTGCATTCGGGCATGACATCGTGACAAAGAAGGGACATGTCCAGATTTTGCTAATTCGTTAAAGGGACACTGAACCCTGTTTTTTTTCATTTGTGATTCAGATAGAGCATGCAATTTTAAGGAACTTTCTAATTTACTCCTATTATCATTTTTACTTCGTTCTCTTGCTATCTTTATTTAAAAAAGAAGGCATCTAAGCTTTTTTTTTTGGTTCAGTAATATGGACAGCACTTTTTTATTGGTGGATTAATGTATTCACCAATCAGCAAGGACAACCCAGGTTATTCACCAAAAATGGGCCAGCATATAAACTTACATTCTTGCATTTCAAATAAAGATACCAAGAGAATGAAGAAAATTTGATAATAGGAGTTGGGGGCAACATTATTTCTCTGTTAATTTGATAATAGGAGTTGGGGGCAACATTATTTCTCTGTTAAAATGTTTATAAAGGAATTTATTAAAATAGTAGGCATGTATTAAGTATAAATTGGTTCCTAGTGAAAATAAAAGAGATTTCTTATTAACACCAGTGATAGAAATAGAAACATTATTATCTGTTGATTGATTTAAGAAGTGAAGAAAATAGTATTTTCCAATAACAATTTTTATTTTTGCAAATGAAATACAGATCACGTATACAGATAGTGGTTTTACAAATCATTGGCATCATTTCTCCAATTTGTCTGTATACATTGCGGTGTAAGCAATGCACATAAATATAAACACAAAACAAATAACATTCAAAAACAATGTGCTCCTTGATAGTGATACATATCTCAAATACAAGTTTGACCATTCCTTGAGGACCTCATTAGTCAAAACACTTATCATGTCTACTATAATATAACAGGGTATAACCTACAGGTTGTGAGGTTTCCTCAGCATCTCAACATCAACCCTCCACCTTCACTATACACACAGTATATACGTGTTGTTTCCGCATTCACTCTATAATTTTATGAAGCATGTGGATTGAACTTATCCCTCAGGTATTCTTCCCAGGTTATCTTAAGTTGGGTATAAATGTCAATACTCTGCTGTTTGATATAGTGGTATTCTTCTAGCTAAATTAAGTGATTGTACTCTTGTACCCATTGGGCAATAGTCGGAATTATGGTACTCTTCCAACTCCTAGCTATGAGTATTTTTAAGCTGTTGCATGCAATATTAAAAAGCTTATCTTGTAGATAAAAAAAATTCCTAGGGGTTTTATGGAAAAGCCATAAGCATTGGTCAAGTGGTAAAGGTACTTGCAGTAGCTTAGAGGCTTCAATCAATATTTCCTTCCAAATCTGAGTTATATTGGGGCATTGCTACCATATATGTGCCATATGGCCTATGGGGGCTTGACATCTCCAGCAGATGCCTGTGGTGTTTTTAAAGATTTGTTTACAGCGTGATGGGGTAAAGTACCATCTATGTAGGATCTTCATATTTTACTCTAAAAAATTGTTTGATGTGGAGGATTTTTTAATGGCGGTATATATCCTAATGGAGTCGATGTGAGAAAGCTGTACATCCAGTTCCTCACTCCATTTGTTAAAAAATGTGGCACATAACCTGGGGGATTCAGCTTTAATAAAAAGTACAAGAGGGACAGCGTGTGTCATGTAGGGGATAGTTTGAGGCATAGGGGCTCAAAAGCTGTCAATGGTCTCAGCATATTTTGTTTGTGCGGGTGGGAGGATAAGTAATGGTAACACTATAGGTAGAAAAAATAATTTTTTAAACCATTGAAGCCCTTTTCGATTAGATCATCTCTAGTTTGTTACCCACTTTCAGTACCAAGGTGGTATACCATTAATACCCTGTCAGTTGATGTGTCATATTTAGTCATATTGGTGAGACCTGGCAGGAATTCTTTGTTGTGTATGAAAGTAGTGAGAGGCGAGTACTTAGAGGATAGTTTGGGATACTCAGTGAGTGCTTTGTTCCAAGTCGAGAAAGTCTCCTGCACAGTATGTGTGAGATATGTTTGTGGTGAACTAATTTCGGTAGGTGTCCATCACTGTGCACCTAGATGTATGGAGCCAATAATATCGTGCTCTAGCTGTACCCAAATGTTAGAGTCAAAGTTAGAATACCAGTCCACTATTCTCTGCAAGTGTACAGATTTCCTATATGTAACAAGGTCAGGTACTCTGAGTCCCCCATTATTCATTGTCTGACACATGGTTTTCCTATTTATCCTTGCATGAAGTTTATTCCATATGAATTCCAGTATTTTATTTTGTAGGGAAATCAGATATGTAGTCGGTAAAGATATGGATAATGTTTGCAGTAAATATAAAATCATTGGGATAATGTTAATTGTAAATGCATTAATTCTACCAGTCCAAGTTAAGGATTTCCGTCTCCATGAGGATAAGGTATCTATTATGGATGATTGAAGATTTATAAAATTGGCTTCAAAGATTTCTTGGGTTGTGGGAGTCAAGTATACTCCTAGGTACTTAAGTTTACGATTTTGCCATCTAAATGTGCATAACTTGTTTATGTGTTGTATGTCTCTGTCTGGTAAGTTAATATTTAATATCTCAGATTTATTCTTATTTATAAGGAAATTAGAGACCTGTCCAAAGTCATCTAATTGTTGAAGTAATATTGGTATAGATTGTATGGGGTTCGTTAAGAAAAAGAGCACGTCGTCCAAGTATAGCGATAGCTTGTGATGTGACTTCTTAACCTGAACACCTGTTATTTCGGGTATGGATCTAATGTTTATAGCAAAAGTCTCGATCACGCAGGTGAAGAGCAATGGGGATAAGGGGCATCCCTGCCAAGTTCCATTTGATATTGTAAAAGGAGCGGATAGCAAGGCGTTCACGCATACTCTGGCTGTTGGGAGAGAATACATGGTGAATACTTTATGAATGAACTCCGTCCCCAGACCCATACATGTTAAAACCACTTAGAGGAAGTGCCAGCATACACGATCAAATGCCTTTTTCGCATCGGTGGATAATATTACTGAGGTTATAGGGTATATTTGTTAATGTAGTCAATTATGTTAATGGCCCTCACAGTGTTATCTTTAGCGTCCCTTGTCAGAACAAAACCCACCTGATCTGCATGGATTAGGTTGGAGAGTTAAAGGTTCAGTCTGTTCGCCAGTAACTTTGCATACATTTTTACATCCGTATTTAATAGGGATATCGGGCAATAGTTCTCAACTTTAGAGTGATCCTTGCATTCTTTTGGGATCAGTGAGATATGTGCCGACAGGGAGTTACCAAAGAATGGATTCTTTTGTGAAATAGAATTAAAGAGGGTTAGAAGGTGTGTTGTTAATATCTTAGTGTACTTTTTATAATAATAATTAGTGAAGCTGTCTGGCCCTGGAGATTTCCCTGATGGGAGATTCATTATAATCGATTGCAGTTTGTCAGTAGAAAAGGGGGAGTTGAGTTCAGTTTTCTGTGCTAAAGTGATAGTAGGTATATCAATATCTTTCAAGAAGGAGTCAATAAGAGTTGTTTTAGTGGAATCTGTCTGTGTGTCAGTCGATAAGTTATATAGGGATTCATATGGCTAGATTTAGAGTTCTGTCGGTAAAGACCCGCATAGCTAACGCAGCTTTTTTTCCTACAGCTGCTTCCAAACAACGCTGGTATTTAGAGTTGTCTGAAGAGCTGCGTTAGGCTCCAAAAAGGGAGCGTTGAGCCGAATTAACCGCCACTTCAACCCTCAATACCAGCGTTGCTTATGGTAGCAGTAATCTGGCAAAACGTGCTTGTGCATGATTCCCCCATAGGAAACAATGGGGCAGTTTGGGCTGAAAAAAAACACCTGCAAAAAAGCAGCGTTAAGCTCCCAACGCAGCCCCATTGTTTCCTATGAGGAAACACTTTCTAAGTCTGAACCTAACACCCTAACATGAACCCCGAGTCTAAACACCCCTAACCTTACACTTATTAACCCCTAATCTGCCGACCCTGCTATCGCTGACACCTGCATTACACAATTAACCCCTAATCTGCCGCTCCGCCACCTACATTATCCCTATGAACCCCTAATCTGCTGCCACCAACATCGCCAACACCTAAATAATATTTATTAACCCCTAATCTGCCCCCCCCAACGTCGCCGCCACCTAACTTCAAGTATTAACCCCTAATCTGCCGACTGGACCTTGCCGCTACTATAATAAATGTATTAACCCCTAAAGCTAAGTGTAACCCTAACCCTAACACCCCCCTAAATTAAATATAATTTTAATCTAACAAAATAAATTAACTCTTATTAATTAAAGTATTCCTATTTAAAACTAAATACTTACCTGTAAAATAAACCCTAAACCCTAATATAGCTACAATATAACGAATAATTATATTGTAGCTATTTTAGGATTTATATGTATTTTACAGGCAACTTTGTATTTATTTTAACTAGGTACAATAGCTATTAAATAGTTATTAACTATTTAATAGCTACCTAGTTTAAATAATTACAAAATTACCTGTAAAATAAATCCTAACCTAAGTTACAATTAAACCTAACACTACACTATCATTAAATTAATTGAATAAATTAGCTACCAATACCTACAATTAAATACAATTAAATAAACTAGTTCCTCCTGCAAAAATAGTGCAGGAACTCTGTTCCCATGCATTCTTGCTCGACTTGACCCCCTAAATCACAAAAAAACCCACTAAATTACAGAAAATAAAAAAAATATTACAAGAATTTTAAACTAATTACACCTAATCTAAGCCCCCTAATAAAATAAAAATAAAATAAATAATAAAAGTCCCTACCCTATTCTACATTACAAAGTAATCAGCTCATTTACCAGCCCTTAAAAGAGCTTTTTGCGGGGCATGCCCCAATGGTAATCAGCTCTTTTGCCTGTAAAAAAAAATATAAGCCCCCCCCCCAACATTAAAACCCACCACCCACATACCCCTACTCTAAGCCACCCAACTCCCCCTTAAATAAACCTAACACTACCCCCCTGAAGATCTCCCTACCTTGAGTCGTCTTCACCCAGCCAGGCCGAAGTCTTCATCTGATGGGGAAGAAGAGGACATCCAGACCAGCAGAAGTCTTCATCCTATCCGGGCAGAAGAGGACATCCGGACCGGCAGACATCTTCATCCAAGGGGCATCTTCTATCTTCATCCATCCGGAGCGGAGCCATCTTCTTCCCAGCCGACGCAGATCCATCCTCTTCAACTGTCGCCTACTCGCCGAATGAAGGTTCCTTTAAATGACGTCAACCAAGATGGCGTCCCTCGAATTCCGATTGGCTGATAGGATTCTATCAGCCAATCGGAATTAAGGTAGGAAAAATCTGATTGACTGATTCAATCAGCCAATCAGATTCAAGTTCAATCCGATTGGCTGATCCAATCAGCCAATCAGATTGAGCTTGCATTGTATTGGCTGATCGAAACAGCCAATAGAATGCAAGCTCAATCTGATTGGCTGATTGGATCAGCCAATCAGATTTTTCCTAACTTAATTCCGATTGGCTGATAGAATCCTATCAGCCAATCGGAATTTGAGGGATGCCATCTTGGATGACGTTATTTAAAGGAACCTTCATTCGGCGAGTAGGCGTCGGTTGAAGAGGATGGATCTGCATCGGCTGGGAAGAAGATGGCTCTGCTCCGCTCTGGATGGATGAAGATAGAAGATGCCGCTTGGATGAAGATGTCTGCCAGTCCGGATGTCCTCTTCTGCCCGGATAGGATGAAGACTTCTGCCGGTCTGGATGTCCTCTTCTGCCCCATCGGATGAAGACTTCGGCCCGGCTGGGTGAAGACGACTCAAGGTAGGGAGATCTTCAGGGGGTAGTCTTAGGTTTATTTAAGGGGGGTTTGGGTGGGTTAGAGTAGGGGTATGTGGGTTTTAATGTTGGGAGGGTTGTATTTTTTTTACTGCAAAAGAGCTGATTACTTTGGGGCATGCCCCGCAAAAAGCCCTTTTAAGGGCTGGAAAAAGAGCTAATTACTTTGTAATGTAGAATAGGGTAGGGACTTTTATTATTTTATTAGGGGGCTTAGATTAGGTGTAATTAGTTTAAAATTATTGTAATATTTTTTTTATTTTCTGTAATTTAGTGGTTTTTTTTTTGTAATTTAGTTTAGTTTATTTAATTGTATTTAATTATAGGTATTGGTAGCTAATTTATTTAATTAATTTAATGATAGTTTAGTGTTAGGTGTAATTGTAACTTAGGTTAGGATTTATTTTACAGGTAAATTTGTAGTTATTTTAACTAGGTAGCTATTAAATAGTTATTAACTATTTAATAGCTGTTGTACCTAGTTAAAATAAATACAAAGTTGCCTGTAAAATAAATATAAATCCTAAAATAGCTACAATATAATTATTCGTTATATTGTAGCTATATTAGGGTTTATTTTACAGGTAAGTATTTAGTTTTAAATAGGAATACTTTAGTTAATAAGAGTTAATTTATTTTGTTAGATTAAAATTATATTTAATTTAGGGGGTTGTTAGGGTTAGGGTTAGACTTAGCTTTAGGGGTTAATACATTTATTATAGTAGCGGCGAGGTCCGGTCGGCAGATTACGGGTTAATACTTGAAGTTAGGTGGCGGCGACGTTGGGGGGGGGCAGATTAGGGGTTAATAAATATTATGTAGGTGTCGGCGATGTTAGGGGCAGCAGATTAGGGGTTCATAGGGATAATGTAGGTGACGGCGATGTGCGGTCGGCAGATTAGGGGTTAAAAATATTTATTATAGTGGCGGCGATGTGGGGGGACCTCGGTTTAGGGGTACATAGGTAGTTTATGGGTGTTAGTGTACTTTAGAGCACTGTAGTTAAGAGCGTTATATACTGGCGTTAGCCCATAAAGCTCTTAACTACAGCCTTTCCATGGGCGTTAGGAGTCTTGTCGGTAGAGGTGTAACGCTCACTTCAGCCAAGACTCTAAATACCGGCGTTAGGAAGATCCCATTGAAAAGATAGGATACGCAATTGGCGTAAGGGGATCTGCGGTATGGAAAAGTCACGGCTTGAAAGTGAGCGGTACACTTTTACCTTGCCGACTCTAAATACCAGCGGGCGGCCAAAAGCAGCGTTAGGACCCCTTAACTCTGCTTTTGACGGCTAATGCAGAACTCTAAATCTAGGCGATAGTATGTACGGAATGCTTCAGTGATATCAGCAGTAGAGTAGGCTATACTTTTATCAGACTTAGTGATAGAATGTGTGATCTGTTGATTTTCCTTTGCAGTTTGCGGGCAAATAACCTTCTACACTTATTGTCGCCTTAGTAGTAAGTTTGCCGTAGTTTAAGAGCTAACTGTTTACAGTCTTCAGATAATATAGAATTTACAATGGATCTCTGCATTATTAAGTTCTTTTTTCAGTACGTCATTTGTCGGGGTGAGTTTGAGTTGTGTTTCTATAATAGTGATGTTGGCTAGTGCATCCTGCAATGTTATGCGTTTTTGTTTGATTGTATGCTTATCAGATCCCCTCAGAGTGTACCTTTAGGTGCCTCCCAGATAATTCTAAATTTGGTTATAGAGTCTACATTTAGAGTAAAATATTCCTGGAGGCGTTTTTCTATTTTTTCTGAGTATAGAGGGTGGTCTAGCAAGTCATTGTCTAATAGTATGGGGCTGAAGGCCAGTCAAGTGAGCAGCTCACTAACGAGTGGTCTGTCCATCCGGAGGGGAGGATTTAGGGATCGAGCTGCAAAGGAAAGACATGACACATCTAGAAAAATGTAGTCAATACGGCAAAAGCGGGAGTGGGGGAACGAGAAGAATGTGTATTGGCGCTCATCTATATGCTGTATCCTCCAAGTCCCTAATTTGTTGTTTAACTTTATGTAGTACTTTATGTAGTACTTTATGTAGGACATTGAGGAAAGTCCCTTAGAGGTATCTAATGCAGTATTGAGGGAGACATCATCTGAGAGGCACTTAAAAAAGCGATTCTGGTTAACATTAGGGGCATAAACACAGACCAGTGTCACGATAGTATTGTACAGTTTACCAACTAGTATCAGGTATCTACCCCCATGGTCTTTGAGTGAGTTAAGTAAAGTAAAAGGTATCCCGTGTCTAATTAAAATGCCAACCCCATTAGTTTTTATAAGATTAGAAGTGTAAAGAGCTTCTCCAAACTTATATTTGAATGTTTTAGGCTCTTTCTTATTAAGAAAGTGGGTTTCTTGGAGGAGAATTATATCTCCTTTCTTATCTTTGAAATTTTTGATGGCAATGCTTCTCTTATTCAGGCTATTGAGACCTTTTGCATTAACCATTAGTATGTTTAACAGCGTCTTACTGGGTGTCATGGTGTTGTTGTATGATAGACAGCAAGTAAACTATGTGATCCACTATATGAGACATGCCGAGACACTGAGCAACATAGTATGTAGTGTAGAGAGTGGAGCATGTAAGTAGACATATTTTCTGGATTTTGTGGGTGGTCAAACATTCACATTGCATAAAAGAAACAAGCAGCATTAAAACATCAACAATAAACAAATAACCTAAAAATTAGTGTGAACAGAGTTAGAGTGAAATAAAGACATTCCAACAGGTAAAAGAAAAAAAAGAAGAAGGAGAAAACAAAAAGAAATATCAAAAATGTGTAAGAACAGTAGGGGTCGGCCGATTGCCGGGACCCGTGTAATTAAGTAATATTTTAACAACCGCATTACTTAAGGATTCTAGGTAGACATTTTAGCAAAGATATATTACTAAGGCCTAGCTACTTGATCATTAGAGTCTCAAACATATTTGGTGTAGTCCAACTAGCTGAAAATGTGTTAATTCACACTTTAATATGTCCTTTTAATCAGCCAAGGAAATTTTATTTTCCTTCAAGTCTTTCCACAGTGTCCCCGCCTTAAGTAAGCCCATTATGTGAGGCGTTCCTATGCGTTGAAGGGCTGTAACTGGCACTTGAGGATAGTAGGAGACAAGAAAAAGAAAAAGAAAAAAAAGGTCTATTAGAATCTCACCAATCTGTTGAACCTCGGGTAAACCTAGTTAACTTGTCCATGCTTCACGATTTGGAGCAATATTTCCTTTTCTTGTGGGCGACTTTGTGCCAGAGTGTGCTTGCTCTGGTTTGTAGCGACATGTCTGAGGTTCCTGATGACGGTTTGGAGGTGGGTTCGGATGGGAGTGACATATTGTTATGTCCAGTTCCTTGGAGAAGGACTCCAGGTCCTGTTGCCCTCTGTAGGTATGAGTTTGCCATTCCTGGTTTACCACCAGACTGACTGGGTAACCCCATCGATAACAGATGTTCTTTTCCTGTAGAACCGTAGTGATGAATCTTGTATCTCTTCTACGTTGTAGGGTGCTTGGGCATAGGTCAGGAAAGATCTGCAGTGAGTGATCCAAGTAGGATATGTTCTGTGTCTGTCTCGCTTTGAGCCAAACATCCTCTCTGTCCATGAACCTCAGGAATTTGAAGATGACATCTCTGGGGGGTTCTCCTGAGGGTGGAGGTGGGCATAGGGCCCTATGAACCTTTTCAAGTTTAATAGTGGGTAGGTCTGGGGTCCCCAGAAGATGTTGAAATAATTTTGTAGATACTCTCTGAGCTCTGTGTTCTTTATCATTTTGGGAATGCCACGCACTATGAGGTTAGATCGCCTGCTGCAATTTTCTAAATCTTCAAGCTTTTCTTGCATGGATTCTATTTGTGAGGCTTGTACATTGGCATGCGTGTCAAAGGATCCCATAATTTCATTAATTGTGGTTTGCATATCTTCAACCTCCTCCACTCTTGTCCCAAAAACATTAATATCCTTTTGCATGAATGTGAGTTCAGTAGTTATTAGAGATTTTAAGGAGGCAAAGTCCTCTTTGGATGGCAAATTAGCTATATCTTGTTTTAGCTGTTAAATATATGAAGCCGTTAAAGTCGGCTCTATAGCATTAGGAGAGTCTGTAAGAGCTTCAGATGATACAGAGCTGTTTGCTGTGTCAGAAGGCTGAAAAAATGTGCTTACTGAAATTGGTGCTGTATTCAGACTTTTAGTGAGCTTTTCACTTTTGGTTAGTTTTCTTGCTGTCATTGCGTAGGCTAGAGTAGTTAGTGCTGGCACACTAAAGTATCTTGTAGCTTTGAGATGAGAGGGGTAAAAGAAATGAAAATGAGCCCACCGGAGTGCAGAATTACAGTAGATAGATCCAGTTTAAAACCACACCTGTTAGTGTAAGATTAGGCACATTGTATTTATTATTGATATCCTGCGTTGCTAGGGCTTTATAGTCTTGCATATAGTTCCACATACTATACTCCCCTAAAACATCTCTTTATGTGTCACCCTTATGGCTTTTCTTGAGGAGGAAAGGATGTAATCATTTTCCCTTTTTCCTGCTGTAGCCTGCCGTTTCTTAATAGGAGGCTGTGTATGTCCGCTAGTATTGCTTCTGGCATTTTATGTGGTTTATGTGGTACTGTGGTGTCTGACTCACCCCCTTGTATTTGGAGCATTCTTCAGTCGGCCTGCTTATGTCTGCCATGTCTGCCGCATGGGTCAGTAATAAATCCAAGATTGCGGCAGCTCCTACCCTGCTGGGGAAGTTTGGTCCGGAGGAGTCAATCTGAGCCTTGTTTCGCTGTGCCTTTTTGGCAGCCGTGAACCTGGGGCATTCATGTCCCAGTTGTGTACATTTGTAGTTAGGTTGCGGCTCTGCAATTCTTACGGGCCCGGTCCTCAGCACGGAGCAACTTCAACTTACGGCCATTTGCCTGCATGGCCGAGCTCCGCTTGAAGAAAATAGTATTTTATTAAGGAATGGTTACAACAATAGTCATAAAGTTGAAAAACAGGGAGCTTCTTAAACAAAAGCACTCTTTTTTGCTTGAAAAAACGTCAAATCATCTCAGAATGTCAGACATCTTGTCTTATGCATTTCAGCTTTGCCTTAATCATAGACATGGTTACAACAATACCCACAGAAGGAATTATTAAATAGAGGGATGGTAAAAAACAGGCCACTGAGCTGATATTCTTTGTTTCTGAGGTTAATAAAATGAGTGAACATATTTCAAGCATAATTAGGAAACACTGGAACACCTTGAAAATTACAGTCCTAATATATAAGAATTGCAGTCATCCCCAATGGACATTGGACCATGTGGGAGACCTAGAAAAGGATGCTGTATTTGTAGCAACATGAATAAAGGTTATTGTTTTTCTCATCTAAGGATATAGGGGGGGGGGGTACAATATCAATGTACTTAATATGTAGTACTAATTATGTAATGTATCTGATTAAATGTCCCTGTGGAATAAGTTTACAGGTGAATTGAAATCTAGAGTGCAAGTTAGAGTTAATACTCACAAATCCAGTATAAAATGGAATAGAGAATTTAAACTAAAAAGAGTTTAACTAGAAAAAAAGGCAATTGAGAGGTGATACTTACTTTATATAAACATAATCAAGGCTCATATATAGAGAGTTGGCAGATGCTCTGTTTATTCCAAGGAAATTGTTTGTGGCAAGATGTCAAAATTTAATGACCTCTTGCCACAAACAAGATTTAATCTCCAGGATTGTAAACATTTTTTCCATATATGAGCAATCAAATTGTGGAACTCATTGCCTAAGAAGGCAGTGAATACCAATACCTTAGATACATTTAAAATGGATTTTATACATTTATGGCTAGAAACAGAATTCAGGGATAGAATTGCTTGTGTTAAATGGGTTGCCTTTTTAATGGGATTAAGTTAAACTCAAATAGAGTTTAATTTGTAAATCAGACTAGATCTGTATAGGTTGAGCTTGATGGACTTTTGTCTTCTTTTAACCTCATCTACTATGTTACTATGTTAAGAAAAGAGGTAACTTAATAGCCCAATCATTTTAATGAAGCAGGACATAGTGCATTTCGTCTGACTCCAGATTATTATAGGTAAAATAAGATGTGGTGTAGACTGGGAGAGGAATGGGCAGTAGACCATAAGTTGGATACTTTAAAGCCAATAGGTGTTAACAAAGAGATGGACTGGTTTCCCTTCATTTTATTACCTCTATCTGAACCACATAATATTATATTTTTTTAGAGGGATAAGATGATATTATTGTGGCAACATTTGTATATAATTTATTATTGAAAATAAGTGTTTACTCCACTAAAGTATTACAAGTCAACACCACTTCAAACACAAAGTATGAGATCCTATTTGGCATGACCTGCTTATGAAGACAAATCTCATTTTGAATAATGAGAATACTGAAATTAAAATTACACTATTGCAAAAATTAAATAAATACAGGCATTGAATTAAAGTGTTTGCATATCTTTTTTTCCCAATGTTTTGATTGTCATCCTATATTCTCACTTTTCTACTTGCTCTCGTATGCTGTGTGGCATAACAAATAAGTGGAAAGAAAAAAAACCCAGTGACCTGACTTTAATTGCTGGACCTTACAAAAATCTCATTAGGGATTAGGGGCGGAAGTCTTGAGAATGCTCTTTTAAAAGCAGAAACAAAGTGGATTTTTTGGCTACAGAGCATGAATCCCCTTGGTATGAATTAACATATTACCTATAGTGCATTCCTGTAACCAGTTTTAATTTTGGCACAATATCATCTCTGACCACATTTCACTATTTATAGGTTTCTAGAGCTCACTACTTCCCCCTTAATACTCTGGGAATCTATAGCACATGTATGCTGTATACATACTTTGTTGTCTAGCATTCAGGTTTGAGTTGATCTGCACCCACTATGATACTATCCGTATCATATAATAAATGGAATGGCTATTTTTACAGTCTCTTGACCCTTTATAACTGACATATAAACTTGCAAGTATGTAGTACACACCACAAATGCTTTTATCTTTTGAGTTTTAAAAGAGAATCACAATTTACACAATATACCTTACGTCAAATATCTTTATGTTCCCGTTTTGTCCATTAGGTAACTGGTATTACATCAATACAGATGCTCACATTATATGTGTGATTTCATCACAGACTCTTGTTACACACATCTATTTGAACAGCGTTTCATTTTAGTACCTGAACATGATATGGGGACAAAGGAGTAATAACACTCCTAGATTAGATTTTTATAATGCAGTCAGCAATATGATTGAGTGTATTTCTCTCTACTGCATTACTTTGTTTACAGCAAGAGTCTGACAGGTGGGCGTATTACTCTGTTGTAACTGTGATCGCCCACCTGATTGGCTACCAAAGACAAACACCCTCTGACATACTCCAATCGTGGCACTTATACAACGATTGGTAGACTGACGAATGACGTCACAGTAACGGAACGACCGGATTGGTCAATGGTCCTTGAAAAGGAAGACAAAGCAGATGCGAAACACGCATCAGGCGTTCACACTTCTCCTCTCTATCTTAAATCATTTTGCTGGCCTTAATTGGCAATATTTGTAGGATTGCTATACATTGTTAATAATAGTTTGGTGGGCAATCCCTTTGGGGATACTCTGATATATTGAGACTATTATCGGTCAAGGGATAAGGGATACCTTTACCCTTAAGTTATCTGTAGCTTCTGATATTATTTGATTAACCCACCAGTATTTTATAGGTCCTGCATTTACTTACCTTAATATAGTAATCCTATCAGGGTTATCCTGATTTATTTTGGAGAGGCAGCAGTGCTCTACTTTTCTTGATTTTATTTTCAGCATTATTGTAGTTTTATATAATGGCATGGTCCACGATCTTATTTTAACCAACATAATTAAATGTTATGTTTTAACTCATTTTTCATTATACCGTACTCCTCACATATTGTTAATTACCACCCTTTAAAGTGTGCCAAATAATGCTTCTGTCCTCCTCTGTTATATCTTTCCTAAATAACATATAAGTGGCCAATAATATAGCTTAACATTAAATTCAACCAAGCAATTGCAAAAGACTATAAAGCAGATGTCTAGATGAGGGCAGACCAACTGGCAACCCAAGGGATACATGTGTCCCTCTGCACTCTTTTTTGTGGCCCAATGGGAAAAGCAGAACTAAAAATGTGTACTTTGGGATGGTCACAACTCAAAACAGCCCTTTGGAGGTGAGAACAGAAGACAGATGGTACCTTGCAACATTACCTAAATATGGATCTGTGCCACTGGACATTTTTGAGAAATATATTACTTGTTTGTTTATTAGTCATACGTTTATATGAGTCCTTTAAAGGGACAATCAAATATAAAAATGTTATTGTTTAAAAAGATAGATAATCCCTTTATTACCCATCCCCCTGTTTTGCACAGTTAACATGGTTATATTAATACACTTTTTACCTCTGTGATTGCTTTGTATCTAAGCCTTCTCTGACAGCCGCCTGATCACATGACTTTTTATTTATTATCTATTGACTTGCATTTTAGCCAATTAGTGTAGTTTCAGCCACAACCCACAGCGTGACCACAATGTTATCCATATGGCTCACATGAAATAGTACTCCCCTGTTGTGAAATCTAATAAAAAAGCATCTGATAAGAGGCTGTCTTTAGTGGCTTAGAGACAGGCAGAAATTTAGAGGCTTAAAGGTTATAAATTATATTACTATTACAATATTGGTTGTGCGAAGCTGGGTTATGGGTAGTAAAGGCATTATCTACATTTTTAAACAATAACAATTTTGGTGTTGACTGTCCCTTTAAATATTTTAGAAACTTGATTAATGGCCCCTATGTGTCAGGAAGCTGGTCATCACTGAAATAGACCATTGTAAAACATCTGCATCAAACATGGTAACAGTCTGTTTTGCCTATGCTGCAAAGCAGTGCTCCTTTCTAAAAGGTCTTGAACTAATGTGAAAATATAACCAAATAGACAAGCTTTGTAGTTTATGAAGTCCTGAATAAGCAGCCACAATGACTCTACAAGCGATTTTCACTTTGGTTAACATTTCCAGCTTTAATGTTATTATCACTTGTGCACAATGCTTAAAGGGACAGTAAACACCAGAATTGTTGTTGTTTTAAAAAATAGAAGAACACAGTTATAATAATACACATTTTACCTCTGTAATATCTTGTATCTAAGCCTCTGCAGACTGTCCCCTTATTTCAGTTCTTTTGACAGACTTACATTTTAGCCAATCAGAGCTTACTCCTCAGTAAATTCACTTGCTTGAGCTTATTGTTATCTATATGAAACACATGAACTAATGCCCTCTAGTGGAAAAAACTGTCAAAATGCATTTAGAGTAGAGGCGGCCTTCAAGGTCTAAGAAATTAGCATATTAACCTCCTAGGTTTAGCTTTCAGCTAAGAATACCAAGAGAACGAAGTAAAATTAGTGATAAAAGTAAATTGGAAAGTTATTTAACATTACATTTTAGGACTTGACTGTCTCTTTAAGCACAAGTTATTATATGCCCAATAGTTTCTGCTTTACGCTTGTCATTGAAAGTATACAGAGCAATATGTATCTTTTGCTTTGCAAGTGATGTCACTACATTTTTTTTTCAACAACCAACTTGTAATATGGATTCTAGTGGTAAAATTATTGCAACCTTGCTATCCTGCTTGTGCTCCTTGCAATATTTATAGCACTCCACTTGTAATATAGACTTTTATAACACCAAAAATAATAAACCAAATTACTTATAATGTCAGCCTTTCCAGTGACTCATAGGGCCCTAAAATCTCTAAATATTGAAAGAAAACACATAAAGAACAGGGTTTAAAACTAAACAGTTTGACGAGTATAAATTATAATAATGTCTTTTTTTAAATTAAATTCATACATGCATACATACATACATAAATGAATACATATTTATCATATAAGACCTGATTCATTCTATTATAAAAAAATTTTAAATTGATATGATTTAACCTAATGATTTTTAATCTGATCTATTCCCTTTTCTTTTTTTCCCACACTTCTCTAGTAGGTAGTACTCCACTGCTGATACAAAAAAATATCAGCTAACAAATAAATTAGAAATGTAAATCAATGTCAGGCGAGCAAAGATAATAAAGATTTTCAAGAACGAACAAAACATAGAGCTCAGGTGTCTCTACATATGTTAACACTGTAAAAACAACCAACATGGTTACCCTTCTGTTTTCATGTAGCTTGTAGGAATCTGGATACTGTGGTGAGGGCATGGTCATATCACTTGGCAGCAAATCAGACCCATATGCCATCATTTTTTTTTTAATTATTGCTATGAGGATAGTTAATAAATTCAAGACACTTGTCATTTTAAGACTACTGCTGTTAAGTGGTTTCATCATAACAAAATTAACAACACACAACAAAGCCATATAAAGTTTATTATTAAAACGTAGACTTCTCTTTTTCATTTAGAGAGATGCATTTTTAAATAAAATATATGAACAAAGAGCATATACTATTTGGTAATGCAAATAGGGAAGAGCTTTTCACCTTCAGACCATGTGTAACCCTATAGTATAAACAAAAAGTGAGGCTGCACCGGATACAATGACAGGATAATCCAACGTTGATAAAAAAGAATTTATTGGGATAAGCATTAAAAACAAATTACTGACATAGAAAACAAAAAAAAACAAAGGGGAACTGATACCTCCATAAACAAAGAGATCAGAAGGGCAGCAAAACGGGAAACTGCATGCGGTAGGAGGGGGCGCAATTGTGTACTCGCTGAAGACACGCTGAAGAAACGCTGTGTGGCTCTCTCTGGCGGAAGATTGTCTTTGCACTGCTTCATTCCAGCTCCTTTCTCCATGTGTATCCCTAGCAAGTCATGTTTGAAGCATTTCCTTTCTTTACAATCATTGTTCACCATTTCACGCAGCTTCTGTGACTTCCTTTCCAATGCAGTTCCAATCCATTAGAAGAGCTACAGGTTAAACAACTTAAAATGCTCATACAATATTTCTGAGTGAAATGTTAAACAAAAACAGGTATGCATTACTAGGATTTTTATTTCTGAGACAAGAAGGTGAGGGGGATGTGTTGGATGGGGCTAACTAGTGATTTGTGGGGAGAAATGCATTAGAAGGGATGTGGACGGGGATTTGCCGGGCAGGGTCTGTCATGGATGGTGTCAGGCAGGTTTGGGATATCCTCAAGATGAGAATGTCAGGTCTTACCAATGCATGCTATGAGTAGCCTTGTAAAAGAATAAGTGCCAAAAATTGCACAAGAAGATTTTAAAGGCTTGTTATTGCATCATTCTGTGTTTGGTTATTCAGTCATAAAGTCCCTGATGTTTCTCTTCCTGTTTTGTCTACCTTTGTTTGACCCCAGTTGTATTTTGCTACCTGCATACTCCTCTGCATTGCTATCTATCTTAAACTGATAAGCTGGTTACTGACTTTTTATTGAATTATCTGCTTGCCTTCTTCCTTCACTTTCTTTTCTGACTTCCCTTAACTCTTCTGGTTCCTTACCTGGGCTTGAAACTTTCACTATTTATTTATGTAAACCTGACTACCAATGCCAGCATTTTTATTACCCTAATACATACAGTTTGCTACTGTTCCTGACCTGCACTGTATCTCCTGCATTATTTCCCCCAATATCTAAATAATGTAACTTTTATTTAGCCTTACACTGGGACAGTTAAGCAATATGATATTTAAAATATAGAAAATGTATCCTACAAAATGCACTACAGGTACAAATCCTGGAATCCAGAATTCCATAATCCAGAATTATTCCAAAATTCAGGCTTTTTTATTAATATTTTTAAAGATAAAATTACTAACAATTACCATTTCCCCTAATCTTCTCCAACAGCATCTTTGGTTTGGTTTTCGTGATATCAAATGCAAATAATAGTCTGTATTTAATTAACAACCTTTACCTTTCTGATTACAGTGATGTAGTGTCTTTCTGATGGTGCTATCTGCTATGTACACAAAAAATTAAAAAATATATAAACTTACCTTTAGGTTGCATATTTAAGCTGCACTGTAATATGTAAATATTATCCCAATCACATAAGATAGTGTAGTTTGCACTTGGTCTCATCCACTCTCCAAGCTGTTCCATTTTACAGATATATATATAAACCAAACCTTTTTTTAGTCCCTAGTAGTAATACACAAAAGTATAAGCCAAGTTTCAGTGTAGTACTCAATAAAATTTGAATTTTATTTAATTTAGTCTTCATATTTCCTACTTTTTTCTACAGTGTGTACTTAATATACATTTAAATTTATAATCTATAAAGGAATAAAACTAACATTATTTAAGCAATATATTGCACTTTATTTGCCTTACCAGCTTTTTATAGAAGTTATCACATACAAATTCCACAAGTGACCTTTCCGACCTGAGAACTTCAATGCTTCTGACTCTCAGAAAGAGATTTTCTCTTTAGGTCCATTTGAAGCACAACTAAAATTCAAGATCTTTATTTAAAGGATATGATTGAGGTTTCTGGATACTAAAACAAAGCATGTAAAGCTAATATATACATCAGTATCCAGCATCACCAGCTGCTTTTATTTGATCAATTATTAAAGTATTGTATATAATTAATGATAATTATTCAGTAATACATTATACAGTGAGATAAATATTTATGTTTTCCCTTTCTGTTTAACCTTTATGGATATTATCTTCACTTACCATTTGTGTACACATTTTCACAACTGTTGTGACACTATGGCCCCCATTTATTATAGTCCAGGTGGACAAGGTTCCCGTCCGGCATTGCAGTTATCATTGCACAAGGGGTTGTCAAGCTACACATATATCATACTTACAATTTACTGCATATTGTTATTGGGGTAAATAAAAGTGAATTTACACCCAAAAGAGGAAACTAATATATATATTTTGCTTTAACTAAAACAGACAAAGAGACTCAAGTTACTGATCTGAGTTCTGTGGGTATTGGTGTTAGAATATCTCATCTGTCATTTACTGATGCATGTACAGTTACCACACTAACAGGTCTGTATAATGGAGACATAAGTCATATGTCATACCTCCATTATAGAGGTCCCATCATTCATTTTTTCCAAAGGATGGTACAGGAGGATATTCTAAAATTGGAAGAAACAGTAGGTACCAATGCTGCCACCACCAATCTGAGTTCTAGGGGATATCTAGTTATTAAATCCCTTCAAGACAATCCCAATATTGTAATTAAGAATTCAGAAAAGGGTGGCAGCATCGTTATCCTTGACAAAGAATACTATTTCCAAGAGGCTCACAGACAATTGTCTGATGACACCTTTTACAAAAAGCTGTCCTCTAGTCCAATGGTGAAATATAAGCAATAATTAAAGCAGCTAGTCTTGGAGGGAGTCAGTCTGGGTATATTTAAAGACACTGATGTTGACAATTTGGTTCATTCTGACCCTATGGTGCCTATCTTCTTCCATGTCCCCAAGGTTCATAACGATTGTCTTGCTCCCCGGGCAGACCTATTGTTTCAGGGGTTGGATCTCTTTTTGAGCCTTTGGGGGCATGGTTAGATGGCATTCTTCAACCCATTGCCAGAAAACAATTGTCTTATCTCCAGGATAGTGGTCATCTGTTACAGTCCTTAGACTCCATTACATGGCAGAGTAACTGCACTTGGGTATTAGTAGACATTTCATCACTCTATACCTGCATTCACCAACATTTGGGCATACAGGCTGTAGAATTCTTCTTAGAATGAGAAATGGGCTTAGAAACCTTTATACAGCACTACATAGCAGACATTTTAAGGTTCTTGCTCTCTCATAATTTCTTTATGTTTGATGGCATCTTCTACAACCAAATATGTGTCACAGCCATGGGGCAAAGTTTGCCCCAGTTTTCCTCTTTTGTTTGCTATATTGATGACCTTTTGGTCATTGTGAAAAAAACATTAATTGATATGGACTTTAACCAGCTCCTATCCTACATTAATGAGAATCACTTGAATTTAAGGTTTACTGGTATTTACAGTGCTTGGGAGGTCAATTACCTTGACCATACTTTACAAATTGTTAATAATGAAATTATCACTAAAACCTATAGGAAGCCCACCGCTGGGAACACTATCTTTCATGCTTCTTCCCAACACCCTAAACATCTAATTAAGGCCATACCGAAGGGCCAATTCATTAGGTTGAAAAGGAATACCAAATCAAATGAAATATATGAGCAACAATCCATTGAAGTAAAAATAGATTGATACGTAGGGGTTACAAAGAAGGTGCATTAGAACGTCGCAATGAGGTTAAAACATACACAAAAAACTTCCCAACAATATGAAGCTATTGTAAAGATTTTAAGAAAACATATGCACATCCTTCTAGGAGATGATATTTTAAAACCACATGTATATAATCTCAAGTTTGTCCCCAAAAAAACAAAAACCGTAGCACGTAGTACCGTAGTAAAAAAACCCCAGTATGGTAAAAAAAACAACAGGGTATTTAGGCAGACTTGGTTAAATAAGAATGGAAACTACAAATGTGACAAGACCAATCACCATATGTGCACTCATGTTGTAGTGGGTTATAACTTCACTAGTAGTGTTAGTCACCAACATTTTAACATTGAGTTGTATGCCAATTGTGGCGAAACATTTGTAATTTATCACTTGACATGTAACCTGTGTCTGTGTCAATATGTTGGTCAAACCTCTAGGGAAATAAAAAAGAGGTTTGGTAAATAAACCATAGATGATAAGAATTATAACAAGGACTCTGCTGTGGCAAACCATTTCAATGGCTATCATTTCACAAATATAGCTGACATGTCTGTTCAAATTATAGACACGGCTGTTATCCCCATGAGAAGATGCAATAGATATAACATTTTAGAAAAGAAAGAACTTTTTTGGATGTTAAAATTAAAAACATGCCAGCCAATGGGAATGAACAAGGAGTGAGACATAAATTACTTTATTGACAACTAATGCCTATTAGAGTTATATATGCTTCACTAACCCCTACCCTAACTCATCTCTTTAACCAATCTCTCACCACTGGCACATTTCCTGACACATTCAAGCATGTGTCAATAATACCAATCCTAAAAAAGCCCTCGCTTGACCCCTCCACACCTTCTAACTATTGACCGGTCTCCTTACTTCCCTTTGCTTCAAAATTATTGCAATGACTAGTCTACAATCGGCTAACTCAATTTCTCACAACTAACTCCTTACTTGATCCACTACAATCTGGTTTCCGCCCTAAACACTCAACAGAAACCGCTCTTGCTAAGTAACAAATTACCTGTTATCAGCTAAAGCAAAAGGCCATTACTCCTTAGTAATTCTTCTTGACCTGTCCGCAGCTTTTGACACAGTTGAACATCCTCTCCTCCTAAAAATACTAATTTCATTTGGCATCCGAGACACAGCCCTCTCCTGGTTTGCATCATATCTGTCAAACCGCTCATCTTCAACATATCTTGTGATCCTATGCCTCTCTCAGTTGGAGTACTGCAAGGCTCTGTCTTGGGCCCCTTGCTTTTCTCTCTCTATACATCCTGCCTTGGAAAACTTATAGCCTCCTTTGGATTCCAGTACCACTTATATGCTGATGATACCCACATCTATCTTTCCTCTCCTGATATATCTCCTTCTTTACTCAACCAGATTTCTGACTGCCTCTCTGCAATATACTCTTGGATGTCTTCACACTACCTCCAACTCAATCTGTCCAAAACTGAGCTGCTTCTTATCCCCCCTCTTCGAGACATCCAACACCTTACATTTCTCTGATGGTTGGAGACTCTATTCTCAACACCTCACCCCAGGTCCACTGTCTTGGGGTCACACTAGACTCAGAACTCACATTCAACCCACATATACAAGCGCTTACCAAATCCTGCCGTTCACACCTACGCAACATCTCCAGAATTCGTCCCTTCCTTACTCAAAAAACTACAAAAATACTTATTCATTCCCTCATTTTTTCACACATTGATTATTGCAATCTACTCCTAAATGGCCTTCCAAAACACTGCCTCTCCTCCCTCCAATCTATTATGAATGCTTCTGCTAGACTCATCCACCTGAATCGATGATCTACATCAGCTGCTCCGCTCTGCCAGTCTCTACACTGACTCCCCATACACCCCAGAATACAATTTAAAGTATTAACCCTAACTTACGAAGCACTCAACAGTGTAACTCCCAACTATATTTCCTCTCTGATCATGAAATATTCCACACTCCGTCCTCTTCGATCAACCTCTGACCTTGGTCTCAACACTCCTGTTATCTCTACGTCCCACTCCCACCTCCAAGACTTTGCACGTGCTGCTCCTGTCCTCTGGAACTCTATACCCCGCTCCATAAGACTGTCTCCAACCTTGTATAGCTTGAGACGCTCCTTGAAAACTCACCTATTCAGAGAGGCTTACCATCTCTCCTCCATCCCGCATTCGAACCAAACTAATACATGTACATGAACTGCCTGACTCACTGCTGCAAATACAACCAATGTAACAAGCTACCCTAACCTTATGTCTCTGCACCCTAAACCTATAGACTGTGAGCTCTCTGGAGCAGGGCCCTATTCCTCCTGTACAAGATTTGTTTAGTTTTGTTATGTTTTGTATTTTATTACAAATCTTTGTCATTGTATACCCCTATCACTGTACCCAGCGCTACAGAATTTGGCAGCGCTATACAAATAAATGATAATAATAATAATAGTCAGTGCTTTTTGTCATTCTCCTTCTTCTTCCATCCTTGTAATATTAGTTTCTTATCTCTAATTCTAGGTGTTAAACTGCTTATGTATATTAATATTTATCATAATCTTTGCACATATCTTTGGGGTATTTTGAGATTTCTCTACTCTATGCTGAATTTGCTCTAATATGTGTTTTACATTAAGAATCAAATTATTAATATACTTTTTGTATAATAGCTCTGATGGAGCTGCTAATTAAACCAATTCCCCTGTATACATGCTAACACCTGTATTTATTAACTGTTTGTATAAATGACTTTTTGTTTTTTTAATTGGTTAATTAATTCCAGGTATCAGTATATAAGGGTTGCTAAGTGTGTAATCCACATGTCTATGAGTAAGCGCCAATAGGGGGTGCAAAATGCACCAGACATCTTGTCTGTCTGTCTTTTTTCCCATGTTTGTGCACAATATCTAAGGACTTTTAATTTTTGTGCAATAAATTTTGAAGTTTAATATTGCACAAAACGGTAATGCCTGCGTCTTCCCTTTGTATTGAAACTAATATATAGGCTTCTATTTAACAAGGTCTGGTGGACCTGATCCAGACCTCACTGAATACTGAGAGCAATTCGCTCCCCGTATTCAGCATTGCACCAGCAGCTCACAAGAGCTGCTTGTGCAACGCCGCCCCCTGCAGACTCGCGGCCAATGGGCCGCCAGCAGGGGGTGTCAATCAACTCAATCGTACTCTATCGGGTTGAATTCCGGCGATGTCTGTCCGCTTGCTCAGAGCAGGCGGACAGGTTATGGAGCAGTGGTCTTTGTGACCACTGCTTCATAACTGCTGTTTCTGGCTAGCCTGCAGGCTCGCCAGAAACACGGGGCATCAAGCTCCATTCGGAGCTTGATAGATAGGCCCCATAATCTGTTAAATAGACATGAAAACCAAAATTTTACTTTTGTGATTTAGACAGAACATACAAGCCATATAGGGCTCCAAATGAGTGCACACTTCTGCTTTTCAACAAAGGATACCAAGAAAAAGTAGATTTGATAATAGAAGTAAAATGCTAAATGTTTTAAATGATGCTCTATTATGAAGAACAACATTTGGGTTTCATGTGCCTTTAAGTGATATAAAACTGCTGTACAAACATACCAGCACATATATACATACATGTAAAACCGTGAAAATTAATAAATATAGGTAAAGTTCGTATAAGGATATGTATAATCTTCCTGGCACTCTTCAGTCTTCTGTGTGGTCTCTTTTGATCCTCATAAAAAAGAAGAAGAAATAGGCCACATAGCGTAATTCTGTAACTTTGTTGCAATACAAAACTTGTGTCTGTGCGAATGGTTACTCACATGCGGTGGAGCTATAACCAAGCTCAGGTAAAAGCGCACACCCACTTTTATACTGTTGGGTAAACAGATTCTTGTACCGGTTGTTCAGATTAATGAATTTATTAAAATACAATATATAAAATATATAAAATAGCGTCACCAGACCTGCTTACATCACCTCATGTAATAAGTTTTAGGCAATACAATGTAGTAATTGCTCAATATGAGCTTAACAGGTTACTAGAAACCGTGGTAAGGAGTGTAGAGACTGAACCACACAACCTCCCCCAGAAAGTCCAGTAGCTGTTGCTCTTCTTATTGGTGTGCAGGTATTATGGAAGGCGCCAGAGAACAATAAATCCAACGTACATTTCGCAATAAGCTTTATCAAGGATTATTGCGAAACGTACGTTGGATTTATTGTTCTCTGGTGCCTTCCATTGTATTGCCTAAAACTTATTACATGAGGTGATGTAAACAGGTCTGGTGACGCTATTTTATATATTTTATATATTGTATTTTAATAAATTCATTAATCTGAACAACCGGTACAAGAATCTGTTTACCCAACAGTATAAAAGTGGGTGTGCGCTTTTACCTGAGCTTGGTTATAGCTCCACCACATGTGAGTAACCATTCGCACAGACACAAGTTTTGTATTGCAACAAAGTTACAGAATTACGCTATGTGGCCTATTTCTTCTTCTTTTTTATGAGGATCAAAAGAGACCACACAGAAGACTGAAGAGTGCCAGGAAGATTATACATATCCTTATACGAACTTTACCTATATTTATTAATTTTCACGGTTTTACATATATTAATGGCACCATATATATAACACATTTTCTTGGGTTTTTCTTATCATGTCACATTTATTTCATTTTCCTTGTTTGTGATATTTTGGTACTTGTTAACATATATACATACAAACATACAAATCCACAAACACACATATTCACATTTGACCCCTTCCCTGTCCACACACACATAGAGCTAAATTAGGAGTTCAGCGCTTTTGTTTGCGCAAGTTCACACAAACGCAATTGCGAAACTGTGGTATTTTATGTACTCAAATCGATATTACAAGTGGCGGGTTCAAATGACCACAAATTCATTTGTGAGAACTCGCAGTAATTTATGCCCCCATGCGTTCTATGCGCAGCATGGAGTGGTAATGTGTGCTCGTATTACAAGTTGAAAGTAAATGTAAACGCTCAAAAGCAATCACATTTTACGCTCAAACTTTTTAGGTAAATTAAAAGTTCACATTATGGGGCCGAATTATCATTGTGCAAGTGGACATGATCCGATATTGCGGATCATGTCCGCTGCACATCGATAGATGCCGACAACATACGATCTCAGCATTTATCATTGCACCAGCAGTTCCTGTGAAAAGCTTGTGCAATCCCGCCCCCTGCAGATTCGCGGCCAATCGGCCGCTAGCAGGGGGTATCAATCAACCCGATCGTATTCGATCGGGTTGATTTCTGGTGATGTCTGTCCACCGCCTCAGAGCAGACGGGCAGGTTATGGAGCAGCGGTCTTTAGACACGGGGCATCAAGCTCCATATGGAGCCTGATAAATATGCCCCAAAGAGTTTGGCCAGAGGAAAAACTTGGACTAAACTATACTATAGCCCCTATGCTGCCACACCCCAAATCGCAAACTACCCAGCTACGCTATTAACCCCAGAACCCCCATTACAAAGTGCCCACTTAAACTCCTAACAGCTAGCATCCCTAATCTAACACCACCTGAGTTACAAAAACCCAAATACAATTACATAAAACAAAACTTACCATTGCATAAAAAACCTAACATTACATTAAATATAAAAACTAACATTACAGAAAATAAAAAACTAACATTAGAGAAAATTGAAAACCCATGGTTATGCCTATTCTAAAACTTTTTAAAGTAGGTTTATTAGATATGCTTTTTTTGTATTGTAGAATGGCGTTGTATTTATTTGCGAAAAAAGTTAATTTCTTTAGGGCAATGCCTTCAAAAAGCCATTCTAAGTGCTATTGCTATAGTAACTTTTAGTGTAGGTATAGGGTTTTTTATTTTGGGTGTTTTTTTAAGGGGGGCTTAAGTTTAAGAGTAGGTATCAGTGGGGTTTTTTTACTTTTGGTATTTTTTTTTTTTTCTGTAATCTTAGGGGGTTTTATTTGTATGTAATGTAATATTTCTTTTTTTCTGAAATGTTATATTTTTTTTTTTCCGTTAACCTACAGAGTGATAGATTAGTGGTGGTTAGCTGTTAGGAAGTTAGTGGGTACTTTGCTATGGTGGCTGTGGTGGTTTAAGGTTAAGTGTAGTGGAGTCGTTTGCTATATGGGGGTGTGGCTGTTTAGGGGTCAGTATTTTAGCAGGTCAGTTTGTGATGTGGGTGTGGTGCTTTAGGGATTAATAGTGTAGTGGGGTACTTTGTGGTGGGCTATTTGGTGTTTTAGGGGTTATAAGGTTAGGGGCTTATTGTGATCCGGGTTAGTGTGCGAGTATTTGTGTTTCGGGCTCTTTTGAATTCTGTGATAGAATACGTTAACACGGTCACAATATTCTAACTGGCTTTTTGCACATGATAACATTTTTTACTTTCAACTTGTAATATGCACAGTTAATGAACGAGCGGGAGATATAAATAGCGCTCTTCTTGATATCTTGCCCATGGATAGATAGATAGATAGATAGACAGACAGACAGATATAGATATAAAGATATATCAATTTAAAAGTATAAATTAAAACTTTGAAGAACTCCACTATGTTTCCTTTGTTTTAGCACACCTTCTGCTTAGCAAATATTTGGGTTAGAGGTTGAGTGATAGCCAGGACATAAGTTTTTAGGTGCACCCTATTTATGAGGGGCTTAGCATGGCCGCGCTATCCGGTCTCCAGTTGTTAGTGTGCCCTAGGCTTTTGCTTAATCGCTATACTCTCTACCTGTAACATAATACAAATGGGAATGCTTTGGATTGAGAACTAGCGATGCTAGAACATTATTGTGCAACCATTTTTACGCTCCATTTGTAATCTAGGCCTATATGAGTAATATGTTAATCATCTCCTCCCTAGCTCCCTTTGGTTTTGCAAGTTTAAAGATGTTGTCTATAAAGTATATTCAGTTTACATTATTTATTTTACCGTTTAATATAAAATAATTATTTTAGACTGCAATATTTAAATTTCTTTGAAATAATATTTTTGAAGTCATGAAATTTGCATAATAAAATCTCAAGTCAAGTTGACTCACTTCCACTTGGATATACAGTATTCATCACTTATCTTTTTTGTTTAACAAATGTTCTATTATATTTATTTATTAATTAGGCTTGCGCAACCAAAAAAATGTTTTTTTTTACAAATCTTTCGTGGTAAATATTCTGGGAAATTTGTTTCCACAAATATTTGTTGGCTGCACTATTTGGTATTTGTTTAGTTTAAAATGAAACTGATAATGAATATTTGTTTAACATTTACATTTGTTTTCAGTAAAGCAAATGTAAATGTTTAAAAGCTACAGGTGAAAAAGGTTCACCTGTAGCTTATACTTGCCTTGAGTGCACTGTAGAGCTGTGCTTACCTTGTCCTCTTCTTCCCAAGGGCCCTGGCCCCGCTAACAGGAGGCTTACCGCGGCCGGCTCCCAGGGCCTGCAATAAAGGACCTTCTCCTTTAGTGCAGACCCTGGGAGCTGCGGCGCTAAGCTTCCTATTAGCACTACTGGGCCTCTGTAAAAAAGAGGACCGGGTTAGCGTGTCTCTCCAGCGTGCTCCATGTAAATATTAACACCTAACAAAAAAATGTTAAGGAAGTTAATGAATACTGACAAATGTTGTTATTGGTGCATTCATTTGAAAATTAATTTCACTAAAACAAATGCACATCTCTTTTATTAAAATTTTTTGTATTGTTCTATGTTCCTCTTTATGAGATTTTGCTTCACTTATTTTTTTCTCTTATATATTTATATATATATATATATATATATATATATATATATATATATATATATATATATTTTATTGGCATGTAATAGTAATCATACAACATCATAAACATGGTACAACCATTGTAAGAGAAACACAAAATAGTGATGCATACTAAATTCTGATTATCCTAGCTATGTGAAGGAATAATCTAGATTTTATTAAAGAGACAGAGACGAGTATTTTGCTTATATTGTTTCCTTTACTGGTCATGCAGCACTTTAACAAATACATATAATGTAAATGAAAAAACAATATAGATATATGATGAAAGCATAAAACCAATGAGAACACAGTATGAATGGTCAGTTAAACAAAAGACCAATCAGAATAGTCCAAATGACCATAAACAGTCTATTATACTAATCTTCCTCTTTGAACTCTGATGCAAACAGATAAATAATCATTCTGGAAAGAAGGAAAGTAAATCCCAACATAGTTAAACTGAATAAAACTTTCCAACAGGAACGGAAAATAATTTAACTGAAGAAACAAATCCTCTCTCTGGATCTTGAAAAGTTGCTTGAAAATGAACTTGATTGAAGAAAAGCATGAAAATCAAAACAGGAACTACAATCCTCCTTAGAATCATGGATTAGAAGGGTTTGACACTGAAATAAATAAAATATAATAAAATATACAGAATAATATATGTAATAAAATTATCAGGGAGGGAAAAATAAATAAGAGGAAGGAAAATACTCGTCTCTGTCTCTTTAATAAAATCTAGATTATTCCTTCACATAGCTAGGATAATCTGAATTTTATTGCAAGAACAGAGACTCCTATTTTGCTAGTTTAAAGCAAAAATTCAATTAACTTAGATCAAATTAAATCATGATACCAGCTGATGTGGGATAGAAAGGATTGGCTTAAAATATGTCTAAATGTCTAAATATGTCTAAATGTCTAAATATCAGACGACCAATCTACAGCATTCAAAATTTCTTGAAGCGAAACAGATTTACAAAAGGCTTTGGAAGTAGAAGCTCCTCTAATAGAATGAGGAGAAAAATTTGTATCCACACCAGCTTGAACCATGACCCACTTAACCCATATACTAAAAGTAGGAGAGGAAACAGGAAAATGAGGAACAGCATAAGAAATAAGTAGTTGATTAGAAGAAGGAAGCCTAAAGGAAAGAGTTCTTTTTTCATATTCTTTTAAACAAAGAACTACACATAATTTAGGAAATTCAGGAAAATAAGGATAACAAATAGAAGTAAAAAGAGTCTTGGTTCTATGAGAAATAGAAAATACTACTCCTTGAGGAGTGAAGATTTTAGTACTATAATCAATACCTCTAACTTCTGAAACTCTTTTAAAAGATAAAAGGCATAACAAAGTGGTTAGTTTTCCTGTAAGTTGTTTTAAAGAAAGAAACTCATTATCAGGCCAATTTTTAAAAAGGAAAATAACCAAATCAACATCCCAAAACGATGAATACTTAGAAGATAGAGGATGTTTTAAACAAATGGATTTCATAAGTCTACAAATGACAGAATTCTAACCTATAGGGTTATTATTTAAAAGTCCATGGCCTGCAGATATAGCTGATCTAGCTACATTAATGGATCTGTATGCCAAAGCAGCTTGATAAAGTGAAGAAAGATCATTAATAACTTCACTCAAAGAAGCTGGAATGGGATCCAAATTCCTGAGATTGCACCAGCTAGACCATTTAATCCAGGAAGATAGGTAACATTTTTTGGTTCCAGGAGCCCAGGAGTCTTGAAGAAGGAGTTTAGCTTCTTCGGAAAGACCAATGCCTGACCAGGAACCCGTTAAAACCATCCAGGCTACAAGTTGTAAGTTGCCTAGAAGAACGAGATTGTGAAATTCTCTGTTGGGATCAGTAAGAAGATTAGGTTGAACCGGAAGCAAGATTGGAGGAAGGTAAGACATCTCTAGAAGAAGAGGATACCAGACTTGTGTTGGCCAAAGCGGTGTAATTATTAATAGGGAGATCAAATGTCTCTTGACGAAGAGAAGAGTCCTGAGAATCATCGGAAAAGTAGGGAAAGCATAAGCTCCTTGAATTGGCCATGTTTGAAGAAATGCATCCATGGCTAGAGTCTCCAGATCTGGTCTCCAACTGAAATAAAGGAAGACCTGATGATTTAAACGATATGCAAAAAGATCTATTATAAAAGGACCTCTCTGATATGCAATTTTCTTGAAAATTAAAAGATCTAATTTTCAATCAATGTAATCTATAAGATATCTTGAACCCCAGTCTGCATATTGGTTGTTGAGACCAGGAATGTATTCTGTTTGAATAGAGATAGTTTAAGCAAGACAATAATGAATGAAAATACTTGTTAGATCCAATAAAGATTTTGAAGTCGTTCCTCCAAGATGATTGATATAACGGACTGCTGAAATATTGTCCATACAAAGTAAAATAGAGATGGGATGATTGCGTTGACAAAACTTTATAAAGCAAACGTTCTGGCAAGAAATTCTAGACAGTTGATATGGAGAGATTTCTCTGTCTGTGACCATTTCCCACCAGTGATAGAAGAACCACATCTTGCACCCCAACCAGAATTGCTTGCATTGGATTCTATTATCAAATCCAGAGTACTGCCAAAATTGCTTTGCCATTCCAGGTTTCTATGTTGAGAAGTCACCAATTCAGTTCTTCTGTTGTTTCTTCTGACAAGGAAATCATATGTTGGTAAGAGAAACCTTTCCGAAGATAGTGAATTTTTAACGTTTAAAGAGCCCTGCAATGAAGAGCAGTGTACCCTCTAAGGCTTGTTTTCTGAGAGTCCCAGCAGTGAAACAGTTAATTAGGGAACCACATCCTGCAATTAGCAAGCACTGCACAATGTAGACTGCATGGTAAGGTTCTCTAATTAGCTGTTTCACTGCTGGGCCGCTCACAAAACTTGCCTTAAGGGAAACATTGATGAAGAGGTGCAGGAAATATGGCTTGGATAGATGAAGACAGAAGACTTATAACTCAAGCTAAAAGACAAATAGGAAAATTGTCTTTGGATAGAATATAAGAAATCTCCTTCGTTATTTTCTTTATTTTGTCCAGAGGTAAACTGAGAGTAGTTGTTAAGGTGGTTATGTTAAAACCTAAGAAAGTTTGATTCTGAGATGGAAATAGAGAAGATTTCTTGAAATTTATAATGAAACCGAGAGATTGAAGAAGATGTATAGAAATATTCAAATGTTACTTGAGGATTGATGGAGATTGGTGAATAATTAAAATATCGTCTAGATAAATAATAAGACGAATTCCTCTTTTGCAAAGCCAGGCAACTACAGGTTTAAGAATCTTCATAAATGCCCAAGGAGCAGATGAAAGACCAAAAGGAAGGCATGGGAATTGCCAAAGGTTGTCTTTCCAGAAAAACCTTAGATATTTCCGAAAATCTAAATGAATAGGGACTGCGAGATAAGCATCCTTCAAATCCAATCTGACTAATCAGTCTTTGTTGTAAAGGCAATCCCTTAGAAGATGAATGCCTTCCATCTTGAAATGATTGTAAACTAGAAAATAATTCAGATACCTTAAGTTTATTACTGGATGGAAAGAACCTTCCTCCTTTTTACTAGAAACATATTGCTTATGAAAGAATTTTCTTTGGAGTAAGCAATTTCTATGCCTTGTTTTGAAACTAGGTCTAAGATTTCTATATCTAGAAGATTTTGGTCTTCTTTGGTAAGTTTTATTGGATTTGGAATGAATTCTTTGAAGGGAAGATTAATAAAATCTAGAGAAAGGCCAGCTACAGTCTGTAAAACCCAAGGGTCGACAGTATTTTTTTTGCCACTCTGAAATAAAAGAGCTAATCTGCCCCCAATTTTTTGATGGGAAATATTTGTGAAATAAGAGGTGAGAAAACTTACTTTGGAAGGGTCTTCTAGGCGGCCTGTTTCAGTATGACCTGAAGGTCCTGGAAGGCTTGAAACTTGATCGTGATGGGAAAAAATTTGCAAGTGAGGTATTTGGGGGGACAAAGTTTTGAAAATCGGACCTTGAAATGGAGGGGAAACAGCTGGAAAAGCGATTCCTTCCTTTTCCAGCCCTTGCAAAAACTCTCTGAGGCTGTGGGAATTGGTTAAAAATCTTTTTAGTATTAGATTTAATTTTATTTAAGGAATTAAAAGTATTTACGTAGGAGCTTAATTCCTTGAGACTAGAATCTCCAAAAAGTAAACCATCTGCTTGAGGACCCATCTCAGTAGAAGCAAAATCTGTAATATTAGTATCAATACATCTGAGAATTAAACGTTTCCTCTGAGAAGCAAGAGCTGTGTTGGCATCCCCTAAAATATAAATATCTCTTTGTAAACATTCTCTAGAAATATAAGGTTCCCAAAAAGTATTATTAGAAATAGAATTCTCAAATAATTCAAAAAGTTTCTACACAGGACCTAAAACATCTAATAATTTGTCCTGGCAGGACTTTAAAAATCTATCAGAACTTTTTCTTTAATTAACATTTCTGTGGCCAATACATTTGAGTAATTTCTTATCAATATCAGGAGTAATATGGGTATTACGGGGAAGCTGAGGGCATGGACATTCTGCTTTTAAATTATATTTAGTCTTTTTAGACAAAGGTCTACGAATATAGAAATCTAAAAATTTTGAAACCCTTTTAGGACGCCATTAAGATGACCTAGGGTGCTGAAGGTCATTAGGATCCGTATAAGGATCACCCAAATTGTCAATTAATTTCTGCTTTTTAATATTCATTTTCTTAGGTCTCTTTGCCTTAGGAGAATTCTTTGAGGATGAAGAACTCTCGTATAAAAAAAAATATTTTTAAATTGCCAAGAAGCATTAGAAATTTCGTCAATATCACAACAATCAAAATTTTCTTTGTATTGTAAAGCAGAGATATAAGATTCTGTAGAGGAAGAATCAGAATTCAAAATATTTCTTTTTCTAGAAACTTTAGGTTTAGCAATAGTGATATAGCAAACCTAAAATTTTGCGTTCGCGAACGGCGAACGCAAACTTCCACAACTGTTTGCGAACGGGCGAACCGCCATAGACTTCAATAGGCAGGCGAATTTTAAAACCCACAGGGACTCTTTCTGGCCACAATAGTGATGGAAAAGTTGTTTCAAGGGTACTAACACCTGGACTGTGGCATGCCGGAGGGGGATCCATGGCAAAACTCCCATGGAAAATTACATAGTTGATGCAGAGTCTGGTTTTAATCCATAAAGGGCATACATCACCTGACATTCCTAAATTGTTTGGAATAACGTGCTTTAAAACATCAGGTAAGTACACTACTGTTACACGAGATATGAGTTGCACTGGGGTGACACTGTGCCCTGGCAGGCAGGCACTTAAACGCACACGTGTGAAGGAAACTGACTGCTATTATTTAACACAGTCAAAAAAGTGTTATTTTTTTTAAATGTACACTACTGTTACACCACATATGAGTTGCACTGGGGTGACACTGTGCCCTGGCAGGCAGGCACTTAAACGCACACGTGTGAAGGAAACTGACTGCTATTATTTAACACAGTCAAAAAAGTGTTGTTTTTTTTAAATGTACACTACTGTTACACGAGAGAGGATTAGTACCTATGTGGTGTACCTAATTTTGTGCACGGAGTGCAAGGTGCAATACATAGGTTTAACCTCTAGGGATGTCAATTCCAGAATTAGGGAGCATTTTTCAACCATATCTAAAGGAAAATCCTCTACCCCATTGGTCCAACACTTTGTCACTAAACACAACAGTAGTTTAGACACCTTCAGATGGGCAGCAATAGAAAAAGCAAAAATCCCTAATAGAGGAAGTAATTTAGATGACACGTTGGCCAAAAGAGAGGTTTACTGGATTTTTACCTTAAAAACCAGACTCCCTCTGGGTTTGAATTCAAAATATGATCTAATCAACTTCTGGGAATAAAATCACAACAGAACAACAATGCAAATATATATATAAAAATGAAAGTAAACTTAATTCATTAATTATATATTCCTACTTTTAAGGAAGCCACTGTATTATCATTATTATCTATGGTTCATTTTTGTATTTATTTTTGCATCTCAAAATTTCTTAGTATTTTCTTTCTTTTTTCTTTATGTTTGTCTATTATACCCGGTATTATATCTTTTGTTTTCATTTTTCCCTTGCTTTTTTCCATCTTATGCCTTGACTGTACTTTTAATACTTTAATACTTTGATACACTCATTTTATTCATTGCTTTTTTCTTCATTATTTATTTTGCCCCCTTTTCCCTTTCCTTGTATTCATTGTCAGTTTTTATTATTTTTTCTGAGCTCTACTTGGCATATAGTGTTAATTTCCAATGTTCCTTACTGTTGTGTAAAATAGGCGTGCTTTTGTTTGTATATTTTAACCAATCAGCATGCACTGTACTTCTTTTAAACTCACTGCTAACTGTGACACCTTAGGCTATGATTACGGCTAAGCGCCGAAACATGTAAGCCCATTGGTGCCTCGCCTGTCTTACACCTGTTTTCTCCACTGTTGCCCCTGTTTGCAACTTTTAAACCATTTGTTTAAATAAAGAACTTTTTACTTTATTATTTGGGCATCCGTTCCTCCTTCACTTTTCACTACTGTTACACCACATATGAGTTGCACTGGGGTGACACTGTGCCCTGGCAGGCAGGCACTTAAACGCACACGTGTGAAGGAAACTGACTACTATTATTTAACACAGTCAAAAAAGTGTTTTTTTTTAAATCTACACTACTGTTACACCAGATATGAGTTGCACTGAGGTGACACTGTGCCCTGGCAGGCAGGCACTTAAACGCACACGTGTGAAGGAAACTGACTGCTATTATTTAACACAGTAAAAAAAGTGTTGTTTTTTTTAAATCTACACTACTGTTACACCAGATATGAGTTGCACTGGGGTGACACTGTGCCCTGGCAGGGAGGCCCTGAAACGCCCACGTGTGAAGGAAACTGACTGCTATTATTTAACACAGTCAAAAAAGTGTTGTTTTTTTTAAATCTACACTACTGTTACACCAGATATGAGTTGCACTGGGGTGACACTGTGCCCTGGCAGGCAGGCACTTAAACGCACACGTGTGTAGGAAACTGACTGCTATTATTTAACACAGTCAAAAAAGTGTTGTTTTTTTTTTAAATCTACACTACTGTTACACCACATATGAGTTGCACTGGGGTGACACTGTGCCCTGGCAGGCAGGCAGGCACTTAAACGCACACGTGTGAAGAAAACTGACTGCTATTATTTAACACAGTCAAAAAAGTGTTGTTTTTTTTAAATCTACACTACTGTTACACCACATATGAGTTGCACTGGGGTGACACTGTGCCCTGGCAGGCAGGCACTTAAACGCACACGTGTGAAGGAAACTGACTACTATTATTTAACACAGTCAAAAAAGTGTTGTTTTTTTAAATCTACACTACTGTTACACCAGATATGAGTTGCACTGGGGTGACACTGTGCCCTGGCAGGCAGGCACTTAAACGCACAAGTGTGAAGGAAACTGACTGCTATTATTTAACACAGTCAAAAAAGTGTTGTTTTTTTAAATGTACACTACTGTTACACGAGAGAGGATTAGTACCTATGTGGTGTACCTAATTTTGTGCACGGAGTGCAAGGTGCAATACATAGGTTTAACCTCTAGGGATGTCAATTCCAGAATTAGGGAGCATTTTTCAACCATATCTAAAGGAAAATCCTCTACCCCATTGGTCCAACACTTTGTCACTAAACACAACAGTAGTTTAGACACCTTCAGATGGGCAGCAATAGAAAAAGCAAAAATCCCTAATAGAGGAGGTAATTTAGATGACACGTTGGCCAAAAGAGAGGTTTACTGGATTTTTACCTTAAAAACCAGACTCCCTCTGGGTTTGAATTCAAAATATGATCTAATCAACTTCTGGGAATAAAATCACAACAAAACAACAATGCAAATATACAGGGAGTGCAGAATTATTACGCAAATGAGTATTTTGACCACATCATCCTATTTATGCATGTTGTCTTACTCCAAGCTGTATAGGCTCGAAAGCCTACTACCAATTAAACATATTAGGTGATGCGCATCTCTGTAATGAGAAGGGGTGTGGTCTAATGACATCAACACCCTATATCAGGTGTGCATAATTATTAGGCAACTTCCTTTCCTTTGGCAAAATGGGTCAAAAGAAGGACTTGACAGGCTCAGAAAAGTAAAAAATAGTGAGATATCTTGCAGAGGGATGCAGCACTCTTAAAATTGCAAAGCTTCTGAAGCGTGATCATCGAACAATCAAGCGTTTCATTCAAAATAGTCAACAGGGTCGCAAGAAGCGTGTGGAAAACCCAAGGCGCAAAATAACTGCCCATGAACTGAGAAAAGTCAAGCGTGCAGCTGCCAAGAGGCCACTTGCCACCAGTTTGGCCATATTTCAGAGCTGCAACATCACTGGAGTGCCCAAAAGCACAAGGTGTGCAATACTCAGAGACATGGCCAAGGTAAGAAAGGCTGAAAGACGACCACCACTGAACAAGACACACAAGCTGAAACGTCAAGACTGGGCCAAGAAATATCTCAAGACTGATTTTTCTAAGGTTTTATGGACTGATGAAATGAGAGTGAGTCTTGATGGGCCAGATGAATGGGCCCGTGGCAGGATTGGTAAAGGGCAGAGAGCTCCAGTCCGACTCAGACGCCAGCAAGGTGGAGGTGGAGTACTGGTTTGGGCTGGTATCATCAAAGATGAGCTTGTGGGGCCTTTTCGGGTTGAGGATGGAGTCAAGCTCAACTCCCAGTCCTACTGTCAGTTTCTGGAAGACACCTTCTTCAAGCAGTGGTACAGGAAGAAGTCTGCATCCTTCAAGAAAAACATGATTTTCATGCAGGACAATGCTCCATCACACGCGTCCAAGTACTCCACAGCGTGGCTGGCAAGAAAGGGTATAAAAGAAGAAAATCTAATGACATGGCCTCCTTGTTCACCTGATCTGAACCCCATTGAGAACCTGTGGTCCATCATCAAATGTGAGATTTACAAGGAGGGAAAACAGTACACCTCTCTGAACAGTGTCTGGGAGGCTGTGGTTGCTGCTGCACGCAATGTTGATGGTGAACAGATCAAAACACTGACAGAATCCATGGATGACAGGCTTTTGAGTGTCCTTGCAAAGAAAGGTGGCTATATTGGTCACTGATTTGTTTTTGTTTTGTTTTTGAATGTCAGAAATGTATATTTGTGAATGTTGAGATGTTATATTGGTTTCACTGGTAAAAATAAATATTTGAAATGGGTATATATTTGTTTTTTGTTAAGTTGCCTAATAATTATGAACAGTAATAGTCACCTGCACACACAGATATCCCCCTAAAATAGCTATAACTAAAAACAAACTAAAAACTACTTCCAAAACTATTCAGCTTTGATATTAATGAGTTTTTTGGGTTCATTGAGAACATGGTTGTTGTTCAATAATAAAATTAATCCTCAAAAATACAACTTGCCTAATAATTCTGCACTCCCTGTATATATAAAAATGAAAGTAAACTTAATTCATTAATTATATATTCCTACTTTTAAGGAAGCCACTGTATTATCATTATTATTTATGGTTCATTTTTGTATTTATTTTTGCATCTCTACATTTCTTAGTATTTTCTTTCTTTTTTCTTTATGTTTGTCTATTATACCCGGTATTATATCTTTTGTTTTCATTTTTCCCTTGCTTTTTTCCATCTAATGCCTTGACTGTACTTTTTTTTATTTTTTTTAAATAATTTTTATTGAGGTAAAAAGAGAAAATAAACATCAGAACTGAAAATATATCTTGACATATCGTGGAGTCGGTAATAGCAATAACATATTGCTCATAGGAAAGAAATGCATACACTGAGATATTGAAATGCAGATATTGTCAATATAGGTTCAACAAGTAATCTGATTATGAACTAACAGGCGAAAACTTTTCATTATACGGATATTCACTTAGGTAGGCAAAAAAATATTAAATCTGGAGCTGTAATCATAGAGTGGTATAATGGTATATGACAAAAATTAATGTCAAGGACATATCATAATGAGATCTCGGTTTTTGTTAACCTGTCGCCTGAAAATGATAAGGATAGTCCCCCAATTGCGGAATAATCCGCCGGTGGTTAATCTGTTTTAGGCTAAGTGACGCAAAATGGGGGATTAGCAACATGGGTTATTGTTTTAAGGGAGGGGAGGGGAGTTCAGTGGGCTAAAGCTGCTCTAAATAAGAGAGGGGAATGGGAGGGGAGGGGGGAGGGCGGAGCCAGTTAGGGCGTCTGTCCTGTGTAATCTTGGGTTCTTAATAAGTGATGGTAACTTTGATTAAAGTTATAAAAAAAAGAGAATAGAAATACATATATGAGATGTAAGTAACTTCTGCAAGCGCCCCTCTCCTGGGGAAGTGCCATCTATAGGCAAAGTAGGTAAAATGAATAGGGATATGATCCCCAGGCAACCAGTACCAGCGGGAAAGGGAGGAGAGGGGCCTGGTAGAAATAATCTTCACATAGCCTACTCATAAGGAGTACAAATAACTGGAGATATAAGTAAAATAAGGCTGGTGAAATGTTCTCTACTAGCGTCATAGTTAACTAGAAACAGTAAGCACATAGCATTCTATGAAAAGCAATATATATGTATCAATAGCTGCATTGTCTAGCGCTAGGATAGAGGAGGAAATAAACCTCATACAAACTGAAAATGAATATTAAATATTAGTGCATGATAATCAGCTAACAATATGTCACTAGGGGTCAACACGGCCAGCCTAATATAGCGATATACTGTGATGAATGCAAGCATATTTAACTAACCCTTTGAGCTTAGGCATAGAGAGCAATAAAGCATATTTCAGTCTCCTTTCTTCCATTGCCTCTTGTAAATGTGGGACAGCAAAGTTTACAGATCTAACCTTTGTGCAATACTGTAGGGAAATATAAGGGGTGGCTTTTAGTTTGTTAGGTGTGCTGGGTATGAAACAAGGAGGTGTGATTCCATATGCACTTATATATGGAAGAGGAGAAACTGATACCCATAATACAACCTTTGATGTATGTATTCTAGAAAGGGTATAATGCGCATAGTATAGTATAAGAGATATAATGCTTAGTATGAATGCAGAAGAGTGACACAAATTGTTCTAAACTGGAGCTTTCCCTGAGCTGACATTCAAATAGGCTGTTGCTTGTGGCCATGAAGTAGTTGTATAATAATTATAATACACACGCAATGGGACCAATAATACACCAGCAGCACAGGGGTAACTATCCCAGCGCTAGTACAAATGCACAGAAAAACAGCACAATTAACATATGACTATAAACCATTTGTCTTTCTCAAGCAGTCTTCTAAACATAGGTATAAAAAAACAGCAAGCTAAGTGTTTAACTTAATAACTAAGAACTATATCACAAAATACATTACGCTACAGATATGAGCTTAGTCTGTGTTGTCAACCCATTTGGGTGTCATGTATGGCAGAGTCTCTGCAATATGAATTGGCAAGTCTCTACTGCTACTGACAGTCAGTGATCAGCTCGAGAGTGGCTATATCTATCTTAGCCAACACCAGTCTTAGTATTCAGCCGGGATCTTAAACGTGCTTTTGGGATGATGTGCCAAGGATCCCATAGCCCTGTCGAAAGTGGAAAGCGCTGGACATTATTCTCTCCTTCTGTAAGTATGAACTCGGTGTTCGTCTGAGGGGGTGAGACAGTGCAGCGAAAGCCTAGGGAGTGCTGGGCTGGAGTCAGAGTCGCCGAGATACTGTGAGGTCCCAAGTAGATGTAGCAATCACGAGTATCTAGGTTAGGAGCGTGGGCAGTGGGGAGATAGGCCGGGTAAGTGTCACCTGTTTTCTGTAGGTCGGGTATAGGTGCGCCCGCATCCAAAGACTGGGGCCTCCAAGCTGCCGGTGACGGGCGGATCTCAATCGCATCCCTCTGCTGGCTTATGTGTAGGTGAGCTACTGTCTCTCCCTTTTGCACTCTTACAGTCTCAGAAACGGAATCCTCAGACACTTCATGAGGGGGATCCTCCTGCTGCACAGACCAGTCTGCGCTAGTGTTACTTAGTGCTGCGTACTCAGGAGGCGGCATTGTAGAGAGTAAAGCGCCATCTTGGAGACCGCAATATTTCGGAGAAACAACGTGAGAGCTGGATATAGTGGTAGTCCAGTTTGTCCCCTAATCGTTTTAGAAAAAAACAAAGCGCAGCCTCCATTTCTCTTCAGTAGCCGCTTGCAGCAGTTGGTAGTGGTAAAGGGTAATACAGTCCTTTTGTATGTCCTACCGCTGCTGGTATTCCAATGATTCATGTGCTTCAGCTCTCAGTTACAGGGAGAGTAGGCCTTACATGGAGGTATCGGTTTCGGATGCTCATACCGTCATTCTATTCATTCTGGTCACTCTGAATATGTTCAGGAGGCTTAAGTGTCATCAGAAAAGGATTTTGGGGTATCTTATTTAACATTTTAGTAGGTTTCCATAGAAGTCGATTACAGAGCTCCAGAGTTGTGCTGCCATACTCGTCGGCGGTTGGCTCCGCCCCCCCTTGACTGTACTTTTAATACTTTAATACTTTGAACTGACTGCTATTATTTAACACAGACAAAAAAGTGTTGTTTTTTTAAGTCTACACTACTGTTACACCAGATATGAGTTGCACTGGGGTGACACTGTGCCCTGGCAGGCAGGCACTTAAAAGCACATGTGTGAGGGAAACTGACTGCTATTATTTAACACAGTCAAAAAAGTGTTGTTTTTTTAAATCTACACTACTGTTACACCAGATATGAGTTGCACTGGGGTGACACTGTGCCCTGACAGGCAGGCACTTAAACGCACACGTGTGAAGGAAACTGACTGCTATTATTTAACACAGTCAAAAAAGTGTTGTTTTTTTAAATCTACACTACTGTTACACCAGATATGAGTGGTGGCACTGGGCAAGTGGGCACAGTATACGCTGTGAGCCTGACACACACGCTGGCAGGCAGGCAACTGCAATTAGATTACACAGGGAAAAAAAAAGCAGCCCTAAAAAGGTCTTTTTGGGGTGCTGTCCTTACAGCAGAGAGCAGATGAGTCCTTCAGGACTGTAGTGGACACTGAATACACTAGCCTAGCTATAGATTTCCCTACTAAATTAGCAGCAGCTACACTGTCCCTCCTCTCACTAACAATGCAGCTTCCGAATGAATCAAAAATGGATGCTGTCCAGGAGGTAGGAGGGTCTGGGAGGGAGGGTCTGCTGCTGATTGGCTGGAATGTGCCTGCTGACTGTGAGGTACAGGGTCAAAGTATTACTCAATGATGACGAATAGGTGGCGGATCGAACATTGCATATGTTCGCCCGCCGCGGCGAATGCAAACATGCTATGTTCGCCGGGAACTATTCGCCGGTGAACAATTCACGACATCACTATTTAGCAATATTTGCATTAATATCATCTATATCATCTTTATCAGAAGTAATAACATTTCTGCACTTAGGAGCAGAGTAGGAAATGTCTGATCTATGCAGACGTGACAATCTCTTCTTGGACTTAAAACCAGAAACATATTTATTATCTTTATGTACAGTATGTTTTCTTTTAAAATTAGCCTTTCTAGGAATATGTCTGACTTTTATTAACTTGGTCAGACAAAGATTGAGTATGTTGAGACATTTCATTTTTAAAAGCTGCAAGAGAAGAATGAATCATACTCTGAACAGTTTCCTCAGAGTATTGAGATTTATTCTCTTCAGCCATAATAAAAAATTAACAAACCCTCTTTGCGGTAAGAGGGGTGCATTGCAAACTTGCACTTTATTCTCACCGCTCACTTTCCTAAAGCGCTGGTATTACAGGTTTTTATAAACCCGGCGTTAACAGGCAAGAAGTGAGAGTAGAGCAAAATTGTGCTCCATTCCGCACTCCAATGCCAGCACTGCTTAAGTCAGCGGTGAGCTGGTTATACGTGCTTGTGCATGATTTCCCCATAGACATCAATGGGGAGAGCCGGCTGAAAAAAAGTCTAACACCTGCAAAAAGCAGCGTAAAACTCAGTAACGCAGCCCCATTGAATCCTATGGGGAAATAAAATGTATGTTTACACCTAACACCCCAACATGAACCCCGAGTCTAAACACCCCTAATCTTATACTTATTAACCCCTAATCTGACGCTCCCAACATCGCTGACACCTACATAATGTTATTAACCCCTATTCTGCCGCTCTGAACATCGCCACCACTATAATAAACATATTAACCCCTAAACCGCCGCACTCCTGCCTCGCAAACATTAGTTAAATATTATTAACCCCTAATCTGCCGCCCCTGACATAGCCGGCACCTACCTACATTTATTATCCCCTATTCTGCCAGCCCCCAACGTCGCTGCCAATATACTAAATGTATTAACCCCTAAACCTAAGTCTAACCCTAACACCCACTAACTTAAATATAATTAAAAAATAAATAAATAAAACCTTCTATTAATAACTAAATAATTCCTATTTAAAACTAAATACTTACCTATAAAATAAACCATAAGCTAGCTACAATATAACTAATAGTTACATTGCATCTAGCTTAGGTTTTATTTTTATTTTACAGGCAAGTTTGAATTTATTTTAACTAGGTAGAATAGTTATTAAATAGTTATTAACTATTTAATAGCTACCTAGCTAAAATAAATACAAATTTACCTGTAAAATAAAATCTAACCTAAGTTACACTAACCTAACCCTACAATTAAATAAATTACCTAAATGAAATACAATTAAATAAATTAAATAAAATTAGCTAAATTACAAAAAAAACCCCACTAAATTACAGAAAATAAAAAACAAATTACAAGATCTTTAAACTAATTACACCTAATCTAATAGCCCTATCAAAATAAAAAAGCCCCCCAAAATAAAAAAAACCCTATCCTAAACTAAACTATCAATAGCCCTTAAAAGGGCCTTTTGCGGGGCATTGCCCCAAAGAAATCAGCTCTTTTACCTGTAAAAAAAAATACAAACAACCCCCCCAACAGTAAAACCCACCACCAACACGACCAAACCCCCCAAATAAAATCCTATCTAAAAAAACTAAGCTCCCCATTTCCCTGAAAAGGGCATTTGAATAGGCATTGCCCTTAAAAGGGCATTTAGCTCTTTTTCTTTGCCCAAACCCCTAATCTAAAAATAAAACCCACCCAATAAACCCTTTAAAAAAAACTAACACTAACCCCTGAAGATCCACTTACAGTTTTTGAAGACCGGACATCCATCCTCATCAAGCCGGGAGAATCTTCATCCAAGCGGGCAGAAGTCCTCAACAAAGTCGGGAGAAGTCTTCATCCAAGCAGCAAGAAGTCATCCTCCAGGCGGGCAGAAGTCTTCATACAGACGGCATCTTCTATCTTCAAGACATCTGGCACGGAGCATCCTCTTCATACGGTCCCAGCCGTACACTGAAGGTTCCTTTAAATGACATCATCCAAGATGGCGTCCCTTGAATTCCGATTGGCAGATAGAATTCTATCAGCCAATCGGAATTAAAGTTGAAAAAATCCTATTGACTGATCCAATCAGCCAATAGGATTGAGCTCACATTCTATTGGCTGATTGGAACATCCAATAGAATGTGAGCTCAATTCTATTGGCTGATTGGATCAGCCAATAGGATTGAAGCTCAATCCTATTGGCTGATTGCATCCGCCAATAAGATTTTTTCCCCTTTAATTCCGATTGGCTGATAGAATTCTATCAGCCAATCGGAATTCAAGGGACGCCATTTTGGATGACATCATTTAAAGAAACCTTCAGTGAACGACTGGGACTGTATGAAGAGGATGCTCCACGCCGGATGTCTTGAAGATGGAGCCGCTCCGCGTCGGAAGGATGAAGATAGAAGATGCCGTCTGGATGAAGACTTCTGCCTACCTGGAGGACGACTTCTTGCTGCATGGATGAAGACTTCTCCCGCCTTCGTTGAGGACTTCTGCCCGCTTGGATGAAGACTTCTCCCAGCTTGATGAGGATGGATGTCCCGTCTTCAAACACTGTAAGTGGATCTTCGGGGGTTAGTGTTAGCTTTTTTTAAGGGTTTATTGGGTGGGTTTTATTTTTAGATTAGGGTATTGGGCAAAGAAAAAGAGCTAAATGCCCTTTGTAGGGGAATGCCCATCCAAATAGCCTTTTTCAGGGCAATGGGGAACTTAGATTTTTTAGATAGGATTTTATTTGGGGTTTTGGTTGTGTGGTTGGTAGTTTTTACTGTTGGGGGGGTTTTGTATTTTTTTTTACAGGTAAAAGAGGCAATGCCCTTTTAAGGGCTATTGGCAGTTTAGTTTTTTTTTTGGGGGGGGGCTTTATTATTTTCATAGGGCTATTAGATTAGGTGTAATTAGTTTAAATATTTGATCATATCTTTTTTATTTTGTGTAATTTAGTTAATTGTATTTAATTAATGTAATTTATTTAATTATAGTGTAATGTTAGGTGTTAGTGTAAGACGGATTAGGTTTTATTTTACAGGTAAATTTGTATTTATTTTAACTAGGTAGTTAGTAAATAGTTAATAACTATTTACTAACTAGTCTACCTAGTTAAAATAAATACAAACTTAGCTGTGAAATAACAATACAACCTAAGATAGCTACAATGTAACTATTAGTTATATTGTAGCTAGCTTAGGGTTTATTTTATAGGTAAGTATTTAGTTTTAAATAGGAATTAGTTAGGTAATGATAGTTAGTTTTATTTAGATTTATTTTAATTATATTAAAGTTAGGGTTAGGGTTAGACTTAGGGTTAGGTTTAGGAGTTAATATATTTATTTAGTGTTAGTGATGTGGGAGGCCAGAGGTTTAGGGGTTAATAACTTTAGTATAGTTGCGGCAGCGACGTTGGGGGCGGCAGATTAGGGGTTAATACATTTATGTAGGTTGTGGCAACATGGGGGTGGCAGATAAGGGGTTAATAAGTGTAATGTAGGTAGCAACAACATTGGGGGCAGCAGATTAGGGGGCCTATTTATCAAAGGTCTTGCGGACCTGATCCGACAGTGCCTGGTCCGTAAAGACCTCGCTGAATGCAGAGAGCAATACACTCTCCGCATTTAACATTGCACCAGCAGCTCACAAGAGCTGCCGGTGCAACTCCGCCCCCTGCTGACTCACGACCAATCGGCCGCCAGCAGGGTGTTGTCAATCAACCCGATCTTACTCGATCGGGTGGATTTCCGGTGATTCCTGTCCGCCTCATCAGAGCAGGCGGACAGGGTTATGGAGCAGTGGTCTTTAGACCGCTGTTTCATAACTGCTGTTTCTGGCGAGTCTGAAGACTCGCCAGAAACACAGGCCCACAAGCTCCGTTCGGAGCTTGATAAATGGGCCCCTAGGGGTTAATAAGTGTAGGTAGGTGGCGGCGATGTCGGGGGCGGCAGATTAGGGGTTAATAAGTATAATGTAGGTGTCGGCGATGTCAGGGACGGCAGATTAGGGGTGTTTAGACTCAGGGTTTATGTTAGGGTGTTAGGTGTAAAATATACATTTTCTTTCCCCATAGACATCAATGGGGCTACGTTACGGAGCTTTATGCTCCTTTATTGCAGGTGGTTTTTTTTAGCCGGCTCTCCCCATTGATGTCTATTGGGAAATTGTGAACGAGCACATAAAACCAGCTCACAGCAGCGCTGGTATTTGTGTGCAGTATGCTGCTCAACGCAACCATGTTGGCCGCTAACGCAGGTTTTTGGAAAAGTAGTGCTATTAAAGTTGAACGGTGGAAATAGCTTGCAAGTTATTACTAAGCCAGCCATAATGCAAATCTGGCTGTGAAATAGCACTATTTTATTAGATTATCAGGTCTATTTTTAGCATGTCATTTTTTAGCTCTATGATGTATAGACATTGATTATCTGTGATAATAAAAAAGGACTAATACTGTTTCCTACACAGCCGTATCAATATTATTTGATGAATTTATAGACCGACTTTGACTAATTGATGTTCACTAGTGACTAACACACACCTATTTATCTATATATCTATACTCCTAAATATTCACTCTGCCATTTGGTATTTGCTGTAAGCGCTCTCTATTCCTTCCTGCATTCTGCTGATTGACAGCTGCACATATATATTTGTTGTCACTGGCTCACCAGATGTGTTCAGCTAGCTCCCAATAGTGTGATGCTACTAGTACTACAAATAATACCAGGAGAACAAAGCAAATTTGCTAATAGAAGTTAATTGCAAAGTTGTTTAAAATTGTATGTTCTATCTGAATCATGAAAGAAAAATACTTTGGTTTTATGTCCCTTTAATATGTTAACGTGTTTAAAGAGTGATCTTGCATATGCATGATAAAATTGTTTAGCTTAGTTTTTCCTTTAAATTTTACAATAATCAAAATATTTTGACCAGGAAAAATAGCTTGCATTACAGCTTCTGAGCCACTGATAATGGACTCGTGGACTGTTTGCTAGCTAGGACTTTCAGTTCTCTGCTACTCCAAAGAGTTACTTTGTTTATGTGTTCAACCCATTTATGGAGGTTAAACACATAGGTTTAGCTTACACATGGAGAGTAAAAATATTAGTGCTATTGTGTATTAACATCACTATAGCATCAATAGCATTTCTACGCATATTACACGTCTAAAGTTATTTTTTATCACTCAGGCATTAGTCAAGGGAACTGATTTTTTAACCTGTCCTTAGGCCTCCCTAACATGCCAGATTTTGAGGATATCTGAACTGGAGCACAGGTGAAATAATTAGCTGATTAGTAAATATGACTCACACTCAAGGTAATCCTGAAAATCCGGCCTGTTGGGGAGACCTGAAGACAGGCTTGAAAATCAGTGGTCCAGGGCAGTGTTTCTCAACCACGTTCCTCAAGTACCCCAACATTCCAGGTTTTCATTATTGCTGAACTAGAGCACAGGTGAAATAATCAGCTGATCAGTAACTATGGTAACCATGAAAATGAAAAAAGTAGATAGGAGCGCTAAAAGCTAAAGGTGATATTGAGAATTATCGTTGAGACTTATTAAAAATTAGAAATTAAAAACAGAGTAAATAATTGTCTAAATAAACAAAGATTTATTCACATTAAGTGATATGTTTGGGACAGCGCCCTCAATAGTGACGTCATTACGGCCGTACAACTAGTCACGGAGAAGACTGAATGTGCACTCGTCTGGGTAAGCCCCTGTTTTGCTAGCAAACCAACTTCCGATTGAGATTTCAGTGTGGAATCGGACTATGCTTACTATATTGTGAACTCTGCAATTCAAGTTTAGTCATATATCAAATGGTGGCAACTATTTTGTAACTTTTGTTTTTATTTACGGAGACGTCCGTTTTTACATATCTCTTAATGTGAATAAATCTTTGTTTATTTAGACAATTATTTACTCTGTTTTTAATTTCTAATTTTAAATAAGTCTCAACGATAATTCTCAATACCACCTTTAGCTTTTAGCGCTCCTATCTACTTTTTTCATTTTCATGTTCATCTTTGCTACCTAGTTAGGGACTCATAGGTATTTTTAGGAGTTTGGTGCAACTTCCTGCGCTCTCTAGTACAACTCTCATATGAAAACTATGGTAACCAACCTACTCTCTGCCATCAGTTGATTATTTCACCTGTGCTCTAGTTCAGCTATAATGAAAACCTGGACTGTTATGGGTACTTAGGACCACGGTTGAGAAACACTGGTCTAGGGTGTGCTAACATCTGCATGTTGGATACCACGGCGGGAACTATATCCCTTATGTAATAGACCTCTATGGGGGCACACTGTAAAATTAATGTCAGCAATTGCTCAAGCACAAAGTGATTTTTTTCATGTAGTTCTATGCTATATTATTAATAATAATAGTTTACTTGAGGTCTCAAAAAGCACCAATTTTAACAGCAGTGATAATAGAGCTCCTTGTGCGATCAATAAAAAGTATAGGGAATGCTAAAAAAGATGTTTTGGTTTAAATATTTAACCATCGACATGTAATACCAGATTGTGTGTTATTATTTGTGCACAGTCACACAACAGTTAATGCACCCTGTGCTTTTGATTGTGCTCAACTTGTAATCGAAAGAGTTCCATTGCACAATTGACTTGTTCTAGTGAAATATAGCATACTAGTCCTAAAGCCTGTGTATACGGGCCATTTTCTGCAGTGCAGCGGTCCCACCCACACCCGCCCGACCATGCCCTACCAAGCCCTCTCCCATCCGGCCCTGGCCCCACTGTGCCTGGTCCCGCCCACCCTCTCTGCTGTCTTATCCTCATGGCCTTGACTGATCCTTCCTTACGGCCAGGTATGTTTGTCTCGCACTGCAATCTTGCGCTGCAGTCTCTACTGCGCATGATTGCATCGGATAAACATACTTGGCCTTTTATAATATAGGATTATGTTTTTCCATACAATGTCTCTTTTAATTTAAATGTAATATAATCTAGCCCTAGGTTTTTTTGTTTAAAAAAAACCTATACATTTCCTTAAAAGGACAGTAAAGTCAAGATTAAACTTTCATGATTCAGATAGAGCTCATAATTTTAAACAACTTTTCAATTCACTTCCATTATCTAAATGTGCTCTGCACACTTATAGAAGCACCAGCTCCTACTGAGAATGTGCAAGAATTCACAGAATATAGTATATACATTTTGTGATTGGCTGATGGCTGTCACATGATGCATTGGGAAGGAAAATGTAAGTATCTACTACTAAGTGCGCTTGCATTCTCCTTTTATTACACATTCATTGATTATGCAATTCTAATGAGTTTAATGGTCCTTTAAAATAAATTACTGCATAATACAATTGTTCTTGATAAAATACGTACAATAAAAGTTTGTATAACTATTTATGGCCTAGATTTGGAGTTTGGCGGTAGCCGTGAAAACCAGCGTTAGAGGCTCCTAACGCTGGTTTTAGGCTACCGCCGGTATTTGGAGTCACTCAAAATAGGGTCTAACGCTCACTTTCCAGCCGCGACTTTTCCATACCGCAGATCCCCTTACGTAAATTGCGTATCCTATCTTTTCAATGGGATTTTTATAACTCCGGTATTTAGAGTCGTTTCTGAAGTGAGCGTTAGACATCTAACGACAAAACTAAAGCCGCAGGAAAAAAGTCAGTAGTTAAGAGCTTTCTGGGCTAACGCCGGTTTATAAAGCTCTTAACTACTGTGCTCTAAAGTACACTAACACCCATAAACTACCTATGTACCCCTAAACCGAGGTCCCCCCACATCGCCGACATTTTTTTTAACCCCTAATCTGCCGACCGCCACCTACGTTATACTTATGTACCCCTAATCTGCTGCCCCTAACACCGCCGACCCCTGTATTATATTTATTAACCCCTAACCTGCCCCCCACAATGTCGCCTCCACCTGCCTACACTTATTAACCCCTAATCTGCCGACCGCAAAGCGCCGCCACCAACGTTATCCTTATGTGCCCCTAATCTGCTGCCCCTAACACCGCCGACCCCTATATTATATTTATTAACCCCTAATCTGCCCCCCACAACGTCGCCTCCACCTGCCTACACTTATTAACCCCTAATCTGCCGACCGCAAAGCGCCGCCACCTACGTTATCCTTATGTACCCCTAATCTGCTGCCCCTAACACCGCCGACCCCTATATTATATTTATTAACCCCTAATCTGCCCCCCTCAACGTCGCCTCCACCTGCCTACACTTATTAACCCCTAATCTGCCGACCGGACCTGAGCGCTACTATAATAAAGTTATTAACCCCTAATCCGCCTCACTAACCCTATCATAAATAGTATTAACCCCTAATCTGCCCTCCCTAACATCGCCGACACCTAACTTCAATTATTAACCCCTAATCTGCCGACCGAATCTCGCCGCTATTCTAATAAATGTATTAACCCCTAAAGCTAAGTCTAACCCTAATACTAACACCCCCCTAAGTTAAATATAATTTAAATCTAACGAAATTAATTAACTCTTATTAAATAAATTATTCCTATTTAAAGCTAAATACTTACCTGTAAAATAAATCCTAATATAGCTACAATATAAATTATAATTATATTATAGCTATTTTAGGATTTATATTTATTTTTCAGGTAACTTTGTATTTGTTTTAACCATGTACAATAGCTATTAAATAGTTAAGAACTATTTAATAGCTAAAATAGTTAAAATAATTACAAATTTACCTGTAAAAGAAATCCTAACCTAAGTTACAATTAAACCTAACACTAGACTATCAATAAATTAATTAAATAAACTACCTACAATTACCTACAATTAACCTAACACTACACTATCAATAAATTAATTAAATACAATTGCTACAAATAAATACAATTAAATAAACTAGCTAAAGTACAAAAAATAAAAAAGAACTAAGTTACAAAAAATAAAAAAATATTTACAAACATAAGAAAAATATTACAACAATTTTAAACTAATTACACCTACTCTAAGCCCCCTAATAAAATAACAAAGCCCCCCAAAATAAAAAAATGCCCTACCCTATTCTAAATTACTAAAGTTCAAAGCTCTTTTACCTTATCAGCCCTGAACAGGGTCCTTTGCGGGGCATGCCCCAAGAAATACAGCTCTTTTGCCTGTAAAAAAAAACATACAATACCCAAGCCCCCCAACATTACAACCCACCACCCACATACCCCTAATCTAACCCAAACCCCCCTTAAATAAACCTAACACTAAGCCCCTGAAGATCATCCTACCTTGTCTTCACCTCACTGGGTATCACACCGATTCGTCCAGAAGAGCTCCTCCGATGTCCTGATCCAAGCCCAAGCGGGGGGCTGAAGAGGTCCATGATACGGCTGAAGTCTTCATCCAAGCGGGGCAGAAGAGGTCTTCCATCCGATTGAAGTCTTCATCCAAGCGGCATCCATCCGGAGCGAAGCGTCAGCATCCTGAAGACCTCCACCGCGGAACATCCATCCTGGCCGACGACTGAACGACGAATGACGGTTCCTTTAAATGACGTCATCCAAGATGGCGTCCCTCGAATTCTGATTGGCTGATAGGATTCTATCAGCCAATCGGAATTAAGGTAGGAATATTCTGATTGGCTGATGGAATCAGCCAATCAGAATCAAGTTCAATCCGATTGGCTGATCCAATCAGCCAATCAGATTGAGCTTGCATTCTATTGGCTGATCGGAACAGCCAATAGAATGTGAGCTCAATCTGATTGGCTGATCGGATCAGCCAATCGGATTGAACTTGATTCTGATTGGCTGATTCCATCAGCCAATCAGAATATTCCTACCTTAATTCCGATTGGCTGATAGAATCCTATCAGCCAATCGGAATTCGAGGGACGCCATCTTGGATGATGTAATTTAAAGGAACCGTCATTCGTCGTTCAGTCGTCGGCCAGGATGGATGTTCCGCGGTGGAGGTCTTCAGGATGCTGCCGCTTCGCTCCAGATGGATGCCGCTTGGATGAAGACTTCAATCGGATGGAAGACCTCTTCTGCCCCGCTTGGATGAAGACTTCAGCCATATCATGGACCTCTTCAGCCCCCCACTTGGGCTTGGATCAGGACATCGGAGGAGCTCTTCTGGAAGGATCGGTGTGATACCCGGTGAGGTGAAGACAAGGTAGGATGATCTTCAGGGGCTTAGTGTTAGGTTTATTTAAGGGGGGTTTGGGTTAGATTAGGGGTATGTGGGTAGTGGGTTGTAATGTTGGGGGGCTTGGGTATTGTATGTTTTTTTTTACAGGCAAAAGAGCTGAATTTCTTGGGGCATGCCCCGCAAAGGGCCCTGTTCAGGGCTGGTAAGGTAAAAGAGCTTTGAACTTTAGTAATTTAGAATAGGGAAGGGCATTTTTTTATTTTGGGGGGCTTTGTTATTTTATTAGGGGGCTTAGAGTAGGTGTAATTAGTTTAAAATTGTTGTAATATTTTTCTTATGTTTGTAAATATTTTTTTATTTTTTGTAACTTAGTTCTTTTTTTATTTTTTGTACTTTAGCTAGTTTATTTAATTGTATTTATTTGTAGCAATTGTATTTAATTAATTTATTGATAGTGTAGTGTTAGGTTAATTGTAGGTAATTGTAGGTAGTTTATTTAATTAATTTATTGATAGTCTAGTGTTAGGTTTATTTGTAACTTAGGTTAGGATTTCTTTTACAGGTAAATTTGTAATTATTTTAACTATTTTAGCTATTAAATAGTTCTTAACTATTTAATAGCTATTGTACCTGGTTAAAATAAATACAAAGTTACCTGTAAAATAAATATAAATCCTAAAATAGCTATAATATAATTATAATTTATATTGTAGCTATATTAGGGTTTATTTTACAGGTAAGTATTTAGCTTTAAATAGGAATAATTTATTTAATAAGAGTTAATTAATTTCGTTAGATTTAAATTATATTTAACTTAGGGGGGTGTTAGTGTTAGGGTTAGACTTAGCTTTAGGGGTTAATACATTTATTAGAATAGCGGTGAGCTCCAGTCGGCAGATTAGGGGTTAATGTTTGCAGTTAGGTGTCGGCGATGTTAGGGAGGGCAGATTAGGGGTTAATACTATTTATGATAGGGTTAGTGAGGAGGATTAGGGGTTAATAACTTTATTATAGTAGCGCTCAGGTCCGGTCGGCAGATTAGGGGTTAATAAGTGTAGGCAGGTGGAGGCAACGTTGTGGGGGGCAGATTAGGGGTTAATAAATATAATATAGGGGTCGGCGATGTTAGGGCAGCAGATTAGGGGTACATAGGGATGTTGTAAGTAGTGGCGGTTTACGGAGCGGCAGATTAGGGGTTAATAATAATATGCAGGGGTCAGCGATAGCGGGGCCGGCAGATTAGGGGTTAATAAGTGTAAGGTTAGGGATGTTTAGACTCGGGGTACATGTTAGAGTGTTAAGTGCAGACGTAGGAAGGGTTACCGCATAGCAAACAATGGGGCTGCGTTAGGAGCTGAACGCGGCTTTTTTGCAGGTGTTTGTTTTTTTTTCAGCTCAAACAGCCCCATTGTTTCCTATGGGGGAATCGTGCATGAGCACGTTTTTTGAGGCTGGCCGCGTCCGTAAGCAACTCTGGTATCGAGAGTTGAAGCTGCGTTAAAAATGCTCTACGCTCCTTTTTTGGAGCCTAACGCAGCCTTTATGTGGACTCTCAATACCAGAGTTATTTTTATGGTGCGGCCAGAAAAAAGCCGGCATTAGTTTTTCGGGTCGTTACCGACAAAACTCCAAATCTAGCGGTTAGTGATCTCATTTGAACATTAAAGTTATTTTAATTTAAAATGAATCCTTTTTTTTTTTTTAAATCAGCCTTTAAGTTAGTGGTTGTTGGCCAGTAGTTAGTATTGGTTCAATTTAAAATAAGTTATGTTTTGTACAAGTAAATCCTGCTGTACAAATGACCGCAAGTAGAAGAAAGAATTTCATTTTGCACAAGTAAAACATGGTCAGCACAACAACAAAGAATAATCTTTGTGTGCAATATATATAAGCTCAAACTCAGATCTATGTGTGTTAAGTAGGGAAGTCCAAAATTCTGGGGATAGCGGGGAGACGATTCAGTTGAAGAGCAGGTCTTGAGATCCTTCCTGAAGATTGTAAAGGAGGTGGATTGTCTGAGGTATAGAGGGAGGGTGTTCCAAATCTTTGCTTCCATGTAGGGGAAGGATTTTCCTCCAGCTGTGGTTTTCCTGATGGGGAGGAAGACTGTAAGGGATTGGTAGGCTGAATGTAGTTGTCCGGAGGTGGTGTAGAAATTGACACGGCGGTTGATTTATTCGGGATCAATGTTGTTAAGGGCCTTGAGTGCGTGGGTTAGGAGCTTGAAGGTAATTCTCTTGTTGACAGGGAGCCAGTGCAGGCTCTTTAGGTATTCAGTGATGTGGCATTGGCGAGGGATGTGGAGGATGAGTCTGGCTGAGGCGTTCTGGATTCGCTGGATTCGTTTTTGGAGCTTGATGGTGGACCCGGTGTAGATTAAATATCTCTCTTTGTTTTCAGAGCAAGTTTTTTTTAACCTTGTTTTAATCGGACCTGGCGTAGAGTGCACTGACGTAGTCCAGTCGACTACTTATGAGGGTGTGGGTGACAGATTTTCTGGTTTCAGTAGGGATCCACTTGAAGTTTTTTTGCAGTAGGTGGAGTATGTGGAAACAAGTCAAGGAGACGGGGTTGATTTGACGGTCTATGGAGAGAGATGAGTCAAGGATGACGTCTAGATTTTGTGTGTGGTATATTGGGGTAGGAGAGTGTCTGAGGGCTGTGGGCCACCAGGAGTCATCCCATGATTTAGTGGGTCCAAGGAGGAGGATTTGGGTCTTGTCTTTGCTGAGTTTGAGATGGTTGTGGCTGATTGAAATCATCCCTATCCGCCAGTGAGCAGGGGGCTGCATTGCACAAGCATTTCACCAGAAATAATTGTGCAATGTTAAATGCCGACAACCTATGCTACAGCAAATCATGCCTGGTGGGTTTGGCAATTATTGTCCCTCCAGATGTTATGGACTACATCTCCCATAATGCTCTTTCAGCCATAATGCTGGCAACGCATCATGGGAGATGTAGTTCATAATATCTGGAGGGCCGATAATTGCCCACCCATGTGTTAATCTCTTAGTAGAGCCACAAAATATACTGCAAAGGTTTTTTACATATTCTTTTCTGGAAACTACAGTAAAAAATGCCTTTAAACTACAATTGTAGCAGCTGCCTGATCACTGCAGCTATAGATTTTTATGACTACACTACATAAACTCACAGAGATTTTTTTCATAAATCCCTATGAAAATAAAAAAGCCCCCTCAAAATAAAAACACCCCCTAATCTAAACTAACAAAAGCCCTTAAAATGGCCTTTTGTATGGCCCTAAGTTAAACAGCTCTTTTACATTTAAAAAATACTAAGTCCCCCCCTAACAATAACCCCCCCCCCCCCACCAACCAAACCCCCCCCCCCCCCAAAAAAAAAACTTACACTAAAAAAATCTTAAATACCCATTGCCCCTAAAGGGGCGTTTGTATGGGCAATAGGATGAGAGCTACTGAAATTATATTGGCTGTTAAAATCAGCCAATATGATTTCAGTAGCTCTCATCCTATTGGCTGATCTGAAAATATCAGCCAATAGAAATGCAAGGTACCCCATTTTTAAATGGGTACCTTGAATTCAATCCTCAGCGTGATCGTACGAAGAGGATCTCTACACTGGATGACTCCGCTGGTCTTGTTCCACAGTCACCTCTGCTCCACGTAGCCTTGGTCCTGGATGAAGCTAAAAGAGGTCCCATGCTGGGAGAACATGTTGCCGCCTCCAAGAAGAATTCACTGCCTGGAAGAGGACCTTCTCCTTCAGGAACTGTGAGTACCTATTTGGGGGTTAGACTTAGGTTTTTATTATTTTTTTGAGGTGGCTTTTATTTTTAGATTACTGATCTTTTGGACTGTAAAAGAGCTGAATGCCCTTTTAAGGACAGTAAAATAGCTGATTGCCCTTTAAAGGGCAATGCCCATACAAATGCCCCTTTAGGGGCAATGGGTAGTTTAGGTTTTTTTAGTTTTATTTTTTTATTTTGGGGAGTTTGCTGGGTGGGGGTTTTACTGTAAGGGGGGGACAGTATTTTTTAAATGTAAAAGAGCTGTTTAATTTAGGGCAACGCCCTACAAAAGGCCCTTTTATGGGCCATTAGTAGTTTAGTTTAGATTAGGGGGTGTTTTTATTTTTGGAGAGGGGATTTTTTTTTTCATAGGGATTAGGTTTATTTTTTTATTTTTGATAATTTGGTTTATTTTTTTATGTAATGTTAGACTTTTAAATTTTTTGTAATTTTAGATTAATCTTACTTTTTATTATTTTTAAAGTAATGTTTTTTTTTATTTTAATTGCAAGTTAGTATTTAAATGTATGTAATTGGGGTTAATGTAGGGGGTGTTAGGTTAGGGGGCTTAGTAATTAAATTAGTTATTTGCGTTGTGGGGGGTTGGCAGTTTAGGGGTTAATAGCTTAATTAGGTTTATTGTGATGTGGGTGAATTACGGTTTAGGGGTTAATAGCTTACTTAGGTTTATTGCGATGTGGGTGAATGGCGGATTAGGTGTTAATAGTTTAATTAAGTATATTGCGTTCTGGGGGGTTGGCAGTTTAGGGGTTAATACCTTTATTATTAGTTGCAATGTGTGGAGATTTCGGATACAGCGGTTTGGATGTGTCGGGTTTATTTTTGGAAGGTGTGTTAGACTTTTACGGGATATTTAACTTTTTTGGGGGGTTTTTTGTGCCCCCACAACGCAATTTGCGACTCCAGAAATGTGTATTTACTCACATTTCTGGACATCGCTAGTTTATTCAACTTACGGCAGTTTATGAACTCCCAGCAGTGTTTATGTTATTCCCCGATGTGCATGGTAAAATTATGGGTGACGCGGGTTTAAGCAGTTATGCTGAGGCTTGTGCTACATATGTAATCTCGCATTAATAAAAAAAAAACGTGGACCCGTTGCTCAGTGTGCCTAGAGGGATATGGCTGCACCTCACTGACGAGGCCCACAATAGGCCGAAACATATGTCTGGGGTCTTGCCGTTTCTCTCGTTCAGAGAGGGATTGCCTGGTATTTTGGTTCTGGACTGTATTGTGAAGTCAGGATCAGACTGATATGCTACAGGAAAGTTCTTCTCTGTGAAAGGCACATATTGAGCAAAAAGAGGCCGCTTCTAGGGTGGTAACTAGCCATAGAACAAGCTATTATGCTATTGTTCGTTCCCAGGTTGAGCGCCTCTCTCTTTTTATTTATGCAAATTATGACACTTAGGGAAGTCTCCCTAAATGTGATGCGGGAATCCAGACGTGGGCCCGTTGCTCAGTGTGCCTAGAGGGATATGGCTGCACCTCACCGACGAGGCCCACAATAGGCCGAAATGTACGTCTGGGGTTTTGCAGTTTCTCTCATTTTGAGAGGGATTGCCTGGTATTTCGGTGCTGGACTGTACTGTGAAGTCAGGATCAGACTGATATGCTACAGGAAAGTTCTTCTCTGTGAAAGGCACATATTGAGCAAAAAGAGGCTGCTTCTAGGGTGGTAACTAGCCATAGAACAAGCTATTATGCTATTGTTTGTTCCCAGGTTGAGCGCTTCTCACTTTTTATTTATGCAAATTATGACACTTAGGGAAGTCTCCCTAAGTGTGATGCGGGAATCCAAACGTGGACCCGTTGCACAGTGTGCCTAGTGGGATATGGCTGCACCTCACTGACGAGGCCCACAATAGGCCGAAACGTATGTCTGGGGTTTTGCCGTTTCTCTCGTTCAGAGAGGGATTGCCTGGTATTCTACAGGAAAGTTCTTCTCTGTGAAAGGCACATATTGAGCAAAAAGAGGCTGCTTCTAGGGTGGTAACTAGCCATAGAACAAGCTATTATGCTATTGTTCGTTCCCAGGTTGAGCGATTCTCTCTTTTTATTTTTTTTTATATATGTAATCTCGCCCCTGGCCTGTTAGGGAGGCTTGAGGACAGGTTTGAAACCCACTGGACTAGATCATATTCAACTTATTGAGCTTCAATCCTATTGGCTGATCTAATTAGCCAATAGGGTTGAGCTCACATTCTATTGGCTGATTGGAACAGCCAATAGAATGCGAGCTCAATCCTATTGGCTGATCGGAAAAGCCAATAGGATTGAAGCTCAATCCTATTGGTTGATTGCATCAGCCAATAGGATTTTTTCACCTTTAATTCCAATTGGCTGATAGAATTCTATCAGCCAATCGGAATTCAAGGGACGCCATCTTGGATGACGTCATTTTAAGGAACCTTCATTCAGCAAGAAGACTTCGATTGAAGAGGATGCTCCACGCCGGAGGTCTTGAAGATGGAGCCGCTCTGCGCCAAATGGATGAAGATAGAAGATGCCATCTAGATGAAGACTTCTGCAGACTTAGAAGAAGACTTTGGCCGCTTGGATGAAGACTTCTGCCGCTTCGTTGAGGATGGATGTCGGGTCTTCAAAACTGTAAGTGGATCTTCGGGGGTTAGTGTTAGGTTTTTTTAAGGGTTTATTGGCTGGGTTTTTGTTTTAGATTAGGGTTTTTGGGCAATTGAAAAAGAGCTAAATGCACTTTTAAGGGCAATGGGGAGCTTAGTTTTTTTAGTTAGGATTTTATTTGGAGGGTTGTTTGTGTGGGTGGTGGGTTTTACTGTTGGGGGGGTTGTTTGTATTTTTTTACAGGTAAAAGAGCTGATTTCTTTGGGGCAATGCCATGCAAAAGGCCCTTTTAAGGGCTATTGGTAGTTTAGTTTATGCTAGGGTTTTTTTTTTATTTTTTTTGGGGGGCGGGTTTATTTTGATAGGGCTATTAGATTAGGTAATTAGTTAAAATATCTGATAATTTCTTTTTTTATTTTGTGTAATTTAGTGTTTATTTGTTTTTTGTAATTTAGATAATTGTATTTAATGTAGGTAATTTATTTAATTGTAGTGTAATATTAGGTGTTAGTGTAACACAGGTTAGGTTTTATTTTACAGGTACATTTGTATTTATTTTAACTAGGTAGTTAGTAAATAGTTAATAACTATTTAGTAAGTATTCTACCCAGTTAAAATAAATACAAACTTGCCTGTAAAATAAAAATAAACCCTAAGCTGGCTACAATGTAACTATTAGTTATATTGTAGCTAGCTTAGGGTTTATTTTATAGGTAAGTATTTAGTATTAAATAGGAATTATTTAGTTATTAATAGTAGGTTTTATTTAGATTTATTTTAATTATATTTAAGTTACGGGGTGTTAGGGTTAGGGTTAGACTTAGGTTTAGCGGTTAATAAATATATTATAGTGGCAGCGACGTTGGGGGTGGCAGATCAGGGGTTAATAAAAGTAGGTAGGTGGCGGCAATGTTAGGGGTGGCAACACCTGCGATCACGGAGTGAAAAATTTCCGTAATGCAATACCGTAAACACCCCTTATCTTCCGCTCCTGACGTTGCCGCCACTAATAAAAGCTTTTGACCCCCTAATCCGCCACTTAATTAACCCCTAAACCTCTGGCCTCCCACATCTCCGCCACTAAATTAAACTATTACCCCTAAACCTAACACCCCCTAACTTTAATTTAAAATTGCAATATAACTCCTACCTGTGAAATAAAAATAAACCTAACATTAAACTATAAATTAACCTAACCTTACTATTCTAATAAAATAAAAAATACTATAAATTAAAATATCTAAATTACAAATTTAAAAAAACCTATGACTAAGAAAAAAAATTAAAAATCTAAATTACAACTAAAAAAAACAAATCCTACAAAAAAAAATCAAAAAAATCTAAGTTTACCAAAAATAATTAACACTAAAATCACGACAAATAGAAAACACTAAGCTTACAAAAAACCCCGAAATTATAAAAAATAAAAACAATTACACCTAATCTAATAGCCCTATAAAAATAAAAAGCCCCCCAAAATAAAAACGCCCCCTAGCCTACAATAAACAATAAAAGGGCCTTTTGCAAGGCATTGCCCTAAAGAAATCAGCTCTTTTACCTGTAAAAAAATACAAAGTCCCCCCAACAGTAAAACCCACCAACCAACCAATCCCCCAAAATAAAAAAACTCACTCTAAAAAAAACCTAAGCTACCCATTGCTCCTAAAGGGGCATTTGTATGGGCATTGATTTTAAAGGGGCATTTATCTCTTTTTCAAAGCCCAAAGCCCTAATCTAAAAAATTAAACACCCCCCAAAAAAAAAACTAACACTAACTACAGAAGATCTACTCATGGTTTCTGATGTCCGGACATCTATCTCTATCCAGGAGGCAAGGGGGTCTAGTTATCAAGCCGTCAACCTCAAATACGCTGGAATTCCGCAGCGTATTTGTGGCGAGGCTGATTCGCCTTAGTTATCAAAGGCTAGAGACCGGCAAAAGTAGAATTTTGTGACGTAAACTTCGATCCGCCGGACTCAGTCCAACACAGATCGATTCTTACGTCACTCCAGATGTTCCGCAAACAAGTGCGGCACAATCTGACTACTTTTGCTAGTTATCAAAAAACTAGCGGGTACGCTCGACACTTTTATGGCCCAGCATACCTGGTTTTCAAACCGCCACCCTGGAGGCGGCGGATCCCATAGGAATCAATGGGAGTCTGACCATAGCGAAAGTACAAGTTCGCTGCTGCCAGACATCCCATTGATTCCTATGGGAGATGTCTGCACCTAACACCCTAACATGTACCCCAAGTCTAAACACCCCTAATCTGTCCCCCCCTACACCGCCGCAACTAAATAAAGTTATTACCCCCTAAACCACCACTCCCGGAGCCCACCGCAAGCTACTCTATACATATTAACCCCTAAACCGCCGCTCCCGGAGCCCACCGCAACTATAATATAGGTATTAACCCCTAAACCGCTGCTCCCGGAGCCCACCGCAAGCTACTCTATACATATTAACCCCTAAACCGCCGCTCCCTGACCCTGCCGCAACTATAATAAATGTATTAACCCCTAAACCGCCGCTCCCGGAGCCCACCGCCACCTACATTATACCTAGTAACCCCTATCCTGCCCCCCCTATACCGCCGCCCTCTATAATAAAGTTATTAAGCCCTATTCTGCCAATCCCGCACCTCGCCGCATAAAAACTAACCTAAGTTACAATTACACCTAACACTACACTATACTTTAATAAATTATTCCTATTTAAAACTAAATACTTACCTGTAAAATAAACCCTAAGATAGCTACAATGTAATTAATAATTACATTGTAGCTGTTTTAGGAATTATATTTATTTTACAGGTAACTTTGTATTTATTTTAGCTAGTTAGAATAGTTATTAAATATTTATTAACTATTTAATAACTACCTAGCTAAAAGAAATACAAAATTACCTGTAAAATAAATCCTAACCTAAAATAAATCCTAACACTACACTATCATTAAATTAATTAAATAAATTAACTACAAATAACTACAATTAAATACAATTACATAAACTAACTAAAGTACAAAAAATAAAAAAAGCTAAGTTACAAAAAATAAAAAAAATAGGTTACAAACATTTAAACAATATTACAACAATTTTAAGCTACTTATACCTAATCTAAGCCCCCTAATAAAATAACAAACCCCCCAAAATAAAAAAATGCCCTACCCTATTCTAAATTAAAAAAGTTCTTAGCTCTTTTACCTTACCAGCCCTTAAAAGGGCCTTTTGTGGAGCATGCCCCAAAGAATTCAGCTCTTTTGCCTGTAAAAGAAAAATACAACCCCCCCCCAACATTAAAACCCACCACCCACATACCCCTAATCTAACCCAAACCCCCCTTAAAATAACCTAACACTAATCCCCTGAAGATCATCCTACCTTGAGTCATCTTCACTCAGCCGAGCAGCGATGGAACCGAAGAGGAGACCCGGAGCGGCAGAAGTTATCCTCCAAGCAGCGCTGAAGAAATCTTCCATCCGATGAAGGGATCCTCCAAGTGGCGCTGAAGAAGTCTTCCATCCGGGCGATGTCATCTTCCAAGAGGCGCTGAAGAAGTCTTCTATCCGGGCGATGTCATCTTCCAAGCGGGGTCTTCAATCTTCAATCTTTATCCCGCCGACGCGGAACATCCTTCTTTACCGACGGACTACCGACGAATGAAGGCTCCTTTAAGGGACATCATCCAAGATGGCATCCCTTCAATTCCGATTGGCTGAAAGGATTCTATCAGCCAATCAGAATTAAGGTAAGAAAAATCTCATTGGCTGATTGAATCAGCCAATCAGATTCAAGCTCAATCCGATTGGCTGATCCAATCAGCCAATCAGATTGAGCTCGCATTCTATTTAGTTTTAAATAGGAATAATTTATTAAAGTATAGTGTAGTGTTAGGTGCAATTGTAACTTAGGTTAGTTTTTATTTTACAGGATAATTTCTCTTTATTTTAGCTAGGTAAGCTATTAAATAGTTAATAACTATTTAATAGCTATTGTACCTAGTTAAAATAAATTGAAATTTGCCTGTAAAATAAAAATAAATCCTAAGATAGCTACAATATAATTATTATTTATATTGTAGCTATATTCGGGTTTATTTTAAAGGTAAGTATTTAGTTTTAAATAGGATTAATTTAGTTCATAATAGAAATATTATTTAGATTTATTTAATTAATATTTAAGTTAGGGGGGTGTTAGGGTTAGTGTTAGACTTAGGTTTAGGGGTTAATAATTTTATTACAGTGGCGGCGGTGTAGTGGGGGGCAGGAGAGGGGTTAATAAATTTATTATAGGTGGCGACGGTGTAGGGGGGCAGGATAGGGGTTAATACATTTAATATAGGTTGGGGCGGGGTCAGGGAGCGGCGGTTTAGGGGTTAAACTATTTATTTAGTTGCGGCGAGGTGCGGGATCAGCAGGATAGGGATTAATAACTTTATTATAGAGGGCGATGGTATGGGGGGGCAGGATAGGGGTTACTAGGTATACAGCGGTGTCCGGGAGTGGCGGTTTAGGGGTTAATACATTTATAAGAGTTGCGGAGGGGTCTAGAAGCGGCGGTTTAGGGGTTAATACATTTATAAGAGTTGCGGCGGTGTCTAGGAGCGGCGGTTTAGGGTTTAATACATTTATAAGAGTTGCGGCGGTGTCTAGGAGCTGCGGTTTAGGGGTTACTAACTTTATTTAGTTGCGGGGGGCTCCGGGGGCGCTGGTATAGGGGGTAGAACAGTGTAGTTTAGTGTGGGTGCTTAGTGACAGGCTAGCAAGAAAGCAGTAAAAAAGCCGAAGAGCAGCGAGATCGGATGAGTGATAACTCTCACAGTCCGCTGATCATCACCCCCTACTTGGTGCGCGGCTTTTTGACAGCTTTTTTTATAACTTAGGCGAATTTTTGTAGGTCCGCGGTGGCGATGGTAGGCGAGCTTAGGCGGGCGTTTTGGGCCGGCAAAGGCAGGTAAAATAGACACGTTAATAACTACCCCCCAAGGTCTTCATCCAGGCGGTGGGGTCTTCATCCATCCCGGGGGCATCTTCTATCTTCATCCCAGCAGCGTGAAGCAGAGCCATCCTGAAAGCCGAAGACATCCTGCATAGAGTATCCTATTCATACGGTCGCAGCCGTACACTTAAGTTGAATGCAAGGTAGCCATTTCAAAAAGGTATACCTTGCATTCCTATTGGCTGATTTGATTCTTCAAATTCAAATCAGCCAATAGGATGAGAGCTTCTGAAATCCTATTGGCTGTTCAAAACAGACAATATGATGAGACCTTCTGAAATCCTATGAGCTGTTCAAATTTAAATTTGAAGAATCAAATCAGCCAATAGGAATGCAAGGTATGCCATTTTGAAACAGCTACTTTGCATTCAACTTCAGTGTACTGCGGCGACCGTTTGAAGAGGACGCTTCGCTCTGGATTTCTTCGGCTTCCAGGATGGCTCAGCTCTGTGCCGCAGGGATGAAGATAGAAGACACCGACAGGATGGATGAAGACCTCACCGCCTGGGTGTAGATGGATGTCCGGACTTCAGAAACCGTGAGTAGATATTCTGGGGTTAGTGTTAGGTTTTATTTTGGGTTTTTTTTGGGTGGGTTTTTATTTTAGAGTAGGGCTTTGAAAAAGAGCTAAATGCCCTTTTAAGTGCAATGTAAAAGAGCTAAATGCTCTTTTAAGGGCAATGCCCATAAAAATGCCCATTTAGGGGCAGTGGGTAGCTTAGTTTTTTTTTAGAGTTAGGTCTTTTATTTTGGGGGGTTGGTTGGGTGGTGGGTTTTACTGTTGGGGGGACTTTGTATTTTTTTAACGGTAAAAGATTTCCTTTTAAGGGCTATTGGTAGTTTATTGTAGGCTAGGGGTGTTTTTATTTTAGGGGTGCTTTTTTATTTTTATTGGGCTATTAGATTAGGTGTAATTGATTTTATTTTTGATAATTTCGAGGGGGGGTTGTAAGCTTAGTGATTTCTATTTTTCGTGATTTTAGTGTTAATTATTTTTGGTAAACTTAGATTTTTTTTGTAGGATTTGTTTTTTTGTAGGATTTGTTTTTTAGTTGTAAGTTAAATTTTTAATTTTTTTTCTAAGTGTTAGGATTTTTAAAATTTTTAATTTAATTATTTTAATTGGTAGTATTTTTTATTTTATTAGATTAGTTATGTTAGGTTAATTTATAGTTTAATGTTAGGTTTATATTTATTTCATAGGTAAGTTTTTATTTATTTAAATAGAGTTATATTATACTTTTAATTTAAAGTTAGGGGGTGTTTAGGGGTTAATAGTTTAATTTAGTGTTTTGCGATGTCGGGTGAAGATGTGGGAGATGTGGGAGGCCAGAGGTTTAGGGATTAATAACTTTATTTAGTGGCGGCAATGTCTGGGATCGACTGAATAGTAGTTAATAACTTTACTATAGTGGCGTCGATGTCAGGGTGGGGGGAATAGGGGTTAATATATTTAAATAGTGTTGGCGATGTGGGTGGGCGGCAGATTAGGGGTTAATAACTTTATTGAATAGTCGCAATGTGGGTGGGCGGCAGATTAGGGGTTAATAGCTTTAATATAGTGTTTGTGATGCGGGAGGGTGGTGGTTTAGGGGTTAATAGATAGTTTATGGGTGTAAGTGTACTTTTTAGAAGAAAAGAGACAATGGCACTACTCAAATTTAATAATGTTTAATGGACGTTCCCCTTTTAAATTCCATAATAGTGAGTATATTGAATGTCGATATACTCGATTATTCTCAGTCTGTTAGGGGTTGGTGTTTGTACCTACTGACAACCTTTACAAAGAATCAGTGAGAAACTGACAAAAGGGTACAAATATAGCACTCTGGAACGTTTCAGAGTGCTATATTTGTACCCTTTTGTCAGTTTCTCACTGATTCTTTGTAAATGTTAGTGTACTTTGTAACAGTTTAGTTATGAGTTTTGTGAAACATTTTTGTTACACAAAATCTATAACTACTGCTCTCAGATGGCGGTATGGATCGTGTTGGTATAGGCTGTAACGCAAGCGTTTTATCCTGAACGCACAACCTGTAATACCCGCGCTATGGAAATCCCACGCAAAAACGTCATTTTTTTGAGTGGGGGATTGATGTTGCATTACAGGCTAAAATGCTTGCGGTCTAGCTATACCGAAACGACTCCCCAAAGGCGGCGTTACTGCTTTTACGCTGAAATTGACATTTTTTTCAGCTTTCAAAGCCGCAACACAAAACTCATAATCTAGATGAAAGTTATTAGATTAGGATAAAACAAAAATAGCCATAGAGTTTTCTAAAGAAAGCCATGGACAGACTTGTTTATTTCTGTTGTGTGCTATTGTTAAAATTTCGTTATTCATTTCACAACACTATGCTGACCTTTTTTTTTTTTATTTGCTGTTTTTCCTTTAAAATGTACCAATGTGTTTCATCATCTTTAGATCACAGAGTATGTGTAGGGTTTAGAAAAAGATTAGCTGATATATAATCTACATATCTAACATGAAAAACAAATTTACAAACTTCAGTTTTGAAAATATACAGTATGTAGCAATTTCTAATTTTTCCAAGTGTTTTTATCAGTTTTAGGAAATCTTATGCTGTGACTGAAAAGAGCTTTTTGAAATTCTGCTAAGCCTTCTTAATTTTACAGAGCATTACAGAACTCACCATGATAAGCAATTTATTTCACTCCAAAAGAATAGGACAAGGGGTTGGTACATTTATCTCACTGTGAGCAACAGGTGACTTGCTGAAGAACTGTACATATTGTGCTCATTGATTTATATATTGTAAAAGATGGAATTAGAAATGCTTTCTATACATTACAATAGTATACTTCTTTTATTAGCTGCACTAATATGAAAGCTGAATTAATAGTTATTTTCACACTTCACAGCAAGACATATGAGCGTACTGACTTGTCCTACTTAATTTCCTTTCATTGAGATATGCTACACTATTTTGGTCCTTATATCGTGAATATGTAATTCTTATGAATTAAAAATTGCATATACTATTTATTTAGTTTATTAATTTATATGTATTTTATGCAAGCTTGGAAATGATTAGGAAAATAAACATTTATTTGCTTGTGTGTTTTTTTTTGTTTGTCTGTTTAAAATTCTAGGGCTAGATTACAAATGGAGCGTAAATTAACGCTTCCACTTGAGGATTTATTGCACTAGTAGTAAGATTGTTGTGCTTGTTGGGTTGCACTTCTATTACGAGTTGAAAGTAAACTGTTTTCGCTCTTGTGCTAACCAGATAAACAAAGTTAGGATATTGCATGCACATTCACATATTCCCCCATAGAAGTCAATGGAGAAAAATAATTGGAAAAAAACGCACTCTAACGCAAACCAGATTGCATATTCTCATTTGCGCTAACACAACATGAAAATATGAAAATGTCACATTCCAATGTTTTTTCACATAGCATAATATGGTCTATGTATTCATAAATACATGTTTCTACATATATCTATAGTATTTTAGTATAATATACTGTACATCTATATCTATATATACTATACTGTATATATATATATATATATATATATATATACACTTATATACATGATTATATATAGGTATAGATATATACAGATATATATTTAGGAATATCTATTTATAAATATACAGAACATATTCCTTTTACATGTTTTCATCCACTTAACAACAAAGGGCTCCAATGCACATCTATATATGTTTTTATATGTGTACATACTTATTTATGTGTTTAAATACATATATACACACACACATATCTATACTATAAATGCGTTTGTAACACGTCCATCACCGTCGTCAGTTGCGCATCCTCAAAGGAATGTTGGCTGTGCGCGCAGCCAAAAAAATGTTGGCTGCACGCGCAGCCAAAAGAATGTTGGCTGCACGCGCAGCCAAAAGAATCCTTCTGGATGCAGAGTAGGCAAACAAAGCATTAAGAAAAAATCAAGCAACCGCCCGCACGAAATATTAACAAAAAAACACGTAACTGTGTGAAATAACAAAAAACACATAACCGCTCGCACGAAATAACAAAAAAACCTAACCGCTTGCACAAAGTATAACACAAAAAAAAAAAACTAACAGCCCGCACAAAGTATTAATAAAAAAATAAACCTAAGCACCCGCAAGAAATGTTAACAAACACCTAAACTGGCAACCCCCACATCGCAAAATAATAAAGTAATAAACCCCTAATCCGCCAATTAAACAACGCAAATAACATAATTAAAATATGAACCCCTAAACCGCCAAGCCCCCACATCGCAATAAACCTAATTAACCTATTAACCCCTAAACCGCCAACCCCCCAAGTTGCAATAAACCTAATTAACCTATTAACCCCTAATCCGCCAACCCCCCACATCGCAATAGACCGAATTAACCTATTAACCCCTAAACCGCCAAACCCACACATAGCAATAAACCTAATTAACCTATTAACTCCTAAACCACCAAGCCCCCACAATGCAAATAACTAATTTAATTACTAAGCCCTCTAACCTAACACCCCCTAAATTTACCACAATTAAATAAAATAAAAAAATACTAAGTTACAATGAAACTAAAAACATTAATTTAAAAATAAAACCTAACATTAAATTACAAAAATTTATCTAAAATTACAAAAAATAAAAAAGTCTAAAATTACAGAAGAAAATAAACAAAATTATCAAAAATTAAAAAAATTAAACCTAATCTAATACCCCTAAGAAAATAAAAAGCCCCCCAAATGAAAACACCCCATAATCTAAAAAAAACTACCAATAGCCCTTAAAAGGGCATTTTGTAGGGCATTGCCCTACGTTAAACAGCTATTTTACATGTAAAAAATACTATGTCCCCCCAACAGTAAAACCCCCCACCCACCAAACCCCCCAAATAAAAAAAACTAAGTTAAAAGACCTTTATTTGTTCACATAGGGTCCATAATACAGCAACATTTAAAACCAGCAATTGGTTCTTAGTCATGTCTAAGGACATGACTAATTACCAATTGCTGGTTTAAAACGTTGTTGCTGTATTATGGACCCTATGTGAACAAATAAAGGTCTTTTAACTTATCTTGTGGAGGCTGCAAATCCTTGAATGTTTACAGTAGGACTGGGACCTGGCTAATCCCATTTCCGTGCCCCATCTTGGAGAGTGTGCTGTCTTCCTTGTGGATTTTACTAAAAAACCTAACTACCAATTGCCCCTAAAGGGGCATTTGTGTGGGCATTGTTCTTAAAAGGGCATTCAGCTCTTTTAATGCACTAAAAGGGCAATCAACTCTTTTGCAGCCCAAAAAACCCTAATCTTTAAAAAAGCCACCCCAAAAAATAAAAAAAGCCTAAGACTAAGCCCCAAATAGGTATTCACCATTCCTGAAGTCTGGCGGAGAAGGTCTTCTTCCAGGTGGTTCTATCATCTTCTATCTTCATCTGGAGCAAAGGCGGCACAGAGTGGAGGTGCGGAGCTGGCTTCCCCGATGCGCAGATCCGGAGCGGCAGTCCTCAGCGGCATGGAGGCTCCTCTTAATGCTATCGTCTGCCGCACACTGAAGATTGAATGCAAGGTAACCCATTTTTAATGGGGTACCTTTCATTCCTATTGGCTGAAATTTTGAAATCAGCCAATAGGATGAGAGCTACTGAAATCTTATTGGCTGATTTGAACAGCCAATAGGATTTCAATAGCTCTAATTCTATTGGCTGATTTCAAAATTTTAGCCAATAGGAATGCAAGGTACCCCAATTTGAATGTGGTATGGAGATCGGATGAAGAGGAGCCTCCACATCGCTGAAGACAGCTGACGCTGAGGACCGCTGCTACGGATCAGCGTATCGGGGAAGACCACTCCGCACCTCCTCTCCATTCTGCCTTCGCTCTAGATAAAGTTAGAAGATGATGGAGCCACCTGGAAGAAGACCTTCACTGCCGGACTTCAGGAATTTTGAGTACCTATTTCAGGGTTAGACTTTTTTTTATTTTTAGGGTGTGTTTTTTTAGATTAGGGCTTTTTTATTTTTTAATGGGCACTAAAGAGCTGATTGCCCTTTTAAGGGCAATGCCCATACAAATGCCCCTTAAAGAACAATGGGTAGTTTAAGTTTTTTTAGACTTAGTTTTTTCTATTTTGGTCGGTTAGTTAGGTGGGTGGTTTTACTGTTAGGGGTAATTGCTAATTCTTTTAGGTAAATAAAACTGTTTAACTTAGGTCAATGCCCTACAAAAGGCCCTTTTAAGGGCTATTGGTAGTTTAGTATTAGATTAGGGGGTGTTTTTATTTTGTAGGGATTTCTTTTTATAGGGGTATTATTTTAGGTTTACATTTTTTTGTAATATTACCTTTTGGGTTTGCATTTTGTTTTAAATAGACTGCCCTATGGGCAGGTTTATCGTCTAGTACATAAATAAATATGTACAAACACACACACATAGATATAGATTTTCATCTTTAGACATGTACAGTATATGTATGTATCTCTATGTTAAAGCCCGTTGCCTGCCTTTTTTTTCTAACACCAGATATCTCAAATGTTTGAGCCTTTATAACTTTAGTTTGCAATATATTATTTTTTTATTAGATAGTGTTATTATGAGTGTAAGTATACATTGTAATGTATTTTTGGTGTGTTTTGTGACATTTTTTTGTTTTGCAAAACAGTTAACCATAGCTCTGAAGTTGCGTTAATCAAGCGATAGCATTTACCTTCAACTTGTAATACGAGCAGTAAGCCAAACGAGCGCAAACCCTTGTGATAAACCCCTTATCACTCAGGCGCAAATGTTTGCGCTCCACTAGTAATCTAGCTCCATTTAGTAATTGATATAATGCAACATTTAGACTAGAATTGGTTTGTAACAACAGATAAAATAAAAATGTATCTCTTTATCAATATAGTCAAAAACCTGATTTATTCATTCAGTTGTAGTCAAATTACTCTTGAAGAAAGTAAACATTTTTTATGAACCAATATTACTGCACATATTCCAAAAACCAACAGTATTTTGTCATTAAGTCTTTCTCTTTAGACGAATATTGGATTTGTATTCATTACTAAAACAGCTAATAAACACCTAAATTACGAGTTTTGCGTTCGTGTTTTAACGCTGAAAAAATGGCCATTTCAGCGTTAAAACAGCAACGCAGCCATTACGAGTCTTGTCGGTATAACTGTACCGCAAGCCTTTTAGCATGTAACGCAACGTCAGTCCCGCACTCGAAAAAATGACGTTTGTGCATGGGATTTCCATAGTGCTGACATTACAAGTTTTGCAGTGAGGCTACAAAGCTTGCATTATACCGTTTACCGACACGATCCGCAATCTGAGAGCAGTAGTTATGAGTTTTACGCAACAAAACTGTTATAAAAAACTCATAACTAAACTGTTACAAAGTACACTAACACCCATAAACTACCTATTAACCCCTAAACTGAGGCCCTCCCGCATCGCACACTAAAATAAAGATATTAACCACTAATCCGCTGCTCCCCGACATTGCGGCCAATAAATAAAGTTATTAACCCCTAAACCTCTGGCCTCCCACATCACTACCACTAAATAAATCTATTAACCCCTAAACCGCCACCCCCCACATCACCAAAAACCAAATTAAACTATTAACCCCCTAAACATAACAACCCCCTAATTTTAAATTAAAATAACAAGATCCCTATCTTAAAATAAATAAATAAAAACTTACCTGGGAAATTAAAAAAAAACTAGCATTACTATTATACTAAAATTAAAATAACTACAAATTAAAATAATTAAATTACACATTAAAAAAACCTACCCTACTAAAAAAATGAAATCTACAATTATAAAAAATTAAAAATACTAAAATGCAAAAAATAAAATTACTAAAGTACAAAATATAACAAACACTAAATTACGAAAAATAACAAACAAAACTATATAAAATAAAAACAATTACACCTAATGTAAAAGCCCTATCAAAATAAAAATGTTCCCCCCAAAATGAAAAAACCCTAGCCTACAATAAACTACCAATAGCCCTTTAAAGGGCCTTTTGTAGGGCATTGCCTGAAAGAAATCAGATATTTTCCCTGTAAAAAAAAATACAAGGACCCCCCCCCCCAACAGTAAAACCTACCACTCAACCAACCCCTTAAAATAAAAAAAAACTAACTTTAAAAATAAACTAAGCTACCCATTGCCCTGGAAAGGGCATTTGTATGGGCATTGTCCTTAAAAGGGAATTCAGCTCTTTTTTCATTGCCCTTAAAAGGGCATTTAGCTCTTTTAAGAATGCCCAAAACCCTAATCTAAAAAAAAAAACACCTAAAAAAACTTTAACCCCTTAATGACAACTGACGTACCAGGTACGTCATGCATTAACAAGCAGTTAATGACAATAGACGTACCTGGTACGTCAGTTGTCTAACAGAGTGCTGGAAGCAATTGCGATCACTTCCAGCAGCTCTGAGGGTATTGCAGTGATGCCTCGATATGGAGGCATCCTGCAATACCCTTTTACAAGCCTCCGATGCAGAGAGAGCCACTCTGTGGCCCTCTCTGCACCGGAGCATCGTTGGTGGGTGGGAGCGCAACAGGGAGGCGGGTGGGCGGCCTGCAATGGGCCCGTGATCATGTGGAGGGGGGCGGGATCGGAGGCGGGAGTACCCGGGGGCGCGCATGGACGCACGCACGTGCACGGGGGGCGGCGGGCGGGCGCGTGCATGGGGCGGGAGCGGGTGGGAACTGCTACCTACAGAAAACTAAAATAATACATTGGGAGAAAAGGTGGGGGAAATTGTATTTATAAAGTAATCGAAGGGTTCTGGGAGGGGGGGGTGGGGTGGGGGGTTGTAGCTACACTACAGAAAGTAGCTTAACATTAAAGAATCTTTTTTTTTTTACTTAACTGGGTACTGGCAGACAGCTGCCAGTACCCAAGATGGCGCCCATTAGGCTAGAGGGGGAGGGTTAGAGAACTGTTTGATGGGGGATCCATGATATTGGGGGCTAAGGGGGGATTCTACACAGCAGCATATGCAAATATGCTATTAAAAAAAAAACACAAATATACCTTTTTATATTAGTACTGGCAGACTTTCTGCCAGTACTTAAGATGGCGGGAACAATTGTGGGGTGTGGGAGGGAAGAGAGCTGTTTGGGAGGGATCAGGGGGTCTGATGTTTCAGGTGGGAGGCTGATCTCTACACTAAAGCTAAAATTAACCCTGCAAACTCCCTACAAGCTACCTAATTAACCCCTTCACTGCTAGTCATAATACACGTGTGATGCACAGCGGCATTTAGCGGCCTTCTAATTATCAAAAGCAACACCAAAGCCACATATGTCTGCTATTTCTGAACAGAGGGGATCCCAGAGAAGCATTTACAACCATTTGTGCCATGATTGCACAAGCTGTAAATAATTTCAGTGAGAAACCTAAAGTTTGTGAAAAAGGAAACAATTTATTTTTATTTGATCGCATTTGGCGGTGAAATGGTGGCATCAAATATACCAAAATGGGCCTAGATCAATACTTTGGGTTGTCTACTACACTACACTAAAGCTAAAATTAACCCTACACATTCCCTACAAGCTCCCTGATTAACCCCTGCACTGCTGGACATAATACACGTGTGGTGCGCAGCGGCATTTAACAGCCTTCTAATTACCAAAAAGCAACGCTAAAGCCATATATGTCTGCTATTTCTGAACAAAGTGGATCCCAGAGAAGCATTTACAACTATTTATGCCATAATTGCACAAGCTGTTTGTAAATAATTTCAGTGAGAAACCGAAAGTTTGTGAAAAAATTTGCGAAAAAGTGAATGATTTTTTGTAAATGATCGCAATTGGCGGTGAAATGATGGCATGAAATATACCAAAATGGGCCTAGATTCATACTTTGGGATGTCTTCTAAAAAAACATATCTACATGTTAATGGATATTCAGGGATTCCTGAAAGATATTAGTGTCCCAATGTAACTAGCGCTAATTTTGAAAAAAAGTGGTTTGGAAATAGCAAAGTGCTAGTTGTATTTATGACCCAATAACTTGCACAAAAAGCAAAGAACATGTAAACATTGGGTATTTCTTAACTCAGGACAAAATTTAGAAACTATTTAGCATTGGTGTTTTTTGGTGGTTGCAGATGTGTAACAGATTTTGGGGCTAAAAGTTAGAAAAAGTGTTTTTTTTCCCTTTTTCCTCATATTTTATAAAAATTTTTATAATAAATTATAAGATATGATGAAAATAATGGTATCTTTAGAAAGTCCATTTAATGGCAAGAAAAACAGTATATAATATGTGTGGGTACAGTAAATGAGTAAGAGGAAAATTACAGCTAAACACAAACACTGCAGAAATGTAAAAATAGCCTTTGTCACAAACGGACAGAAAATGGAAAAGTACTGTTGTCATTAAGGGATTAAAAAACCTAACACTAACCTTACACTAACCCCCAACGATCCACTTCAGTTTCTGAAGTCTGGACATTCAGGAGACAAAGTCCTCATCCAGGCGGTGAGAAGTCTTCATCCATCCAGATGGCGTCTTCTAACTTCATCCAGGCGGCATCTTCTATCCTCATCCCGGCAGCGCAGAGCGGCTCCATCCTGAAGACATCTGATGCAGAGCATCCTCTTCAAATGGTCGCAGCCCTAAACTGAATCTTCAATGCAAGGGAGTCTTTTCAAAATGGCGTCCCTTGCATTCCTATTGGCTGATTTGATTTTGAAAATTCAAATCAGCCAATAGGATGAGAGCTACTGAAATTCTATTGGCTGTTCAAATCAGCCAATAGGATGAGAGCTACTGAAATTCTATATGCTATTCCAGAATGATGCTTTCCTCCCTTGAATCAATGCCTCTTTTAATACATGCTAGTATCTTATTAGCTTTTGAAGCTGCTGCCATGCATTGTGCACCAATCTTTAGCTTCTTATTTATTACTACTCCCAAATACATTTCTTCCTCTGTTTGGCCAAATCTTGTCCCATTTAAATAATACATCGCCTGCTTATTTTTACTTCCAAAATGTAGAACCTTACATTTTCCTGTTTTCAATCTCATTTTCCATTTACCTGCCCATACTTCTAATTTTTGCTGATCCCTTTGTAACAAAAATTCATCCTGCTCTGACCTAATGACCTTACTAAACTTAGTATCATCTGCAAAAATAGAGATGTTATTTAATCCTTGCTCCAAGTCATTAATAAACATATTAAAAAGAGCAGGGCCCAGTACTGATCCCTGGAGGACTCCACTGATTACCTTTGTCGGATCTGAGTATGATCCATTCACTACTACTTGTTGCTCCCCATATTTTATCCAGTCAAGCAATTATTTGCTTTTTGTCCATTTTCTCCAATAATGTATTCAGCTGTTTATATTTAAAGCTGCTTGATAAATCAGCAAAATTTAGATGAATTTGTATTCATCTGAAGCCTGAATGCACATCTCTAGATATGGCTATATTAATATTAGACAAGTGAGCAAACAAAGAATCTTTTATTTCAACTGAAATTTGTTAAGGGAGTTTCAAATTCATTAACAAAAAACAATTTGTCCTTTATTTCCTGAGATTAATATCATTAGAGCTGCAGAGGAGCCGCTGGACAGCAGCTTTAACTTAAACAAAGTTAAAGTATTTCTACTGCTACAATTTAGCAATAAATATTTTTTTTATTTTTTATGGGGTCAGGACTTGCCAAGAACAAAGCTGAAGCTTACATACTTATTAGTTTATACAGGAGGAAACCAACAGACAAATACATATGAAGATTTGAAGCCTTTCATGTCTGCATAAAAAAACGTTACTGCCTTTTTAATAATGGGTTTGGCTTTATAAACGAATCAGCTACATTAATTGTAAAAAAAAAAAAGAAAGTCTGCTCATTTGTCATTTTTGTCAAATATATACGTACTGCACTTTATAATTATGCTTAGTGTTTGTAAACTGGCAGTGTGCACACTGTGCTCTATAATGATGTGAGTTTCAATAGACTAAATCCTTATGAGTACACTGCTAAGTATAAATATGATGAGTATCAATACTCTGATGAATATGCTGTGCTGTATAATGACAGAGGCTGAAAAGGCTTTTTTGAAAAAGACTGTAATCCGAAATGCGTAGAACCTGATAATCACACCAGCTGATTACTGGTCTAACAGAAGGGGAGAAGGCTACATACCCGGGATACGGAGCATGCAAACATATGCTCACTCACGATGTGTGGAGGATCTATCTCTGACACAGGACGAGAACAAATATTGAGCTCTGTGACTTAGAAAGGACGAAGAAACCATTTGGTAACTTGACAGTTATAATTCCAGCGGTCCAACAAGGTAACTGGAGAAGTTCACCTACAGGACAAGAGGACATCTTGACAACAGTGCACTGTTGAACGGTTTTGAACCGACAGCGAGGAGAGCGGTATTACCTCCTATCCGCTTAAGGTACTATTTGGCCACTTAGGTTGAAGATTCACGTGTTTACCACTTGGAAACTATTTGAACTTATCGATACGCTAATATAGCGATAATCAGCTCTAAACATATATACCTGTAAGCCCACTCGCAATAAGACTGGTTTTCAGACATATCCATCAGTCCATAAGATTGGATTATAATTTGAAGATATTTTACTTACCAAGCCTGATCACTTATAGTATTGAAACATTGGCCTCTAGTTATGAAAGTCTGGCGGACCTGATCTGTATTCATCATTGCACCTCGCCGTATTCATCATTGCACCAGCAGCTCACAAGAGCTGCTGGTGTAACGCAGCCCCCTGCAGACTCGCGGCCAATCAGCCACCAGCAGGGGGGTGTCAATCAACCCGATCGTACTCGATTGGGTTGATTTCCGGCGATATGTGCTCTGAGCAGGCGGACCGGGTTATGGAGCAGCGGTCTTTGTGACCGCTGCTTCATAACTGCCGTTTCTGGCGAGTCTGAAGACTAGCCAGAAACAGGGGCCATCAAGCTCCATATGGAGCTTGATAAATAGAGCCCATTGTATATCAGTGTGATTATTAGTATCTTCATCATAATTTTAATCTGTTTTTTAGATACAGTATTTAGCATTAGATATGCTTAGGTAAGACAGCGGTTTCTGTATTATATTGTTTCAGTATGTCACATATTTTTATCTGTTTTAATATACATTGATATAAAATTCAACGGGTATTTACCCAAGTGTATAGTAATAAATATTGATTTGATACAAACATATATATACATCTTGTGTTTTATGGTTTTAAGCAACATCCTATATCCTACATAGATATCAAAAGCTATTTTTATGATATATGAACAACTCTAATTATATTGGATTACGTATATATTGTATATATATATATATATATAATTATAATTAGACATATTTAGGAACAGCAATTCATTTGTGCCACCTATTATTTTATACATTATTTAAAAAAAATTTTGGGGAAATATGTTTTAAGGTGTGCTAGTTTCCTACTCTGATTTTGACAGTTATATATTCTTTTATTCATCAAAACCTTTGTCAAATGCAGAACTTTTACATATAGAGTTCTTCATAAAAGACAACACATTGGGAGGTAGTTATCAAGCCGTCAACCTCAAATATGCTGGAATTCCGCAGCGTATTTGTGGCGAGGCTGATTCGCCTTAGTTATCAAAGGCTAGAGACCGGCAAAAGTAGAATTTTGTGACATAAGCTTCGATCCGCCGGACTCAGTCTGACACAGATCGATTCTTACGTCACTCCAGATGTTCCGCACACTCGGCTGAGTGAAGACGACTCAAGGTAGAATGATCTTCAGGGGATTAGTGTTAGGTTATTTTAAGGGGGGTTTGGGTTAGATTAGGGGTATGTGGGTGGTGGGTTTTAATGTTGGGGGGGGTTGTATTTTTCTTTTACAGGCAAAAGAGCAGTTTTCTTTGGGGCATGCCCCACAAAAGGCTCTTTTAAGGGCTGGTAAGGTAAAAGAGCTTTGAACTTTTTTAATGTAGAATAGGGTAGGGAATTTTTTTATTTTGGGGGGCTTTGTTATTTTATTAGGGGGCTTAGATTAGGTGTAATTATCTTAAAATTGTTGTAATATTTTTTAAATGTTTGTAACCTATTTTTTTTATTTTTTGTAACTTAGCTTTTTTTATTTTTTGTACTTTAGTTAGTTTATGTACTTGTATTTAATTGTAGTTATTTGTATTTAATTTATTTAATTTATTTAATGATAGTGTAGTGTTAGATTTAATTGTAACTTAGGTTAGGATTTATTTTACAGGTAATTTTGTATTTCTTTTAGCTAGGTAGTTATTAAATAGTTACTAACTATTTAATAACTATTCTAACAAGATAAAATAAATACAAAGTTATCTGTAAAATAAATAAAAATCCTAAAATAGCTACAATGTAATTATTAATTACATTGCAGCTATCTTAGGGTTTATTTTACAGGTAAGTATTTAGTTTTAAATAGGAATAATTTATTAAAGTATAGTGTAGTGTTAGGTGTAATTGTAACTTAGGTTAGTTTTTATTTTACAGGTAAATTTCTCTTTATTTTAGCTAGGTAAGCTATTAAATAGTTAATAACTATTTAATAGCTATTGTACCTAGATAAAATAAATTGAAAGTTACCTATAAAATAAAAATAAATCCTAAGATAGCTATAATATAATTATTATTTATATTGTAGCTATATTAGGGTTTATTTTAAAGGTAAGTATTTAGTTTTAAATAGGATTAATTTAGTTAATAATAGAAATATTATTTAGATTTATTTAATCAATATTTAAGTTAGGGGGTGTTAGGGTTAGTGTTAGACTTAGGTTTAGGGGTTAATAAATTTATTACAGTGGCGGCGGTGTAGAGGGGGGCAGGATAGGGGTTAATAAATGTATTATAGGTGGCGACGGTGTAGGGGAGGCAGATTAGGGGTTAATAAATTTAATATAGGTTGCGGCAGGGTCCAGGAGCGGCGGTTTAGGGGTTAAACTATTTATTTCGTTGCGGCGAGGTGCGGGATCAGCAGGATATGGGTTAATAACTTTATTATAGAGGGCGACGGTATAGGGGGGCAGTATAGGGGTTACTAGGTATAATGTAGGTTGCGGCGGTGTCCGGGAGCAGTGGTTTAGGGGTTAATACATTTATAAGAGTTGCGGCGGGGTCTAGGAGTGGCAGTTTAGGGGTTAATACATTTATAAGAGTTGCGGCGGGGTCTAGGGGCGGCGGTTTAGGGGTTAGTAACTTTATTGAGTTACGGGGGGCTCCGGGGGCGCCGGTATAGGGGGTAGAACAGTGTAGTTTAGTGTGAGTGTTTAGTGACAGGCTAGCAATAAAGCTGTCAAAAAGCCGAAGAGCAGCGAGATCGGATGAGTGATAACTATCACAGTCCGTTGCTCATCGCCCCGTACTTGGTGCGCGGCTTTTTGACAGATTTATTGATAACTTAGGCGTATTTTTTCAGGTCCGCGGCGGCGAAGGTATGCGAGCTTAGGCGGGCGTATTGAACCGGCGAAGGCAGGAAAGTTGACACGTTGATAAGTACCCCTCATTGAGTACCAGGGGAAGACCAATGTTTTTTATTCTATTGGTTGATTAGACTACCAAATGACCTCCTAAGGGTAGTGCCTAACCAAATGCCCTTTTCAGGACAATCTTCTACAAAAAGCCATTCTAAGGGCTATTGTTATAGTAACTTGTAGTGTGTTTTTTTTTTATTTTGCGGTCTAAGGGGGCCTTAATTTTTGTATAGGCATAACTTTGTTTTATATTTATGGTAGTGTTGGTTTTTTTTTTTAACTTTAGATTTTATTTTTTGTAAATTTAGTGTTTGTTATTTTTTGTAATTTAGGGGATGTTACCTTAGAGGTGTTGGGGTTAGATATTAAGTAGTTAAGTGTAGGAGTAGTTTGCTTTGGGGGGTTGTGGCAGTAAATAGGTTAGGGGACTTATTGCATTGGGAGGGGAGTAGGGGTTAATAGGTATGTAGGTTATGGCAGATTAGGGGTTAATAGTGTAGGTTGTGCTGAGGGTGAGGGCACGTAGGGGGTTAATAGTTTATTTTAGTATTTACTTTATATCCAATGTTAAAAGTATATGCATTTTCATGCATAATGCATATTATTTAAGATATTGTATCTAATTTAAAATGTAGTTATTTTTATTGTTATTTCTATTATTGTAGCATAAATATATCATTTAAATGATATCTCTATTTTTAAAATAAAAAAGGAACAATAAAAAAAAAAACAGCATTTTAAGTTAGATACAATACTTAAAATAATATGCATTATACATTACAATGCATATCATGTTAACATTCAATATAAATGTAGAAACATAGCTTGTGTAGTTATAGGGAGTTTTTTGTACACTTTATTAGTCAGGTAGATTACAGACATTACTTGTGTAGGTGTTCTGTGGGAGTTAGCCAGGTGTTACACGGGGTGTACAGGGAAGCAGTACAGGTTACAAGTAGGGTATCAGGACCCTGGGTAGCGCTTGCTGATTGGTGGCTAAATGTAGCCAGGTGCTGAACCGAAACAGATCTACAAATAACTACCTGATTGAGGACTAATATCTGATCCTTTTTCATTGGTTATGACTGAATTCTTGTATTTTTGTGATTTGTTCTTGTTTTTTTAACCAGGGAATTCCACTTTATTAATATTTATTTATATTATAAGTAAATTAGGGACATAGGGGCATATGTATCAAGCTCCGAATGGAGCTTGATGCCCCGTGTTTCTGGCGAGCCTGTAGGCTCGCCAGAAACAGCAGTTATGAAGCAGCGGTCAAAAAGACCACTGCTCCATCACCTGTCCGCCTGCTCTGAGCAAGCGGACAGACATCGCCGGAAGTCAACCCGATCGATTACGATCGGGTTGATTGACACCCCTCTGCTGGCGGCCATGAGTCTGCATTGCACCAGCAGCAATGCAGACTCTGCTGGTGCAATGCTGAAAACGGGAAGCGTATTGCTCGTCGTATTCAGCGAGGTCTGGCGGACCTGATCTGCAGTATCGGATCAGGTCCGCTAGACCTTGATAACTAGAGGCCATAGCGTAATTTTTAAAATTCAATGTAAGGATTTCTCTGGTTAAAAAACGAACTTTTAACTCTGTAAAAAACGGAAGTTGGAACCAAGCTATTTGTATTTAAACCAGCAATGTTTGTCACAGCACAGCAATCTGTACATGTTTTTATTTGCTCTTGAGAAAGATGTTTTTAAGGTTGAAACACGTTGAGCTGAGCTAAATATTAAAGCTTTGTTCCTTTTTAACCCCTTAATGACCACAGCACTTTTCCATTTTCTGTCCGTTTGGGACCAAGGCTATTTTTACATTTTTGCAGTGTTTGTGTTTAGCTGTAATTTTCCTCTTGCTCATTTACTGTACCCACACATATTATATACCGTTTTTCTAGCCATTAAATGGACTTTCCAAAGATACCATTATTTTCATCATATCTTATAATTTACTATAAAAAAATATAAAATATGAGAAAAAATGGAAAAAAAAAACACTTTTTCTATTTTTGACCCCCAAAATCTGTTACACATCTACAACCACCAAAAAACACCCATGCTAAATATTTTCTAAATTTTGTCCTGAGTTTAGAAATACCCAATGTTTACATGTTCTTTGCTTTTTTGCAAGTTATAGGGCCATAAATACAAGTAGCACTTTGCTATTTCCAAACCATTTTATTCAAGATTAGCGCTAGTTACATTGGGACACTGATATCTTTCAGGAATCCCTGAATATCCCTTGACATGTATATATTTTTTTTTAGAAGACATCCCAAAGTATTGATCTAGGCCAATTTTGGTATATTTCATGCCACCATTTCACCGCCAAATGCGATCAAATACAAAAAATCGATCACTTTTTCACAAACTTTCGGTTTCTCACTGAAATTATTTACAAACAGCTTGTGCAATTATGGCATAAATGGTTGTAAATTTTTCTCTGGGATCCCCTTTGTTCAGAAATAGCAGACATATATGGCTTTGGCATTGCTTTTTGGTAATTAGAAGGCCACTAAATGCCGCTGCGCACCACATGTGTATTATGCCCAGCAGTGAAGGGGTTAATTAGGGAGCTTGTAGGGAGCTTGTAGGGTTAATTTTAGCTTTAGTGTAGTATAGCAGACAACCCAAAGTATTGATCTAGGCCCATTTTGGTATATTGCATGCCACCATTTTACCGCCAAATGCGATCAAATAAAAAAAAAAAGTTGAATTTTTCACAATTTTAGGTTTCTCACTGAAATGATTTACAAACAGCTTGTGCAATTATGGCACAAATGGTTGTAAATGCTTCTCTGGGATCCCCTTTGTTCAGAAATAGCAGACATATATGACTTTGGCGTTGCTTTCTGGTAATTAGAAGGCCGCTAAATGCTGCTGCGCATCACACGTGTATTATGGCTAGCAGTGAAGGGGTTAATTAGGTAGCTTGTAGGGAGCTTGCAGGGTTAATTTTAGCTTTAGTGTAGAGATCAGCCTCCCACCTGACACATCAGACCCCCTGATCCCTCCCAAACAGCTCCCTTCCCTCCCCCACCCCACAATTGTCCCCGCCATCTTAAGTACTGGCAGAAAGTCTGCCAGTACTAAAATAAAAGTTTTTTTTATTTTAATTTTTATTTTTTTAAAAGCATATTTACATATGCTGTGGTGTAGCATCCCCCCTTAGCCCCCAACATCCCTGATCCCCCCCAAAACAGCTCTCTAATCCACCCCATCTGCCTTATTGGGGGCCATCTTGGGTACTGGCAGCTGTCTGCCAGTACCCATTTTGCAAAATAAAAAGTTTTTTTTTGTTTTTATTTTTATTTTCTGTAGTGTAGCTTCCCCCTTCCCCACAGACCAACCCCTACCACCTGCCTCATCTTTTTTTTGTCCAACTTTTTTTCCCCTTTTCTGTCCATTTTACTGTTACTTTTTCTGTAGTGCAGCGGTTCCCACCCGCTCCCTCCCGTGCACGCACCCGCCCCCACCCTCCCGTGCACGTGCGCGCGTCCGTGCGCGCCCCCGGCATCCCCGCCCCCGATCCCGCCCCCCTCAGCATCATCCAGGGCCATCGATGGCTGCCACCCGCCTCCCACACCGGCTCCCACCCACCAACGAACCTAGCCGTTAATGTCCGGTGCAGAGAGGGCCACAGAGTGGCTCTCTCTGCATCGGATGGCTAACAATGGTTATTGCAGGATGCCTCGATATCGAGGCATCACTGCAATAACCGGAAAGCAGCTGGAAGCGAGCAGGATCGCTTCCAGCTGCTTTCCACACCGAGGACGTGCAGGGTACGTCCTCAGACGTTAACTGCCTTTTTTTTGAGGACGTACCCTGCACGTCCTCGGTCGTTGAGGGGTTAAACAAAACTCAGATTTTTTTGGCTGTTTTCTTCTGCTGTGACATCGCTGGAATTCAAGTTTTAATGGAGTAAGTTACTAATTGTTTGTATACAGAGTAGCTTACCTATTCTTTATTGGAGCTTTCATTTTTCCTCCGTTTGGTTGGATTACACCTACTGAGAGGCTTCTCTCCAGATTTGCTGACATAACAGATTCTATGGAGTGAGTATAGTGCACTCTTATAATTTTGGTTTTAATATACACGGCAAGCTTTTTTCCTTTGTTTAGTAGAGTTATCTACATATTTGGAGTAATTCTTTAAGACCTGCGCCATCTGCACACTATCAAGAATGCTGAACCAAAAATGGCCCGACTCCTAATCTTTCATTCCTGCTTTCCAAATAACGATACCAAGAGAACAAAGAAAAAATGATAATAGGAGTAAATTAGAAAGTTGCTTAAAGTTGCATGCCCTATCTTAAGAAAATATTGGGTTTTATATCCCTTTAATAAAACTGAGGCTGTGAATATTTTTCACAAAAAGACAATTTAAGAACAAGGGGTCATAATCTCAAATTAAAAAGTAGTTGGATTAGGAGTAATTTGAGGAAGCGCTTCTTCACAGAAAGAGTGGTTTATCATGCTGCAAAAGCTCCTTAACTCATCTACCACCTCTGAGGTGGCGGATAGCAATCCCGATCAGATATGATTGGGATGATTGACACCTCCTGCTAGCAACCAATTGGCTGTGAAAATGCTTGTGCAATGATAAATGCCAACAGTGTATGCTGTCAGCATTTATCAATCTCGAGCGGACATGATCCGCTACAGCCCGACACTTGATAAATCAGCCCCATGGAATAAACGTCCATTAAATGTAGCAAGAACAAACAATGTGGGAAACTCAAAGATTTTCTGGGACACATATAAGGCTATTCTACAAATTAGATACTTTTACACTTTTAGGACTTTTTGAGCAGACTATAGATTATGGTTTATATCTTATACAGGTCTGTTACTGCAATATAATACAAATAGATTGACATTTTCCCCATTATTTAGAGAATGTGATTTATAGATGTTAAAAAAAAAGAAAAGAAAAAAACCCCATTTGTTTTATGCTATTTCCAGTCATGGGGGTCGGTTTATTAAGCTGCATCAAAGCCCCATTGTTTCAGGTCCCCAGCTGCTGCTTAACTTCTCTTTTAGGTGGAGGACTGAAAGCATCCCGATCCGATCGGGATGATTGATGGCCCCTGCTAGCTGCCGATTGTCCGCCAGTGAGCAGGGGGCAGCATTGCTCAAGCATTTCAACAGAAATACTTGTGCAATGTTAAATCGGCATTTAGTGAAATCGAGCGAATAATGTCTGCTCGACCATTAATAAATCTACCCCATGGAGTCATTTATGACTTGTTTGATAATGAAAATCCATTTGACTGATAATTCCTATGGGGAATGTCTTTAATACAGCAGCCTAAACTTAACCCCTTCACTACCTGGCTTTCAGAGAAAAACTTGCCAGAAATACCAGAGAATTTTTAGCATTTTTGCTATCTCTCCATTTTAACAGAAATAGAGCCATGTTTTTTTTTTTTAATTTACCTGTCCAACCTATGTATTTGTCTAGGCCTATTTTGGTATATTTAATGTCACCATTTCACCACCAAATAAAATCAAATAAAAAAAAATTGTAAATTTTTTCACAAACTTTGGGTTTCTCATTGAAATTATTTACATACTGCTTGTGCAATCAAGACACAAATGGTTGATAAAGCTTCTCTGAGATCCCTTTTGTTCAGAAATAGCAGACATACATGATTTTTCCATTGCGTTTTGGTAATTAGAAGGCCGCTAATTGCAGCTGTGCACCACACTTTTATTATCTCCAGCAGTGAAGGAGTTAGTTAGGTAGCTTGTAAGTTTAATTTTAGCTTACGTGTAGAGATTAGCCTCCCACCTTACACTTCCAACCCCCTGATTCCTACCTGATCCCTCCCAAACAGCTCTATTCCCTCCCTCACCCCCCACTGGTCAACCCCATCTTAAGTAATGGCAGACAGTTTGCCAATATACAAATCTAAGGCTTTTTAAAAAAAATAACAATTTTTTTTTGTTCTGCTGTGTAGGATCCCCCCTTACCCTCCAACCCCACTGATCCCTCCCAAATAGCTCTTTAATTCTCCCCTCTCTTACTAGTGCCGCCATCTTAGGAACTGGTAGTACCTATAAAATACTTTCTTTTAAATATTTTTTTTTTATTTTATTTTACATTTTTATTGTTTTCTGTAATGTAGTGGTCCCACCATTTCTCCCACTCCTGTGATTGCAATTTAGGGACTCTTCCACACCCCTTTTTCTGTAGTGTAGCTGACGTGTACCTCCCTTTCCCTTTATTTATTTTTTCTGCACTGTAGGGCCTCCCTCCCACACCTCCTGCAGGCACCAACAGCTGATTGCTACACACAGTGACACAGACAGTGTCACTGCGTGTAAGTATCAGGTATCTGCCCTCATATGGAACTGGAGCACTGATCACGATCCGGTTCCATATGCGGGCAGATGCCTGGAGCCCAGGAACTGTAATTTAACAGCCAAGACTGCTGGAGCTTCCTGAAGCTTAAACGTATATATATATATAAGTCTTGTGGTACAATGAGCAAAGTACCTAAAGATCCTCTTCTTACGACGTCTTCTGAAGAATGAAGTTTCCCTTTAAATGACGTCATCCAAGATGGCCTCCCTTACATTCCGATTAGCTAATAGAATTCTATCAGCCAATCGGAATTAAAGGTATTAAAAAATCCTATTGGCTGTTGCAATCAGCCAATAGAATTGAGCATTCATCCTATTGGCTGATCCAATCAGCCAATAGGATTGAGCTCGCATTCTATTGGCTGATTGAAATAGCCAATAGGATGAAAGCTCAATCCTATTGGCTGATTGCAACAGCCAATAGGATTTTTTCCCCTTTAATTCCGATTGGCTGATAGAATTCTACTTTATGACAGTCAATAGACTTGAGAACATTGAAGTTGTTTTGAAACTTGAAATTTTTTCCATAATTGAGCTTTCTCAGACTCGTTTTACTGCCTATATAATATGCCGGAATGGGTTAAACCCGACAACTTCACTGAGGACATTTTCTTTTTTACCACCTACTACATTGGACTCCTGTGGAAACCTATCCCGGGACATGGACACGCTAATTTCTTTAATACTGAACGGTTATGTTTAGCACAACAGGTTTATATGACAGTTTCTTTATGATATATTTAGTCTTTCAAAGTTAATGCTTGTTTAACGTTATGACTGTAGCAACCTAGTTTGATTTTAAAAGTGGGTTCCCTGCCATTAAAACTTATTGGTCAACTGAGTATGCATATGCAAATAAGCTCAGTTAATATTGCATGAATGTTAATGTTTGTTGTTATGTAATGTTATACTGCTATTTCTCACAAGTAATAGTTGCTACCCCTTTCCAGTGATCTCCCTGAGCTTCAAATGTTTAATATTTACGCTATGAGACTCAGTTTATAGTACTATGCAAACATTAGTCCATACCCACATGATGCAGTATAGAAATCAAAATATTGTATATGGCCAACATTTATTTATACAGGTTTGATCTGACCTCCTGTGGAGATTGTTTGTTGTTTCATGGTATAATATCCTCTTAATATTGATCTTCCCTACAGTTATACTTCCTTAAGACTTGGTCAGTTATAGCAGGGGTAGAGATTGGGGATTGCCGGGATCTGGTGCCAACCCAAGGGCCCTGGGTGGTATCGGGTTCAAGGCATTTCCTACTAGACCACGGCCGTTAATACTACTTCTATATAAGTTTATCCTACAGCTGTAGAATAGCTCTGCTAACAAAATGGTTAATAACACTATATCTTGACTTATCTCTACTTATAATAGCTGTAGGACATTGGTTATTATTTTGTTGATACAGCTTATATTATTCAATAATTAGGGGAAATCAGAGTTTTATGTTTATATCCCATTGCAGGAGTAAATTACTGTGATCCAAACTATGTATTTAAAACCATACGTATTTTTTCACACTATAGATGTTGGTTCTTATACCATCTCCCCCCCACCCCCACCAGCAACTTAAAAGTAGTCTGGAATTCGTAAATTGCATCCAGAGGCTAAAAGCCTACACTAAAAGGAGGCTTAGCACAATGGCTCCCAGGGCCTGAATTAAAGGACTTTTCTCCTTTAGTGCAAGTCCCTGGGAGCAATTGTCTCCTATGGAAGTTGCAATTGTGGATCCATTTTTAAAACCCTTTTTTTTAAAAAATATGCCAATACTGTTAGTGACATTTGTGACAGTGTACATGACTTTTTATCAAATACAAAAATAAATAATAATAATAATAATAATAAAAAAACATGACGGGTGTCCGGGCGGCAGCCATGGCTGACTGCAAAATCTTGAGCTCAGTACTCTTACCAAGATACTCTGCCATTTATAGGAGGATAAACATTCCATCTGCACTCACAGTACACAGTACACCGCTTACTATGCAGGCGTTAAAGACAAGCTGTTAGATGCTACTTTCACTCTAATCAACCAATTTGGAGCCCTGGACTAGACACTTGGAGAAATGGTAGCAATCATATCATATTCCTTCTAACCCCCCCCCCCCCCGGTTTTCCCCAGTTAACAGTTCTTTACACTGTTTTGCTGTACAACAATCAACTGCTATAGTTGAGGCCGTGGCGAAGAATAACCGCTATATATTTACCACATCACAAGTTTTATAATGTGGAATCATCCAGAATACAGTACCAGAACAGAGCAACGCCACATCTGCATAAAGATGCAGGTAAAATGGAGGCTGCAGTTATATTACTGTTGCAGGAGATGGAGGTGAGACTTAGTTCTCAATTTTCGGAGCTCCAAGAAGTATTTGAAGGAGAATGGAACTATTTGAGAGCAATCTGCAATCCTATACATAAAACATCAAAGTTTTTAGCTGAGCTTGCAATACCATACCTCTCACGCCATGAACGGGTGCCTCTAGTGAAACCTGTTCCCACTCCGGACAGAACACGCTTGATGTGTTAGGGGAAACTGTTACCAGATGCGGCACCGGTGACCAGCTGACTGAGCTGGGAAAGACAGCACCCTTGCCAGATATTGGAGAGCATGGAGCAGTAACTTGGGATGGAGACTTAGCTATTCAATGACCTGTGACACTCACTAGTGCAATCACAGATATTACAATAACCTACAGTTCCCTACTTCTACCTGAAGAGAGTTATAATGGGAAAGTGCTGTTTAATGTCATCATGTCCCAACAGGGAGATTGTATTAGAGGTCCACAAGCTAGGGCCTCCCTTATCATTGAAATCACAATAAGTTGCTCAGTGTTGACACAAAGTCAGGCCAGTATAAATGACTATTGGAGTGTGTTACCCCACTACACATACCTGGGATTGGTGTGTTCTGTTTCTTATTTATACTACAGATCTTTAAAAGATCTAAAGGTTGTGATAGGCTAAAGGGTCTGGAGTTGCCAATGTTGGACGGTTCATACAGTCTGTCAAACCATTATCTTGTTTCTTGTTATGTTACTAGATATTTCCACCTTACTGATCTAAGACTACCTATCTGGTACTTTATAAGACACCTTATTGTAATAATTTATTTCATGTTGACATATTTTGTACATAAGCCTTAATGCTATTCCATATTCTCTAAAACTAATATATGCATATCTAAGTAGCCATGGGGTAATTACCCTCTATATTAGCTCCTACATGCTTCTTGTTTAGATATTGGTGGCCCTTTTGTCAGTGGCCGAGACATTGGGGTCCACAATGCCTAGTCTTGAGAAGAAACTAAAGCACAGGATTTTACTCTAACCACTTTAAATGCCAATTCATGGTCTACTCTCTTTCACAAGGATACCTGATATATCATATACATATTTTCAAGCTTAAATGTCCTAATGTTAATCCTGTATTTTATTTAGAGTCATTATTACACAAATATCTTATGTACATTTTCAGTTAAGGTTAGTTTAGTTACCCTAAGAGTATTTAACTGGGGTACTCTCTCCTTGTTTTATATAAGACCCCCAAGGTTTTTTATGCTCTAAGATGAATTATTACAGTAGTGTTAGAGAGCCCCAAAGCCTACTCAGTGAGTTTATATTCTTTACACCTAAGTCTGTTCAGATTTAATAGAAGACAGATGTTAATGGGCACTCTGGTTTATTGTTGTTCTCTACAGTCTCACTAATTATACTGTACACCATTAATATACTTAGTAAATATTCTATTTCCAGTTTTATATATTCCATTTTATTGTATATTCACATATCATCTATTATATTACATTTATTATATGAAATATCAGTTTCTATTTTCTTTAAATATTTGTGCTTTGGTCCAAGAGTGGCTGATACAATTACTAGTTTGCCTCTCCATGGTGCCAGAAGCTTAGCTAGGTCCAAGAGTGACCCCATGGGTATTAAGAGGTTAATTTTCTAGGGAAAAATTAGGTTTCATGTATATATATATATATATATATATGGTCAACTGGATTCCTTACATAATCGTCAATTCTTTTTAACATCCTTGTGTTATCTTATATATTTATATGGCAGGATAATATTATTTCACTGTTATAACCAATGTATGTTCAATTTCTTATGTATGTTATTACTGTGATACGCAAATGACTTGATTGTCTGCTTCCTCTGTGAAGGCCATCTATTTTTTTTGTTGTCAAACTCCAAACCTCAATAAAAAATGTATGATTTAAAAAAAAAAAAAAAAAATTCTGTAGATGTTGTTGTCCTGAAGTGACTTTAGTAATATGCCCATCATATCAGAATATGGTTAATAATAGTTGAGGATGTATTGTAATGATAATATGTTAATTTGACATATGTAAATTGCAGAATAAGCAAAAGGGTTACATGAATAGAGCTTTTCAGTAACCTTAAGGGGTGTGAATTGGCTATTTTATCAGTAAGTTTCGGGAAACCTCACAGTCTCTATTTTGAGAACGGGTACTTAACATACAAAAAGGCCCTTTTCATGTTGGCTTTTAACATTCAAAATTATAAAGCATTGTGGTTGCTTGACAAACATTTCAGTTGGGAAAGCGAAAAGCCTTTTCGGATGCAAATCGCTCATAGATTGTGATCAAGGCCTAAATGATCTAAATTTTTTTTTTTTTTAATTTAACATTTTTATTAAGATATCTTAAACATTGTACAAACATTGCAGTAAGATTTTACATTGTTGCGATATGTTGAAAATGAAAAGAACATAAATAGAAAAATACAATGCAAGCATTAGGTCATCATCTGTGGACATAAATTAGAAGGACCAGAACCTCAGACATCCAAAATTGATGGTGATTAATGATAGTACCAGGCTACCTAAATTGTCATCATTCGTTTTCTTAAAGTGTAATTTCCAACTACAAGAGCCAGACTGATTTAATCTAATACCTATTTCCTGAATCATAGATAGCCCAGCGCTGGAATCATAGCCCAGAGTTGAATTATTATACAGGTCTAGTCTGGGCATTAGGTATGTACTCTTAGGACGCCTAGGGTAGCGGTCAGAAGTCAGTCTCCAGATAGAGCTATTCTTCAACTAGGCCCTTGAGCAACATGTTCTCATCTAGGTCACACTAACTATGCGTCATGTAAATTTGGGAATAGTAGGGGGGATAGGTGGGGGTATTACCTGCATAGACGGTATTGGGAAGGGTAGGGGGGAAAACAAAAAAAAAGGGTTAAGGAAAACAAGAAAAGAAGTAGAAGAGTGCATGGAACTTATCTGCCGGATCCTACTGGCATTCGTGCCAATCTTGCCAGGTGAGCCAATACGACTCAAGTGCATTGGTCTCTCCAGCCACATATCTTTCCATTGATGCAAAGTGACCTATCATGTCGCATACATCTGCCAGAGACGGGGGTTCTGTTTGTTTCCGAGCCCTAGCAATACATAACTTTGTAGCTGCTAGGATATAGATGACCATTTTTTTGACTGGAGTGGTAATGGAGTTCGGGAAAACGTGAAAGAGTGCTATTTGTGTAGTAAGATGTAAGTCGATGTTTAATGTTTGGATGAGAAGTTCAACATCTCTCCAGAGTGGTTTAATCTTTTCGCAGGACCACCAGATATGGGGATCAGAGCCCATCTGTTGGCAGTTCCTCCAGCAATCTGGACTGCTAGTTTTAAAGATCTGGGAAAGTCTTACTGGCGTCCTGTGCCACTTCAGAAGTACTTTAACATACGTTTCCATCACTGTCACACAATGGAGAGTCTTTTTTGTAAGCAAGAGTTCCCTAGAGAAGTCCTCCATTGGAATCGTTACTTGCAGATCTCTGCACCACACTTTCATTTGCCAGGGGGGTCCAGAGGATTGGTGTTTAAGAAGAGCCGTGTAGTGACACGATAGTGGTCTGATCATGGTCGTCCCTTTTTGCCACCTCTCTTCACATTTGTTTTTTTCTCTTAACTCTGACTTGGAAAAGCCTCTTGCTCTAACAAGACTCAAAATTCTCATACCCTCAAATCTAGACCATCTAGATCTGGTTTCTGTGGGTACACAATCTCTTGAAGCCACAGATAGTGCTCCAGAGGAGTAGAGATCTGAAATCGATTTTTTTCTCGTCGTTTATCCAGTAGTCTGGATGTATGTTTGGAAAACCCCAAAGCAAGCCAGCTATACTGTGTATGGGGGATGGATGCGGGCAGATTGTTGTGCAATGGCGTAAGTCATGCCAAATTGAATAGGTCTGGCGGACCACAGGGTTGGAAATCTCTTTGCACAAGTTCACGTGTTTAGGAACCCATATCACGTCTCTGAGAGTAAATCCCAGAGGAAGAGCCTGTTCCTCAAGTCTATGCCAACCTGGCTTCTCCTCAAGAATACCCCATGCCGAGATGTGTGTCAGTCTTGCTGCTTCATAGTACAGGTAGATGTTGGGGAACGCAATCCCTCCGCTAGAATAGGGTCTTTGCAGAATTTTGTAGTCCACTCTAGGAATTTTGTTCTTCCAGACATAGTGTAGGAATAGACTATGAATTTGTTGTAAATATCCATGGGGGATATTGATTGGAAGACATCTAAATAAATATAGAGCTTTCGACAGGAGCGACATTTTAACTGTCGCCACCCTGCCAAGCCATGAGACCTCCTGGAAGTCCCACTTCAAAGTCAAGGTCTTCAGTTCTTCAAGGAGTTTATCAAAATTCATTTTCGCAACTAAGTCAAGATCAGCACTTAGAAAAACTCCCAAATGTGACATATGTGAGTCAGACCAATGAAAACTAAAAGTTCTCTGCAATGTCAGTAATCTCTCAGGGGGAATATTGAGGGCATACGCCTCCGTTTTTGACTTGTTAGATTTATAATAACTGAGCTTCATGAAAAAATCGATCAGCTCAAAAACTGCTGGGATTGAAACCTCCGGATTGGTCAATATTAGCGTGACATTGTCCGCAAATAATAAGATCTTCTCTTCATGGAAGGGGTACTTGATCCCCGTAATCTGTGCGGAGTTTCTGACTGCCTGTGCGAACAGTTCCATGACTAGAGAAAAAAGGAGGGGAGACAGCGGGCAACCCTGTCTCGTGCCGTTTGAGATGTTTAGTTCAACTGAGCAAAACCCAGGACCTCTCACCCTGGCATGTGGGGCAGAGTAGAGCGCTTGTATGGCTTTGAGAGTCTGTTGGGGGAAGCCAAAGGTCTTGAGCACCTCCCACAGAAACTCCCATCTGACCCTGTCGAAGGCTTTCTCAGCGTCTAACGAAAGGGCCACCAGTGGGATACCGCTTCTTCTAGCATCTGTCAAGACCGAGAGTAGCCTTCGCGTGTTGTCCGGACCTTGACATCCTTTAGTGAAGCCTACCTGATCCATGTGTATTAAGGAAGGCAGGAGGGAGACTATCCTCTCTGCCAAGAGTTTAGAATAAAGCTTAGTGTCCACATTTATCAGCGAGATCGGCCGATAACTGCTGCACAGTGTTGGATCTTTAGTTGGTTTAAGGATGGTAATTATAGATGCCTCCAGGGATTCACGTAGTACTTCACCCCCAGTTTTGATTTCGTTGAAGACTGAATGGAGGATTGGCATCAGTTGTTTTGAGAATCTTTTATAAAAAGAACCCGAAAAACCGTCTGGTCCCTGCGCTTTATTATTTTTGAGATTTTTAAGAGAAAGCATAACCTCTCTGGCCTGGAATGGCTGCGTCCAGGCAGTTCTATTTTCCTCCGTCAGCTGAGGCAAACGCAATTTTTGAAGATATTGAGATATCTCTTGCACAGAGGACTCTTCCATACCCCCATCAGCTTTGATATTATATAGACTCTCATAGAACTCCGCAAATGCTTTTCCTATAGCTGCCGGAGCGTATGCTTTCTGACTCTTGTGAAGAATAAACGGGATTCTAGCAGCCGCCATACGGCCCTTGAGCTTATTCGCCAATAGGGAGTCAGCTTTGTTGCTCTTGTGGTAGTATACTTGTTTAAAAGTAGCTAGAGCTTTCTGTATCTTTTTGAGTTCTAAATTCTTAATCAAGCCCCTCAAACGCATAATTTCAGTGGTGGTCTGCTGAGAAGGGTTTTCTCTATTCCTACTCTCCGCTGTTCTCAGATCACGGACTAAAGCACCTAAGGGGGCCGTAGAAAGCTTTCGAATCTGGGCAAGCTTGGAGATGCAGATACCTCTTAGGAATGCTTTCAAAGCCGCCCATCTCATCTGATGAGAAGTCTGGCCTTCCTTATTTGCATCGAGGAAATGTTGTATCTCCTCCTGGAGGTGTTGAACAAACATTGTGTCTTTCAAAAGAAATTTAGGGAATTTCCATGACAGCATAGCCGTATTAGCTTGTCTACTCCAGATCTTGAAGGAAACTGCATCGTGGTCTGACCAAACACAGCAATGGATTCTCGATTCTGTGACTCTATCCATTGTCCAGGAGTTAACAAAAAAGTAGTCTAGACGAGAATAAGATCTATGAGAAGCCGAGAAATAGGTATAATCCCTGGAATCTGGGTGTAGAGCTCTCCAGACGTCATACAGGGAGTTTCGGAATATCACGTTACGGAATTTAGGGGCCACCGTGATAGAGTAGGAGTCCAGGACCTTATGTGTTGGAATTTTCTTATCCATATATGGATCCCAAATAAGGTTGAAATCTCCCCCGACTGCTAGGGTCTCCTGTTTCAATCTATCGACCGAATTGAGGAGTGTTTTTAGAAATGCAACCTGTTTCTGATTTGGGGCATATATATATTGACTAGTGTGAACAGCTGGCTGTTCAACTTGCAGGTCAGAATTAGAAATCGTCCCTCCTCATCACCTATCTTTTGAATAAGGTGGAAGGAAGCATGTCTCCCGATTAGGATAGAAACCCCTCTGGACTTATCTTTAAACGTCGAATGGAATATATCCGGGTACTGAGGATATTTGATTGACGGAATCTGAGATGAGGCCCAATGGGTCTCCTGTAGGAAGACCACATCGCTGCCCTGAGTCTTGAGGAAGTTCTTCAGAAGGCTCCTCTTATTGGGAGAGTTTAAACCCTTTACGTTTAGAGTTAAGAATTACGTCATTGTTAATCAATCTGTAGGAAGAGGTCAGGCAACAAAAGAGGAGAGAGAAAGGGAAAAATAGGGAAAGATAGAAGGAGAGAGAAAAAAAAAAGGTGAGTGGAAGACTAGATTGTAAACTCTATTTGGGGCTCGAAAGCTTCCCAGGCCAGAATAAGAAACCTAAATAAATATCCTAGGTCCTAATATCTGAGTGAAAATACCCTAATGCTGAGAGTAGTAGAAAAAAAAAAGAAGAAGGGGAACAACAATGAAAACAAATCTAAGGGTGCGTACAGAATGATTTGCTCTTATAGGCGAAAAGAAATTATAGAATCTGCGTTCTGGTGTTTACTATGTAAACTTATGTTTCATGGGGGGTGAAACTCGTGTGGAACTGTTAAATGGCTACCAGGAAGACCGGCAGCTGGGGAAAATGATTATGTCCAAACATCGGCAATCAAGTCCTAACTGGTAGGGAAAGGGAAGATAGAATAAGGGAGAGGGCAGGGGCCTTGGTGTAAAAGTATTGCCTGGACACCCTGGAGATGTCACTTTACCGGGGCCTGGTCAAGGATAATGTAGAAGATCTGAGGATCAAATGTTGTGTCTATCATTGTCAGAGCCCCATATTGTCTCTTAGGGAAGTAGAACAACTTTCTTTCGGTTAATTTTATGAAGTTTACTCCATAAGGTCGGAAGTCTAGGAATAGGCTGGCACATGGCCGCGTGCTTAGCAATATTATGGAAATGGGTGTAGGCAAGCACTATCAATATCACCATCTGTCATCCTATTTATTACCTTGGACTACTCGTACATAAATTGTAGTAGGTTAACATATATCTTTACACCACAACATTGTCTAGAGTGTGAATATAACCTAAATTTACCAGCTAACAAACAAATATAAGATAGGTACTTACAGGTTAACGTGGCGCAGATGGTCTGTCTCACTTGTGGGTGTCTCCCCCGGCCTGCCCAAATTGCCTTCAGGGTTGGGATGTATCTCTCAAGAAGTGACCTAGGGCCTCACCTACCCGTCAGAGCATGGCAATATACCTATTACACCAACGAGAAGAGACAGATAAGTGGAGCATTTTCTAAAAGAATAGGAAAGAGACCTCATCTGCATAAGCAGTCTAAATCAAAGTTCACTTCTAACACTTTATGTTGCTCAATTAGGTAAAACATCCCTACTTATAGTGTGGTGTAGTATAACAGCTTATGGTGACATTGTCTTAGATGGGAGCAAAGCATAGATTAGCGAGTTGGTGAATACATATGAAGTAAGGACTTACAGGTTGGTATAGTGCTAATGAACTGTCTCCCCTGTGGGTTTAGCCCACAGACCACTAGCAACGTCATCAGGGTTTGAAAAAAGTGTTTCCAGTAGTGGTCCAGGGCGTCACCCACCCGCTAGACAGGGAATAGCAGAAAAGCAGGTTGGCAACTGAGTACAGATGTTCTCAGAAACCATAATCTAAAGGTAAATAAAATGGCTCGAGGCTTGAACAAAAATACATATAGATCTCTCTCCTCTCCTCAAAGTTTTAGAAGGACATGCCACCGGTGTGCCCATCCAAGTCATGAGAGAACATGGCCACCGGCAACTTGACCCCTTGACAGAGTATTTACAACATCTATTCCATGTAGCCAGGCCCCCCAGTCTTGTCTATAGCTTAGGGTACCGTTTCACGCTTTATGGCAGCCTGTTGGGCTGACCAGGCACATGGATCAGAGGTTAACCACAACATTTTCAAAACAAATATATGTTTAACTTTAAGAATTCTGTGTAACAATTTTAACTAAAAATTAATAGCAATCTAGCCTATACTCACTAGAGTAGAATACTGCTACTTATATGGTGATCTAGCATAACAGTTTATGATAGCATTAACCTGAATATGAATAGAACATAGATTAGCTAGTTGCAGAATATAAATGGCATATATGCTAACAGGTTGATGTGGTTCAAGATAATCCGTCACCTCTGGGGGTGTAGCCTCCAAACCATATGGATCATCACAGTGGAAGAGTCCAACTTTTCAAATGTCTCTTACAAGAAGTAGAAAAGTCACTATCTAGCAGTTGTAATATCGATCAAAGACATCATGAACTGGTTAATAACATCCCCTCCCCCCTCCCCCCACATGCATGTATACTTATCGTCTTGAGCTCGTAGGTCAGTCAGAGTCCAGGACATCACCGCTATCTGTGGACAAACCTTTTGTACACGTGAGATCAGGCTGCATTAGCAAGTCACTCCTGGAAGTCGTGGGCTTGAATGTGGAATGTCTCTGTGGCAAAGGACGCCACTCAGTAGCAGAGGGACTCAGAAGGCCAACCGTGTTTGAAAACTTGGCTGGTTCCATTGGAGGTGGGTGGGTAGAGCTGGTATGTGGGTCATCTCTTGCTGAAGCAGACAGCGTAGGGTCCCAGTTCTTGAGCTACTGCAAAACTCTGTCTGGCTTTGTGGCCGTGAATAGGTGTCCTTCTTTTTGAATGAGTAATTTCGTGGGGTATCCCCATCGATATTTGATGCCCTGTTGTCTCAACATCTTGGTAGCCTCTCTGAAAGTAGCCCTCTTCTGGATCGTGTATTGTGAGAGGTCAGGGAATACTTGTATGCCTTGGAATCGTTCAGGCAGGGTCGGACTGGAAAACATTGCTCTAGCTATCTGTTCCTTATACGTAAAGAAATGAAAACGGGCAATAACATCTCAAGGTTTTTCAGCTGACACACTCCTACCTCTCGGTAGTCTATGCACACGGTCTAGTAAACTCTCACTTGGTAGGAGTGGGGTCTTTAGAAATGCACAGAATTCATTAAGAAAGGGTGCCAAATCCGCCGTCAAGATGCTCTCCGGTATTCCTCTAAACCGCAGATTGTTGCGGCGGGAGCGGTCTTCCATGTCCGCCATCTTGGCTTCCATAGTATCAAGCATGTCCACCATTATTTGAGAGTGGTTAGATAGATGAACTTGTTCTACTTTGAAGTCCTCCTGTTTCTGTTCAAGAGTATCCACTCTCTCTCCTATAGACCCAATATCTTTCTTTAGATCTGCAATAGAACTTTTGAAGGTTTTGGTTAGTGAATCTTGTAGATTATTTATCCTTAGTGTAAGGGTGTCCACAATTTCCAAAGCCATGATAGGTGGCAAAGTAGAAGTGTTCTGTGGTTCTAGGTCTAGGAGGTCACTTTCGGATAGAGGATTGACCTTATTGTTTTCTGGAGCAGGTGATCTCTCTAGTTGAGGTATGGGCTTAAAGTGATCTGCTAGAGACTTCTTATAGGCAGCTTGATTTGTAGTTTTCCTCCTAGACCCCTGAGGCATATTAGGGACAAAAAAACAGCAGTGCACTGTGCTACAGCTTCTGCTAGCATAAATTTAGAGCCGATGCCCAGACAAGTGTTCTATATTGGTCAAGACTATGTATTTTCGGAGTGACTTGATGCTATCTCATATCAAATGGGGCCCAGAAGGCACCCTGGTCTTTCCCCAGCCGCTGGCCTGTCAGGGCTTTATCCTTTCATGTTGTAGTAATAGCCATCGTTAAGGAAGAGTGTCACATCAAATAGCTATTGTGAAAGTCAGTGTTGCGGGACTTTTACTGTGCTCTTAATTTGTCTTATTCCCTTGGAATACTGTATAGAAGCTCCACAAATAGTATGGGTTAGCAGGTGTTGTGTAGGTGTTGTTTTACATTAAAGTTCCAGTCTCTAAGACTACATACACGGTAAATACCAATCCACAAAGGTGTCAATGCAGGCAGCAGGGTTGTTGACTTGTGGGAGACAAACAACATTTCTGAGATAACTTCTAGTCTAATATAATAAGACAGGGGCAGTTCAAGAGAGTCTTGCAAAATCAGCATCAAACTTTTTACCTTTATGGTTGTGCTCCAGACCCAGGTGTAGGAGGAGTGAGACCAACAGAGGTCTGTGCTTACATCTACCAGGCTACTCAGGGATGCCAAGACTAGGTTAATACCATTAGAATGTAAAAGTTATCCAAAAATTCTCAATCAATTACAGCAGCAACCTGTGAAAGTCGTCAGAAACACTTATCTGCGGGATCAAAATCTGGCTTACTTAATGATGCTTATAGGCAGCCACACAACGCCCTCAGAGTTTTATACACCTCCTTTATGTAATGATGTATGAAGATCAAGCAAAGAGTTAGTACTCCCACTCAGAGGAGGATGTCACAGTCCTTAGTAATCTGCTTAGTAAAGGGTTACTGAGCTACTGACACAGTCTTTTATTAGCACATACTAACAACTTGATGTCCTTTAGGAAATATATATAAAAGTAGGGCTGCTTGTGCAAAAATGGCGGAGATTCGCGCCCAAAATGAGGTGGCGCATCTAAGACTCAGCTTCTTCACCTAGGGCCCCTAAGGTTTGCAGCCGGGGCCAGAGTGTCATCCAAGGCTAGTAATCCTTCAGGAGTGGAGGCTTGTAGGTAAGTATGGCCTCCTAACTTCTGTAATAGCCAATCTCTATTCTCTGCGTGGAGGCGAGTAGCAAGCTGCAGTGCCGGAGCGGAGCCCTGACCCTCCGGACAGCAGCGGAGCACAAGCTAGGAGACAGCCGATGACTGGGCAAAAGTCCAGAAGCAATAAATACTGGTCTGACACACAATATTTCCTCAGCTCTACACAGCAGTCAGCAGCCTCCGGTTATGTAGAAAAGGACTCCTCTGTCTTTATAAATGTCCTGATTGTCAAATTTACTCAGTAGCCCTCGCAAAGTAACCAGCACCTTACACTTTTATAAGGCAGCCTGAAAACTGAATAAAAAAAACTTTTTATTTATGCCTCAAATATATTTTTAGGAGAGAGCTCGTTCTAATAGCAACCTTCCAGTTTGACGGCTAGCTCCGCCCCCTAAATGATCTCAATTTTAATGGTTAACCATTAGTTTCTAAAAAGTGTTAGGCCCAGACTACAAGTAGAGCACTATTGATAATGATAGCACAGGGTAGGTTATCAATATCACTGGGCCACGTTAGGCAGTGCCTCTCTTATGCAGTGTTGTCAGGGCTACATTAGACAACACAACAAGCTTGCTATAATTAGTGTATACACACTAATAAGATCTAATTTGTCTTGAAGAAGATCCATAATGGTGTCGAAACGTCGACATTTATTCTACTGTTAAAAGCATGTGAAAATAAAATGACATTGTTTTTCTGAAGTATAAAAGCCCTGTGAGTACCCTCCTTTACCTACGGATTCCTATATATATATACTTTTGTGTATATTTCACCTTGAAATACCCAATACTTACAATACAGATATGTCTTACACATCAGGGGTACTTGCAATCATATATAAATTAAAGGTACAGTGTTATCCCATGTGTATACATACAACTTATAACAAAGTGATGCATGCTATAAGCCAAGTATATACAAACTAGAAGAAAAAAGGATCGACGTGGAATTTTACTCACACTACCACGTCGAAGTTATGCATATTATCTGTGAGACCGCAGGCCAGAGGCTGCTGGTTTCCATAGTTCCAGCATAAACTCATGTATCTCAATCCTGTCATCCCTTAAGTATCTAAATCTTTCCAACTGTAAGTATCTGTCCACCTGGGCCACCCATTCCATAATTGTGGAAGCTTCTACTTTTTTCCATTTCCTGGGGATGATAGATTTGGCACTATTGAGCATTATGAAAAAAAGCTGTTTTGAAGGTTTGTCTTTGAACTTAGGAAGATCGTGGAACAATAGAAGGTTGGGTGATCTAGTTAAGGATATGTTAAGCGTAGTCTCCACCACATCTAGGATTGACTGCCAGTAAGGCACAAGGGGACCACATTTCCATCAAATATGGAGAAGGGTACCACCCTCTCCGCAGCCCCGCCAAAACCTCCCGTCAGTTTGCTTGTAAATTCTTTTGATTCTGTCAGGTGACAAATACCACCGGGACAGGAATTTGTAATTGGATTCAACCACCCTTGAAGATACTGAAGCCCTTGTGTGAGCTTTTATTAATTTGTGCCAGTCCTTGTCGGTAGGAGAGGGGTCAAGCTCCCTATTCCATTGTCTCACATAATCGGGGAGAGGGGTGTCCCTGTGTGAAAGGATCAGACGGTAGGCTATAGAAATTATATGTTTTGGTGTGTGCAGTAGTAATCATAAGGATTCAAAAGTAGTCAGATGCCTTGTCACGTCCCTAGATCTTTTGTGTGTTGATAGAAAATATTGGAGTTGCGTATGGAAGTACCAGGGAATGTCAAGTCCAGAGTGCTCTAAGTCAGTTCTATTCCTAAGCTTATTATTTGTTAGAAGACGGTAAAAAATTACCTGTGAAAATTGGGTTTTATCCGTAACCAGTCACTGTGCTCTCGTAAAAGCTATGTCTGGGTTGTCTAAAAATGGTGAGGGGTTTGAAGTAATATATGGGTTATCAACCAGGGTCCTATCCCACTGTGCAAAGAATTCTTTAAGGAAGGGATAGTTTTCTAGTATTCTAGGCCTATACTTTGTGGAGATCCAGCCTAAGGTGCCCAAACTCTGTACCCCCAGAATTGCCTTGCACATTTGAACCCAAATATTGTCCCTAGGGCCGTGGCACCATTCAACTTGATGTTGGAGGTTGATAGCTTTCTTGTATGCAACTAAATTAGAAACACCCAATCCCCCTCTCTCTTTTGGTAAATAAAGCGTTTTCCTTGCTATTCGTGGTCTAGTTCCTCTCCAAATGAATTCTTCCATCACTTTCTGTAATTTATGTAAGTAATGCATAGGTAGGGGAATCGGGAGGGTCTGGAGATAGTATAATATCCTAGGTAAAACATTCATCTTTACAATACCAATCCTCCCCAACCAATATACCGGTTTGTTTCTCCAGGAGGAAAGATCTCCTGTGATCTCTGCTAGCAGGTTTAAGTAATTGGTCTCATGTAGTGTGTCTGTGGTAGGAGTAAGGTTAATTCCTAAATATCGAAGAGTGTGAGTCTGTAAACGTAGGGGAAATATTGAGGAAAGTTGGCTAATTTCTACTTGGGGGAGAGTAATATTTAAAATTTCAGATTTTGCTTTATTTAGGTGGAAGTTTGATAATCTGCCATATTCCTCAAACTCCTTCAAAACCTCTGGAAGTGAAATTAGTGGGTCTGTTAAGGAAAGTAAAACATCGTCTGCATACATCGACAACTTGTGTTCCTGACCTCCTATTTCTAGTCCCCTAATCCTCCCATTGTCCCTAACTCTCTGGGCCAGGACCTCCATAACCAGGGCAAACAACAGCGGGGACAGGGGGCACCCCTGTCTGGTGCCATTCAATATACTAAAGGGGTCTGAGAGTATATTATTAGTCCGAACTCGAGCTGATGAAGTTGTGTAAAGGGAGAAGATCCTCTTTATGAAAGTTTGCCTGAAGTTCATCTTCGACAGGACCACTTTCAAAAAGTGCCAGCTGATCCTGTCGAAGGCCTTCTCCATGTCGGTGGAGACAAATATCATTGGGACCTTGTTAATTTGGGCATAGTTTACCAACAGAGTGGCCTTTATAGTGTTGTCCCTAGCCTCTCGGTCAGGCACAAAACCCACTTGGTCTGGGGAAATTAAGTTAGGTAAGAATTTATTTAATCTGTTGGAGAGGATTTTGGCAAAAATCTTTATGTCGACATTTAGGAGTGAAATTGGTCGAAAATTTTCTGGCCAATTTTCTGGTTTGCCCGGCTTAGGGATAGTTGTGATGTGGGCTTCTAGCATAGAAGAAGGAAAACCCTGGGAGGAATCCAGGGTATTAAACAAGCAAGCCAAATGAGGGGAAAGGATCTGTTTAAAAAGCTTGTAGTACTTGGCACTAAAGCCATCAGGACCTGGACTTTTACCAGATGGCAACTCATCTATGGTGTGTGACACTTCCACCAAGGATATAGGAGCATCTAGAGCCCTCACCTCTTCCTGTGACAGAGAGGGTAGTGTAATTGAGTCCAAATAGGAACTCAAGGCTTGGGGCGAGGGGTTCCCCATACCACCTGGGGGTAATGAGGAATTTTGTAAGTTATAAAGGTCATGATAATATGCTCTCAAAGTTTCAGCAATGGCTGGGCTATCTGCATGTGTAACACCCCGTTTGTCTAACATTGTGTGGATATGTGTTTTTAAATGCTTTCTTTTAAGAGCCCTGGCCAGCAATCTACCAGGTTTATCCCCAAATTCGTAGAATTTTTGTTGATTTCATAAGGCTATTTTCTGGTAATCACTCATTTGCATATCTTGGTTTTCCCCTCTAATCTTATTGATTTCGGCAAGCAATGTGGTATCTGATGGACTCTTTTTGTGTTTTGTTTCTAGGTCATGTAAGCTAGTTAAGAGAGAGGTGAACCTCAATCTAGTTTGCTTTGTCAAAAAGGCCTTCTGTTTAATAAGTTCCCCTCAAAGTACACATTTATGTGCTTCCCACAATACATTTTTAGGAGTCTCGGGAATGTCATTAATGTTAAAGTAGTCAGTGAGTATGGTTTTTATTTTACCCCTAAGCAGCTGGTTGTTGAGCAAAAAGTCATCAAAGCGCCATATAAAGGGATGGTCTGGCCTAGTAGGCCATCTTAATTTACAGAGTACTGGAGCATGATCAGACCAGGTCATAGGAAGAATTTGCGTTCTAATTACTGAGGCTAGGGTAGATTAGTCAGCAAAAATATAATCAATCCTAGTGTACAGATCATGAGGGTGGGAAAAGAAAGTGTAGTCCCGTCTTGTGGGATGTTGTATTCTCCATGTGTCATGTACTGCCAACTCTTCTAGTCTGGAGTTGCATTGTTTGATATTTTTTTTTTTTAAATAGAAGCTGATCCCTTGGAGGTATCAAGCAATGGGTCTAAAGGTAAATTAAAATCCCCTGCAAGGAGCAAAGCTCCTTTTTGTATTTCAAGTATTTTGTTGGTCAGTACAGTCATGTTTTTTAGTTTTTTTAGATAGAAGTATATCAAATAATGTTTTCCTTGGCAGTAAAAGGGAATAACCAACAAAAAAACACCTAACAAGATGGTTTCTGTTTTCCTATCACCTACAAAAATTTACCTACTTTTGCTACTTTTATCTTTATCCTCCATATATTACTTGCCTATACTGTAGGAATTTATTTCAAATGTTAAATTGTACAAAAATATTGATTCCAAAAAATTGGAAAAAAGGAAGATGGACTTGAAGTGGATTTTGTCCTCTCCATGGAAAAAATGTCCTATAGTAGTAAAATGAGTCAATTTGCTAACTTCCCATATTTTCTTAATTAAAATTATGTATCTTTACCCCACATTTCATTATTTCATCCACCTCTTATATTTTGTGTACAGATCTTTTTTAAGTAGGCAAGAATTGCTGCTTTGCCTATAATCAATATTGACAGTATCAATTTTTGCTTGGACCTAAAATCTGATTAATACTTCTTATGTATCTTATTATTTCATACTTGCATACTTATTATTTCATACATTTTTTTGTATTCTTTTCTGTTCCATATGTCATTCTTTTCATTGGATCATTATTGTAACATCAATGTTTGCGTTAAACATTTATTATTTATATTGTGGGTGTATTATATGTTGGATGTATATCATTTAATCTCTTGAAACTTTAATAAAAAGAGTAACATCTAAAACAAGAAATACCCTTCTACAAGCTGCTACAATAGAAAAAAAAAAACTACTACCACTACATTTTTTGGTAGCTAATTTATTCTTAGTCTCTTTGATCCTAGTAGTCTCTCAGTTAAATACTGGGCTAATACTCTTCTTGTAAAGATACCACCATATGCTCAGTTCTAGTGTACACTCTGCATGACTGGTTTTGTGCACCATCCCTTACAAAATCACTGATTATGAGATGCACTGGCAGATGTTTACAATCCTCTCCTGGATAGATTTGAGGCCTCACCACTATCATTTAATTTGCTTGTATTAAAGCAGTGGATCTCCAGGTATTAGGATATTTAAATAAAATGCCCTATTTACGAAGCTGTTGATATCCTGTTTGTATCATGCTCTGCTTCAGTATGTCACAGTACATGTTAGCATTCATAGTTCCCTCAATGAACTGTAGCTCCCCAGTGCCGGCAGCACTCATGCAGGCCCAGACCATGAAACTCCCACCCCCATGCTTGACTGTAGGCAAGACACACTTGTACTCCTCACCTGGTTGCCGCCACACACGCTTGACACCATTGGAACCAAATAAGTTTATCTTGGTCTCATCAGACTACAGGGCATGGTTCCAGTAATCCATGTCCTTAGTCTGCTTGTCTTCAGCAAACTGCGTGCTTTCTTGTGCATCATCTTTAGAAGAGGCTTCCTTCTTGGATGACAGCCATGCAGACCAATTTGATGTAGTGTGTGGCGTATGGTCTGAGCAATGACAGGCTGACCTCCCACCCCTTCAACCTCTGCAGCAATGCTGGCAGCACTCATACGTCTATTTCCCAAAAGCAGCCTCTGGATATGACGCTGAGCACATGCACTCAACTTCTTTGGTTGACCATGGCGAGGCCTGTTCTGAGTGGAATCTGTCCTGTGAAAACACTGTATGGTCTTGCCCACCATGCTGCAGCTCAATTTCAGGGTCTTGGCAATCTTCGTATAGCCTAGGCCATCTTTATGTAGAGCAACAATTCTTTTTTTCAGATCCTCAGAGAGTTATTTGCCATGAGGTGCAATGTTGAACTTCCAGTGACCAGTATGAGAGAGTGCGAGAGCGATAACACCCCATTTAACACACTGTCTCCCCATTCACACCTGAGACCTTGTAACACTAATGAGTCACATGACACCGAGGGTAAATGGCTAATTGGGCCCAATTTGGACATTTCCACTTAGGGGTGTACTCATATTTTTTGCCAATGGTTTAGACATTAATGGTTGTGTGTTAAGTTATTTTGAGGGGACAGCAAATGTACACTATTATACAAGCTGTACACTTACTACTTTACATTGTAGCAAAGTGTAATTTCTTCAGTGTTGTCACATAAAAAGATATAATAAAATATTTACAAAAATGTGAGGGGTGTACCCACTTATTTGGGATACTGTATGTATATGAATATATACATATTTATTTATGTGTTGATATGTATATATACACATATTAACACATAGATATATATGTATATAAGCATATACATATATATTTACTGGGAACACACAGTTTCCATAGACCGCAATGTAAAGGCACTTTTCAGTGCCGTTTTTTAATTTCTAACATCCCTCTCCCACCAACGTTTCCCCCAAAATTCTGTCTAGTGCAGTTATTTTATTTAAAAAATAAAAATGCTACAATTTTTATTTTTTAATAAAATACATTACACTATATTTTGTACCGAGCTTGCAGTAGCAATAACCAGCCACTTGTTATGGCTGGTTATTTATCAAGCGCCCACAAACCTCCAAATTTGCCCATTGTAGGCGCGTGATAAATTAGCGCTGCTCTTGTAATCTAGCCCTAAATGTCACAACTTATCAACTAAGACAAGATACAGTACAAATCAAACACCATTGTTATGAAGGACAATACAGAATATAGACAAATAACCTTAAAGGGACATGAAACTAATTTTTTCTTGATTCAGACAATTTACAGTTTTAAACGTTTACTTCTGTTATCAAATTTGGCTTATTTTCCTTGTATCCTTTGTTAAAAAAGTGACAGTTTGCTTGGAGCTAGCTTGACACAGTGGATTAGCCACTGACAACAGACATATATTTGCATCCACCAATCAGCAACAAGTTCCCAGTAGTGCACTGCTGCTTCTGAGCCTACCTAGGTATTATTTACAACAAATTAGATAATAGAAGTAAATTGAAAATTGTTTAAAATTTGCAAAGAAAAGATGAGGGAAAGATCACGGAAAGATGCTCTGCAGCATCCTGTTTTACCATTATTTTTTTTAATTTAATTTAAAATCTAGGTTAAACCTGATTATGGGCTAAATTACAAGTGGTGCAGTATTCTGCTAGAATTAAGGGGACACTGAACCCAAATTTTTTCTTTCGTGTTTCAGATAGAACATGAAATTTTAAGCAACTTATTTACTCCTATTATCAAATTTTCTTTATTCTCTTGGTATCTTTATTTGAAATGCAAGAATCTAAGTTTAGATGCCGGCCCATTTTTGGTGAACAACCTGGGTTGTCCTTGCTGATTGGTGGAAAAAAATTAATCCACCAATCAAAAAGTGCTGTCCAGAGTTCTTAACCCAAAAAAGCTTAGATGGCTTTTATTTCAAATAAAGATAGCAAGAGAACGAAGAAAAATTGATAATAGGAGTAAATTAGAAAGTTGCTTAAAATTGCATGCTCTATCTGAATCACAAAATAAAAAAATTGGGTTCAGTGTCCCTTTAAGCTTTTTGGGCTAGTCAGGTTGTGTTGGTATTACAAGTTGAAAGAAAACTTTTTTTGCTCTAACAGTAACCCAACTGGCGCAAACACTTAGAACATTGCGTGTGCGTTGGGAAAAAAAATCTAACACCCCCTCTCATGCAAACACCATAAGAAATTCTTGTTTGCACTAACTGGACATAAACATATAAATATTTTTTTATTCTAATGCTCTTTACCTAACAGAATATGTTCTATTTATTCATAAATAAATATTTCTACATATATCTGATCTTTCTCTAAACAAATATATATATATATATATATATATATATATATATATATATATATATATATATGTATACATATACAATTATATATGTATAGATATATAAAGATATATATTGGAATATCTATTTAGAAATATTTAAAACATAATCTGCTATGTACAAAACATTGGAATAGGAATATATACAGTAAATACAAAGACAATAATTTAAATAAATATGAATATTGCATAAATATGTTTTTACATGTTTTCATCAACTTACATTTAAAAGGTTCTAATGCACATATAAATGTCAATATATGTATACATATTTTTCATATGTGTATACATGTTTGTAAATACATATTTACACATATACATATATATATATATATATATTTTATATACTGTATATACATACATACATACATATACATCTTTAGAAGTGTACGTGTACTTTGCTATGTATTTTTGATGTGTTTTGTGACACTTTTTATTTTCGCAAAACAGTTAACCACAACTCTGAAATTGCGGTAATGATTCTAGCATAATATAGCTCAACTTATAATATCAGCGCAATTTAAAACGAAGCACAAACGATTGTGAAAACCCTTGTGAAATCGTTTGCGCATCGCTTCTAATCTAGCCTTATATATTTTAAATATATATATGAATTCAACTAAGTGAATACATCTGACCAAAACCTAAACTTAACTTTGCTATTATTTATTTTTGTTTTAAAACATGTACAAAATATATGAGATAATATAAATAGCATCCTAGATTTATTGTAGAAAAATATAATTATTATACTCAATAAACATCTGATGATACAGCTTTTGATAGCTCAACCCTGATTTGTATCAATTGTATTGCAGCTTTTTCTAAATTTGATTTACATTATAACAATGATATGGGTTTCACCTACTGTAGTTGAGAGCTAAAAATATTTATGGAATTGAGTTGGGGGTCACTTTACACCACATGTTTTTTGGTGTTTTTTTTTTTTTTGTTACCCATTAACACTTAAGATACATTTTCCTTTCACCTATAGCGTTTACAACAAAACAAAAAGTACTATTTAACCAGTGCCTTCAGCCAGCAATGCCTTGACAGCAGAGGTTATAGAAATAAAAAAAGGAAGAAAGAACAATGTGCATTCGGCACTGCATTAGAGATGGAAGAAGTACTTAAAGCCTGCAACATTCATCAAGGCTGAATACATAAATGCCACATTTTGAATAAGCCAAGCAAAAGACAATGACAAAGGAAAGGCGCATTGCTTCAGGAATCTCTATCATTTTCATTTGCTGCTGTCAGGAACCTGTTTTTTACCTCTCACTCTATCAGCCATTATAGCATTAATGAAGTAACCTCACATAGTTATTGACTGGCTTGTCAGAGTTCCTGCCTGATCCCTTAATAGAAACCATTGGTCTTCAGTTAAAAATGGGGTAAGCAGGGAGGTGATGTGGGCATGTGTTGAATTTCAAGTGTACTCCCGAGGTTATCAAATCCATGAAATGCAAATTATCATATTTTTTAAACACACAGATTTTATGCAACATAGCATATAAAATTGACTAATACTGTACTTTATGCATGCCTGATAATGTTATCAAATAAGATATGCAGAAATTTCTCTACACAAAGTTGTGGACAAGATCTGAATAAACAATACTAAGTTCATTTTTTCTTTATTGATAATTGTATTTCTTCTTTCTATAATGTAAAACTGTGCTTTGGGACTGACTATAGTCTGTAATCTATATTATGCACTGCTGCACATTTATACTGCTGCATTCATATTTGTAATTAGATTTAAGAAGTAACCAATAACATTTTTGGTTTTAAGACAAAAATCTCCCTTAAAGCAACAATTTCACTGATTCTTCAGTAAAGTATATTATTTTTATAATTATTATTATTATTATTATTATTATAATATTTTGAAACATAAATATACAATCATTTTAGTAATATTTAATTGCATGTTACGTACCTTCATGTTTAAAATGTATTTTTAAATTGTATGTAAGCACAATGTTTTATACTAACATATAACATATATATTTATCAAGCTCCATATCCGCCTGCTCTGAGGAGGCGGACAGAACTCTTAAGAAATCAACCCGATCCAAGATGATCGGGTTGATTGACACCCCCTGCTAGTGGCCGGTTGGCCACGAATCTGCAGGGTCGGCATTGCACCAGCAGTTCACAAGAACGGCTGGTGCAATGATAAATGCCGACAGTGCATGCTGTCAGCATTTATGGATGTGCGCCGGACATGATCCGCAATATCGGATCATGTCCGTACGCACCTTGTTAAATAGGTCCCATGGTATATATAAATGTGCACATTTTTGTGTAGTTTTCTTGCCACTGATTGGTTGATTAGGGAATGTAAAGATGTAATTTAAATCCTTTAACAAAAAAAAAGTAATGGGAATGATCAATAATATAATTAGGTATTCCTTTTAATCTGGCAAATTGAAATATTGATGAGAATATTTTTAATAGATCAAAAATTCTTAGTATGTCAATTACATTTTTCTAAATTGTTTAAACGAAGTATCAATTAAAATTATTTGAAATGTCCTTATTATTTAAATGCATTAAGTTCAGAAAAAGCTAATTTCTTTGAAAACAAAGAGCTCCCTGACATTTTGGAAAGAAAATCCAGAGGTGATTATATTGCTAAAGGTCCTTGAGGTGAAAAGGTGTCTTAGAAGGGGGCACACTTGAATTATATTAGTTGAGGTTTGTTTATCTGCAGAGTGCCAGAGTGGGAGTTGGGTATTGTTATGGGTGTTTGTAGTAAGTAAAGGGTTTTAACGGAATGTAGATTTTAAATGCCATGAGGGTAAAAGTAATGGAGGGTAGTCAGGGTGAATTTGCATTACTGAGTATTAGATGTGGTGGGTGAGGTCAAATTATATAGGTGCAAAGATGGCAAAGATTGGATGCTAGTGGGTGTTGATATTGATCAAATCATTATATCAGGGCTGGGTTGCTTTGGGATCTATAAAAATAAGTTATAGTGATAACAGGCATATAGGCACTGATGTTTATAGATGGCAAGGTTATTGTAGGTGTCAAATACAAACTAAAATTTACATTTCTGCTCTGGTACTTTATATTAGAGGCAGGAGTAATCATGGGTGATATGATCCTCCCCAAGTACATAGGTGCTAATCTGGTAATCCATGTCATGGTAGTGGGCATATCATAAGGTTCAGATCCCAGATCCTCATTCCCTGGGAGATTTATTATATCATCATTAATTACATCTTCAACAATAATAAAAATATCACCATTAATACAATTATAAACGCCATAGTTTACATAAAGTACCAGTGTAATTTTATACACATTATAAACACCATCTTAAACAAAGTAACTGTATGTCATTCTTTTGTATATATTATAAGAAGTGAAACAATTGTATAAACATTTATTTTAGTTCATCATAAAAGAAAAAAAATATTTTACAGTAATATGATGATTTTAAGGGGATGTACCAATGTGAACAAAATGTATGTGAATATGTATGATTCCTATAACATACAACTAATTTATCATAATAATATAATAATGAAATACTGTACATAGTCCTGTAACTGTAAGTTTAATCATTTTAAATGTGATCAGTCAAATATGCCAGTCAAAACAGCTAAAATAGCTTTATTTAAGAGGACAAGCTTAAAGAATTTGAAATGTAAAATTACACTGGAAAATGGACATCTAATGGATTTGACTAACTCCAATGTCATATGTGTGAACGTGATTGGGTTACTTGGTGGCGGATCATAGTGAATAAGAAGCCATTATTATAATGGACTGTATATAGCTTGCTGAATAAGTAATAGAAGTTTAACTTTAATTAAGTTGCAAAAAAGAACAGCTATTTACATGCTTTTAGATGAATACTTAGCAGCATCATTAGAGCATAATACATAGGATCTATCCCTGTTTGTTTTTTTTAATTTGGCTCCATAATCATTGCAGTATTTGAGCAGCTCTGAATCGGTTACATGGCCTAAAGCATTGCTCTTCTGTAGAAGGCTTCAAATGTTTAATGAGCTTACCGATTGAACTGTTATAGTGGGACCTTACTTGTTAACCATCCTTAGTTATCTCTTTACGATAGACTACAAATCACACAAACTTTCCTTTGTGAAACTAATATTTACATATGTCAGAGAAAATAGATGTACCCTTATCTAAACAAGTACTTTACTATTGCAGTGGGAATACTTATTGCCGTTAGCTGAGCCAATGCTTTACAAACTCAAAGTAGCAACAAATAAAGGGCCAGATTATAATTAATGGACAATTGATAATGTGTGGTGGGTAATTTTGTGCTCATCCTCCGCACACAATAACACAAGATTGGGTATTAAAAGATGTTGTTTAAATGGTTAACCAAACTATTTTTAATGCACTTTCAAGAGGAATCAGCAGTAGCACACTCATTAATCTTCTATTAAAGTCATTGGTTAAGTGTAAAAAATATTAAATAATGCTTTCTCTTTTAAAGCTGTTGAAAACCTGGTATTGAAGGGAAATTAAAGTCAACATTAAACTTATTTAGATAGAGCATGTTATTATAAACAACTTTCCAATTTACTTCCCTTTTAAATGTGTTCTTAGACTTTTTAAATGCACACTTTCTGAGGCACCAGCTTTTACTGAGCATCTGCAAGAGTTCACAGTATATGAGTACGTCATTTGCTAATGGCTGTCACATGATACAGTTGGCAAGGAATTAGAAGCAATCTTTCACATTTAAAAAAAAAATCTTATGATAATTTGAAACTCAGAGTAAGTGCTATTGCATTGTCTGTTATTGTGCATTTTCTGGATTATACAACTCTATTGTATTTAGTGGTCCCTCATCTCTAATCGCTTGCCTATGTACATTAAAAAACGTGAGAACTTAAAAATGTCACTACTTGAGCAGAGTTTTTGCTCTACATCAGCTTTGCGTTGAGTGTTATCAGACATGATAGAAATCTATTATCTGAGAGAATTGACAAACCTGTGCTATCCAAAATAAATAGTGTGGCTCACACTATACTACTGCGGACACAAAAAGTCTTAATCATGGACAAAAATACAAATGGTATGGATTTCACCAGCCTATGTTTATGCTTCATACTGCTTGCATTTTTGCACTCGACTTCTAATCTATCCCAAAATATTTAAAAAAATAATCTTATCCTCTCTAGATCCCTGCATTTGCATTTTTTTGAAAGGTTACCAATGAGGCTAAGGCCTTTTCAACATTTTTTTTATGGCGTAAAAACCCTAATTTTGAATTAATGTGATCACAGTACTACTGTTAGCGAGATTGCAGCAAAGAGAGGCCCAGGACAGCAGCATCATACATATATGTCTATATATGTGTACATATATATTTATGTGTTTATATGTCTGTAAATACATATATACACATATAAATACATTAATTTATATGTAAAAATATATATAAGCATATATATATATATATATATATATATATATATAAACAGTGGGGGGAAAAAGTATTTAGTCAGCCACCAATTGTGCAAGTTCTCCCACTTAAGAAGATGAGAGAGGCCTGTAATTTTCATCATAGGTATACCTCAACTATGAGAGACAGAATGTGGAAACAAATCCAGACAATCACATTGTCTGATTTGGAAATAATTTATTTGCATATTATGGTGGAAAATAAGTATTTGGTCACCTACAAACAAGCAAGATTTCTGGCTCTCACATATCTGTATCTTCTTCTTTAAGAGGCTCCTCTGTCCTCCACTCATTACCTGTATTAAATAACACCTGTTTGAAGTTGTTATCAGTATAAAAGACACCTGTCCACAACCTCAAACAGTCACACTCCAAACTCCACTATGGTGAAGACCAAAGAGCTGTCGAAGGACATCAGAAACAAAATTGTAGACCTACACCAGGCTGGGAAGAATGAATCTGCAATAAACAAGCAGCTTGGTGTGAAGAAATCAACTGTGGGAGCAATAATTAGAAAATGGAAGACATACAAGACCACTGATAATCTACCTCGATCTGGGGCTCCACGCAAGATCTCACCCCGTGGGGTCAAAATGATCACAAGAACAGTGAGCAAACATCCCAGAACCACACGGGGGGACCTAGTGAATGACCTGCAGAGAGCTGGACCAACGTAACAAAGGCTACCATCAGTAACACACTACGCTGCCAGGGACTCAGATCCTGCAGTGCCAGACGTGTCCCCTGCTTAAGCCAGTACATGTCCGGGCCCGTCTGAAGTATGCTAGAGAGCATTTGGATGATCCAGAAGTGGATTGGGAGAATGTCATATGGTCAGATGAAACCAAAGTAGAACTGTTTGGTAGAAACACAACTTGTCGTGTTTGGAGGAGAGATAACACCATGCCTACTGTGACGCATGGGGGTGGCAACATCATGCTTTGGGGCTGTTTCTCTGCAAAGGGAATAGGACGACTGATCTGTGTACATGAAAGAATGAATGGGGCCATGTATCGTGAGATTTTGAGTGCAAACCTCCTTCCATCAGCAAGGGCATTGAAGATGAAATGTGGCTGGGTCTTTCAGCATGACAATGATCCCAAACACACCGCCCAGGAAACGAAGGAGTGGCTTCGTAAGAAGCATTTCAAGGTCCTGGAGTGGCCTAGCCAGTCTCCAGATCTCAACCCCATAGAAAACCTTTGGAGGGAGTTGAAAGTCTGTGTTGCCCAGCAAAAGCCCCAAAACATCACTGCTCTAGAGGAGATCTGCATGCAGGAATGGGCCAACATACCAGCAACAGTGTGTGACAACCTTGTGAAGACTTACAAAAAACGTTTGACCTCTGTCATTGCCAACAAAGGATATATAACAAAGTATTGAGATGAACTTTTGATATTGACCAAATACTTATTTTCCCACCATAATTTGCAAATAAATTCTTTCCAAATCAGACAATGTGATTGTCTGGATTTGTTTCCACATTTTGTCTCTCATAGTTGAGGTATACCTATGATGAAAATTACAGGCCTCTCTCATCTTCTTAAGTGAGAGAACTTGCACAATTGGTGACTGACTAAATACTTTTTTTCCCCACTGTATACTGTATATATACTGTATATATACAGTTGTGCTCATAAGTTTACATACCCTGGCAGAATTTATGATTTCTTGGCCATTTTTCAGAGAATATGAATGATAACACAAAAACTTTTCTTTCACTCATGGTTAGTGTTTGGCTGAAGCCATTTATTATCAATCAACTGTGTTTACTCTTTTTAAATCATAATGACAACAGAAACTACCCAAATGACCCTGATCAAAAGTTTACATACCCTGGTGATTTTGGCCTGATAGCATGCACACCTGTGATCTGTTTGCTTGTAATTAGTGTGTGTGTATAAAAGGTCAATGAATTTCTGGACTCCTGACAGACCCTTGCATCTTTCATCCAGTGCTGCAGTTACGATTCTGGATTCTGAGTCATGGGGAAAGCAAAAGAATTGTCAAAGGATCTGCGGGAAAAGGTAGTTGAACTGTATAAAACAGGAAAGGGATATAAAAAGCTTTCCAAGGAATTGAGAATGCAAATCAGCAGTGTTCAAATTCTAATAAAGAAGTGGAAAATGAGGGGTTCTGTAGAAACCAAACCACGGTCAGGTAGACCAACTAAAATTTCAGCCACAACTGCCAGGAAAATTGTTCAGGATGCAAAGACAAACCCACAAATAACAGATGAAATACAGGACATGTGGTGTGGCTGTTTCAAGATGCACAATAAGGAGGCACTTGAAGAAAGATGGGCTGCATGGTCGAGTCGCCAGAAGAAAGCCATTACTACGCAAATGCTACAAAGTATCCCACTTACAATACACAAAACAGCACAGAGACAAGCCTCAAATCTTCTGCACAAAGTCATTTGGAGTGATGAGACCAAAATTTAGCTTTTTGGCCACAACCATAAACGCTACATTTGGAGAGGAGTCAACAAGGCCTATGATGAAATGTACACCATTCCTACTGTGAAACACGGAGCTGGATCGCTGATGTTTTGAGGTTGTGTGAACTACAAAGGCACAGGAAATTTGGACAGAATTGATGGCAAGATGAATGCAGTATGTTATTATATGTTATCAAACAGAACACCTCCTTTTCCACTTCTTGATTAGAGTTTGAACACTGCTGATTTGCATTCTCAATTCCTTGGATATCTTTTTATATCCCTTTCCTGTTTTATACAGTTCAACTACCTTTTTCCCACAGATCCTTTGACAATTATTTTTCTTTCCCATGACTCAGAATCCAGAAACGTCAGTGCAGCACTGGATGAAAGATGCAAGGGTCTTTCAGGAGTCCAGAAACTCATTGACCTTTTATACACACACACTAATTACAAGCAAACAGATCACAGGTGAGGATGGTTACCTTTAATAGCCATTCAAACCCCATTGTGTCAACTTGTGTGCATGTTATCAGGCCAAAATTACCAGGGTATGTAAACTTTTGATCAGGGTCATTTGGGTAGTTTATGTTGTCATTGTGATTTAAAAAGAGTAAACACAGTTGCTTGATAATAAATGGCTTCAGCCAAACACTAACCATGAGTGAAAGAAAAGTTTTTGTGTTATTATTAATATTCATATACTGAAAAATGGCCAAGAAATCATAAATTCTGCCAGGGTATGTAAACTTATGAGCACAACTGTATATATATATATTTAGACATGTATTTGTCTGTATCTCAATGTTTAAGCCCTTTGGCTTTTTTTTTTTTTTTCTAACACCCAAGATTTCATATCTTTGAGTCCTTATAACTTTTTTTTAGATTAATTTTTATAAGACAGTGTTAATATGAGGGTAACTACTTTGTAAAGTATTTTTGAAGTGTTTTGTGCAACTTTTTAATTTAGAAAACAGTTAACCCCAGCTCTGAAATCACGGTAAGCATTCTAACGTAATTCAAGATTTCACTACACTTGTAATAACACAGCAATTAAAAAGGAGCGCAAACATCGTAAAAACCATTTGTGCTCCACTTCTAATCTTGCCCTAAATGTTGGAAACCATGTAATTTCCAGACTTAATAGGGCAACAATTTTGGAAATATAGGAGAAATCCACCGACAGCATGCAAGTCTAGCACTCTCTGCCCACACTCAAAAGCTAGGAAATTTTGGGTGAAATGATAAAATATAACTTTTAATGAGTATTCAAAAAAATTGACACACATGAACACAAAGAAAATTAAAACTAACAAAGTGAGACTTCATCTAATAGCTAGGTGGTACTATGTGTTTAGGTCAATGCCTCTAATGTTAATAATGTTAATAAATTCAAAGTACCACAACAAACTGCACAGGAGTGTAGCCTAATTTTCTCGACTAGGATGCTCTTGGGAAAGTTGAAATGGATGGTAAATGGATGGTAAATACCACCCCTCAAGGTATCCCACTGCGGATTATGTGGAATGGTTGTTCACTAGTGTGTATCGTGACCAGAGTATAGATGGGGTTAATGGGATTCAAACTACCCCACAGTATATTGTGCTCCGATAGACTACTGCACATGTCCCATTTTTATATATGGATGAGACGTTGCTAAGAGTGCAAAACTATCATTCAGGTAACATTAATACATCAATGTGATTAATAAAGGTCACTAGTAAATGTAGAGAATCACTAACTAATATCTAGTGCATGGCCCATAAATACCAACTCCGACATAGGCGGCCATAAACTATAATTGGGGTTAAGTGTTGCACAAGAAAATCCAAACCCAGGGTGTACTGGGTTAGTGTGTTATAAGTATAAATACAATATATAATGTACTCAATGCACCCAAGACTGGAAAATCTGTGAAGCTTATGGATAGCTCACTTAGCTAATATCAAATTATGTAGTATAATATAGCTCTAGGTTGTAACAATGTTGCTGTTGTATGCTATCTGTTGCACATTAATATTCGGGACAAGAGTTAAAACAGCCAAGTTAGTCAACAAATGACTGTATGTTATCCACTCAGTTTATAAAGTGATATTAAGATACAATTTGGTGGCCCATTACAATTGTTGCTACAATGTTACTGAAACTGAGTTAGTGTTACAACGTGGCCCTAGAATATCAACTAGTGCATATGATTACTTGTAATATGTCTGCATACATATATCATCTGCAGGAGAAAATCACTTTCACTTTAATAAGTGCACATATCTATAATATGATTGTTTTTGCAATATAATTCAGTATGTACTGCTTAAACACATGTATATAAAAGTCAATATATTAATTGCAGGCAGATCCCGTTGCTGGGGTCAGTGTGTATAAAAGTAATTTTGGTTACAAATGGATGTTTTAGCTTTATGGTTAAACCTGCCAAATAGGTTGATTATCAATATTTTCTCTGTCTCATACCGTTGTTAGGAACGTTAATAGAATCTACTGTTGTTGTATTCTAACATAGTATTACTGTACCGTGATCCACATTGCTTCACGCTTGTAGCTAAATTACAGTAAACCTACGTCTTAAATCAATAGTTATTGGCAATGCTGTATTACATATCCTAACACAGTGTTTTGAATAACTGACACCTCAGTGCTAATGGCGTATTTTGTTCTGGCAGTGATTATACTGTTGTAAATGCTAATAAGAGTTATCACTCTACACCCACTTGCTCATCATAGGTAATACGCGTTGCAAACAACAATATCAAATGCTAGTATAATGTGTTTAAAGTGATCCTCTGTGATCATATATGGGAACAATTCACGTAGTAACAGCGTATCTTAAAATAGCAACAGCTCCTAAAGTTACAAGTTCACTAAATATGTAGCTATTACATGACGTCTAAAAGAGCGTCCCACATAAATCCGTTTAGTGCGGTATAACTGTTTAATTTGGTTATCAATTATTGCGAGGTAGGCTAGGCTAGATCAGTCTTAACAATGTTAAATTAAAAAGCGTCTCTATACAACTGCTAGTTTCGCCCGTTCGGGATTTCTCAGAGGCAGCGGGCCACCCGCTGGACGGAAATTTCTGTGTTACAGTACCCAGAAGTTCTGCCTTTTCTGATCAATTATTGGATGAAATATCAGTTCCTCAGGACAGACATAGACTTCTAAAGGTGGTATATACCACTTTGATATTCTGACATTGTAAATAGAAATCATATACTGTAATAGATCTAGGATATTATATGTAATTAAATCAATCTAATTATGTCAACACTTAGCATTCTATACTTTTCAAATGGACAAAATCGAACTCTATACTTAAAATGTGTGTGTGATAGAATGACTGATGCTGTATGACTCTGAGATAGAGTAAAGAGTAGAGTGGACTGACAAGGGCATAGCAGAAATATCAACAATTGTAGCTTGATGTTCTACATTATTCCTAACATGATGTCCTCATTGCATGCCGGAATGGAAAGGTAAGTAGGGCTCATTCAAGTAAATATAATATGTTACCCCTGGTTGGATGGATTGAGGGATGAACAGAAAGGTGCTTGGGGAGTAATGGCATATATCTTGTTAAATCATCAATATAGATGGAGATCCATGTGCATCATGTAATGGCTGATATACTATCTATAACCTCATATTAAATTTGAACCGGGGAGGGGCATGTGGTAGATCTGGTAGTGGAAACATATCATATCTCCCCAAGTTAGGTAAATTGGAGGGAAAAGGGTGTTAACAGGTGAAGTGATAAAAATTAATCCATCTTTTGGATATTGTTATAGCGAAATATAATGTGTAAAGATATGATCCCAAATCATATATCAAATTCTTATGGGATTAAGTTGTGGATAGACAATTCTTTTTGTTAAGGTAATATAAAACCAAAAACATGGAATAATGTTGTGTTTGCTGAGTATTATTATTATTTTATTATTATTATCGATTATTTGAAGAGCGCAAACAGATTGTGCAGCGCTATAAACAAAGGCAGAGTACAACAAAACAATTATAGGGATCAAATGGGTAGAGGGCCCTGCCAAGAGTCACAATGTTGTAGTCAGCTCTTAAGAAGGTTATCTACAAACAGTGGGACTCTTAGGCATACATGCTAAGGGTTTTCATGGGATAGCAATGGAGGAAAGGAACTGGTATAAATAAAGGTTAGTGTAGGTTCTATGCATCCCTGAACAGTAGAGTCTTTAGGGAGCGCTTGAAGCTTTCAAAACTAGGTGAGAGTCTTGTGGAGTGAGGCAAAGAGTTTCACAAGATGGGAGCCAGTCTGGAGAAGTCCTTTATACGGGAGTGTGAGGAGGTAACAAGAGAGTAGGAGAGTAGGAGGTCATGAGCAGAGCGAAGGGGATGGGAGGGAGAGTATCTAGAGACAAGGTTTGAGATATAGTGGGAGCAGTGCAGTTGAGTGCTTTGTATGTCAGAGGGAGAATTTTGTGTTTAATCCTAGAGGCAAGAGGAAGCCAGTGAAGGGATTGGCAGAGAGGTGCAGCAGATGAAGGGCGACGTGTAAGGAAGATGAGCCTGGCAGAGGCATTTATTATGGATTGTAAAGGAGCTAGGTGGCAGCTGGGGAGACCAGAGAGGACAGAGTTGCAGTAATCGAGGCAGGAAAGGATGAGAGAGTGGAATAAAATCTTATTTCTGTCTTGCGTAAGGAAATGTCTAATTTTAGAGATGTTTTTAAGGTGGAAGTGGCAGGCTTTAGCCAAGGACTGAATGTGAGGAGGGAAAGAAAGATCTGAGTCAAATGTGACCCGAGACATTGGGCATGTGGGGGAGGGGTAATGATGGAGTTGTCTACAGTTATAGAGAGATTTGGGGTGGAGATTTTTGAAGAAAGGGGGAAAATAAGGAGCTCAGTTTTGGAGAGATTTAGCTTGAGGTAGTGAGAGGACACCCAGAAAGAGATGTGAGCAAGAAGTTAGTGTGACATGGATTAGCAAGGAAGGAGATAGGTCTGGTACAGAGAAGTAGATTTGGGTGTCGTCGGCATACAAATGATATTGAAAACCGTGGGACTTTATTAGGGAACCTAATGATGAAATGTAGATTGAGAAGAGTAGGGGACAGAGGACAGAGCCTTGTGGTATCCCGACAGACAGTGGTGATGGGGCAGAGGAATCCCCAGAGAAGGCTATACTAAAGGAACGGTTTGAAACGTAGGAAGAGAACCACGAGAGGGCTGTGTCACAGATGCCAAAATATTGGAGGATTTGGAGAAATAGAGGGTGTTCAACAGTATCAAAGGCTGCAGACAGATCAAGGAGGATAAGCAGAGAGAAGTGGCCTTTTAATTTTGCTGTAAGTCGGTCATTGGTATCCTTAACAATTGCTGTGTCTGTGGAGTGATGGGGATGAAATCCAGATTGCAGTGGGTCAAGGAGGGAGTTTAATGTAAGGAAATGGGATAGGCGTGCATATACTAGTTTTTCAAAAAGCTTTGAAGCAGGAGGGACGAGGGAAATAGGGCGGTAGTTGGATGGGGAGGTTGGATCAAGGGAAGGTTTTTTTGAGGATAGGTGTGACCAGTGCATGTTTCAGAGATGAGGGAAATATACCGCTGCTGAGGGAAAGGTTGAAAATGTGTTTTAGTATAGAGGTAAGGGTAGAAGAGAGGGAGGGGAGTAGCTGTGAGGGGATAGGGTCAAGGGGACAGGTAGTGAGGTGAGAGTGCAGTATAAGTGCTGAAACTTCATCCTCAGTAACAGGGGAGAAAGAGCTAAGTTTATGCCTATATGTTTTGTGGTTGGTTGCGAACATTTGAGGGGGCGAGAGAATGAAATTATGTTGAGAGCTGATTTAGTTTCTGATGGAGTCAATTTTGTTATTGAAGTATTTGGCATTGTCTTGAACTGACAGAGAAGTTGTATTAGGAGGTGGGGGTGGGTGGAGAAGAGTGTTGAAAGTGGCGAACAGACTTTTTGGGTTTGAAGAAAGATTAGAGATAAGAGTAGAGAAGTAATGTTGCTTATAGAGATTAAGGGCAGAATAGTAGGAGTTCAAGATGAATATGTAATGAAGAAAATCAGCTAAACTCCGAGATTTTCTCCAGTGCCACTCAGCAGTACAGGAACATCTACGTAGGTACCGTGTCAGAGGAGTATGCCAGGGCTGAGGATGAGTGTGTGATTTCCGAGCTATGGTAAGAGGGGCCAAATTGTCAAGGACGGATGTAAGGGTGGAATTATAGTGGAAGATAGACTGGTCAGGGCAGGAAAAGGAAGAGAAGGATGAGAGGAGAGGTTCGAGGGAATTAGCAAGCTGTTGCTGATCTAATGACATAATGCTTCTGTGAAGTTTGGTGTGAGGAGTAGGAGAAGGGTGAGTTGTAGGGAGGGATGAAATGTTGCAAGTGAGGAGATGGTTGTCTGAAAGAGGAAAAGGGGAGTTTAATCAGTTTGTGAAAATTGTTTATTTTCCAAAATTGATTAACGGTATAGATACACTTCTTCACTCACCACACACCTTTTAGAATGTTGTTATTATCACTGGCACAATAGTTTAGCCATCCATTCACCAGACACTTTATGTATACTTTTGTTAGCACCAATTAAAAAGTGACAGTATCTATTAAAGCGCCAACCGAAAATACGCTTGAATTCCGCATAGTAATTGTCATGAGATTGATCCAACCTAGTTATCAAAGCCTCAAGATCGGAATAAGTTGAATTTTGCAACGTAACATATGATCCGGTGGTCTCAATCCGACGCAGATCTATGCGAGTTGAAACCCTGTTGAATTCTAGCAGAATTATGTTCATTCACCCTCCTATTTGACACTATTTAAAGTTTTTACAAAGTTATCAAAAATTCATAATTTACGTTCACGTCTTTTCCGACGCAGCGTACCTAGTTTTCAATCCGCCACCCTTGAGGTCGCGGATGCCATAGAACTTAATGGGAGTTGGAAAACACAGAAATCTTATGTTCGATGCTGCAAGGGAATGAAGCATATCACCTAATAAAAGTCATTTACAAACTATTAAATAAGTATACAGGGAGTGCAGAATTATTAGGCAAATGAGCATTTTGACCACATCATCCTCTTTATGCATGTTGTCTTACTCCAAGCTGTATAGGCTTGAAAGCCTACTACCAATTAAGCATATTAGGTGATGTGCATCTCTGTAATGAGAAGGGGTGTGGTCTATTGACATCAACACCCTATATCAGGTGTGCATAATTATTAGGCAACTTCCTTTCCTTTGGCAAAATGGGTCAAAAGAAGGACTTGACAGGCTCAGAAAAGTCAAAAATAGTGAGATATCTTGCAGAGGGATGCAGCACTCTTAAAATTGCAAAGCTTCTGAAGCGTGATCATCGAACAATCAAGCGTTTCATTCAAAATAGTCAACAGGGTCGCAAGAAGCGTGTGGAAAAACCAAGGCGCAAAAAATAACTGCCCATGAACTGAGAAAAGTCAAGCGTGCAGCTGCCAAGATTCCACTTGCCACCAGTTTGGCCATATTTCAGAGCTGCAACATCACTGGAGTGCCCAAAAGCACCAGGTGTGCAATACTCAGAGACATGGCCAAGGTAAGAAAGGCTGAAAGACGACCACCACTGAACAAGACACACAAGCTGAAACGTCAAGTTTGGGTCAAGAAATATCTCAAGACTGATTTTTCTAAGGTTTTATGGACTGATGAAATGAGAGTGAGTCTTGATGGGCCAGATGGATGGGCCCGTGGCTGGATTGGTAAAGGGCAGAGAGCTCCAGTCCGACTCAGACGCCAGCAAGGTGGAGGTGGAGTACTGGTTTGGGCTGGTATCATCAAAGATGAGTTTGTGGGGCCTTTTCGGGTTGAGGATGGAGTCAAGCTCAACTCCCAGTCCTACTGCCAGTTTCTGGAAGACACCTTCTTCAAGCAGTGGTACAGGAAGAAGTCTGCATCCTTCAAGAAAAACATGATTTTCATGCAGGACAATGCTCCATCACACGCGTCCAAGTACTCCACAGCGTGGCTGGCAAGAAAGGGTATAAAAGAAGAAAATCTAAGGACATGGCCTCCTTGTTCACCTGATCTGAACCCCATTGAGAACCTGTGGTCCATCATCAAATGTGAGATTTACAAGGAGAGAAAACAGTACACCTCTCTGAACAGTGTCTGGGAGGCTGTGGTTGCTGATGCACGCAATGTTGATGGTGAACAGATCAAAACACTGACAGAATCCATGGATGGCAGGCTTTTGAGTGTCCTTGCAAAGAAAGGTGGCTATATTGGTCACTGATTTGTTTTTGTTTTGTTTTTGAATGTCAGAAATGTATATTTGTGAATGTTGAGATGTTATATTGGTTTCACTGGTAAAAATAAATAATTGAAATGGGTATATATTTGTTTTTTGTTAAGTTGCCTAATAATTATGCACAGTAATAGTCACCTGCACACACAGATATCCCCCTAAAATAGCTAATACTAAAAACAAACTAAAAACTACTTCCAAAAATATTCAGCTTTGATATTAATGAGTTTTTTGGGTTCATTGAGAACATGGTTGTTGTTCAATAATAAAATTAATCCTCAAAAATACAACTTGCCTAATAATTCTGCACTCCCTGTACCCTTCAAAAATCTAATAATATTATTGCTACTCATTTGGTGCACTATAGAGAGATAAAAAAAATAAACATAACTAACTATTTATATTTTTAAAATCTATTTGCACCATGTTTAATGTTGTATATACGCCTATACAAATGTTACAAACACAAACGCCTAGATTTAGAGTTTTGCGTTAGAAGGGGTGCGTTAGCTACGCATGCTTTTTTCTGGCCGCACCTTTTAAATACCGCTGGTATTTAGAGTTCACAGAAGGGCTGCGTTAGGCTCCAAAAAAGGAGCGTAGACCATATTTACCGCCACTGCAACTCTCAATACCAGCGGTGCTTATGGATGCGGCCAGCTTCAAAAACGTGCTCGTGCACGATTCCCCCATAGGAAACAATGGGGCAGTTTGAGCTGAAAAAAAACCTAACACCTGCAAAAAAGCAGCGTTCAGCTCCTAGCACAGCCCCATTGTTTCCTATGGGGAAACACTTCCTACGTCTGCACCTAACACCCTAACATGTACCCCGAGTCTAAACACCCCTAACCTTACACTTATTAACCCCTAATCTGCCGCCGCCGCTATCGCTGACCCCTGCATTTTATTATTAACCCCTAATCTGCTGCTCCGTACACCGCCGCAACCTACGTTATCCCTATTTACCCCTAATCTGCTGCCCCTAACACCGCCGACCCCTATATTATATTTATTAACCCCTAATCTTCCCCCCACAACGTTGCCGCCAGCAACCTACAATAATTAACCCCTAATCTGCCGACCGCACCTCACCGCTACTATAATAAAGTTATTAACCCCTAATCCGCCTCACTCCCGCCTCAATAACCCTATTAGAAATAGTATTAACCCCTAATCTGCCCTCCCTAACATCGCCGACACCTAACTTCAATTATTAACCCCTAATCTGCCGACCGGATCTTGCCGCTACTCTAATAAATGTATTAACCCCTAAAGCTAAGTCTAACCCTAACACTAACACCCCCCTAAGTTAAATATAATTTAAATCTAACGAAATAAATTAACTCTTATTAAATAAATTATTCCTATTTAAAGCTAAATATTTACCTGTAAAATAAACCCTAATATAGCTACAATATAACGAATAATTATATTGTAGCTATTTTAGGATTAATATTTATTTTACAGGCAACTTTGTATTTATTTTAACCAGGTACAATAGCTATTAAATAGTTAAGAACTATTTAAAAGCTAAAATAGTTAAAATAATTACAAAATTACCTGTAAAATAGATCCAAAACTAAGTTACAATTAAACCTAACACTACACTATCAATAAATTAATTAAATACAATACCTAAAATAACTACAATTAAATAAACTAACTAAAGTACAAAAAATAAAAAAGAACTAAGTTACAAAAAATAAAAAAATATTTACAAACATTAGAAAAATATTACAACAATTTTAAACTAATTACACCTACTCTAAGCCCCCTAATAAAATAACAAAGACCCCCAAAATAAAAAAATGCCCTACCCTATTCTAAATAAAAAAAGTTCAAAGCTCTTTTACCTTACCAGCCCTGAAAAGGGCCATTTGCGGGGCATGCCCCAAATAATTCAGCTCTTTTGCCTGTAAAAAAAAACATACAATACCCCCCCAACATTACAACCCACCACCCACATACCCCTAATCTAACCCAAACCCCCCTTAAATAAACCTAACACTAAGCCCCTGAAGATCTTCCTACCTTATCTTCACCATGCCAGGTTCACCGATCCGTCCTCCGAAGTCTTGATCCAAGCCTCCGAAGTCTTCATCCAAGCCCAAGCAGGGGCTGGCGATCCATAATCCGGCTGAAGTCTTCTATCAAGCGGTGGCTGAAGAGGTCCAGAAGAGGCTCCAAAGTCTTCATCCTATCCGGGAAGAAGAGGAGATCCGGACCGGCAACCATCTTGATCCAATCGGCATTTCTATCTTCATCCGATGACGAACGGCTCCATCTTGAAGACCTCCAGCGCGGATCCATCCTCTTCGTTCTACGTCCAACTGAAGAATGAAGGTTCCTTTAAGGGACGTCATCCAACATGGCGTCCCTCGAATTCCGATTGGCTGATAGGATCCTATCAGCCAATCGGAATTAAGGTAGGAAAATTCTGATTGGCTGATGGAATCAGACAATCAGATTCAAGTTCAATCCGATTGGCTGATTGGATCAGCCAATCAGATTGAGCTCGCATTCTATTGGCTGTTCCGATCAGCCAATAGAATGCAAGCTCAATCTGATTGGCTGATCCAATCAGCCAATCGGATTGAACTTGAATCTGATTGGCTGATTCCATCAGCCAATCAGAATTTCCCTACCTTAATTCCGATTGGCTGATAGAATCCTATCAGCCAATCGGAATTCGAGGGACGCCATCTTGGATGACGTCCCTTAAAGGAACCTTCATTCTTCAGTTGGACGTCGAACGAAGAGGATTGATCCGCGCTGGAGGTCTTCAAGATGGAGCCGTTCGTCATCGGATGAAGATAGAAGATGCCGCTTGGATCAAGATGGTTGCCGGTCCGGATCTCCTCTTCTTCCCGGATAGGATGAAGACTTTGGAGCCTCTTCTGGACCTCTTCAGCCGCCGCTTGATAGAAGACTTCAGCCGGATTATGGAACAGCCCCCGCTTGGGCTTGGATGAAGACTTCGGAGGCTTGGATCAAGACTTCGGAGGACGGATCGGTGAACCTGGCATGGTGAAGATAAGGTAGGAAGATCTTCAGGGGCCTAGTGTTAGGTTTATTTAAGGGGGGTTTGGATTAGATTAGGGGTATGTGGGTGGTGGGTTGTAATGTTGGGGGGGTATTGTATGTTTTTTTTTACAGGCAAAAGAGCTGAATTATTTGGGGCATGCCCCACAAATGGCCCTTTTCAGGGCTGGTAAGGTAAAAGAGCTTTGAACTTTTTTTATTTAGAATAGGGTAGGGCATTTTTTTATTTTGGGGGTCTTTGTTATTTTATTAGGGGGCTTAGAGTAGGTGTAATTAGTTTAAAATTGTTATAATACTTTTCTAATGTTTGTAAATATTTTTTTATTTTTTGTAATTTAGTTCTTTTTTATTTTTTGTACTTTAGTTAGTTTATTTAATTGTAGTTATTTGTAGGTATTGTATTTAATTAATTTATTGATAGTGTAGTGTTAGGTTTAATTGTAACTTAGGTTAGGATTTATTTTACAGGTAATTTTGTAATTGTTTTAACTATTTTAGCTTTTAAATAGTTCGTTAGATTTAAATTATATTTATGTTAGGGGGGTGTTAGTGTTAGGGTTAGACTTAGCTTTAGGGGTTAATACATTTATTATAGTAGCGGTGTGGTCCGGTCGGCAGATTAGGGGTTAATTATTGTAGGTAGGTGGAGGCGACGTTGGGGGCGGCATATTAGGGGTTAATAAATATAATATAGGGGTCGGCTGTGTTAGGGGCAGCAGATTAGGGGTACATAGGTATAATGTAGGTTGCGGCGGTGTACGGAGCGGCAGATTAGGGGTTAAAAAATATGCAGGTGTCAGCGATAGCGGGGGCGGCAGATTAGGGGTTAATAAATATAATATAGGTGTTGGCGGTATTAGGGGCAGCAGATTAGGGGTACATAGGGATAACGTAGGTTGCGGCCGTGTGCGGTCGGCAGATTAGGGGTTAAAAATTTTTAATAGAGTGGCAGCGATGTGGGGGGGCCTCGGTTTAGGGGTACCTAGGTAGTTTATGGGTGTTAGTGTACTTTAGAGCACAGTAGTTAAGAGCTTTATAAACCGGCGTTAGCCCAGAAAGCTCTTAACTACTGACTTTTTTTTGCGGCTGGAGTTTTGTCGTTAGATTTCTAACGCTCACTTCAGCCACGACTCTAAATACCAGCGTTAGAAAGATCCCATTGAAAAGATAGGATACGCAATTGATGTAAGGGGATCTGCGGTATGGAAAAGTCGCAGCTGCAAAGTGAGCGTTAGACCCTTTCCTGACTGACTCTAAATACCAGCGGTAGCCCAAAACCAGCGTTAGGAGCCTCTAACGCTGGTTTTGATGGCTAACGCCAAACTCTAAATCTAGCCGAAAATTATTAAATAGCATTCCCTTTCTGTCATGGTTTTCAGTGGTCATGCTCTACATTATTCTTTAATTTACTCTTCAAAAACATTTTTGAACATAGGATAGCAAAGGAATAAAAACAGTGCCAAAAAAATACAATATTTGAAAATGATAATCAAATTCACACAAAGGATAGCAAAAAAAATGAAAACAGTGACATTAAAAATACATTGACATGATTTTAAAATGGCATTCTATTTTGTGCAGGTTCAACGGCTGTAGCAAATGGCGGTGTAATAAATGCAGGTGTATTCTTTGTGCAATTTAATCAATTACTTATGCACAACACATGAGTATTTATCTAGGGATGACATCTGAACTCTGATTTTCTGTGTTTGCATGGCAGCGTCGTGGAGGCTTGAAAGGTCAGTCATTACATTTTAACTAAAAGAAAAATAGCACTATTTTCATTCTGTTGCTATCCTTTGTTGGAAGTTGAATGCCATTTCAAAGTCATTTCTATGTATTTTGTATGTCATTGTTTTCCTTAGTGCTTGCAAAATACATTGAAATGAATTTAAAATGGCATATCATAATTTTCGACATTGCGTTCTCTTTCTAACTTCGTTTTTGCAATTTTAATACACCACATTGTTCTTAAAATGGTATCTCAAAAACACAGTAATCACAGATCTCCTAAGCCTCCACAATGCTGACATCCAAACACAGACAATCTGAATTATGATTTCAACCATAGCTAAATATTCATGTGTTTTGCATAACTTATTATAGTTAATTGCCCAAACAATACACCTGCATTTATTACAGCTGCTGAACTCACCTGGATAATCTAATTCTAGACATTCATTTTGACACAACATTGTGCTCGTCAAATGATGCAATAATACTGAAATCTGGTTAAACGTGAATAAATTATTCAATCAATTGCTCGTAAAATGACGCAAGAATAATTAAATTCTGCAAGTCACTTGTTAGGTAATGTGTGGCGCATCTTTTATTCAATTGCTGAAATCATTCGCAGCTGTAGAACTTGGCATTATAAAAGGGGCTTTCAATCACTTAATTTCATTATTATTTTAATCATGGACATTCTAAATGCTTTACAGTTTGTCCTGTTCTTAAGGCGACGCAGGAAAAAACGGGTGTTGATGGCTGCGGTTGTGTGACAAAGAAGACGCCAGAGGGGTGTCGAGGGTGTTCCTGCCTAGGATTGGTCTCCACGCCCTTACCAAGAGGTAATCCATAGATTTCGACTAAATAGGGCCTCTATTGAGAGGCTCTATGTTGAAATAAAGGACTCTCTCTCTAACCACTCACTGCAAGGACTAGGGCAATCCCTGGCATGGTGAAATTACTATTGGTCCTCTATTTCTTGGCAACTGGATAATTCCAGGCTGTGGCAGGTCTAGGCATAGGTATGAGCCAGGCAACCTTCTCATGTCATCTGAAGGTTGTCCGGAATACCTTCCACCAATGCCTAGGCCATCATGTCCACTTCCCCAATACACCTGAGGAGTGGCATGCTGTCAAGCTCCAGTTCTATCATCTAGTTGGTTTGCCAAGAGTATTGGGGCAATATATTGCATGCATATATTGGTGCAGCCTCCCAGGGGTACAGAGGAGCCATACCAGGACAGGAAGCACAACCACTCGCTAAATATCCAGGTCATCTGCAATGCCAGGTTGAGGATCATGAGCGTACACTCTGGACTCCCTGGCTGCAACCACTATTCCTTCCGCCTCTGAAATTAGGCCATCTACCATTGCATCCAGGAGGGACAAATGCCAGAGGGAATCCTGATAGGTAAATATCTCATATATACTCCAACATATGTATATGATATATTTTATTAATTCTGATTGCTAATGTCAATGATCTATTTTTTTACACAGGTGATTCTGGATATTTGTGTCTTCCGTGGATGTTCACACCCATCCACAACCCCAACGGAGTGGAAGAGGTGCTCTACAACAAGGCACACATCGCCACCAGATCAGTGATTTAGCGCACCTCTGGCATATTGAAGAGCCATTTCCGCTGCTTGGACATCTCTGGTGGGGTTCTTCAGTACGCCCCTTCTAAAGTCTCCTTCATTTTTTTAATTTGCTGTAGGTTGCACAACATTGCCCTAACAATCCCTGATATAGATCTGTAGAGCTTGGATAACCATGAGTATGGGGAACATCTAGCTCCATTAGAGGAGAATGATGCTAGGGGATTCTAAGCATTAGCAGACTATATTCAGGCGTTTTTTGGGCAATAATGTTGACAGTGCAACATACATGATTTATTTTATTTATATTTACTTAACAGTATAATTTTTAATCCAAAAGATTATATATTTTGGATTATGTTTTTGCAAAATTTGTCATTTAAATATCGACAAAATAATATTGTATATCATTGTCTTTCCATTGATTAAAAGTGGTTAATTTCAGGGGGGCGGAGCTAGCCACCAAAGGGACAAGACGCATGATATGATTTCTCCCGACTTTATTACTGAATGTGGGGGACTAATTTAGGCTTAATGCCTCCTAAATGACAGAAGCTATACTTTATTCCCTGTCGCAGAGCCTGCTGTTCAGATTGAAGGAAGTGTTTGATTGTGTGAGTGTGTGCATTGCTGTTTGCAGTTAATATTGCTCATTAAGGCCTAGCTGGAAGCTGCGACGAACATGGAGGAACATCACATGACCATATTGGCCCTCTTTGAATCCTACGACAACAAGCTAATGAGCCAACTAGACAGGCTTATCAGACTCAGTGGACCTCTAGGTCCGAGGCGGGGTGCCGTTAGGTTTTTAGAAGAGGACAATTCTATGACCAGGAGTGAAGCTGTTACCTCGGGGACCTCCGCCAGTCATTTCCTTATGGGAACTGCCGCCCACCTGGAAGCTCCCCTAGCACGTGGCAGTGGCGATCGCCTGCCATATACTTCTGACCGGGGAGATACGACCGACCCTCCGGAGCAGAGGGAGATTCCTGCCTGTTAGCAACCTGCAGTAGTCGTGGGAGGCATTAAAGATGAGGCTCCCAAAAATCTGGGTGATGGGACCGTGAGTATGTGTGGTCAGAAATTCTCAACTTCAGCAGCATATTGTTCTGACAGGAGGTCTCTTGTCCCCCACTGTCCTGAGGCTATATCGAACATTTGTCCCTCTACATTAATATGCGTGCAGGTTCCCCAAGATTCCTGGAGCTACTGTGAAGCTATGTATCAGCAGAACTGTGCTTGCAGGAAAACTGGTGTGGGCTGAGCCTACTTGTCTCTTCTGGGGCTTCGCACAGATACTCCAGTGAAATAATATACCCCTACATAGCGTTTACAGTGACTCTTTATTCTCCTTTCTCCTACTTTATGATGGCAATGTTGCCTGAGACTTTATTAGGGAGTTCATTTGTATAACTCAAGGACGAGAGAGCGCTGTTCATATAGTATACATCTTAATGACTTTCTAAGCTGCAAGTATGTCTTTTGAGTGGGTCTCTGCTGCTTGGTTTCATTGCCTAACTAACTATTTAACTGAACTAGTTAATCCTATTATGTGAATAGACAAACACTAAACCTAGCATCTTTAGAGCCCTTATTGTGTATTTTTGTAGCTCTATTCCTACTTATAGCTTGCAAAAAGTCTATTCCCTTTATATCATTGCAGCCCCCTCCTGATAATGTGTGTTGTTGGGGAAGAGAGTGGTTACATCAAGATATTACTTGGGCAACATGGTTTGTTCAAAGAATGGGACTCCATTACTAGTCTTGGATTCGCCTCCCCCTTTCCCCCCTCCCTCCCCCCTCTCCTCCCCTCCTCCCCTCAATTGTCGATTAAAAATATGATTGTCTTCATCTGACCTTTCCTGACTATGGAGTTCTCCCTGCTCTACAGCTGCCCTGGCCCTGTTTACTTCTTATCTCTCCCTATCAAAATTTATTCTATCACTATCGCTCTGCCTTTCGTAAAAAAATCTATCCCTCTCTAATTCTTATCTTGCACTATCCCTCATCTGTTCATATTCAAATATTTCCCTCTCTAAATCTATTCTACCTGATTCTATTTTCAACCTTTTCCTCTCTAAATCTAATCTTTCCCTATCTTCTATAATGCCCCTCTCTAATATCTGCCCCTGTTGCTCAACAGATAATCTTAATGCCCCATGCAACTTATGGTGATCATCCCAGTACTGTCTGGCCAGATGTAACATTTGATGAACTGCCTCATCATCATTGATGGGAGGCAGTTTGTGGCCAGGATCAGCACAGCCCCGAGCTGCTGTCGTACAAGCAAAAGGTGCAGGAGGGGCACCCATGTCCAGAGCAGCTGGGTCTTCTATATATGCAGCAACCAATCATCAGCTATAACCTAGGTTATTTGCTACTCCTGAGCTTGCCAAGATAAACATTTCAGCAAAGGATAACAAGAGAATGAAGCACCATAAATAATAGAAGTAAATAAGAAAATGTATTAATATAGTATTCTCTATCTGAATCCACAAAGTAAAGCTCTGTGTTTCTTGTCCCTTTAAATTATGTATCAAATAAAGATAATAATATAAAGAAGAATATTAAATAATATGACAATATTTGGATGTATATATAAAATGCATGGTCTATGTAAATGAAGAATATTATCGTTTGACTATACTATTCTTAGAAATATTCTAAAATGACAGATTATATCAACAATCTATTGAATTTAACATTTGTGTTTAAGAATGTGATATTCTTCATTAATACAAATTTAACTTTAAGATTATGGTATTGACAGTCCCGCTAATGTGAGCACACATAACATTAATGTTTGATATTGTTTTTGTTACCTGAGGAGGAGATTGAAGATGTTGGAGGGTGTCCCAAAGCCCTTCGGACCTCAGCGGAAAAAAACAAATGTGTATATACAGAGTTAAAAATCAAATTATAGTCATACGAGTAAGAGCATTTTAATTTAACAAAATCTAACATTAAAAAAAATACCTGTAGAACGACCAATGCTTGCTCCATCAGGGGTGCTGCACATTATGTCAGGCTGTGTGGCGGCTGAGGAAAAGCCGTGGCTGGATTCAGTATGGATACTGATGGGCAATAGGAGTGTGTCACCCCCAGCAGTGGCAGCAGCAGCAGCAGCTGTACCTGCAGCAGCAGCATGGCAGATGCTTTAAAAAAATAAAAGAAAAAAAGATGAGTAATAATATAATAGCACATCCTAATGTCAATCTAAAGAAAAGCCTATATTTTTATTACAACACTTTTACGACATGAAAAACGCATGTAATAGAACTTTACCTGCCACCTCATCAGTATCATGCCCAACCAAATCCAGACTGAGCATCATATTTGACCACAGCTTCTCCATCAGCTGAGTCTCATATGTAGACAACTCAGCTGTATACGGCACACCACGCCTGTAGTACATGCAGACTGCTTCTCCCTGGCCAGCTTGGCCTTCAAGATTCTTTTGATGTCCATGAATCTCTTCTTACAGTGCTCCACCAATTTTGCATGAGCGCCTTCGGCAGAGACTCTGTCAGCTATATCTCTCCTGATCTGCTGTTTTCTGGAGAGAGAGGTCTATTGGGCTTTGGAACCAAATATAAAATCATAGTTTTCTAAAACAAGGGTAACTAAAACTCTATTCTGCTCAAAAGAAAATTGAATATTTCGCCCAGAATTAGTTTTTCCGGACGCCATATCCAAAGAACAAAAGTAAAGTACACCAAAGTCGCAATAAAACTAAGAAAACACAAAATCACAAGAAGACCTACAGCTCTCATCAAAGCTTTATAGGACTTAATAGACTACATTTTCATTCCCCTTTTATAGTTAGTCAATATGTAGACAATCAGCCGTTAACAATTAGACAATCATCAATTAAAAAGTGTTACAGTATTAGCTTTATTAACTGTTATTCAATTCTTATAGTACATCCTATTAATAATGCCGTCATTGTTGATGCCTGATTAATGTAATCCGCAAGTTATTTTACACTCTTAATGAACAATAAGATTGCTCTATAATTGGGATAGTTATGTCGCAGTCAACAATTATTTGAGATTGTTTTTGTAGTTCAAGATGGCGTGCTCGACAATATTTAGTGACCGGGCATTGGTCACCCTGGTCTATGTGATGGACCGCTATTTCCCACGGAGGATTGTATGAGTGAGGGGTATTGCTCACGAGGACAGGGACCGCATCATTTATTTTTTACAATACTCTTAAGACGCCACAATAAATATAATCCTATTATCCAATATCTAATTTTGAGAAGGAACATTTTTAAAAAAATGAAAACTTATTTGTTGGTCATGTAGAGATAAAAATAATACATTTTATTTTCTTGTCAGTCAGTCATTGTTGATGCATGAGTATCAACACATGATTAATATATAGCGCCAATCATAATAGATCCAAAAAATTGATATTGTAAAGAACCAATAAGATAGCTCTATGTTTTGGATTTTTGTGTTGCACTTTATATTATTTTGAGGGAGGTGTTAGTTTGAAAGTTAGCGTTGGAGAGTTAGCAGGTGTTATTTTGAGAGTTATCTTTTATTAGAAAATTATGTCGCGGATACCAATTTTTACTGATGGTGAACTGGTCATCCTAGTCTACGGCATGGTCATCCTCGTCTACAGTTATTTCTCCAGGAGCATCGGTGGAGTGTGGGGAATACAACACGAACATCGTGATCTCATAATTTATGAGATGATGTGCCGCATGAGGCGGGTATCCGGGATCCAGAGAACGCGTCGAAAATGTCTCTGCCGGTTCAGTGATCTGAGGCGTAGAGAGCAAGATCGCTACCAAGCGATAAGATCACTGATTGGGAGATGTAGGTATAATTTATCCAGTGTATAAATATTATTTTAAATTACAATTTAACATTGTTGACAAACATGATGCACCAAATTAAAAAAAATTAGATTAAAAAAAAGTTAAGTTTAATATTAATAGAATTTATAATAGTTGACAAATAAGATGCCAAATATTAATACAATTAAAAAAATCGAAGTAATGATTTACTTGCTAATAGCTTCTCTATTCAATGATTATTAATAAATATATATATAATTTAATTATGAAGGAGAAAAGCAAGTAAGAATATTTCTATCTATCTATCAATCACTATATATGTCTATAAATGTATATATATATATATATATATATATTAATGATAATATATGTGTATGAACTTTAACCCCTTAACGACCGATGATACAGGGTACGTCCTCCAAAAAAATACAGTTAACGACTGAGGACATACCCTGCACGTCGTCGGTCTTGGAAAGTGGTGGAAGCAATCCTGATCCCTTCCAGCCGCTTTCCGGTTATTGCAGGGATGCCTTGATATTGAGGCATCCTGCAATAACCATACTTGGCCATCCGATGCAGAGAGTGCACAGGGGGCATGCGCATGTGCTTGCATGGGGCAGGAGTGGGTGGGAACTGCTACACTACAGAAAAATGTTTTTAGAAAAGTGGGAGAGAGGGGGGAGGGAATGGATATAAAAAGGATCTAAGGGATCTGGGAGGGTGTGGGGGGTCGGTCTTTGGGGGGTAGCTACACTACAGAAAAAATAAATAAATAAATTATTTTTTTTGTAAACTGGGTACCGGCAGACAGCTGTCAGTACCCAAGATGGCTCCCAATAAGGTAAAGGGGGAGGGTTAGAGAGCTGTTTTGGGAGGATCAGGGAGGTTGGGGGCTAAGGGGGATCCTAGACAGCAGCATATGTAAATATGCTAACAAAAATTATTAAAAGATACCTTTTATTTTAGTACTGTAAGACTTTCTGCCAGTACTTAAGATGGCGGGGACAATTGTGGGGTGGTGGAGGGAAGAGAGCTGTTTGGGAGGGATCAGGGGGTGTGATGTGTCAGGTGGAAGGCTGATCTCTTCACTAAAGCTAAAATTAACCCTAGAAGCTTCCTACATGCTCCCTAATTAACCCCTTCACTGCTAGACATAATACACGTGTTGTGCACAGTGGCATTTAGCGGCCTTCTAATTATCAAAAATCAACACCAAATCCATATATGTCTGCTATTTCTGAACAAAGGGGATCCCAGAAATGCATTTACAACCATTTGTGCCATAAATGCACAAGCTGTTTGTAAATAATTTCAGTGAGAAACCTAAAGTTTGTGAACAAATTTAACAATTTTGTTTATTTGATCGCATTTGGCGGTGAAATGGTGGCATGAAATATTCCAAAATGGGCCTAGATCAATACTTTGGGTTGTCTTCTAAAAAAAATATATACATGTCAAGGGATATTCAGGGATTCCTAAAAGATATCAGTGTCCTAATGTATTTAGCGCTAATTTTGAAAAAAAGTGGTTTGGAAATAGCAAAGTGCTACTTGTATTTATTGCCCTATAACTTGCAAAAAAAGCAAACAACATGTAAACATTGGGTATTTCTAAACTTATGACAACATTTAAAAACTATTTAGCATGGGTGTTTTTTGGTGGTTGTAGATGTGTAACAGATTTGGGGGTCAAAGTTAGAAAAAGTGTCTTTTAATTTTTGTTTTATAGTAAATTATAAGATACTAGTCCTAAAACCCGTCCACACGGGCCATTTTTTGCAGTACATTTTTTGCAGCTCTCTCCTTCCCCCTCTCTTTTGCTCTCTCTCTCCCCCCTCTCTTTTTCTCTCTCTCCCCCTCTCTTTTGAGCTCTCTCCCCCCTCTCTTTTGCTCTCTCTCTCTCCCGCTCTCTTTTGCGCTCTCTCTCTCTCCCCCTCACTTTTGCGCTCTCTCCCCCCTCTCTTTTGAGCTCTCTCCCCCTCTCTTTTGAGCTCTTTCCCCCCTCTCTTTTGCACTCTCTCCCCCTCTCTTTTGCACTCTCTCTCTCCTGCCTCTCTTTTGCGCTCTCGCCCCCCTCTCTTTTGCGCTCTTTCTCTCCCCCTCTCTTTTGCGCTCTCTCTCCCCCATCTCTTTTGCCCTCTCTCTCTCCCCCATTTCTTTTGCGCTCTCTCTCTCCCCCATCTCTATTGCGCTCTCTCCCCCCTCTCTCTCTCCCCTCTCTTTTGCGCTCTCTCTCCCCCCTCTCTTTTGCGCTCTCTCTCTTTCCCCTCTCTTTTATGCTCTCTCCCCTCTCTTCTGCGCTCTCTCTCCCCCCTCTCTTTTGCGCTCTCTCTCTCTCTCCCTCTCTCTCTCCCCTCTCTTTTGCTCTCTCTCTCCCTCTTTCTTTTGCACTCTCCCCCCCCCCCCTCTTTTGCGCTCTCTCTCCCCCCTCTCTTTTGCGCGCTCTCCCCCCCTCTCTTTTGCGCTCTCTCTCCCCCTCTTTTGCGCTCTCTCTTTCCCCCCTCTTTTGCGCTCTCTCTCCCCCCTCTCTTTTGCGCGCTCACTCCCCTCCTCTCTTTTGTGCTCTCTCTCCCCCCCTCTTTTGCGCTCTCTCTTCCCCCTCTCTTTTGCGTGATCTCTCCCCCTCTCTTTTGCGCTCTCTCTCCCCCCTCTCTTTAACTCTCCCCCTCTCTTTAACTCTCTCTCCCCCTCCTCTCTCCCTCCCCCCCCTCTCTCTCTCTCTCCCCCCCTCTCTCTCCCCTCATCTCTCTCTCCCCCCTCTCTCTCTTCCCTCTCTATCTCTCCCCCCTCACTATCTCTCTCCCCACTTTCGCGCAACTGTGATCAGCCACGCCCCCTTCACGCCCGACCACGCCCCCACTCACGCCCGGCCACACCCAATTCTGCTGCAGATAGATCATCTAGGGACTCAAAGGCCAGGTGTGTTTGTCCTCGTGCTGTCTCTACTGCGCATGACAGATTCGGACAAACACACTTGGCCTTTTATATAATAGGATGATGAAAATAATGGTATCTTTAGAAAGTCTCTAGTAATACTACTAATTTGCCCTATGAGTGTTCTATAACATCTGTGATACCACTATCTAGTAATCCTTTATTTCTACTGTCTCTAATATACTTAAGCCTCTCTTGGGGCGCTCCTTCATATATTTAATAATTCCTATTTATCCACTGTACAATTTCGTTAGGCAATTGTCCAAATAGAAGTGAGCCTGTATATTTTTTTGTAATATTGGCGCTGTTCCCCTATTTCTGTAGTATTAATCTTTAGAAAGTCCATTTAATGGCGAGAAAAACTATATATAATATGTGTGGGTACAGTCAATGAGTAAGAGGAAAATTACAGCTAAACACAAACACCGCCAAAATGTAAAAATAGCCTTGGTCCCAAACGGACAGGAAATGGAAAAATCCTGTGGTCATTAAGGGGTTAATAGAGATAGATAGATAGATAGATAGATAGATAGATAGATAGATAGATAGATAGATAGATGATAGAGGTATACATACAGATATATATATTTTAGAATAGGGATAGTTAGATAGAGCTATAAATTGATAAAGAGAGAGATAGAGATATAGATAGATAGAAATGTATAGAGAGATAGAGAGATACCTAGATAGATATAGATAGATAGATAGATAGATAGATAGATAGATAGATAGAGATGTGTGTGTATATATATATATCTATATATATATATATATATATATATATATATATATATATATATATATATATATATATATATATATATATATATATATATATATATATAAAGATAAACATATTTTTCAATTTTATTTTTGTTTAGTATGGAATATATAATATCATTGCATTAAAAATACATTGGCATTAAACATAATATTAGAAAATAAATGCTTCTAATGTTGACATTCATCATTGTATGATTGCAGATTTAACAAGGTCACGAGAGAGGATACCTCAGTATCTAATACCAGTCTCGATGGCAAGCCCAAGGAGCAACAGGGCATCGCCGCCCCTTCCTACAAGCCTTCTGCAGCCTATGGGGGAGGAAGAATCAGGGACATCTTCTGATGTCTCATATACAGAAGGTAATTTAACATATCAACATGTTCTTATTATTTAATTGAAAAATATTTTTTTTTTAAATATTTAGTTAATAATGCAGTTGCATCAGGAATGTATTATGGTCTATGCACACAAGTTCTGTGCGAAGGGCATCAGATTTGGGATGGGCAGCACACCTGTCCTATCCTATATCTAAAAACCAGCATACAGTATAGTGAGTGATAATTTGTAGGCTTTTAAAGATAAGACAAGGCACACACATTGATTAAGGCTTACAGGCAATGCAACTTTACAACATTGCTTAATTTAGAGCAAGCGGCATTTTTGCTGTGGAAGCGATAAACCTGAGAAAATTGACTGGGGATATGCTTCCAAGGTGAAACTGGAGGAGAAGATCATGTGACGATATGTTCCCTACCCTTATCAGCTGTGGTAGGTCTGCGAGCACAGTGCTTATTGCAGGTATTAGCAGCTAATAAAATGGATGCGTCTGCACACTTTTTTTTAAAAAACTTGTAATGTATAATCATAAACTCTTGGGGATAATGTATGTAAGCTACTAATAGCTAGCTTTCGATGCATTCATTAAGCCATAGAGAAAATATGCAAGAGAGACTTAAATATTTTTATTAATTGACTTTAAGTAATTTCAGTATGTTGTTGCATGTAAAGGGCAATGATTGTTTCAAAGTGTATTCTTCTTTACCTCCATTACTCCCTCAACTCAATACCTCCCTTAACTCAATCACTCCTTTATCTCAACTGACTCCCTTTCTCCCTTTTTTAAATCCTTTTTTTTAATCAACACTTTTCTATTCTCTCAACCTCCATTCATGATGAACTTAATGTAGGACTTGTTACATATTCATTGTCCTAACAATGATTTGTGTTTGTATTTCTTCTCTGACAGATGAAGGTGATAAAAACTCATCCCAGGAGGGTGCCCCATCAGACGTGAGTCCAGAGGTGATGCTTGAGGAGCTGGCTGAAACTGAATGTAAGCATTTATCATATTATCCTTTTTCAATGCTATATTGATTATGAATTAGTAGACCATCATTTGTTTTGGCTTTTAGAACAATGTGGAGTATAATCTAGGCCTTGACACATATTCAACATCCATAACAATGTTTTGGTGTTTTGTGCTTCTTCTTGGACAGATGAAGGTGACGAATCCTCATCCCAGGAGGGTGCCCCATCAGCCATGAGTCCAGAGGTGATGCTTGAGGAGCAGGCTGAAACTGAATGTAAGCATTTATCATATCTTTTTTCAATGCTATATTGATTGTGAATTAGTAGACCATCATTTGTTTTGGCTTTTAGAACAATGTGGAGTATAATCTAGGCCTTGACACATATTCAACATCCATAACAATGTTTTGGTATTTTGTGCTTCTTCTCGGACAGCTGAAGGTGAGGAATATGCCTTATTTTTTATCAGCCATGAGTCCGAAGGTGAGGCAAAAGAAGCAGGCTGAAACTGCATGTAAGCATTTATCATATCATCTTTTTTCAATGCTATATTGATTGTGAATTAGTAGACCATCATTTGTTTTGGCTTTTAGAACAATTTGGAATATAATCTAGGCCTTGACACATATTCAACATCCATAACAATGTTTTGGTGTTTTGTGCTTCTTCTCGGACAGATGACGGTGATGAATCCTCATCCCAGGAGGGTGCCCCATCAGGCGTGAGTCCAGAGGTGATGCTTGAGGAGCAGGCTAAAACTGAATGTAAGCATTTATCATATCATCTTTTTTCAATGCTATATTGATTGTGAATTAGTAGACCATTATTTGTTTTGGCTTTTAGAACAATGTGGAGTATAATCTAGGCCTTGACACCTATCAACATACATAACAATGTTTTGGTGTTTTGTGCTTCTTCTCGGACAGATAAAGGTGATGAATCCTCATCCCTGGAGGGTGCCCCATCAGCCATGTGCCCAGAGGTGATGCTTAAGGAGCAGGCTCAAACTGAATGTAAGCATTTATCATATCATCTTTTTTCAATGCTATATTGATTGTGAATTAGTAGACCATCATTTGTTTTGGCTTTTAGAACAATGTGGAGTACAATCTAGGCCTTGACACATATTCAACATCCATAACAATGTTTTGGTGTTTTGTGCTTCTTCTCGGACAGATGAAGGTGACGAATCCTCATCCCAGGAGGGTGCCCCATCAGCCATGAGTCCAGAGGTGATGCTTGAGGAGCAGGCTGAAACTGAATGTAAGCATTTATCATATCATCTTTTTTTAATGCTATATTTATTGTGAATTAGTAGACCATCATTTGTTTTGGCTTTTAGAACAATGTGGAGTATAATCTAGGCCTTGACACATATTCAACATCCATAACAATGTTTTGGTGTTTTGTGCTTCTTCTCGGACAGCTGAAGGTGATGAATACACCTTATTTTTATCAGCCATGAGTCTGAAGGTGAGGCAAAAGAAGCAGGCTGAAACTGCATGTAAGCATTTATCATATCATCTTTTTTCAATGCTATATTGATTGTGAATTAGTAGACCATCATTTGTTTTGGCTTTTAGAAAAATGTGGAATATAATCTAGGCCTTGACACATTCAACATCCATAACAATGTTTTCGTGTTTTGTGCTTCTTCTCGGACAGATGAAGGTGATGAATCCCCATCCCAGGAGGGTGCCCCATCAGAAGTGAGTCCAGAGGTGATGCTTGAGGAGCAGGCTAAAACTGCATGTAAGCATTTATCATATCATCTTTTTTCAATGCTATATTGATTGTGAATTAGTAGACCATTATTTGTTTTTGCTTTTAGAACAATGTGGAGTATAATCTAGGCCTTGACACCTATCAACATCCATAACAATGTTTTGGTGTTTTGTGCTTCTTCTCGGACAGATAAGGGTGATGAATCCTCATCCCAGGAGGGTGTCCCATCAGCCATGTGCCCAGAGGTGATGCTTAAGGAGCAGGCTCAAACTGAATGTAAGCATTTATCATATCATCTTTTTTCAATGCTATATTGATTGTGAATTAGTAGACCATCATTTGTTTTGGCTTTTAGAACAATGTGGAGTATAATCTAGGCCTTGACACATATTCAACATCCATAAGAATGTTTTGGTGTTGTGTGCTTCTTCTCGGACAGATGAAGGTGACGAATCCTCATCCCAGGAGGGTGCCCCATCAGCTGTGAGTACAGAGGTGATGCTTAAGGTGCAGGCTGAAACTGAATGTAAGCATTTATCATATCATCTTTTTTCAATGCTATATTGATTGTGAATTAGTAGACTATCATTTGTTTTGGCTTTTAGAACAATGTGGAGTATAATCTAGGCCTTGACACATATTCAACATCCATAACAATGTTTTGGTGTTTTGTGCTTTTTCTCGGACAGCTGAAGGTGATGAATATGCAACATCAGCCATGATTCCGGAGGTGAGGCAAGAGGAGCAGGCTGAAACTGAATGTAAGCATTTATCATATCATCTTTTTTCACTGCTATATTGATTGTGAATTAGTAGACACTAATTTGTTTTTGCTTTTTATAACAATGTGGAGTATAATCTAGGCCTTTACACATATTCAACATCCATACCAATTTTTTTTTTTTGCTTCTTCTCGGACAGCTGAAACAGAGGGGACTGAATATGCGGCCACAGCAGAAGATGATGTAGCGGCAACAGAAAGTAGGAATCTTTCATAGGATGTTTTTGAACTTATATCTTGAAAGTGAATTGTTGTAACATATTTTATTTTGTGTTTTTATTACAGCTGTAGAACAGGGCACACAAACAGAGCCCTTAATTCCGCATTTATTGGGAAATCTTCGACAGGCACTTGAAAATGTTTTTGAGGCTGTGCGCCAAATACAAGAATCCCTTCTGGAATTTTAATATTTTTATTATATATATATATATTTTTATTTTGATATCCAAGTTTTAGAAATAATAAAAAGTTTATATTAAGAATATCATGTTGTCGCTACATTTTTTTTAAATATTATCTTAAAGGGACATGAAAATGAAATATATGTTTAATCATCTATAAATAGCATGCAATATTGTTGATTATTATTTTGTTAGATATATATTAAATTGTTAAACTTTTATGGATCAGTCCTTTAAAGTGTAGCATATTTTTAGAAAGTATAAAGCTGCTGAATGATGTCTATATATGGATGACTCATGTGATTGGCTTGCACATGTGCATTGCTATTTCTAGTAAATAGTATATCTAAGGGATAATAGATGTGAAAATGAATAATGCTGCTTGAAAAGGTCTTGTCTATCTGCTTAATGAAATAACATATATCAGTTTGATGTCCCTTTAAGATATGAAATGGCATTTGTTTAAATAGAAACATTAATTGAGTAATACTTCACATTACATGTTGATTTTTATATTAATTAATAATATATTTACTATATCTAAAATTAGTCATATGAATAAATACTGAGATATAAAGGTCAATGTTGATTTATTAAAACATTACAATGTTGATAAACATGTTAAAAATTATATATATATATATAAATAGATACATAGATAGATATACATAATTATATATATAAATCTCTCTCTCTCTCTTTATATATATATATATATATATATATATATATATATATATATATATATATATATATATATATATATATATATATATATATATATATATATACCTAAATATATATAAATATAGATATGAAATATAGATATATCTATAACTATCTAGATTATCTATACATTGGAGTAGAAGGGAGGAGCTAATACTATTTATTATAATTGTATTTAAAGTGTAGTCCTTTTAAATAATATGCACATCATTAATATCAGAAGGAGAAAGTGACATAAAATACTATAAGTTTAAAGAAAGGGAATAATGCACAAAAGAACATTTAAGAGAAAAACTTCTCATGTCTATTAACTGCAAACTGCAGGTGTCATAACTGTATGCCATTAGCATGGATTATAATGATAAATGCCACATAAAAAATAACATATAACAAAAAACAACAGAAAACGTGTGGAGTCTGGAGTTTGCAGTATTACGAGTGCTGGTGGGAGGAGTTTTCCGGACATCCAGAAGACACCTAATAGGTGGGATCGGATATACCCTGCTGAGCATATCTGCACAGAACTGTGTTTACTGCTTACTTTACAGCTTTAACATTTCCAACTTCAGTTTGATATCTATGAGGTTGAATTGTATCCCAGCTGCCTGCATTTATAATATCTGGGCAAGGACAGGCTCTATGGCTGATTTGGCTGAGACATCGAGATTCAACTAATTGGATGAAAGGTGTGTAAGGACATCTACACACCCCCTTCGTGACGTCACCACCACGAAAATTGGAAGCTCCGAGTTGAGGACTATGTGCACGTAGCTGTGAGTAAGGATACCTACACACTCATTCGTAATATCATTTTTCTAGAGTTGGAAGATCCGTTTTTGAGGAGTGCAAAGGCGGATGGCTTGGGAGGTACCTCCATGATATATTGCTCACAGTGTTTTAGCTGGCCAGCTTAAGTGAGTAATCTTTTCTTTTCATGTCTAGGATAGCCGTGAACTACGACTAATAGTTTGGTGGAGGACTGCCCTTTATATAGTTACCATTGAGGACAGGGTCTATCTCATTGTTCAAATGCACCATTTTTCGTTTTCTGTTGTTTTTTGTTATATGTTATTTTGTATGTGGCATTTATCATTATAATCCATGCTAATGGCATACAGTAATGACACCTGCAGTTTAAAGTTAATAAACATGAGAAGTGTTTCTCTTAAATGTTCTTTTGTGCATTATTCCCTTTCTTTAAAGTGATATACCTAGATTACGAGTCTTGCGTTAGGCTTAAAAAGCAGCATTTAGAGGTCCCAATGCTGCTTTTTAACGCCTGCTGCTATTACTAGTCTTGCAGGTACAGGTGTACCGCTCACTTTTTCGTCCAGACTCGGAAATACCGCAAATCCACTTACATCAATTGCGTATTCTCTTTTTTCAATGGGACTTGCATAGCACCGGTATTACGAGTCTGACCAAAAGTGAGCAGTAGACCCTCTCCTGTCAAGACTGGTACCGCATTTTAAAGTCAGTAGTTAAGAGTTTTACACTACAACGCCGTAGCATAAAACTCTTAACTAAAGTGCTAAAAAGTACACTAACACCCATAAACTACCTATTAACCCCTAAACCGCCGCCCTCCCACATTGCAAACACTAAAATACATTTTTTAACCCCTAATCTGCCTAATCTGCCGAACCGGAGATCACCGCCACTATAATAAATATATTAACCCCTAAACCGCGGCACTCCCGCCTTGCAAACATTAGTTAAAAATTATTAACCCCTAATCTGCCATCCCTAACATTGATGACACCTACCTACATTTATTAACCCCTAATCTGCCGCCCCCAACGTCGCCGCCACTATATTAAAGTTATTAACCCTTAAATCTAAGTCTAACCCTAACCCTAACCCCCCATAACTTAAATATAATTTAAATAAATCTAAATAAAATAACTATTATTAACTAAATTATTCCTATTTAAAACTAAATACTTACCTATAAAATAAACCCTAAGCTAGCTACATTAATATTAATAATTACATTGTAGCTAGCTTAGGGTTTATTTTTATTTTACAGGCATCTTTGTATTTATTTTAACTAGGTAGAATAGTTATTAAATAGTTATTAACTATTTAATAACTACCTAGTTAAAATAAATACAAAAGTAACTGTAAAATAAAACCTAACCTGAGTTACAATTATACCTAACACTACACTATAATTAAATGAATTCCCTAAATTAAATTAAATTATCTAAAGTACAAAAAAAACCCACTAAATTACAGAAAATAATACAATAATTACAAGAATTTTAAACTAATTACACCTAATCTAATCCCCCTAATAAAATAAAAAGTCCCCCCAAAATAAAAAAGCCCTACCCTACACTAAATTACAAATACCTTTGACAAAGCCGTTAGGCGAAACATGTCAGGGCCGCCGGAGATTGTATCTCCCCTTTTTTAACATAGCAGCAGTGTGAATAATAGAGTGAATGAGTTATTAGAATTTAATTTAAACTGAGAGCGTGTTTGGTTGTGTGATACCCTGGGTACTCTAGCATAATAACGTTACTATCCAATCTGGAGTATTAGTTGCAACCACTTATTAAAATAATTTGCATACAAAGAGAGAAGCGCTCTACCAGGAACGAACAACAGCTCAGTGGCTTGTTCTATGGCGATTTACCACCCGGAAGCAGCCTCTTTTAGACCAGTGTGCTTTTCACAGAAGAAAACTTTCCTGAAGTATATCAGTCTGATCCCGCCAAGTAAGGTCAGTCCAGCCCCGAAATACCAGGCAATTCTCCTCTGAACAAGGAACATGACAACCCCAGACGATCGTTTCGGCCTCCTATGGGCCTCGTCAGTGAGGTGCAGCCACATTCCTCTAAGCACACTGGGCAAGGAGTCCACGTCTGGTTTCCCCCATCACCCATAGGGAGACTTCCCCAGGGTCATAATAATTTGCATACAAAGAGAGAAGTTCTCTACCAGGAACGAACAACAGCTCAGTGGCTTGTTCTATGGCGATTTACCACCCAGAAGCAGCCTCTTTTAGACCAGTGTGCTTTTCACAGAAGAAAACTTTCCTGAAGTATATCAGTCTGATCCCGCCAAGTAAGGTCAGTCCAGCCCCGAAATACCAGGCAATTCTCCTCTGAACAAGGAACATGACAACCCCAGACGATCGTTTCGGCCTCCTATGGGCCTCGTGAGTGAGGTGCAGCCACATTCCTCTAAGCACACTGGGCAAGGAGTCCACGTCTGGTTTCCCCCATCACCCATAGGGAGACTTCCCCAGGGTCATAATAATTTGCATACAAAGAGAGAAGCGCTCTACCAGGAACGAACAACAGCTCAGTGGCTTGTTCTATAGCGATTTACCACCCGGAAGCAGCCTCTTTTAGACCAGTGTGCTTTTCAAAGAAGAAAACTTTCCTGAAGTATATCAGTCTGATCCCGCCAAGTAAGGTCAGTCCAGCCCCGAAATACCAGGCAATTCTCCTCTGAACAAGGAACATGACAACCCCAGACGATCGTTTTGGCCTCCTATGGGCCTCGTGAGTGAGGTGCAGCCACATTCCTCTAAGCACACTGGGCAAGGAGTCCACGTCTGGTTTCCCCCATCACCCATAGGGAGACTTCCCCAGGGTCATAATAATTTGCATACAAAGAGAGAAGTGCTCTACCAGGAACGAACAACAGCTCAGTGGCTTGTTCTATGGCGATTTACCACCCGGAAGCAGCCTCTTTTAGACCAGTGTGCTTTTCACAGAAGAAAACTTTCCTGAAGTATATCAGTCTGATCCCGCCAAGTAAGGTCAGTCCAGCCCCGAAATACCAGGCAATTCTCCTCTGAACAAGGAACATGACAACCCCAGACGATCGTTTCGGCCTCCTATGGGCCTCGTGAGTGAGGTGCAGCCACATTCCTCTAAGCACACTGGGCAAGGAGTCCACGTCTGGTTTCCCCCATCACCCATAGGGAGACTTCCCCAGGGTCATAATAATTTGCATACAAAGAGAGAAGCGCTCTACCAGGAACGAACAACAGCTCAGTGGCTTGTTCTATGGCGATTTACCACCCGGAAGCAGCCTCTTTTAGACCAGTGTGCTTTTCACAGAAGAAAACTTTCCTGAAGTATATCAGTCTGATCCCGCCAAGTAAGGTCAGTCCAGCCCCGAAATACCAGGCAATTCTCCTCTGAACAAGGAACATGACAACCCCAGACGATCGTTTCGGCCTCCTATGGGCCTCGTCAGTGAGGTGCAGCCACATTCCTCTAAGCACACTGGGCAAGGAGTCCACGTCTGGTTTCCCCCATCACCCATAGGGAGACTTCCCCAGGGTCATAATAATTTGCATACAAAGAGAGAAGCGCTCTACCAGGAACAAACAACAGCTCAGTGGCTTGTTCTATGGCGATTTACCACCCGGAAGCAGCCTCTTTTAGACCAGTGTGCTTTTCACAGAAGAAAACTTTCCTGAAGTATATCAGTCTGATCCCGCCAAGTAAGGTCAGTCCAGCCCCGAAATACCAGGCAATTCTCCTCTGAACAAGGAACATGACAACCCCAGACGATCGTTTTGGCCTCCTATGGGCCTCGTCAGTGAGGTGCAGCCACATTCCTCTAAGCACACTGGGCAAGGAGTCCACGTCTGGTTTCCCCCATCACCCATAGGGAGACTTCCCCAGGGTCATAATAATTTGCATACAAAGAGAGAAGCGCTCTACCAGGAACAAACAACATCTCAGTGGCTTGTTCTATGGCGATTTGCCACCCGGAAGCAGCCTCTTTTAGACCAGTGTGCTTTTCACAGAAGAAAACTTTCCTGAAGTATATCAGTCTGATCCCGCCAAGTAAGGTCAGTCCAGCCCCGAAATACCAGGCAATTCTCCTCTGAACAAGGAACATGACAACCCCAGACGATCGTTTCGGCCTCCTATGGGCCTCGTCAGTGAGGTGCAGCCACATTCCTCTAAGCACACTGGGCAAGGAGTCCACGTCTGGTTTCCCCCATCACCCATAGGGAGACTTCCCCAGGGTCATAATAATTTGCATACAAAGAGAGAAGCGCTCTACCAGGAATGAACAACAGCTCAGTGGCTTGTTCTATGGCGATTTACCACCCGGAAGCAGCCTCTTTTAGACCAGTGTGCTTTTCACAGAAGAAAACTTTCCTGAAGTATATCAGTCTGATCCCGCCAAGTAAGGTCAGTCCAGCCCCGAAATACCAGGCAATTCTCCTCTGAACAAGGAACATGACAACCCCAGACGATCGTTTCGGCCTCCTAGGGGCCTCGTCAGTGAGGTGCAGCCACATTCCTCTAAGCACACTGGGGAAGGAGTCCACGTCTGGTTTCCCCCATCACCCATAGGGAGACTTCCCCAGGGTCATAATAATTTGCATACAAAGAGAGAAGCGCTCTACCAGGAACGAACAACAGCTCAGTGGCTTGTTCTATGGCGATTTACCACCCGGAAGCAGCCTCTTTTAGACCAGTGTGCTTTTCACAGAAGAAAACTTTCCTGAAGTATATCAGTCTGATCCCGCCAAGTAAGGTCAGTCCAGCCCCGAAATACCAGGCAATTCTCCTCTGAACAAGGAACATGACAACCCCAGACGATCGTTTCGGCCTCCTATGGGCCTCGTCAGTGAGGTACAGCCACATTCCTCTAAGCACACTGGGCAAGGAGTCCACGTCTGGTTTCCCCCATCACCCATAGGGAGACTTCCCCAGGGTCATAATAATTTGCATACAAAGAGAGAAGCGCTCTACCAGGAACGAACAACAGCTCAGTGGCTTGTTCTATGGCGATTTACCACCCGGAAGCAGCCTCTTTTAGACCAGTGTGCTTTTCACAGAAGAAAACTTTCCTGAAGTATATCAGTCTGATCCCGCCAAGTAAGGTCAGGCCAGCCCCGAAATACCAGGCAATTCTCCTCTGAACAAGGAACATGACAACCCCAGACGATCGTTTCGGCCTCCTATGGGCCTCGTCAGTGAGGTGCAGCCACATTCCTCTAAGCACACTGGGCAAGGAGTCCACGTCTGGTTTCCCCCATCACCCATAGGGAGACTTCCCCAGGGTCATAATAATTTGCATACAAAGAGAGAAGCGCTCTACCAGGAACGAACAACAGCTCAGTGGCTTGTTCTATGGCGATTTACCACCCGGAAGCAGCCTCTTTTAGACCAGTGTGCTTTTCACAGAAGAAAACTTTCCTGAAGTATATCAGTCTGATCCCGCCAAGTAAGGTCAGTCCAGCCCCGAAATACCAGGCAATTCTCCTCTGAACAAGGAACATGACAACCCCAGACGATCGTTTCGGCCTCCTATGGGCCTCGTCAGTGAGGTGCAGCCACATTCCTCTAAGCACACTGGGCAAGGAGTCCACGTCTGGTTTCCCCCATCACCCATAGGGAGACTTCCCCAGGGTCATAATAATTTGCATACAAAGAGAGAAGCGCTCTACCAGGAACGAACAACAGCTCAGTGGCTTGTTCTATGGCGATTTACCACTCGGAAGCAGCCTCTTTTAGACCAGTGTGCTTTTCACAGAAGAAAACTTTCCTGAAGTATATCAGTCTGATCCCGCCAAGTAAGGTCAGTCCAGCCCCGAAATACCAGGCAATTCTCCTCTGAACAAGGAACATGACAACCCCAGACGATCGTTTCGGCCTCCTATGGGCCTCGTCAGTGTGGTGCAGCCACATTCCTCTAAGCACACTGGGCAAGGAGTCCACGTCTGGTTTCCCCCATCACCCATAGGGAGACTTCCCCAGGGTCATAATAATTTGCATACAAAGAGAGAAGCGCTCTACCAGGAACGAACAACAGCTCAGTGGCTTGTTCTATGGCGATTTACCACCCGGAAGCAGCCTCTTTTAGACCAGTGTGCTTTTCACAGAAGAAAACTTTCCTGAAGTATATCAGTCTGATCCCACCAAGTAAGGTCAGTCCAGCCCCGAAATACCAGGCAATTCTCCTCTGAACAAGGAACATGACAACCCCAGACGATCGTTTCGGCCTCCTATGGGCCTCGTCAGTGAGGTGCAGCCACATTCCTCTAAGCACACTGGGCAAGGAGTCCACGTCTGGTTTCCCCCATCACCCATAGGGAGACTTCCCCAGGGTCATAATAATTTGCATACAAAGAGAGAAGCGCTCTACCAGGAACGAACAACAGCTCAGTGGCTTGTTCTATGGCGATTTACCACCCGGAAGCAGCCTCTTTTAGACCAGTGTGCTTTTCACAGAAGAAAACTTTCCTGAAGTATATCAGTCTGATCCCGCCAAGTAAGGTCAGTCCAGCCCCGAAATACCAGGCAATTCTCCTCTGAACAAGGAACATGACAACCCCAGACGTTCTTATTAAAATACTCTGTTACATTTGTGATACGTTCACCTTACACAGTGTGCGACTTAGCGGTTTCTCCTCTGGGAGCCTGCTTGTCATTAGCCTAGCTACAGGCAAGATAGAAACACTTGTATGTAATTGAATAGTAGGCACGGACCATTTCAATTTGCGGCATAGCCGTGTAATCTCACTACCTTGGGGTTTCTCTACTTACCGTAATACATGTTGGCATTTTAGGTGGAAGCTGGGAGTGATCGAACTAGCAGCACGCTAAACTAACTTAATTTACCCTGATCCTATGTACTACAGCGTAATTGCAAATTAAGTTGTATCCAGAAATGTTGGGGGTTTTACAGTATTACTTTACAAGCTACCGACCAGCTGAATTCAAATAAATTGGCACAAGTTAAATTTATTATATAAATCTGCACCAAGCACTATCTGACTATCACCCGAGGTTTAGTAAACTAATGTTATACACTATATTATCATCTAGGGGTATATCTGGTAACCAATAATAAGCTAGTGTTGTGTACTTTGGAAATATTGTTTATATTACAAGAACAATTTACATGTATATTTTATGAACATATTAAGTAGGTATTATACCAATTTAACAGTTCCTTCACAGTACACACAATACATCTACTCATTTATAACAATGTTAGAATACAATGTTGTCAGATCCAGCTACATTATTGGCGTATTATAGTGGAACAAAATAGTGCAATACATCCAGCAGCAATACTCACAGGTCAGAGCTTCAAGGAGTCACTACAAAACTCCCCAACAATAGTAAAAAAATGTAAAAATGAAGCTCTCCAAAATGCCAAAGTTTCAGTGCTTTATTTTAGAAAGTGCAGAGTCAAACAGCCACGACGTTTCGGGGAGCTATGCCCCTTAATCATGTGGTAAGTGATAGTACAGGTACACCTGTTTAAATAGCTCACCTTGGGATTTTAACCCTTACAATCTTGTATTCCACATTCTATAAATGCAACAGCACCATCTGCTGGTGGAAAGATAGGTAGACCATGTACAAAAATTAAAAACAAAAACAGCTATGAAGCCCCTATACCAGAACCACATCTACATAAACAATAAACACTGCAATTTATTTATTAGAACTTATTTAAACAACATTAGGCTCCATGATTTAAAACCAATATTGCAAAATATAAGAACACAAGAGCAACACCAGATCAGTAGAACACAGACCAGTCTATCTCTCTATTGAGCCCCCTAGGCTCCAGGGTATCCAACTTAAAAATCCAATAGGATTCACGTTGTTTCAAAAGAATATTCCTATTGCCACCTCTACGGGGGGTCCTAATTTGTTCGATTACCTGGAACCTAAGTTGGCTAATAGGATGTCCCATAGCCAAAAAATGATAAGCTACTGGTGCAGTGAATACCTTACACCTGATGTTGCTCTTGTGTTCAGTGATCCGATCCCGTACCCTCCTAGAGGACTCGCCAATGTAGGCTTTCCCACATGGGCATTTGATCATGTAAATAACATAATTGCTATTGCAAGTAAAGTAGTCCCTATAATGAAATTTATAACCACTATGTGGGTGTAAAAAATAGGGACTCTTTATTATAGAATTGCAATTGCTGCACCCTAAACAGGGAAAACAGCCCAAATTCTTTTTGGTAATAAACCGCTGAGATAGTATTCTACCAGGGCCAATGTCAGCTTTAATCAAAGAGTCCCTCAAGCTCTTACTACGCTTATATGCTGGCATAGGCATTTGGTCAAATTCAACAACCTCCGAATTGCAATCTTTCAGGATACCCCAATGTTTTCTGATAATTTTCCAAACCTGATCACTTTGTCTGGAAAATTCAGATACAAAAATCATTCTCCTTGAATCTTTTTTAGAAGACAACCCAGGTTTTAACAATGATTTTCGATCCAATTGGGACACCTGATTGATGGTGTCAACAATAAGATCTCTGGGGTACCCGCGTTGCACAAATTTGTCACCCATTTCTGAAAGTCGCAAGGGTACTAACGATTCCTCTGCAACTATGCGCTTAACTCTAAGCAATTGACTCTTTGGCAATGATCTGACTAGTGAAGGATGATGTGCACTGCTATATAATAGGTTATTCCTATCAGTTTCCTTGCTGAAAATATCAGTCTTGAAATTGCACCCATCCTTCAAAACAGTCACATCCAAAAAATCAATTGAAATTTCGCTATAAGTAAGTGTAAACTTAATACTGTTTGTCGAATCATTTAACTCCCTAACAAAAAGTTCAAGGGCTCCAACGCTGCCCAACCATATGCCAAAAATATCATCAATGTAGCGCCACCAGGTGGCGCCACACTGACGAAATAAATAATTTTCAAAAACAAATTTTTCTTCAAAAAGATTCATAAAAATGTTTGCATAGTTAGGGGCAACGTTGGAGCCCATGGCTGTACCCTGCAACTGAAGGTAAAAAAAGTCTTCAAATAAAAAATAATTGTTAAAAAGTATAATTTCCAACAGTTGCAGAATAAACCAAATCTGTGAAATGGAATATAAACCAGAAGTAAAAAGCGCATGTTTAACAGCTCCCAGTCCGCTCTCATGGGTGATTGAGGTATATAAACTTGTCACATCCAGACTGAAAAGAATGAATTTATCAGTCTGGAGTTGCAAGTTGTTCAATTTGACCAAAAAATCATTAGTATCCTTAATGAAAGTACTTGACTGCTCCACCAGGGGTCTCAAAAGTTTATCCAAAAAGATGGATATCCCTGAGAACACAGAGTTAGTTCCAGCCACAATCGGTCGCCCAGGTGGAGCAGTCAAGGACTTATGAATTTTGGGCAGTACATATAGTACTGGCGAGATCGGATCTTTAACAATAAGAAATTTAGCTGTTTTATCATCAATGATGCCATTGTTGAGTGCAAATTTAACAGTGACAGATATCTCTTTAGTAATCTTAGATAGAGGATTAGCAGTAATTTTTTTATATACATTCCCAGCACTTAACTGACGATAAACCTCAGACCTATAGTCAGTTTTGTTCAAGATCACAGTAGCACCGCCCTTATCAGCTTGCTTTAAAATCACCTTGTCATTAGATTTAAGTGACTTCAGGGCAAGATGGTCAGCTGCTGTGAAGTTGACAAAAGCAGATTTTACCTTATGCCTCTGTTGAGAAACCTTAGACTGCAATTTCTGTACGTCCAAAAGGACAAGTTTCTCAAAAGTAGCAATGCTATGATCAGTGACCACAGGATCAAATGAACTTTTATTAAACAGCCCCACATTCTTAATGCTTAAAGTGTTAGTTTTATTGACACATTTTTCAGCAGGGTCAGAGCTAACAGCAGTGGTACAAATATCGCTATTAGACTGTGATAACCCCTTATCCTTGCTACAATGCCAGAATTTTAATCTTACATTTCTGAAAAATTTATGTAAATCCTTGTTAAGGTTAAAGAAATCACAGTCACTCAATGGGCAAAACGATAGTCCTTTTTGCAGAACATCCGCTTCCCTTGGATCAAGCGGGCAATCAGATATGTTGACCACTATATCTTCTTGCGTGCCCTGGTGATCCTGTTGGTTAACGCTCTGTTGGTCTTGTTTACCTTGGTTGCCTTGCTTGTGCCCCCGATGTTTCCGGCCCCTTCTCCTGCACTGTCGGAGGCCTCTGTTTGTAAAAAATCAGAGGATGAGTCGGAGCTGCTGCCTGACGCTGCATTGCGTCGCTGTTGCCTTCTCCTTGCGCCGGAAGTGACGTAGCGCTCTTTTCCCATAGGGTCGTATACCCAGCGGTAAATTCGATTGGAGGAATAATCATCAGAGTCCCTTTGGAACTTTAACCTCTTCCTTTCCTCGATCGTAGCTCTCATCTCAGTGAGTAATTCTTTATTAGCAGATATTAGTTTGTCCCATTCATCTGTAGAAATACTCTATAACATAATAGCAATTATGTTATTTACATGATCAAATGCCCATGTGGGAAAGCCTACATTGGCGAGTCCTCTAGGAGGGTACGGGATCGGATCACTGAACACAAGAGCAACATCAGGTGTAAGGTATTCACTGCACCAGTAGCTTATCATTTTTTGGCTATGGGACATCCTATTAGCCAACTTAGGTTCCAGGTAATCGAACAAATTAGGACCCCCCGTAGAGGTGGCAATAGGGATATCCTTTTGAAACAACGTGAATCCTATTGGATTTTTAAGTTGGATACCCTGGAGCCTAGGGGGCTCAATAGAGAGATAGACTGGTCTGTGTTCTACTGATCTGGTGTTGCTCTTGTGTTCTTATATTTTGCAATATTGGTTTTAAATCATGGAGCCTAATGTTGTTTAAATAAGTTCTAATAAATAAATTGCAGTGTTTATTGTTTATGTAGATGTGGTTCTGGTATAGGGGCTTCATAGCTGTTTTTGTTTTTAATTTTTGTACATGGTCTACCTATCTTTCCACCAGCAGATGGTGCTGTTGCATTTATAGAATGTGGAATACAAGATTGTAAGGGTTAAAATCCCAAGGTGAGCTATTTAAACAGGTGTACCTGTACTATCACTTACCACATGATTAAGGGGCATAGCTCCCCGAAACGTCGTGGCTGTTTGACTCTGCACTTTCTAAAATAAAGCACTGAAACTTTGGCATTTTGGAGAGCTTCATTTTTACATTTTTGTATTATAGTGGAACCTCAGGACGTGTTACAGGCACCCACCAGGGGGCAATCTCCAGTTGTACCACTTGAGTTCACAATACACAGATATCAATGCAACAGAGAGTGGTGATTATAAATGAATACTTACCAACTAAATTCAAACTAAGCTATATGAGTTGAATCTATTGTATAAACCTGCACCAAGCACTATCTGATTATTACCTGATGTTTATTATATTAACGATATACCCCATAGATTCACCCAGAGTCTAACCCAGTAAAAAATAACTATCTGGCCATTAGCATGCCGGAATATTGTTTACACTGGAAAAATAACTGATACGGATTCACTATGAAATAGTGTCCTTATAAATCATATTAGACCATAATTTTGACAGCTCTAGGTACACTACCAGCGTATTCCAGTAGAACTTTATGATTTATTAGAGGTATCCACTAGGGGGCTATTGTTCTATACTGAATTTATATCAGGAATCATCAGCCAACATAACAGTTGGGGCATTATACTAATAGAGTATACCTCACATTTACCTCCAAACCAACCCTTGGGGGGCACCATAGAATTATAATGATATAAGTCAGACAAGGATCCAAGCTGTAACCACTGACTTTTATATTACTATCAGACTAGTGATGTACCCCAATAACGCACTCTAGTTTAATTTAATTTGAATACTTTATGACCTGGAGGTTGCATGGCCATTGGCTGCCTTTCACTCATTCACACTGACTGTGATTTTAAATTCACATACCCCCCGTTTTTAATATTTCTAATAAATGTTAAGTTTTAAATCCGCCATTTCTCAGGATTATCATTCCTATGGTAACCTCTGATAATTTTTCCCAAGTGCTGTTGAGTGCTATCTATGTACATTCTCTCAATTGCCATGGCAATTGGTATTTCCTAGTATGTTTCTTCTAATGTACAGCACCTAAGTCCCACAGTACATACTCATTTATTTCAACCATTTTTCCCTCTCTGATATTAGGAGAGATAGGAGTCAAGTTAGGGACACAGCACTAGTGGTGCCGTCGTTTTTTCTTTTGCCTACATATATAAATTACAAATAGCCCTTAAAAGGGCCTTTTGCGGGGCATTGCCTGAAATGAAATCAGCACTTTTACCTGTAAAAAAAAGTACAAATCCCCCCCAACATTAAAACCCACCACCCACACAACCAAGCCTACTCTAAAACCCACCAAATACCCCCTTATAAAAAAAACCTAACACTAACCCCTTGAAGATCACCTCACCGGGAGACGAAGTCCTCAACGAAGCCGGGAGAAGTCTTCATCCAACCGGGCAGAAGGTGTCCTCCAGATGGGCAGAAGTCTTCATCCAGACGGCATCTTCTATCTTCATCCATCTGGCGCGGAGCGGGTCCATCTTCAAGACATCCGACGCGGAGCATCCTCTTCTTCCGATGGCTAAAGACGAATGAAGGTTCCTTTAAATAACGTCTTCCAAAATGGCATCCCTTCAATTCCGATTGGCTGATAGAATTCTATCAGCCAAACGGAATTAAGGTAGAAAAAATCCTATTGGCTGATGCAATCAGCCAATAGTATTGAACTTCAATCCTATTGGCTGATTGGAAAAGCCAATAGGATTGAGCTTGCATTCTATTGGCTGTTCCAATCAGCCAACAGAATGCAAGCTCAATCCTATTGGCTGATTGCATCAGCCAATAGGATTTTTTTTACCTTAATTCCGATTGGCTGATAGAATTCTGGGCTAGATATTAGTTAGTGATTCTCTACGTTTACTAGTGACCTTTATTAATCATATTGATGTATTAATGTTAACTGAACTATAGTTAGCTAATGTGCAACATCACTACACTTATTATAAAGGAGAGGCCTGTCAGCTTATAATTGTGAACCTTTTTTGGCTGGAGTACTGATGCATAAACATACTTTTGAGTTGTGTCCAAAAGGAATGAATTTGACCGAAAGATGCATCCTAAGTAGCACTTCTCACTCCTTTTGTATGTTTAGTTACATCAAAATCTCAGGGGTGTGATTTTGTGGTTTATTAAAAATTAACTTTTATTTAAGATGTTAAAAAACAACACAAACAAACTGTATGTTTAAAAACACAAATAGATCATAGACTTCATAAGATTGTAAATTTTGACTGCTAAAGAAATCCTGATCAGGATAATCCAAAAGATGTACCTGAAAATGTACTCAGTATATGATTCAACACAGAATCAGTAATGGATGTTAGCCACTTGATTCAATGGCATCTATTTATCAGGCCGCCAGCTTACTTGCATTCAACGGCACCATTACCCTTGCCTAAGATCGCCTAACATCGCTACCGCGGACCTGAATATATTCTCCAAAGTTACCAAAAAAGCTGCGCTGCACACCAAGTGCGGGGCGATGAGCAGCGGACTGTGTTATTTATCAGTCGTCGATCTCCATGCTCTTCGGCTTTTTCCCAGCTTTATTGGTATACTATCACTAAACACCCACACTATACTAAACTGTTTCACCCCTAAACCGCCGCTCCCGGAGCCCACCACCACTCAAATAAACTTATTGACCCCTAAACCGCCATCCCCGGACTCCGCCGCAACAAAATAAACTTATTAACTCCTAAACCTCCACTCCCGGAGCCCACCGCCACCTACATTATACTTATTAACCCCTAATCTGCCGCCCCAGACACCGCCGCCACCTACATTACATTTATTAACCCCTAATCTGCCGCCCCTACACTGCCGCCACCTACATTACTTTTATTAACCCCTAATCTGTCGCCCCCAACGTCGCCGCCACTATTCTAAATGTATTAACCCCTAAACCTAAGTCTAACCCTAACCCTAACATCCCCTAACCTAAATATTATTTAAATAAATCTAAAGAAAAATTTATATTATTAACTAAATTATTCCTATTTGAAACTAAATACTTACCTATAAAATAAGCCCTAAGATAGCTACGATATAACTAATAGTTACATTGTAGCTAGCTTAGGTTTTATTTTTATTTTACAGGCAAGTTTGTATTTATTTTAACTAGGTACAATAGTTACTAACTAGTTATTAACTATTTAATAACTATCTAGCTAAAATAAATACAAATTTACCTGTAAAATAAAAACTAACCTAAGTTAGAATAACAAATAACACTACACTATAATTAAATGAATTCCCTAAATTAAATACAATTAAATGCAATTAAATTAAATTATCTAAAGTACAAAAAAAACACTAAATTACAGAAAATAAAAAACAAATTACATGATTTTTAAACTAATTACACCTAATCTAATAGCCCTATCAAAATAAAAAAGCCCCCCAAAATAAAAAAAACCCTAGCCTAAACTAAACTATCAATAGCCCTTAAAATGGCCTTTTGCGGGGCATTGCCCCAAAGTAATCAGCTCTTTTACCTGTAAAAAAAAAATACAAACAACCCCCCAACATTAAAACCCACCACCCACACAACCATCCCCCCAAAAAAATCCTAACTAAAAAAACCTAAGCTCCCCATTGCCCTGAAAAGGGTATTTGGATGGGCATTGCCCTTAAAAGGGTAGTTAGCTCTTTTGTGGCCCAAAGCCCTAATCTAAAAATAAAACCCACCCAAAACACCCTTAAAAAAACCTAACACTAACCCCCTGAAGATCGACTTACTGGGAGACGTCTTCATCCAAGCTGGGCAGAAGTGGTCCTCCAGACGGGCAGAAGTCTTCATCCAAGCCTGGCAGAAGTGGTCCTCCAAACGGGCAGAAGTCTTCATCGAGACTGCATCTTCTATCTTCATCCATCCGGTTCGGAGCGGGTCCATCTTCAAGACATCCGATGCAGAGCATCCTCCTCGGCCGACGACTACCCGACGAATGAAGGTTCCTTTAAGTGACGTCATCCAAGATGGCGTCCCTTAGATTCTGATTGGCTGATTTCTATCAGCCAATCGGAATTAAGTTTGAATAAATCCTATTGGCTGATGCAATCAGCCAATAGGATTAAACTTCAATCCTATTGGCTGATTGGAACAGCCAATAGGATGTGAGCTCAATCCTATTGGCTGTTCCAATCAGCCAATAGGATTGAAGTTCAATCCTATTGGCTGATTGATTTTTTCGACCTTAATTCTATCAGCCAATCGGAATCTAAGGGACGCTATCTTGGATGACGTCACTTAAAGGAACCTTCATCCGTTGGGTAGTCGTCGGTCGAGGAGGATGCTCCGCGTCGGATGTCTTGAAGATGGACCCTCTCCGCGCCGGATGGATGAAGAAAGAAGATGCCGTCTGGATGAAGACTTCTTCCTGGCTTGGATAAAGACTTCTGCCCATCTGGAGGACCACTTCTGCCCAGCTTGGATGAAGACGTCTCCCGGTAAGTCGATCTTCAGGGGGTTAGTGTTAGGTTTTTTTAAGGGTGTTTCGGGTGGGTTTTATTTTTAGGTTAGGGCTTTGGGCAGCAAAAGAGCTAACTGCCCTTTTAAGGGCAATGCCCATCCAAATGCCCTTTTCAGGGCAATGGGGAGCTTAGGTTTTTTTAGTTAGGATTTTTTTTGGGGGGTTGGTTGTGTGGGTGGTGGGTTTTACTGTTGGGGGGGTTGTTTGTATTTTTTTTTACAGGTAAAAGAGCTGATTACTTTTAGGGCAATGCCCCGCAAATGGCCCTTCAAGGACTATTGATAGTTTTGTTTAGGCTAGGGTTTTTTTTTATTTTGGGGGGCTGTTTTATTTTGATAGGGCTATTAGATTAGGTGTTTTTTTTACTTTAGATAATTTAATTTAATTGATTTAATTGTATTTAATTTAGGCAAATAATTTAATTATTGTGTAGTGTTAGGTGTAATTGTAACTTAGGTTAGGTTTTATTTTACAGGTACTTGATTGTATTTATTTTAGCTAGGGAGTTATTAAATAGTTAATAACTATTTAATAATTATCGTACCTAGTTAAAATAAATACAACCTTACCTGTGAAATAAAATAAAACCTAAGCTAGCTACAATGTAACTATTAGTTATATTGTAGCTAGCTTAGGGTTTATTTTATAGGTAAGTATTTATTTTTAAATAGGAATAATTTAGATAATAATATAAATTTTTCTTTACATTTATTTAAATAATATTTTAGGTTAGAGGGTGTTAGGGTTAGACTAGGGACAGCAGATTAGGGGTTAATAAGTTATAATGTAGGTGGCGGCGGTGTTAGGGGTGGCAGCTTAGGGGTTAATAAGTATAATGTAGGTGGCGGCATTGTCGGGGGCGGCAGATTAGGGGTTAACAAGTATAATGTAGGTGGCTGCGGTGTTGGAGGTGGCAGCTTAGGGGTTAATAAGTATAATGTAGGTGGCGGCGGTGTCGGGGCTGGCAGATTAGGGGTGTTTAGACTCGGGGTACATGTTAGGGTGTTAGGTGTAAACATAACTTTGTTCTCCCTCAGGAATCAATGGGATATCGGGCAGCAACGAGCTTTTGCTGCTTTCAGATTCCCATTGATTCCTATGGGATCCACAGCCTCCAGGGCGGCGGATTGAAAACCAGGTACGCTGGGCCGGAATAGTGGCAAGGGTACCTGGTAGGTATTTGTTAACAAAAGTAGTCAGATAGTGCTGAATTTGCATTCAGAACATCTGTAGTGACGTAAGCATCGATCTGTGTCGGACTGAGACCGGCGGATCGTATGTTACCTCACAAAATTCTACTTTTGCTGGTCTGTAGGGTTTGATAACTAAGGGGAATCAGGCTCGCCACAAATACGCTGTGGAATTCCAGCGTATTTGCGGCTGATGGCTTGATAAATAGATGCCAAAATGTGGTATCTTTGTATAACTCTGGCTCACTTGATGAATCAATGTTTATGTAAATGAATTTCTTATTTCTACTTTCCATTCTCTAATAAGCCAGGGTGGGCAATATACTGCAGTTCAACAGTGATGTACATACTGTTTAGTTTCATTTATAATATACTAAAATGTGCTGAACATTTCCCATTTGTATTACTGACATGGAACCAAACCTGAGGTAATATTACTTTAAATCATGTTGATTAACAAATACGTGGCTCTTGTCATAGAATATTTGTAGTGTTAGATTAGGGGAAAAAAGGTAATAACTGTAAATGGCAGTTAAGTATTTATATTTTACTTGTGGGACTAAACCTAGGGTAATACCTCTTTAAATATGTCTAGTATATTAAACTGAACAAATGTTCTGTTAGGATCTAATAGTACTAGGAATATTCGAGTTTGAATACATTATTGGCCATTATATAGTAACTTGGCATAATTCAGCATGTGGGAAGGAAGATGTTAGTGTTCATTATTTATTGCCATACAAATTAAATGTATGACAAGTGTTATATTATCCACATGTGTATGTATACACTTGTATTTCCTGCAGTAATGTTGGCGCTTAAGATCAGGTGTATTGGTAATTCACAACATTTGGTGTATGTTTGTTCCAAAATATTTTAATGGATTCTATATACTGTATATACTTATTGTAGTATACCCTTTGGGATGAAGATCAAAGTTTTAGACACCATTCAACTTGTAAAAATGCAAAGATTTCTATGAAAGGATAATCAGGTTATTTTACTTAATATTGTATTTTTTTTCCTATTGAACTTCACCTGCTTAATCTTGTATCTATACAGAGTGAGAGGTTAGATTATTAGTTGCATTAATGCCAATTTATAGGCGGATTGTATCGATTCAAGTTGCTGCAAATAAATTTAGAAATAACTAATGTTGCATATTTGTGTTGCACTGAGCAGTGCTGTGTGTATTTGGAGAAGATTTTTAATACTGTGACTTATGTTGTCTAGTTTTGTATCCCCATTCACTGTTCGTAACATAGTAAGCCACCTCTGGTTTCAATTAATATTTGCAATCTGCAAAGTGAATATATTCCGTACTAATAGTACTTTCTATATACTACGATTTTTAAATTACCCACTCACTGGATTTTCCCAATATTTTACAAAATTTTCCCCATATTGGGTGTTGCTATATTATCAACATTCACAATGCCTACAATGTGGTTTGTTGTAACAACTATTTGAATGGATATTAAGATTCTGTTCAACCCCACTGTTCATTCACTCCAATTGAGACCAATGTCAACACAATTGGTTGTTTGCCTATATCCAACGACTGTCATATTATTAGCCCCCACTAGTGATGTTGCGAACATCAAATTTTGCGTTAGCGAACCGCAAAGACGAACTTCTGCAAACGTTTGCGAACGGGCGAACCACCATTGACTTCAATAGGCAGGCAAATTTTAAAACCCACAGGGACTCTTTCTGGCCACAATAGTGATGGAAAGTTGTTTCAAGGGGACTAACACCTGGACTGTGGCATGCCGGAGGGGGATCCATGGCAAAACTCCCACGGAAAATTACATAGTTGATGCAGAGTCTGGTTTTAATCCATAAAAGGCATAAATCACCTAATATTCCTAAATTGTTTGGAATAACGTGCTTTAAAACATCAGGTATGATGTTGTATCAATCAGGTAGTGTAAGGGTTACACCCGCTTCACAGTAACAGACCAAACTCCCCATTTAACACACCGCAAGCAACCACAAACAGTCCATTTGCACAACCGCAAACTCCCAATTTGCACAAGGTTGGATACCAAGCTAGCCATGTCCCGTTCCTTGTCCTCACTGATGTCATTGAAGGTCTCTTCCTCCACCCAGCCACGTACAACACCAAGGGTCCCCGAAAGGTGACAACAAGCCCCCTGGGACGCCTGCTGTGTTTGGTCTTCCACCTCCTCAAAGCCACCTTCCTCCTCTGACTCCTCTTCTTCAGACTCCTCTCTCTCTGCGTTGCCTCTCTCTGCGTTATTATAAGGTGTGTTAAGTAGTACTATTCCTATCATTTTAATCCCTGTTATGTCCCCTATCAGGGGACGTGTATATGGCATGGATTTTAGGAACCGGGAGATGGAAAAAGATGCTTGGTCGGTCCTCCTACTTCAAATTTGGGGCACTGCTCGTGCAATCTACTGTGCCACCAGATATGAGTGGTGTGTTAAGTAGTACTATTCTTATCAGTTTAATCCCTGTTAAGTCCCCTATCAGGGGACGTGTATATGGCATGGATTTTAGGAACCGGGAGATGGAAAAAGATGCTTGGTCGGTCCTCCTACTTCAAATATGGGGCACTGCACGTGCAATCTACTGTGCCACTAGATATGAGTGGTGTGTTAAGTAGTACGATTCTTATCAGTTTAATCCCTGTTACGTCTCATATCAGGGGACGTGTATATTGCATGGATTTTAGGAACCGGGATATGGAAAAAGATGCTTGGTCGGTCCTCCTACTTCAAATTTGGGGCACTGTGCGTGCAATCTACTGTGCCACCAGATATGAGTGGTGTGTTAAGTAGTACTATTCTTATCAGTTTAATCCCTGTTACGTCCCCTATCAGGGGACGTGTATATGGCATGGATTTTAGGAACCGGGATATGGAAAAAGATGCTTGGTCGGTCTTCCTACTTCAAATTTTGGGCACTGCGCATGCAATCTAATGTGCCACCAGATAGGAGTGGTGTGTTAAGTAGTACTATTCCTATCAGTTTAATCCCTGTTATGTGCCTTTTTTATTGGTTTGGTTTTTGAAGCCACAGTGCTGCACCAGAGGCCAGAAAAATTAGGCATGTACACATGCCTGAAAAATGAGGTATTGTTGCAGCCGCTGCTGTAGCAGAGGCCAGAAAAATTGATGTTTGTTTCCCAGGCAGAAAGTGCCCTAAAACATTGTGGCTTGAACCCTAGTTGGTGGCGGATAAGTCACGCAAGTCATCTGGCATTCAGAGATAAAATACAGCAGCGTGTGGTCCATTTTTAGCCCAAGGCAGCTCATCTCATCAGGCTTTTTTTAGTTGAATGTATCGCCCAATGTCAGTCCCTTCGGGATCCATCCCTCATTCATCTTAATAAAGGTGAGGTAATCTAGACTTTTTTGACCTAGGAACTTCTCTTCTCAGTGACAATACCTCCTGCTGCACTGAAGGTCCTTTCTGACAGGACACTAAAAGCGGGGCAGGCCAGAAGTTCTATCGCATATTGGAATAGCTCAGGCCACAGGTCAAGCCTGCACACCCAGTAATCAAGGGGTTCATCGCTCAGAGTATCGAGATCTGCATTTAAGGCGAGGTAGTCTGCTACCTGTCGGTTGATTCGTTCTCTGAGGGTGGACCCCGAAGGGCTGTGGCGATGCATAGGACTTAAAAAGCTCTGCATGTCCTCCATCAACAACACGTCTGTAAAGCATCCTGTCCTTGCCGGCGTGGTTATGGGAGGAGGAGGATTACTTTCACCTCTTCCCCTGTTAGATTCCCGTTGTGCTGTGACATCACCTTTATACGCTGTGTAAAGCATTTCTTTTTAATTTCTTTTGGAACTGCTGCATCCTTTCTGTCTTGCTGTAATTCAGTAACATTTCAGGCACTTTATGCTTATACCGGGGGTCTAGTAGTGTGGACACCCAGTACAGGTCGTTCTCCTTCAGCTTTTTTATATGAGGGTCCCTCAACAGGCACGACAGCATGAAAGACCCCATTTGCACAAGGTTGAATGCCGAGCTACTCATGTCCCGTTCCTCGTCCTCAGTGATCTCACTGAAGGTATCTTCTTCCCCCCAGCCACGTACAACACCACGGGTACCAGATAGGTGACAACGAGCAACCTGGGATGCCTGTTGTGGTTGGTCTTCCTCCTCCTCCTCAAAGCCACATTCCTCCTCTGACTCCTCTTCCTCACAATCCTCTTCCAGCGTTGTCGCAGGTCCAGCAAGCGATGCTGATAAGGCTGTTTCTGGTGGTGATGGTGACCACAACTCTTCCTCTTCACGCTCATCAACGGCCTGATCCAGCACTCTTCGCAGGGCACGCTCCAGGAAGAAAACAAATGCTATGATGTCACTGATGGTGCCTTTGGTGCGACTGACAAGGTTTGTCACCTCCTCAAAAGGATGCATGAGCCTACAGGCATTGCGCATGAGCGTCCAGCAACTTGGCAAAAAAAATCCCAGCTCTGCAGAGGCTGTCCTAGCACCCCGGTCATACAAATAGTCATTAACAGCTATTTCTTGTTGGATCAGGCAGTCGAACATTAGGAGTGTTGAATTCCAACGTGTCGGGCTGTCGCAAATCAAGCGCCTCAATGGCATGTTGTTTCACCACTGGATATCTGAAAAGTGCTCCATGGCTGTGTAGGAACGCCTGAAATGGCCACACACCTTCCTGGCCTGCTTCAGGACGTCCTGTAAGCCTGGGTACTTATGCACAAAGTGTTGTACAATCAGATTACACACATGTGCCATGCACGGCACATGTGTCAACTTGCCCAAATTCAATGCCACCACCAAATTTCTTCCATTGTCAGAAACCACTTTGCCGATCTCCAGTTGGTGCAGAGTCAGCCACTGATCCACCTGTGCGTTCAGGGTAGACAGGAATGCTGGTCCGGTGTGACTCTCTGCTTTCAGGCAAGTCAACCCCAAGACAGCGTGACACTGCCGTATCCGGTATGTGGAATAGTACCTGGGGAGCTGGGGGGGGTGCCGTTGATGTGGAGCAAGACGCAGCAGCAGAAGAGGACTCAGCCGAGGAGGTTATGGAAGAGGATGGAGTAGGCGGAGTAGAGGAGGTGGCAGCAGGCCAGCCTGCAAGTCGTGGCGGTGTCACCAACTCCTCTGCAGAGCCACGCATTCCATGCTTGTCAGACATCAGCAGGTTTACCCAATGCGCAGTGTAGGTGATATACCTGCCCTGACCATGCTTTGCAGACCAGGTATCAGTGGTCAGATGGACCCTTGCCCCAACACTGTGTGCCAGACATGCCATTACTTCCTTTTGCACAGTCGAGTACAGGTTGGGGATTGCCTTTTGTGCAAAGAAATTTCTTCCGGGTACCTTCCACTGCGGTGTCCCAATAGCTACAAATTTTTGGAACGCCTCAGACTCCACCAGCTTGTATGGTAAAAGCTGGCGGGCTAAGAGTTCAGACAAGCCAGCTGTCAGACGCCGGGCAAGGGGGTGACTTTGTGACATTGGCTTCTTACGCAAAAAAAATGTCCTTGACAGACACTTGACTGTGGGCTGATGAGCAGGAACTGCTCAAGGCGAGAGATGGATTGGCGGATGGTTGAGAGGGGGCAAGGAGGACAGCAGTGGTTGACGTGGCCGAAGATGCTGGACCAGGAGGAGGATAGCGGCTTTGAGTTTGTGTGCTGCTTGTACTCATGTGTTGATCCCATAGGCGTTTGTGATGGGCATTATTCTAGGGCCAAAGGGAATCACAGCACCACGACCACGACGGCACCTGCCTGTCATTTTTTTTTAAATGTACACTTACACTACTATTAAACAAGATATGAGTGGTGCCACTGGGCAAGTGGGCACAGTATACGCTGTGAGCCTGACACAAAAAAGCAGACTGATGTTTCACTGTCCAAAAAGTTTTTTTTTTTTTAAATGTACACTTACACTACTATTAAACAAGATATGAGTGGTGCCACTGGGAAAGTGGGCACAGTATACGCTGTGAGCCTGACACAAAAAGCAGACTGATGTTTCACAGTCCAAAAAGTTTTTTTTTTTTTTTTTAAATGTACACTTACACTACTATTAAAAAAGATATGAGTGGTGCCACTGGGCAAGTGGGCACAGTATACGCTTGCCCAGTGGTGGCACTGGGCAAGTGGGCCTGGCACACACGCTGGCAGGCAGGCAACTGCAATTAGATTACTCAAGCAGACTAATGTTTCACAGTCAAAAAAGGTTTTTTTTTAAATTTACACTACTGTTACACCAGATATGAGTGGTGGCACTGGGCAAGTGGGCACAGTATACACTGTGAGCCTGGCACACACGCTGGCAAGCAGGCAACTGCAATTAGATTACACAAGCAGACTGATGTTTCACAGTCAAAAAAGTTTTTTTTTTTTAAATTTACACTACTGTTACACCAGATATGAGTGGTGGCACTGGGCAAGTGGGCACAGAATACGCTGTGAGCCTGACACACACGCTGGCAGGCAGGCAACTGCAATTAGATTACACAGGAAAAAAAAAAAAGCAAAAATAAAAAGGGCTTACAGCAGAGATCAGATGAGTCCTTCAGGACTGTAGTGGACACTGAATACACTAGCCTAGCTATAGATTTCCCTACTAAATCAGCAGCAGCTACACTGTCCCTCCTCTCACTAAGAATGCAGCTTGAGAAATGAATCTAAAATGGGAGGGAGGGTCTGCTGCTGATTGGCTGGAATGTGCCTGCTGACTGTGAGGTACAGGGTCAAAGTATTACTCAATGATGATGAATAGGGGGCGGATCGAACATCGCATATGTTAGCCCGCCACGGCGAACGCGAACATGCTATGTTCGCTGGGAACTATTTGCCGGCGAACAATTCGCGACATCACTAGCCCCCACTTGTACAAATGTCGGAGTCTATATGTGTTGTTTTTTAACGTCTTAAATAAAAGTTAATTTTTAAAAAACCAAAAAACCACACCCCTGAAATTTTGATGTAACTAAACATACAAAGGGAGTGAGAAGTGCTACTTAGGATGCATCTTTCGATCAAATTCTTTCCTTTTTGAAACAACCTCAAAAATACTGTGGGGTAGTTTGAATCCCATTAACCCCATCTATACTCTGGTCATGATAAACACTAGTCAACAACCATTCCACATAATTCGCAGTGGGATACCTTAAGGAGTGGTATTTACCATCCATTTCAACTTTCCAAAGAGTGTCCTAGTCGAGAAAAGTAGGCTATACTCCTGTGCAGTTTGTTGTGGTACTTTGAATTTATTAACATTAGAGGCATTGACCTAAACACATAGTACCACTCCCACCTAGTTATTAGATGAAGTCTCACTTTGTTAGTTTTAATTTTCTTTGTGTTCATGTGTGTCAATTTAATTGAATACTCATTAAAAGTTATATTTTATCATTTCACCCAAAATTTCCCAGTCTTTGAGTCTGGGCAGAGAGTGCTAGACTTGCATGCTGTCCTGTGGATTTCTCCTATATTTCCACAATTGTAGCCCTATTTTGCTTTCATGCAAAAGCACCACCCCACTGTACATAATACATTTGATCAGTAGTGGGGGATCATATACTTGATTGCCATACACTACCCAACAGATACAGTTATTAGTGGGGATTGCCTACCATAGTGCCATTGTTATTGACTGTCTTAAACATTTCCAGACTTAAGTCTGGATTGGCTCCTCTGAATAAGGAAAGTGGAGTGGGGAGTTTTACTATTAAAAAACAATTGCAGTAAACAAGGCTTTAACCTGTTATAATAACAGTCATACTGTGTTGATATGTAACTTTATTAGAAGACTGTAATTTCAAGGTTTTACTGTCCCTTTAAATTGAAGAACTTTTCAGTAAACATATTCTAAAAGAACAATAGTGTTTTATAATAGAATTGAGAGACAGAGATGTTAAACTACACCATTTACTGATATCACCAATGGAAAAAGCAAAGTTATGCAAAGGTATCCAGGCAAAGGCAGGAACCAAGGGGAAGTCAGGAGGCAGCAAGACGTCATACACACAAGTCTTGCATACTAATTCAGATCATGGGGTTAGAGAGGTGTGAGAAACTAGTCAAATTCATGTCAAGCAGCACATGTGGCCAATTATGGAATCATGGCAAACAGTTAAAACACAGCAAGACTTTAGTATCAGGGCTTCTAGTCTGTGACATCACCTAACATCCTTAAACTTCAGCTTTTATACAGAGGCATTCATTTTACCATGTCACTGCCATGTGTTTTGATAATGCCCAAAACTATGATCTTGTATTTTCTTTCAGTACACTTATTTTCTACCCCAGCCCATAATTCGTATTCTTGGATAGGCAAATGCTTCATCTGCCAGCAATAACACCAATATTTCAATGGAAAGATACAAAATCTACAAGGGATTGCTGATATTTGGATTTGGCAGAACGCCACTAAATCAATATGAAATTTGTCTGGAATCTATTTAGATTGAAAAATGTAATTGCTAGTCTGATTAACATAAATTATTGAATTAAGCAAGACAATTTAAGCACAAATCTGAGACAGAGTAGAAGGTAAATTAATAATGTAATCAATGTTGCCTTCTTTCTACTTTCAAGAAAAATGTGATTGTCCATATTGGTCAGTTTATACTTATAAAAGAAAAAATATTCTAAAATAATTGAATGTTGTCTAATATGAACAGACTGAAATATGCTTACAGGAGTCATGCCTAAACAAATCTATAGAAACATTAAATCAGACACATTTTACAATTTCTCTCTGTCAATGAAAGAGATAATTCATTTCTATAGCCTTCCGATCTCCTATATAGATTTGGTGGACATTTGAGACAGGTCAGATGGATCAGTGTACACCCAAAATTTCTGTCAAAATTGAAGCACAGTTTTGAATTCCTATTTAAAAAAGATCCATCTTCATTATAACCTGTTCAATGAACATGAAATGAGAATGGTGGATCAGGAATTCTCAATACTTGTTGATGCCCTGGAGTTTTGTCTCATATTTGCCTGTTTGTCCTTTAAAGCAACCTATATGAAGATTTATTAAGAGATACGTTTAAAAATCAAAACAAAAAAGCATGGTAGTCATCATTTTCAGAGCACCCCTTCAGAGCTGGTAAATTCAATAGGGACTAACGAAAATGATGATGATAGAAAAATTATGTTTTTTGAATTAAATACTAAAAATTAAAGTGCTTTTGTAATGCGGAGACTTACTAACAGACGTCTAGATTTAGAGTTTTGCGGCCAAAGGGGTGCGTTAGCTACGAGTGTTTTTTTCCCCCGCACCTTTTAAACAACGCTGGTATTTAGAGTTCACTGAAGGGCTGCGTTAGGCTCCAAAAAGGGAGCGTACAAGCATATTTACCGCCACTTCAACTCTCAATACCAGCGTTGCTTACGGACGCGGCCAACTTCAAAAACGTGCTTGTGCACGATTCCCCCATAGGAAACAATGGGGCAGTTTGAGCTGGAAAAAAACCTAACACCTGCAAAAAAGCAGCGTTCAGCTCCTAACGCAGCCCCATTGTTTCCTATGGGGAAACACTTCCTAAGTCTGCACCTAACACCCAAACATGTACCCCGAGTCTAAACACCCCTAACCTTACACTTATTAACCCCTAATCTGCCGCCCCCGCTATCGCTGACCCCTGCATTATATTATTAACCCCTAATCTGCCACTCCGTACACCCCCGCAACCTACATTATACCTATGTACCCCTAATCTGCTGCCCCTAACATCGCCGACCCCTATATTATATTTATTAACCACTAATCTGCCCCCCCCAACGTCGCCGCTACCTTACCTACACTTATTAACCCCTAATCTGCAGACCGGACCTTACCGCTACTATAATAAATGTATTAACCCCTAAAGCTAAGTCTTATCCTAACCCTTACACCCCCCTAAGTTAAATATAATTAAAATCTAACCAAATAAAACAAATCTTATTAAATAAATTAATCCTATTTAAAGCTAAATACTTACCTGTAAAATAAACCCTAATATAGCTACAATATAACGAATAATTATATTGTAGCTATTTTAGGATTTATATTTATTTTACAGGCAACTTTGTATTTATTTTAACCAGGTACAATAGCTATTAAATAGTTAATAACTATTTAATAGCTACCTAGTTAAAATAATTACAAAATTACCTGTAAAATAAATCCTAACCTAAGTTACAATTAAACCTAACACTACACTATCAATAAATTAATTAAATAAACTACCTACAATTATCTACAATTAAATCAACTAAACTAAATTACAAAAAAAACAAACACTAAATTACAAAAAATAAAAAAAGATTACAAGAATTTTAAACTAATTACACCTACTCTAAGCCCCCTAAAAAAATAACAAAGCCCCCCAAAATAAAAAAATGCCCTACCCTATTCTAAAATAAAAAGTTTACAGCTCCGTGCTAACTAGTTACGCGACCCCCGGCGTTTCTCTACATGGTGATGTCTCCACAATAAATCTTCATATTTGATGCATAACCAGGTGCTGTGGCCTCTTCTTGGATTTACTGTTATTTGAAGGATTGGTGCAGGATCCTTGCTGCGTGCACCTTGATGCTTACTGGGAGTGCTGGGCAATTGTTTTTGCTATAGCTCTTTTACCTTACCAGCCCTTAAAAGGGCCTTTTGCGGGGCATGCCCCAAAGAAATCAGCTCTTTTGCATTTAAAAAACATACAATACCCCCCAACATTACAACCCACCACCCACATACCCCTAATCTAACCCAAACCCCCCTTAAAAAACCTAACACTAAGCCCCTGAAGATCTCCCTACCTTGTCTTCACCACGCCGGGTATCACCGATCCGTCCAGAAGAGGGTCTGAAGTCTTCATCCTATCCGGCAAGAAGAGGTCCAGAAGAGGGTCCGAAGTCTTCATCCTATCCGGCAAGAAGAGGACATCCGGACCGGTAGACATCTTCATCCAGGCGGCGTCTTCTATCTTCATCCATCCGGCGCAGAGCAGGACCATCTTGAAGCAGCCAACGCGGATCCATCCTCTTCTTCCGGCGACTCCCGACGAATGAAGGCTCCTTTAAGGGACGTCATCCAAGATGGCGTCCCTCAAATTCCGATTGGCTGATAGGATTCTATCATCCAATCGGAATTAAGGTAGGAAAAATCAGATTCAAGTTCAATCGGATTGGCTGATCCAATCAGCCAATCAGATTGAACTTGAATCAGATTGGCTGATTTAATCAGCCAGTCAGATTTTTCCTACCTTAATTCCGATTGGCTGATAGAATCCTATCAGCCAATCGGAATTCTAGGGACACCATCTTGGATGACGTCCCTTAAAGGAGCCTTCATTCGTCGGGAGTCGCCGGAAGAAGAGGATGGATCCGCGTCGGCTGCTTCAAGATGGTCCCGCTCCGCGCTGGATGGATGAAGATAGAAGACACCGCCTGGATGAAGATGTCTATCGGTCCGGATGTCCTCTTCTTGCCGGATAGGATGAAGACTTCGGACCCTCTTCTGGACCTCTTCTTGCCGGATAGGATGAAGACTTCGGAGCCTCTTCTGGACCTCTTCTTGCCTGATAGGATGAAGACTTCGGACCCTCTTCTGGACGGATCGGTGATACCCGGTGTGGTGAAGATAAGGTAGGGAGATCTTCAGGGGCTTAGTGTTAGTTTTTTTAAGGGGGGTTTGGGTTAGATTAGGGGTATGTGGGTGGTGGGTTGTAATGTGTGGGGGAGGGGTATTGTATGTTTTTTTAAATGCAAAAGAGCTGATTTCTTTGGGGCATGCCACGCAAAAGGCCCTTTTAAGGGCTGGTAAGGTAAAAGAGCTGTAAACTTTTTATTTTAGAATAGGTTAGGGCATTTTTTTATTTTGGGGGGCTTTGTTATTTATTTAGGGGGCTTAGAGTAGGTGTAATTAGTTTAAAATTCTTGTAATCTTTTTTTATTTTTTGTAATTTAGTGGGGGTTTTTTTTTGTAATTTAGTGGGGTTTTTTTGTAATTTAGTTTAGTTGATTTAATTGTAGATAATTGTAGGTAGTTTATTTAATTAATTTATTGATAGTGTAGTGTTAGGTTTAATTGTAACTTAGGTTAGGATTTATTTTACAGGTAATTTTGTAATTATTTTAACTAGGTAGCTATTAAATAGTTATTAACTATTTAATAGCTATTGTACCTGGTTAAAATAAATACAAAGTTGCCTGTAAAATAAATATAAATCCTAAAATAGCTACAATATAATTATTCGTTATATTGTAGCTATATTAGGGTTTATTTTACAGGTAAGTATTTAGCTTTAAATAGGATTAATTTATTTAATAAGATTTATTTTATTTTGTTAGATTTAAATAATATTCAACTTAGGGGGGTGTTAGGGTTAGGGTTAGACTTAGCTTTAGGGGTTAATACATTAATTATAGTAGCGATGAGGTCCGGTCGGCAGATTAGGGGTTAATACTTGAAGTTAGGTGTCAGCGATGTTAGGGAGGGCAGATTAGGGGTTAATACTATTTATTATAGGGTTTTTGAGGCGGGAGTGAGGCGGTTTAGGGGTTAATACATTTATTATAGTGGCGGCGAGGTCCGGTCGGCAGAATAGGGGTTAATAAGTGTAGGTAGGTAGCGGCGACGTTGGGGGGGCAGATTAGGGGTTAATAAATATTATGTAGGTGTCGGCGATGTTAGGGGCAGCAGATTAGGGGTACATAGGGATAATGTAGGTTGCAGCGGTGTGCAGTCGGCAGATATGGGGTTAAAAAATTTAATTATAGTGGCGGCGATTTGGGGGGACCTCGGTTTAGGGGTGCATAGGTAGTTTATGGGTGTTAGTGTACTTTAGAGCACAGTAGTTAAGAGCTTTATGAACCGGCGTTAGCCCAGAAAGCTCTTAACTCATTACTTTTTTCTGCGGCTGGAGTCTTGTCGGTAGAGGGTCTAATGATCACTGCAGCCAAGACTCTAAATACCAGCGTTAGAAAGATCCCATTGAAAAGATAGGATACGCAATTGGCGTAGGAGGATCTGCGGTATGGAAAAGTTGCGGCTGGAAAGTGAGCATTAGACCCTTTCCTGACTGACTCTAAATACCAGCGGGCAGCAAAAAACAGCGTTAGGACCCCCTTATTGCTGGTTTGGACGGCTAACGCAGAACAGAAATCTAGGCGAGAGTAAACAATAATCTATGAACATAAAAATAAATTAATATATGTAATAAATCTTTATTGTATTACAAATAGCATTTTCCATGAAGAATATTTAATTAGCATTACTAAACAGTGTGAAAAAAGAATTCATCTTTCCAGTTTCAGTCTTTGCACTATTGGAAATGCTAATTTAAAAAAAAGAAACTAAACTCAAGAACTTAAAATTGGAATTACACTCGCTGGCATCAAATGGAACATCTACAAAAGGAAGATGGCCATGCATGAAAACTAATATTGTTTTATGGGTGGGTTGGACATAGCAAAAAGCTACCACAATTTAAGTGTGGAGCCAGATAGGCTTGGAGAATCTTAAAGGGACATGAAACCAAAAATTTCCTTTCATGATTTAGACAAAACATACAATTTTAACCAACTTTCCAATTTACTTCTATTATTTAATTTGCTTCATTCTGTTAGTATTATTTGTTGAAGGAGCAGCAATTCACTACCGGTTTCTAACTGAACACATGAGTGAGCCAATTACAATCTGTATATATATGCAGCCACCAATCAGCAGCTAGAACCTAGGTTATTTGCTGCACCTCAGCTTTCCTAGATAAACCTTTCAGCAATAGATAACAAGAGAAGGAAGCAAATTAAGTAATAGAAGTAATTTGGAAAGTTGTTTAAAAATGCATTCTCTTTCTGAATTCTGAAAGACAACAATGTGGGTTTAATGTCCCTTTAAGGGTTTAAAATGATGTTGCAGTTCAGAGGGTGTAGACAGACTTATCTTTCATAAGCAGGAACTTCTCTTCTCCTCCTCTGGAAGATCTGTGAGTGGCCCTTTGTCCTAAATGTTAAGGACTGCGGTGTGAATATTTACGGTTTCCATAAGGTTGCTATTCTATTTTACCATAGCTTAGGCAGGGTTTTTTTTTCCACTTTTCGCTCTCCATTGAAGTCAGTGGGAAATACGTTAACGTGGTCATGATATTCCAAGTTAAGCTTTTTACGGATGTCTGATTACCGCTTGTGCAAAAACTTTTTTCTTTCAACTTGTAATACGCGTCCTACCCAACACACACAAAAAGCCTCAGTCTAGAGAAGTTAACATTCTAGTGGGAGCGCACACTACTACTTCACTCGTAATCTAGGCCTTTGTCGGGTATAATAAGTTATCTTTAATAAACATGACTGGTATCCAGTCTTTCCTACACTCTGGTGTCTCTGTGTTTTTTCCTTATGGTTGGTAAGTTTATGGGTGTGTGTTAAGGTATGGAAGGTACTTTACTCTGGGAGTGACCGCTCTAGGCCTATACTCCCTTAAAGCAATTTTCAAAGCAAAAACAAAACACATTTTGCAAGCATAGATATGATGCAAAAGTTAGCGGAATTTGAAGTGAATTTAACATTCCACTTTTATATGCTTCAAAAAACATTCTGTGCATGCTAAAATTTTGAATTTAAATGACTTGATCAAAATGATGTATGCGGTGGTGGTGTGTTGAAAATCTGTTTGACTTTAGTTTTATTACCATACCTTACCTTATGATTTAAAATGTCAAAAGACTTTACGAAAAGAATAATAACTGACCTAAGTAATATTTATGTGTAAAAAAATATTATGCTATGACTATCATGCAGTTGTATATTCATATCATATTATTTAATGGAATTATAATTACAACTATCTTTTTATAAATGTAGGTGAAATAATACATTTTAATGAAGATTTTAACACATATGATATCAGGGAAAATCTTGTTTCAGACATATCTTTTTTTATCAGTGGAATAACGACTGCTTTCAATTGGTGAAATAAAACAGTAAGAGCTGCAGGAACAGCCTGCTAAGAGAAATCCACGAAACCTGTGAAAATACTTCAGACTCACAGTACATTAATGGCCAGATTATTAGTGGACCACTAATGGTTGTGCGCGAGCGATAAGAGGTTTATCCTGGATGTTTGCGCTCGTCCGGTATATATATATATATATATATATATATATATGTATATTTCTTTACCTATATAATCATGTGTATATATAGTTATAGTTATATATTGTACAAAACAAAATCATAACTACAGAATATAGAAATAATATTTATGAACAAATAGGGCATATTCCTGCATGTGAAGAACATTGGAATGTGAAATATTCATATTTCATGTCAGGTTAGCGCACATGAGATTATGCAATCATGTTTGCATTGTCCCCCCACTTTTTTGCTCAATTGACCTCTATGGGGGAATTACATGAAAGCGCATGCGATATTCTAAGCAGAACTTCTAGCACAGTTAACGCTCGAGCGGGAGCATTAATTAAAACTCCACTTGTAATCTGGACCTATATATGTTTTTATACTGTGGGCATCACACATTTTTCCAGTGCACTTTAAACAATAATATTGCAGTGCTGTTGGATGTATTGCATCAGCCAATAGGATTTTTTCACCTTTAATTCCGATTGGCTGATAGAATTCTATCAGCCAATCGGAATTCAAGGGACGCCATCTTGGATGACGTCCCTTAAAGGAACCTTCATTCTACAGCAGCCGTACTCAGAAGAGGATGCTCCACGCCGGATGTCTTGAAGATGCAGCCGCTCCGCGTCGGAAGGATGAAGATAGAAGATGCCGTCTGGATGAAGACTTCTGCCCATCTGGAGGACCACTTCTTGCCGCTTGGATGAAAACTTCTCCCGGCTTCGTTGAGGACTTCTTGCCGCTTGGATGAAGACTTCTCCTGGCTTCGTTGAGGATAATTGTCGGGTCTTCAAAAACTGTAAGTGGATCTTGGGGGTTAGTGTTATTGGGTGGGTTTTATTTTTAACATAGGGTTTGGGCGGAAAAATAGCTAAATGCCCTTTTAAGGGCTATGTCCATACAAATGCCCTTTTCAGGGCAATGGGGAGAATAGTTTTTTTTAGTTTGGATTTTATTTGGGGGGGTTTTGTGTGGGTGGTGGGTTTTACTGTTGGGGGGTGTTTGTATTTAATTTTACAGGTAAAAGAGCTGATTTCTTTGAGGCCATGCCCCGCAAAAGGCCCTTTTAAGGGCTATTTGCAGTTTAGTTTAGGCTAGGGTTTTTTTTTATTTTGGGGGGGCTTTTTTATTTTGATAGGGCTATTAGATTAGGTGTAATTAGTTTAAATATTTGATAATTTCTTTTTTATTTTATGTAATTTAGTGTTTTGTTTTTTTTGTAAATTAGTTAATTGTATTTAATAAATGTTATTTATTTTTATGTAGTGTAAGGATAGGTGTTAGTATAACTCAGGTTAGGTTTTATTTTACAGGTAAATTTGTATTTATTATAGCTAGGTAGTTAGTAAATAGTTAATAACTATTTGCTAACTATTCTACCTAGTTAAAATAAATACAAACTTAGCTGTGAAATAAAAATAAAACCTAAGCTAGATACAATGTAACTATTAGTTATATTGTAGCTAGCTTAGGGTTTATTTTACAGGTTAGTATTTAGTTTTAAATAGGGATTATTTAGTTATTAATAGTAGGTTTTATTTATATTTATTTTAATTACATTAAAGTTAGTGGGTGTTAGGGTTAGACTTAGGGGTTAATAACTGTAATGTAGGTGGCGGCGACGTTGGGGTGGAAGATTAGGGGTTAATTAATGTAGGTTGGAGGCGGCAATGTTAGGGGCGGCAGATTAGGGGTTAATAAGTGTAATGTAGGTGTTGGTGTTGGCGGTGTCGGTGGCGGCAGATTAGGGGTTAATAACTGTAATGTAGGTGGCGACGATATTGGGAGTGGCAGAGGGGTTAATAAGTATAATGTAGGTGGCGGCGAGGTCAGGGGTGGCAGATTAGGGGTTAATAATACTTCACTAGTGTTTGTGATGCGGGAGTGCGGCGGATTAGGGGTTAATATGTTTATTATAGTGGTGTTGATGTCCGGAGCGGCAGATTAGGGGTTAATAATTTTATTTTACTGTTTGCGATGCGGGAGGGCCTTGGTTTAGGGGTTAATAGGTAGTTTATGGGTGTTAGTGTACTTTTTAGCACTTTAGTTATGAGTTTTATGGTACGGCTTTGTAGCTTAAAACTCATAACTACTGACTTTCAGTTTACTGTATGGATCTTGAAGGTATAGGGTGTACCGCTCACTTTTTGGCCTCCCAGGCAGACTTGTAATACCGGCACAAAGGAAGTCCCATTGAAAAAGGACTTTTTAAAAGCTGTGGTAGTTACGTTGCGTTACGGCCAAAAAAGTGTGCGGTGCCCCTAAACCTGCAAGACTTGTAATACCAGCGGTAGTGAAAAAGAGCCTCAACGCTGCTTTTTCACTCATACTGCAAAACTCGTAATCTAGCCGATAGATTGTGATTTTTACATTTCACTTTTAATTTTACATATACTGTAATGTTTGGGTCCTTCTCCATCTCATATAGAAATGTAAGTTAAACCCCATAGCGGGATACACAACTATCAATGTAAAATTTGCCTTTTAACTTTTTAGAAGATTTCACTTGAGTAGAGAGCTTTAGTGAGTAAGGCCTGAGAGTTTTTTACAGCACTTTTTGAAAGGATCAAATGATCTTGCTTTGCCCTACTACCCCACCGGCAGATAAAACAAAGGTATTTTGTGTATCATCTTTGTTGTCTAAGCAAGAAGTTTACCATTTTTAGATCAACATAAATAGTACACTGGTGCTCATACTAGCAGAGATTCTACAAGACCAATTTGATATTTTCATGTTCTTCTTTTAGTTTTGTTGAGTAAGCAAATGGAAGAGATGCATAGCGGTTACCATTGTGCAATAAAACACATTTCAAGATTTTGGTGGAATATGAAATTTTATGCAATGGATTAACTTGCAAAACAACGTTAAAGATAAGATTAGTTTTAAGATTACATTAAAAACAATGTTACTGGGTCAAAAGGCAGAACAAACCCAGCTGCATATGTCAGAAGCCACAGGTTGTATTGGGGTAAAAACATAATTTGAGGGGTATCCATTATCTCAAAATCTAGAGCCAAATCCTCAAAATTGATGTCATTTTTTTTTCAGCACCCAAAAAATATTCTAAATTCATTGAAACATCCTTGGCAACTGAAAAAAAGTTTGGTTTTTTTTTGTTGACCTGTGTTTTTAATTAAGGACCAGATTACAAGTGGAGCTGTATTTAGCACTACCACTCGCACACTAAATCCACTAGAAGTAAGGTTTTACGACATGTTGTGTAGCACTCGTATTACCATTTAAAAGTAAAGAGCTTTTGCTCTTCTGTAAACCTGATGTGAATAAAAAGCTGAATTTGAATATCCCGCACGTTAACGTATTCCCAGATAGAAGTCAATAGAGCAACAATCACATATTCTCAGTTGCGCTAACCCGTCATGAATATATAACTTCATATTTCAATGTTCTTTACATAGAAGAAAATGTTTCATTTATTCATAAATACATATTTTTATATATAGCTGATGGTATTTTGGTACAATATATATCTATACCTATATATTTATATATATATATATATATATATTTATACATATATATACATGATTACGTATAGCTTTACAAGAGAACTCTGACAAGCTTCCAAGGGCTCACACAAGTTTTAAAAAAGGTACTGTGACGAACCAAGGTTATCAAACCCTGCGCCAGTCACTTATTTGGCACAGAAAGGGTTTTCAGCCCCCTTTTCTGTCACCTATAGGTCACAATCTAGCCACACCAGGCAAGCTTGTGATTCAGTTTAGTGGGTGCAAGAGTTAATTCGCACTCCCTTAATCTGTACTAGACGTAAGAGAAATGCCCAACACTCCCTTTCCAATGCCACCCACAATAAACTATAAATCCTATAGCTCAAATGCTGCCACCACTTAAAATTTATTAAAGGGAAAATCTTAAGGAAAACCCTAGACTTTACACATTAACTCTAGAAATACAATTTAGCAGAAAATAACCTAAAATTATACAGTTCTAATATTCCAGTCTCTTTCAGTAACGTGGTTCAATTATTAGACAAAGGCCAAACTTAATAAAGGAATTATTTATTATGCCAAAAATATTATGCACAATGCATTATTAATAAAAAGTTGTTACAAATAAAATTACACACGCAAACAGTATTTTAAAATAAAAAAGAGAAAAACAGAATTGAATACTTTCCTAGTCTTCAAGATATGAGCCAGGGGCTGGCATGAAAATGATGGCTCCTTACTTCTGTACAGCAGCTCCCCTTGTAAGAATGACAATCTTATTGTTAAAAAATAAGATTCTTAAACCCTACTTTTCAGAGATAAGGTTGCTTAACCACACCCTCCTGGGCGGGCTAAGAAACCCCCCTGTCTTTACAACCTTCAATAGACTAATTTCTTGCCTGAATTTATACAATCCATTATCATTCCTGCTAGGTAAGAAATTTCTATATTTACATATTTAGAACCTTTTTAGTTTTATTGGGAGAATCGTTTTGATATCAAATATGCCATAGGTTGTCATATTTACCTGCCGTTAAGGTTATAACACTTTTAACCCACATATGTACATAATATACCAATGTCCTGTCAGTGACCTGGTCAGTTTTTGTAATGAAGAGCCTGTTTTGCATCCGGCATTCTATTGACAGCTTAAGCCATAAACTTTATCCTGTGTATCTCTGTGACTAAGAGTTTCAGTGACATTATGACCCAATGCATACACACTAACATTTGGTGGCTATTTAGGGGGTTCTGGCACTTCAAAGAAAATACAAACACAATTCTTCTTGAAAACAAATAACTGTTTTGAGTGCAAGCTACACAAAGTTAACTCCTTAGCAGCTGAATCCTGAGATATTTGTGACAGGTACCGTTTGTAACCAGTTTATAATTCGCCACATATTGCTTATGACACAAGGAATAAACGGATAAAATGGTTTTAACAAGAGACAAACCTATAAGCAATATGGATTGTAAACACTACATAAAAAACTTTATACAATATTATCGAATGGTAGTGCATCACCTATTGTATCTGAACAAAAAGTCTTGGTTGTACATACTATGCTTCATTTTTAGGCTATGTAATTTTACTCTAAATAATCCTTTCTTAGCGCCCTCTTTTTTCTTATGGTTGCTGATACATATTGATACAATAGAGAAGGAGTTATATCTCTAGAGTGGTGTGCATTTTTTTAAAATAATTTAAATTAGATTGTGTTATTATTATTGTAACCGTACTTTCATTGCATTTTTGTATGTGTTTTATGATGCTTTTTTTTTTTGTGATACAGTTAACCAGAGCAATATCCTGACAAGCATTAACTTCAATTGCTCTCAAGCGACCACATTTACTTTCAACTTGTAATACTAGCACAACACCCGATGTGCGCAAACAGACTCGATAAACCTCTTTTTGCTTGCGCATAACTGTTAGCGTGCTACTCATAATTTGACCCTAAATAATCTTTTTAAACTTGTGCAAGGGATAGAAGAAAAAAAATTATGTAAGCTGAAAACCAAAGGAAAAAAAAAAACAGTCTAGCTCAGAGCCCTTACTTGGACTCCAACTTGAGGCACTCAAGAGTTATAAAAGCTTTCTATTTAAAAAAAATAGTTGTTAATTTCCTCTTTTGACAGCATATAGGGTTAATAATTGTCCTACCAAAGATACCACCTACCTCAGCTTTTTAAGGTCAGAAGAGGAAATTAACAAACAATTTTCTTATTAATCCTTTGTCTACTAAAAAATAATAAAAAAATTCCCTAATATACTTTAATTTTAACCTTTTTGCAACTTGTACCTGAACGTTGAAGCCTTAGTAGTGGAAGTCTTTCTCCAAACATCACCTCTTGGAGCTTACACATTCCCTTCCTACTATCAATAACTTTTTGTTATGTCAGACAAAGTCTCAATAACATTTCATAAATAAATTTGTCCCTTTTGAACAGCCCATCCCTTGTACCCAGCCCTACTAGAAATTGTCATTCTATTACCAATTCTTCTTACGCCTTTTCTTACCCGTCTCTTGGATCTGTTTCTCAACCTTCACAATCTTGTCGTACAGGGATTTCTTCACTGATAACCTGAAAATCTGGTCATCTCTCTCCCTCTCTCTCTCTCTCTTTTTATTATTATTTTTGCTGATTTCAGAATCTTGACACCCCAGGAGAAGAAATGATACAGATCCCTTTTCATTACCTATAGTGCAAATGATCAACTCTATTTCGTTGCTTTTTTACTTTGACCTGACATATCAGTTCATTAATCTTGTCTTATATGGAATCTCAGTGGGCCAACTTCTAGTTTATGGCCATCCCATTAGTTATAATCCTCATACATTAAAGGGTATATTTATCATTGCACAAACAGTTCTTGTGAACTGCTTGTGTATTACCGCCCCCTGCAGATTTGCGGACAATCGTCCGCTAGCAGGGGGTGTCAATCAACCCGATCGTATTTGATCGGGTTGATTTCTGTCTGCTGCCTCAGAGCAGGTGGACAAGTTATAGAGAAGTGGTCTTTAGGCTCGCCGTAAACAAGGGGCATCAAGCTCCATTTGGAGCTTCATAATTCGGCCCCTAAGAGTCATGAAAGTCGTTAACAAAACCTCCTACTCTATTATATCATTTTCATTTGTATGTCAGTGACGTGTGGTGGGGTCAGAGGCTGGTGAGGCACTGGCTATGATAAGCTAGAGAAGCACATAAATGAACCCAATAGAGGTAGCTTAAATTTATGATTACATTAGCAGGTTGCACAATGACAATTAGTATTTTTTAAAACACACTTATACAGGAAAGAAACTAATTAAATTTTCGTTATATAGGCAAATGCAGTTCCACTATTTATACTCATTCAACACAAATGAAAACCATAGGCCTTAACACATATAAAAGACTTAACAGTATCAATACTAAAAAAAAAATGATCTATATAATTTCATATTCTAGTTATTTAATTACCATTAAATTCAAATATGAGAGTGTAATAACTATAAATACATGAGCACATGGAATCTAAGACTAGAAGCACATGGGAGAAGTTGATTCCTTTTTGATTACATAATGTATCTATAAACAGAGTGAATATTTTTAGATAGATATCTATTATGCTCAAACTAGAAAGAAAGAAAAAAAACGGTATAATTTATTTTTAATATTTGTGTCAAAGAGCTGGATTCTTCAGAACAAGGTTGGCTTACTATATATCTAGTTTGTCCTCTGCATCGTGCATGCAGCTGCAATATTAGGCAATGTTATCCAAGCAAAGAAAATTAACCAAAAATACCAATATAATAAACTTAGTACACATGTGCCTGAAAAATTGTTATACCTGAAAATCAACGTATGTTATGATCACACTATATATAAAAGCTGTGATTAGAAAATGTAGTTTAAGTATATACAAAGAAATGTAAATAGTAGTCCAAATTAGCCCATAATTCCAATGCATCAGAAAGCACTATTTTACTATTCTAAAACATGGATAATGGGACAGGAAGTGTCACTGCTGCAATATGCTATTTCCATGACTGTAAGCAAACAGACACAAAAGGTGTGCAAAATACTCAGCTTCCCCAGCCTTTACCTTTACTACAGCCAGGCCAAGCAAGGCACTGGCTGGGGCAGCATTTCAACCCATCACTGAAGCACAGCCTTGGAGGAGGAGGTGAAGGAGAGGAGTACCCTAACTTACTGTTCCAGCCTACTTCACTTTATACTCTGGCTCTGGTGCTCACTGCTCATATAACCTGCAATATCCTTTTTAGAGTCTCCTGTAGTTTGCTGTCTTTCTGCATGGTCTCTGCCCTCCTACTGCTTTACCCACCAACCGCTATAAGGATTCGGCAGCCACAGATGTGACTCTGCACGGGATGCTTCCTCCAGGAGGTTAAGTGCTTTACTGCCTCACCCCCCTAGCAAGAGAAACACATGGGAGTCCTAGGGGTAGGGTGCATTTTTATTATGCCTGTATGTAGCTATAACATATGTATTTTCCCCTCTGACATAATGCAGATCTGTGGATTATAACAATGACAACAAGGGTGTGCAATTTGCCCTATTGCCTACAATTCTGTTCAGGATCAGAACAAGGACCTTCCCTTTCCGTGGCTGCTGCTTCTCTCACAGCTGTTAAACAATGCTTTTCAAGAGGTTATTGCTCCTGAAAAGTGTCTTTTAAAAGCTGTGAGAGAAGCAGCAGCCACGGGAGGGAATGTCCTTGTTTTGTGATGAGACGGTCACGGGGAGTGATGAAAATCACATGTGGCTCTGAAACCCTGAACAGAGTTGTAGAAAACAGGACAAATTGCACACCCTTGTTGTTGTTGTTATAATCCACAGATCTGCATTATGTCAGAGGGGAAAATACATATTTTATAGTTACATACAGGCTAGATCATTTACCCTCAGTGTGGCACAAGAAACAGATCAAGTTGTACTATACCGGTGGGATGTGAAAAGTTTTTTTTTTTTTTTTTTTTTAAACAGTGCTCTGTCATGTGGTCTTTTTGCTAAGTTTTCCTGGAGACCAACACTGTTGAAATAAAAAAAAAAATCCCTTTTTATATCCCTCCTGTGTTGAGCAGCCTGATGTGTTGTCTGTGCTACACAGAGGGGGAACATTGGTGTCTGACCTTCCTGACACCATATGTCAGTGCTTGGTTGCTATGTGACTGGGAGAACTTTTCTATTTGTCACATGGTCATATATAAATATTATGTGGAACTGTTGCAGGGATACAAAATAAAATGAGAGCTCATAAATAACAGTGATTAGCAAAAAATTTTAATAACATGGTTTGTAAATATTGCTGCATCTTGTCTGTAATGTGCTGCCTACCTCTCCTTCACAGTCCGTCACAGGCACAATACTGGTCTAACCACCGATGCCTCTAAAACTTTTACTCCTCTCATGAAGGCACAGCCTGTCTGAGGAGCTGTGAGGAGAATAGGTGTTAAAAACGATATGCTTCTCTAACCGGGAAGTGGCCAACCCCCTTTGAGGCTGCTATGTCAGCTGCCTCAATTGGAGTTTAATTGAGCGCGCTGTTACAATTACTAGTGGTGGCACTGGCGCTCATGGCTCCTAGTCGCGCATGCTGCATATTCCGCAGTGGAGAGAGGCAGACCTGCTTCACTGCCTCTCTCCATAGATGTATATACAAATAAATAATTATATACATTTTTTTTACTGCCTCACCTGCCTCCTATGACTGCATGTCCCTGCAAAATAGTGATTAATATTCTCCATTCCTGACCAAATAATGCTAATCTTTCCATTAAACAGATTTCTACAAACCTTAACGCTTTATTATGGTTACTATCTTTTAAAAGTTTTTTTGATGTTGAGTATAATTTATGATTCAAAATGTTTAACACCCATGGTATTGTTTTCACATTGTCTAGAAAAAACAAATTTGCCCGTTTGCAGGTGCGAGATAATTAACCAGCCATTACAAGTGGCGGGTTTTGCTTCCACATGCTCGCAGTAGCAATTAACGCTTATAAAATTAACCAGGGATCAGATCTCTGGTTAATTTTATAAATCTGCCCCAAATGGCCACAAAATACTGTCTAGTGTAGTTTATTCAAAAATAAAGATGACAGCATCTTTATTTTTTAATAAAATTACTGCACTAGGCAGTATTTTGGGGTTAATGTTGGTGGGAATGGGGTGTTAGAAAAAAAAACGGCACTGAAAAGTTCCTTTAAATTGCGGTCAATGGGAACTGCGTGTTCCCAGTAAATATATTTGTTAGCATTGCTGACAACTTTTAATACCAGCGCACATTATTGTGCTCTGGTATTACACAGTGGAGCTCAAATATCACTTTCATCAAAGCGATATTTATCGCTCCACTTGTAATCTGGCCCTATGTGTAGTGCACTGTTTAAAACATTATGGGCCAGATTACAAGTGGAGCACAAAATATTACTTTCGCTAAATACCAGCGCACGCAAATGTGCACTGGTATTATGAGATAGGTGCAATGTGAAGGCAACCACGCGTTCACATTGCATGGAAGCATTGGGCTCAGGAGAATGCACTTATATACAGTATATATTTACAGGGAACGCACAGTTCCCATAGACTGCAATGTAAAGGCACTTTTCAGTGCCATTTTTTTTCAAACACCCCACTCCCGCCACATTTAACCCCATAAAACTGCTTTATGCTGTTTTCTATTTAAACATTTATTTATTTTTTATAATGGAAGCAAACACTAAAGTTTGAGGGCATTTGGAGCACTTTTTAAAATTAACCAGAGATCTGACCTCTGCTTATTTTTTGTAGAGGTAATGGCTGGTTATTTATCACACGCCCGCACGATAAATTAGTGCCCATTTGTAATCAAGTCGTTTATTAACAGAACATTTCACCTTAGATCTACTTCTAACAGATAACTTCTTATTTTGTATGTTCCTGCTCAAACCCCAGTTTTTTCTACCAATTTAGCTAGATTAAATTAATTTTGGAGATCTCTTTTTGGAGATCTACAGTATTTATCCTGCAAGCAAGATGCAACCAAATCTCTACAATATTTAAACAAATCTCCCTGCGTTATTTTGTCTTAAAGCTTTTGTCTTTTTCTTTTCCAGTTTATAGAGGTACATACTTTTTTGTTTTAGAACTAGCCTTTTGCACCTCCTTATTCACATTTTCCTGTTTTGTTGGATGGCTTAATACAGATATTTTTTTAAAATTCCTTATAAAGCAACAAAAAAGAAGAGGAAGATTTTGGACAGTGATACCCTTTTACACTGGAAACTATTAACTGATTGGCTTTCTCTTGTGTCAATTATTTCTGGTAGCTCCATGTGGAACACAGATAAATCTGCTTTTTATCAGTGTTATTAATGTTCATCCACAAATCTAAACTTGATATTTAGGGTATATAGACCAAGTGGATCAACAAAATTCATACTTTGGTACGATTTCCACCTCTGCACACCAATCTGGAGTGTTGAGGCCTAAGGCAGGCTCTACACCGAGCAGTTCTCAACACCCCCCCCCCCCCGGTAAACCTACAGGCCGTGTAATCAGTGGATAGACACTGAAAGAAAAACATTGACTTAAACAATGGAGAATACGCAACTAATTGCTACGGTTAGCTTGATCTTAGAAGCACACACAATTCACCTCTGCAAAGTTATACAGAGGGCTTTACGTCCAGACTACAGCAGCTGCAAGAAACTGGAGGAGAAGCCACAAGAAGCAAACCCTCCTGGTCCTTACCAGGAGACCTACATAACAGAGGACAAGAGCACAGAAGTCTGCAAAATTTTGAAACAATCTGGAGCATAAGTCGCTACTAAAGGGATTATAACATATGCTCCTGGAGACGCGACTACACAGTGACAAGACCCACATGGCCAGGGCCCTGCTCCTACTTACCCTCTAAGACAGTGGAGAGATCGGGATCATGGCTCACACTCGACAGTGACAAGACACACAGGAGGGGGCTTGCAGAGCACAGTGGATAGCCGGAATAAGAAGCTACCATACCCGATGTCAAAGGACGCCTCTCTAGGAACACTGGCCCCATCTGGGTTTGCAGGTCAAAGTCACCGTACTCAAAGTCTCACAAGGACTGGTAAATCTTCTGTGCTTAGACCCCGTAGCATAATTGAAAACTGGTCTACAGCACATGGTCCTCCTTTACATGGGTCACTGCACATAAGCTCTACCCGTGATGAGTCGCCAACAGCGACTGGACTGGTTGCTGGATAGAATAGGGATAGGCTGAGGCATCCATCTCTGACAGTGTAAGAAGCAAGACCCTTTATAAATCTTCATCCTTATCATTGTTATATAATGTTTGCCACTCTGTCCCTTTCTGAGGCCTATGGGCTTATTCATGATGGTTGTATAACCTAATATCTGTGGACACTCAAACTTTTTGCGCAATTTAGCAGATCATACACCCTGGTTAAAAATATTTCATAGGTGGTCTAAATATTGGAACAATGGTATTTATATTCCCTAATGTTTAACCTTATGTTTATACACCACCATGAGTTTATCTACGATATGGGCACTTCATTGTACTATAGCAATTTGTTAAGTTTCTCTGTGGGAATAAATAGTACTGTATGTTTAAGAGTAAATACAAAGTTTAACCTATAATCATAATGTACTTATTTTTGGAATATGGAAACTAATGCTGTTGTGCCTGCAGAGTTAATAGATTTTTTTATACATAAATATATACACCTGAATTTTCTAACAAAAAAAAAAAAAAGAGTATGATAGAAACTCTTGCAACAATATGCAGCAAGGTGCCTTAGCATAGCTGTTAGGCTCTCAAAGTTCATAAAACTCAAGGTTGGACTGTTGTTTCTTCATGACTCAAATATTTGATCTTAAAAGAGAGACTTGTGAAAATGGACTGATAATTATTACCTCTAATTTGTTAGCTTGTATATCTGGACCATTTAATATTTCTATGTCAGGTATCTATGCTTTTTTTCTTTATTACTTTATGGAGTAAAGTGCATGTAACACTGCAATACTATTGATTAACTGTTTAAGACAAGCTATCATATGTAATATATAGGTCACACATGCTAACCCTGTACTGCCCATAGCTTTGTTTCACTTGTATAAACTAGCCAAGAGAGTATTACTCGAGCAAACACTTACTTTATCTGAGGGATTTATGTTAGAGCATATGTACACAGGATATCATTGCCCCTATTCTGCTTCACAGAAGCCCTTAAGCCGATACCACCATTAAACCACTCAGCCATACCCATCCCTTCTATTTTTATTGTGCTCCATTTAAGTGGTGTGCCTAAGTTCATGTATGAGGTTTAATATGTTACCACATTTATTCATGCAATGCTTAGGTTATGTTTGGCAGAACATCCCCAGTTTCTGTATTACTAGAAATTTAGTCCACTAAGCTCCTACACTATTCTTGCATTGTACCCAGCCTGGTCACTATGCTTATGACAGATTGACTTATAACTTGACTCTAAGGGGCATATTTATCAAGCTACGTATGGAGCTTGAGGCTCCTTGTTTCCAGTGAGCCTAAAGATCGCTGCTCCATAACTTGCACCACAGAGCTATATGTTTAATCCACATTGATGGGCTAGTTTGATAGAGTTGAACTGCTGCCTACGGCTGGGATAGCATGTCTTAATATACTTTCCCATCTCCGCCTCCTTGAACAGACATATTAGTTTATATATTTATATTCACTGCACCCTGGAATAAGAAAGAACAACCTCTTCAATGAGCTATATTACTCCATGGGCTCCTATAGTACCCAGACTAACAGCAAGCTATCCTTACACATACTATACTTAGCTTCTATAATATGCGGGTTGCCCTCCATATACTATTGTTATTACTTCACTACTAAATCACTTGTACTCTACCTATTTGAAAGTTAGTTATATATATTTACTCCATATGCTCAGCTCACTGTACATGGTGTTGATTAATTATCATCATACATAATATCTTGGGTCCAAGTGTGGCCCAGTTTGTTATTTTATTTCTTCCCCAAAGTCCCCCATTATGTCATAAATCTACTCCATGGGGTCCAAGAGAGGCCTCTATATATCTCCAGGGAATATTACTCCATCTCATGTCTCACTATATTCTTAGGGGAAACACCTTAATAGAAAATATGAGGTTCACTTTTTTACTTGTCTTCTTAGGCATTATTTGTATTACTGCTTTGACATATCATTTGGAGACTACGTTTATGTTAGTGCTTTCTTTTTTTTTATATGCTTGGAACTCTGTAATGTAATTTGCCTGTTGTATTTGTTTTACAACCTCAATAAAAAAACTTATAAAATTTTTTTAAAAAATCATGATTATACCTTTACAAAATCGAGATAATTTAAATTTTATTCCACCTAGTTACTAATAATCATCTGATACTATCAAATAGCTAAAGTAAATACTATTTTCTTCCTAATGTATTATGCATTATTGATATATTTAACAGCAACAGCCATGAGCAATAAAGGACATCATATTTCTTTGTAAGATGATTTTCTTTACCCTATACTCAGAGGAATATCATGGGTCAAGGGAGAAAATGTATGCAAAAAAAACATCACACCTGAATGAGCTCAGTTTTTCACATTACTATTTTGTCTTTTTCACTCTAGCTTCATTTTTCAGTGGACCATGTCAACTATATTTCAGATTTTCTGAAGGAGAAAAAAACAGAACAGTGTCCATGTGCGATCTTATACACTATGTGAGTTCTCTTCATTAGTGTGTACTGATGCCTGCAGATTATATGCAATATGCAGATGTATGCAATCTGTATTTATATGGAAAAGAAACAGCTCACATGTGATTTAGACTGTAGAATTGGCTGAATCTTAACACATTTCCCAGTAACAATATACAACTTTTGAATTTGTTAAACTTCTCTTTTTTATACTTCTCAAACAACAGCATTGAGATACTCTGCAACTCAATGATACAATACGGAAATCTTATTATTTATTTATTTCTTTTTTAAAGAATTTACTAGCTCAAGAGTCAATTTTAATGAAGAATTCAAGACATATAACTGTAATATATTTTACAATTACAAATATACACTATCATGTCAGACCTTTTTCCAGTTTTTATTGACATTTATGGAGTTAAATGTTTCAATGGATTTTGAAATTAAAGCAAATAGTAAATAAACAATTAGACATAAAAAATAAATCTTGGAATAATTATGTTTAAAGGGACATTAAACACTTTGAGATGGTAATATAAAATGATAAATTGTATATATAAAACAGCTCGGCAATATACTTTCATTATTTATTTTGTTCTCTTTGCCTGTAATTCCATTCTGAAATTGTGAGCTTTTCAGTTCCTGTTAGAAATGGAAGTGCAGAACTCTGTTAAATCCAGCACAACCATTGGCTGCACACTCTAGTGACCTATTTATAACTGTCTCTAATTGGCCACAGCAGAGAAGGTAACACAAGTTACAACATGGCAGCTCCCAGTGTTTTATAGACACTAAGGCCTAGATTTAGAGTTCGGCGGTAAAAGGGCTGTTAACGCTCCGCGGGTTTTTTTCTGGCCGCACCATAAATTTAACTCTGGTATCGAGAGTTCAAACAAATGCTGCGTTAGGCTCCAAAAAAGGAGCGTAGAGCATTTTTACCGCAAATGCAACTCTCGATACCAGAGTTGCTTACGGACGCGGCCGGCATCAAAAACGTGCTCGTGCACGATTCTCCCATAGGAAACAATGGGGCTGTTTGAGCTGAAAAAAAACCTAACACCTGCAAAAAAGCAGCGTTCAGCTCCTAACGCAGCCCCATTGTTTCCTATGGGGAAACACTTCCTACGTCTGCACCTAACACCCTAACATGTACCCCGAGTCTAAACACCCCTAACCTTACACTTATTAACTCCTAATCTGCCGCCCCCCGCTATCGCTGACCCCTGCATTACACTTTTAACCCCTAATCTGCCGCTCCGTAAACCGCCGCCACCTACGTTATCCCTATGTACCCCTAATCTGCTGCCCTAACATCGCCGACCCCTATGTTATATTTATTAACCCCTAATCTGCCCCCCACAACGTCGCCGACACCTGCCTACACTTATTAACCCCTAATCTGCCGAGCGGACCTGAGCGCTACTATAATAAAGTTATTAACCCCTAATCCGCCTCACTAACCCTATCATAAATAGTATTAACCCCTAATCTGCCCTCCCTAACATCGCCGACACCTAACTTCAATTATTAACCCCTAATCTGACGACCGGAGCTCACCGCTACTATAATAAATGGATTAACCCCTAAAGCTAAATCTAACCCTAACACTAACACCCCCCTAAATTAAATATAATTTAAATCTAACGAAATAAATTAACTCTTATTAAATAAATTATTCCTATTTAAAGCTAAATACTTACCTGTAAAATAAACCCTAATATAGCTACAACATAAATTATAATTATATTATAGCTATTTTAGGATTTATATTTATTTTACAGGCAACTTTGTAATTATTTTAACCAGGTACAATAGCTATTAAATAGTTAAGAACTATTTAATAGTTACCTAGTTAAAATAATAACAAATTTACCTGTAAAATAAATCCTAACCTAAGATATAATTAAACCTAACACTACCCTATCAATAAAATAATTAAATAAACTACCTACAATTACCTACAATTAACCTAACACTACACTATCAATAAATTAATTAAACACAATTGCTACAAATAAATAAAATTAAATAAACTATCTAAAGTACAAAAAATAAAAAAGAACTAAGTTACAGAAAATAATAAAATATTTACAAACATAAGAAAAATATTACAACAATTTTAAACTAATTACACCTACTCTAAGCCCCCTAATAAAATAACAAAGCCCCCCAAAATAAAAAATTCACTACCCTATTCTAAAATACAAATATTACAAGCTCTTTTACCTTACCAGCCCTGAACAGGGCCCTTTGCGGGGCATGCCCCAAGAATTTCAGCTCTTTTGCCTGTAAAAAAAAACATACAATACCCCCCCCCCCAACATTACAACCCACCACCCACATACCCCTAATCTAACCCAAACCCCCCTTAAATAAACCTAACACTACCCCCCTGATGATCTTCCTACCTTGTCTTCACCATGCCAGGTTCACCGATCCGTCCTGGCTCCAAGATCTTCATCCAACCCAAGCGGGGGCTAGACATCCACTGAAGAAGTCCAGAAGAGGGTCCAAAGTCTTCCTCCTATCCGGCAAGAAGAGGACATCCGGACCGGCAAACATCTTCTCCAAGCGGCATCTTCTATCTTCTTCCATCCGATGACGACCGGCTCCATCTTGAAGACCTCCAGCGCGGATCCATCCTCTTCTTCCGACGACTAGACGACGAATGACGGTTCCTTTAAGGGACGTCATCCAAGATGGCGTCCCTCGAATTCCGATTGGCTGATAGGATTCTATCAGCCAATCGGAATTAAGGTAGGAATTTTCTGATTGGCTGATGGAATCAGCCAATCAGAATCAAGTTCAATCCGATTGGCTGATCCAATCAGCCAATCAGATTGAGCTCGCATTCTATTGGCTGATCGGAACAGCCAATCGGATTGAACTATATTCTGATTGGCTGATTCCATCAGCCAATCAGAAAATTCCTACCTTAATTCCGATTGGCTGATAGAATCCTATCAGCCAATCGGAATTCGAGGGACGCCATCTTGGATGACGTCCCTTAAAGGAACCGTCATTCGTCGTCTAGTCGTCGGAAGAAGAGGATGGATCCGCGCTGGAGGTCTTCAAGATGGAGCCGGTCGTCATCGGATGGAAGAAGATAGAAGATGCCGCTTGGAGAAGATGTTTGCCGGTCCGGATGTCCTCTTCTTGCCGGATAGGAGGAAGACTTTGGACCCTCTTCTGGACTTCTTCAGTGGATGTCTAGCCCCCGCTTGGGTTGGATGAAGATCTTGGAGCCAGGACGGATCGGTGAACCTGGCATGGTGAAGACAAGGTAGGAAGATCATCAGGGGGGTAGTGTTAGGTTTATTTAAGGGGGGTTTGGGTTAGATTAGGGGTATGTGGGTGGTGGGTTGTAATGTTGGAGGGGGGTATTGTATGTTTTTTTTTACAGGCAAAAGAGCTGAAATTCTTGGGGCATGCCCCGCAAAGGGCCCTGTTCAGGGCTGGTAAGGTAAAAGAGCTTGTAATATTTGTATTTTAGAATAGGGTAGGGAATTTTTTATTTTGGGGGGCTTTGTTATTTTATTAGGGGGCTTAGAGTAGGTGTAATTAGTTTAAAATTGTTGTAATATTTTTCTTATCTTTGTAAATATTTTATTATTTTCTGTAACTTAGTTCTTTTTTATTTTTTGTACTTTAGATAGTTTATTTAATTTTATTTATTTGTAGCAATTGTGTTTAATTAATTTATTGATAGTGTAGTGTTAGGTTAATTGTAGGTAATTGTAGGTAGTTTATTTAATTATTTTATTGATAGGGTAGTGTTAGGTTTAATTATATCTTAGGTTAGGATTTATTTTACAGGTAAATTTGTTATTATTTTAACTAGGTAACTATTAAATAGTTCTTAACTATTTAATAGCTATTGTACCTGGTTAAAATAATTACAAAGTTGCCTGTAAAATAAATATTAATCCTAAAATAGCTATAATATAATTATAAATTATATTGTAGCTATATTAGGATTTATTTTACAGGTAAGTATTTAGCTTTAAATAGGAATTATTTATTTAATAAGAGTTAATTTATTTCGTTAGATAAAAATTATATTTAACTTAGGGGGGTGTTAGTGTTAGGGTTAGACTTAGCTTTAGGGGTTAATACATTTATTAGAATAGCGGTGAGCTCCGGTCGGCAGATTAGGGGTTAATAATTGAAGGTAGGTGTCGGCGATGTTAGGGAGGGCAGATTAGGGGTTAATACTATTTATGATAGGGTTAGTGAGGCGGATTAGGGGTTAATAACTTTATTATAGTAGCGCTCAGGTCCGCTCGGCAGATTAGGGGTTAATAAGTGTAGGTAGGTGTCGGCGACGTTGTGGGGGGCAGATTAGGGGTTAATAAATATAACATAGGGGTCGGCGATGTTAGGGGTAGCAGATTAGGGGTACATAGGGATAACGTAGGTGGCGGCGATTTGCGGTCGGAAGATTAGGGGTTAATTATTTTAAGTAGCTTGCGGCGACGTTGTGGGGGGCAAGTTAGGGGTTAATAGATATAATACAGGGGTCGGCGGTGTTAGGGGCAGCAGATTAGGGGTACATAAGTATAACGTAGGTGGCGGTCGGCAGATTAGGGGTTAAAATTTTTAATCGAGTGGCGGCGATGTGGGGGGACCTCGGTTTAGGGGTACATAGGTAGTTTATGGGTGTTAGTGTACTTTAGGGTACAGTAGTTAAGAGCTTTATAAACCGGCGTTAGCCAGAAAGCTCTTAACTCCTGCTATTTTCAGGCGGCTGGAATCTTGTCGTTAGAGCTCTAACGCTCACTGCAGAAACGACTCTAAATACCAGCGTTAGAAAGATCCCATTGAAAAGATAGGCTACGCAAATGGCGTAGGGGGATCTGCGGTATGGAAAAGTCGCGGCTGTAAAGTGAGCGTTAGACCCTTTAATCACTGACTCCAAATACCAGCGGGCGCCCAAAACCAGCGTTAGGAGCCTCTAACGCTGGTTTTGACGGCTACCGCCGAACTCTAAATCTAGGCCTAAAACTTTACACTTATTTTGTCACTTTTTAAACAACTAATGAAACTTTAAAAAATACATCTACATGTTAGTCATAGACTAATCTTTTATTTGAATGTATCATTCTATCTAGTATGTATTTAGTGTTTACTGTCCCTTTAACAACATGTAATGTAGCTAGCCACCCTTTGCCAAATACACAAGTAACATTCTAATGTATGTACAATGGAAATAAAATATTGTTTGGAAAGTTCTTCAAAACACTGTTGCAGAAGTTCCCACAAATATGTTGCGCTTGTAGATTGCTTTGCCTTCACTCTTCTGTCTAGTTCATTCCAAACTTGCTTGATGGGGCTTAAGTCTGGAGAAAGTGCTGGACATTCTAAGGTAATTCTAACATAGTCTAAAGGTGTGTGGCTGTAGGATGATGTACTGTATACCAGAGGGTATTGCATGACACTGCAAAACTGTGTTTTTGGTTCACTTTGCCATTCACTCTGTGCAAGTCATTAAAGGGAAGGTCAACACCAGAATTTTTGTTGTTTAAAAAGAAAGATAATCTCTTTATTACCCATTCCCCAGTTTTGCATAACCAACACAGTTATAATAATACACATTTTACCTCTGTAATTACATTGTATCTGAGCTTCTGCAAACTGCCACTTATTTCAGCTCTTTTGACAGACTTGCATTTTAGCCAATCAGTGCTCACTCCTAGGTCACTTCACATGCATGAGCTCAATGTTATCTATATGAAACACATGAACTAATGCCGTCTAGTGGTCAAAATACATTTAGATTAGAGGCAGTCTTCAAGGTCTAAGAAATTAGCACATGAACCTCCTAGGTTTAGCTTTCAACTAAGAATACCAAATTTGGTGATAAAAGTAAATTAGGAAGTTGTTTAAAATTACATGCCCTATTTAAATCGAGAAAGTTTTTTTTTGGACTTGACTGTCCCTTTAACTATGGTTCTGACAAAAGAGACACAAACCATCAACATCAACTAATTAACAGTTGGTGTCACACAATTAGGAGCCAACCATTTTTGCCTGTTCAACAGCGCACAAATGCATGTGTGATGAAGTGAAGCTTTTCATTCATTGGTATATAATAAATATGTAAATTTCATTTGCTTGAATTTATTAAACATTAAACTCTCATGCTTTTGTTTGTAGCCCAAACTTTGACATTGTATTAATTTTTTAAAAAAAAGTAAAAAAAAAAAAACTGTTTCCACATTTAAAGGGACAGTATACACTCATTTTCATATAACTGCATGTAATAGACACTACTATAAAGAATAAGACGCACAGATACTGATATAAAAATTCAGTTTAAAATGGTTTAAAAACGTACTTAGAAGCTTTCAGTTTAGCTCTGTTGAAAAGGCAGCTGGAAAGCCCACTGCAAGTGGCAAATAAGACACTCCCCCCTCCCCTTTCTTTTGCATATGAAAAGACCCTTACACAAACAGGAGCAAGCTGGAGAAGGTAGCTGACGGTATTCAAATAAAACTTTGGGGCTTGGTTAGGAGTCTGAAAATCAGAGCAATGTTCTTTAAAAATAAGCAAAACTATACATTTAAAAAAAAAAAAAAAAACTTTATGGGCTTTATAAATAGATCATCTACAAAACATTTATGCAAAGAAAAAATGAGTGTATAATGGCCCTTTAAGTCCTCATTTTAAATATTTCACTTTTTTCCCCCATTAAGAGCCTGATTACAAGTGGTGCGGTATTTAATGCTCTTTCACTAACTCTGCTAGAAGTAAGCTTTTTGCACATGTTGGGTAGCACTCGTAATATAAGTTGAAAGTAAAATGTTTTTGCATTTTTGCACAAGCACTAACCTGATGCATGCAAAAATCTTACGTTATATATATATATATATATATATATATATATATATATATATACAGAATATATGTATATATACATATATAGGTATAGATATGCACACACACATATATATATATATATACACAGAATATATGTATATATACATATATAGGTATATATATGCACATATATATATATATATATATATATATATATATATATATATATATATATATATATATATATATACAACCCCAATTCCGAAAAAGATGGGACAGTATGGAAAATGCAAAAAAAATAATAAAAAGAGTCATTTGAAAATCCTATTCACCCTGTACTATATTGAAAACACAAAATTAACACATTATTTGATGTTTTACTTTGTGAATTGAATGTATTTTTGAAAATGTACACTCATTTCAAATCTGATGACTGCAACACATTCCAAAAAAGTTGGTAGAGGGGAAATTTAGGACTAATAGCAATGTGACAAGTTGAAATAAGAAGCTAGGGCGCGATCCGATATAGATCGCAGTTTGCGGCGCAAGCGAGGGAACCCACGTCGCCCGCAGTTTCAGCTCGCAACTCGAGCCATCCAATATGCGGCGCCGTCACTTGCTAAAGTGGCGCAAGTCTCACAAACCAGCGATGTCCAGAAATCTGCGTAAGTACAGATTTTTGGAGTCGCCAGTGACTTGCGCCACGTTAGAAACTGCCGGCGCCTATAAAACCTGACTAAAGTCTAAATCACCCGCACTGTCTAACACGCCTCCTAAACATAGCCCGACAAGTCTAACATGCCTCCCTAACATAGCCCGACACGTCTAACCCTCTATTCGCTATCCCCCCTCACTATCCTAACAATAAAAAAGCTATTAACCCCTAAAATGCCGCTCCCGTACCCCGCCGCAACCTAATAAAGTTATTAACCCCTAAACCGTCGCTCCCGTACCCCGCCGCCAGCTATATTATATCTATAACCCCCTAAAGTGAGCCCCTAACACCGCCGCCATCTATATTAAAATTATTAACCCCTAATGTAAGCCCCTTACACTGCTGCCATCTCTATTAAAATGATTAACCCCTAATTTAATCTACCTACCCCGCCGCCAGCTATATTATCTATATTAACCCTAAGTATATTATAGTTAATATAGGTATTACATTATATATATTAACTATATTAACCCTAATTATATTAGGGTTAATATAGTTAATATAGTTACTATAGAATTTATATTAACTATATTAACTCTATCTAACCCTAACACCCCTAACTAAATTTATATTAAATTAATCTAATTCATTTATAAACTAAAATATTCCTATTTAAATCTAAATACTTACCTATAAAATAAACCCTAAGATAGCTACAATATAATTAATAATTACATTGTAGCTATGTTAGGGTTAATATTTATTTTACAGGTAAATTGTTAATTATTTTAACTAGGTATAATAGCTATTAAATAGTTATTAACTATTTAATATCTAACTAGTTAAAATAATTACCCAATTACCTGTAAAATAAATCCTAACCTAAGTTACAAATACACCTACACTATCAATAAATTAAATAGACTACAAACATCTATCTAAAAATACAATTAAATTAACTAAACTAAATTACAAAAAAACAAACACTAAATTACAAAAAATAAAAAAAAGATTACAAGATTTTTAAGCTAATTACACCTATTCTAAGCCCCCTAATAAAATAATAAACCCCCAAAATAAAAAAAATTCCCTGCCCTATTCTAAATTAAAAAAAAATCAAAACTCTTTACCTTACCAGCCCTTAAAAGGGCCTTTTGTGGGGCATGCCCCAAAGAATTCAGCTCTTTTGCATACAAATACAATACCCCCCCCCATTACAACCCACCACCCACATACCCCTATTCTAAAACCACCCAAACCCCCCTTAAAAAAGCCTAACACTACCCCCCTGAAGATCTCCCTACCTTGTCTTCACCACACCGGGCCGAACTCCTGATCCGATCCGGGCGATGTCTTCCTCCAAGCGGCAAAGAAGAATTCTTCCTCCGGTGATGTCTTCCTCCAAGCGGCAAAGAAGAATTCTTCCTCCGGCGACGTCTTCCTCCAAGCAGCAGCAAGTTCCGATCAGCCAATAGAATGCGAGCTCAATCTGATTGGCTGATTGGATCAGCCAATCGGATTGAACTTGAATCTGATTTGCTGATTCAATCAGCCAATCAGATTTTTCTAACTTAATTCCGATTGGCTGATAGAATCCTATCAGCCAATCGGAATTCGGCGGACGCCATCTTGGATGACGTCATTTAAAGGTACCTCATTCGTCGTTCAGTCGTCGTCCGGGATGGATGCTCCGTGGCGGCGGAGCGAAGAAAGAAGATGCTGCCGGAAGAATGAAGACTTTGCTGCCGCTTGGAGGAAGACGTCGCCGGAGGAAGAATTCTTCTTTGCCGCTTGGAGGAAGACATCGCCGGAGGAAGAATTCTTCTTTGCCGCTTGGAGGAAGACATCGCCCGGATCGGATTAGGAGTTCGGCCCGGTGTGGTGAAGACAAGGTAGGGAGATCTTCAGGGGGTAGTGTTAGGCTTTTTTAAGGGGGGTTTGGGTGGTTTTAGAATAGGGGTATGTGGGTGGTGGGTTGTAATGGGGGGGGGGTATTGTATTTGTATGCAAAAGAGCTGAATTCTTTGGGGCATGCCCCACAAAAGGCCCTTTTAAGGGCTGGTAAGGTAAAGAGCTTTGAAATTTTTTTAATTTAGAATAGGGCAGGGAATTTTTTTTATTTTGGGGGTTTATTATTTTATTAGGGGGCTTAGAATAGGTGTAATTAGCTTAAAAATCTTGTAATCTTTTTTTATTTTTTGTAATTTAGTGTTTTTTTTTTTGTAATTTAGTTTAGTTAATTTAATTGTATTTTTAGATAGATGTTTGTAGTTTATTTAATTTATTGATAGTGTAGGTGTATTTGTAACTTAGGTTAGGATTTATTTTACAGGTAATTGGGTAATTATTTTAACTAGGTAGATATTAAATAGTTAATAACTATTTAATAGCTATTATACCTAGTTAAAATAATTAACAATTTACCTGTAAAATAAATATTAACCCTAACATAGCTACAATGTAATTATTAATTATATTGTAGCTATCTTAGGGTTTATTTTATAGGTAAGTATTTAGATTTAAATAGGAATATTTTAGTTTATAAATGAATTAGATTAATTTAATATAAATTTAGTTAGGGGTGTTAGGGTTAGATAGAGTTAATATAGTTAATATAAATACTATAGTAACTATATTAACTATATTAACCCTAATATAATTAGGGTTAATATAGTTAATATATATAATGTAATACCTATATTAACTATATTAACTCTATCTAACCCTAACACCCCTAACTAAATTTATATTAAATTAATCTAATTCATTTATAAACTAAAATATTCCTATTTAAATCTAAATACTTACCTATAAAATAAACCCTAAGATAGCTACAATATAATTAATAATTACATTGTAGCTATGTTAGGGTTAATATTTATTTTACAGGTAAATTGTTAATTATTTTAACTAGGTATAATAGCTATTAAATAGTTATTAACTATTTAATATCTACCTAGTTAAAATAATTACCCAATTACCTGTAAAATAAATCCTAACCTAAGTTACAAATACACCTACACTATCAATAAATTAAATAAACTACAAACATCTATCTAAAAATACAATTAAATTAACTAAACTAAATTACAAAAAAAAAAACACTAAATTACAAAAAATAAAAAAAAGATTACAAGATTTTTAAGCTAATTACACCTATTCTAAGCCCCCTAATAAAATAATAAACCCCCAAAATAAAAAAAATTCCCTGCCCTATTCTAAATTAAAAAAATTTCAAAGCTCTTTACCTTACCAGCCCTTAAAAGGGCCTTTTGTGGGGCATGCCCCAAAGAATTCAGCTCTTTTGCATACAAATACAATACCCCCCCCCCATTACAACCCACCACCCACATACCCCTATTCTAAAACCACCCAAACCCCCCTTAAAAAAGCCTAACACTACCCCCCTGAAGATCTCCCTACCTTGTCTTCACCACACCGGGCCGAACTCCTGATCCGATCCGGGCGATGTCTTCCTCCAAGCGGCAAAGAAGAATTCTTCCTCCGGCGATGTCTTCCTCCAAGCGGCAAAGAAGAATTCTTCCTCCGGCGACGTCTTCCTCCAAGCGGCAGCAAAGTCTTCATTCTTCCGGCGCATCTTCTCTTCTTTCTTCGCTCCGCCGCCGCGGAGCATCCATCCCGGACGACGACTGAACGACGAATGAGGTACCTTTAAATGACGTCATCCAAGATGGCGTCCGCCGAATTCCGATTGGCTGATAGGATTCTATCAGCCAATCGGAATTAAGTTAGAAAAATCTGATTGGCTGATTGAATCAGCCAATCAGATTCAAGTTCAATCCGATTGGCTGATCCAATCAGCCAATCAGATTGAGCTCGCATTCTATTGGCGATCGGAACTTGCTGCGCTTGGAGGAAGACGTCGCCGGAGGAAGAATTCTTCTTTGCCGCTTGGAGGAAGACATCGCCGGAGGAAGAATTCTTCTTTGCCGCTTGGAGGAAGACATCGCCCGGATCGGATCAGGAGTTCGGCCCGGTGTGGTGAAGACAAGGTAGGGAGATCTTCAGGGGGGTAGTGTTAGGCTTTTTTAAGGGGGGTTTGGGTGGTTTTAGAATAGGGGTATGTGGGTGGTGGGTTGTAATGGGGGGGGGTATTGTATTTGTATGCAAAAGAGCTGAATTCTTTGGGGCATGCCCCACAAAAGGCCCTTTTAAGGGCTGGTAAGGTAAAGAGCTTTGAAATTTTTTAATTTAGAATAGGGCAGGGAATTTTTTTTATTTTGGGGGTTTATTATTTTATTAGGGGGCTTAGAATAGGTGTAATTAGCTTAAAAATCTTGTAATCTTTTTTTTATTTTTTGTAATTTAGTGTTTGTTTTTTTGTAATTTAGTTTTAGTTAATTTAATTGTATTTTTAGATAGATGTTTGTAGTTATTTAATTTATTGATAGTGTAGGTGTATTTGTAACTTAGGTTAGGATTTATTTTACAGGTAATTGGGTAATTATTTTAACTAGGTAGATATTAAATAGTTAATAACTATTTAATAGCTATTATACCTAGTTAAAATAATTAACAATTTACCTGTAAAATAAATATTAACCCTAACATAGCTACAATGTAATTATTAATTATATTGTAGCTATCTTAGGGTTTATTTTATAGGTAAGTATTTAGATTTAAATAGGAATATTTTAGTTTATAAATGAATTAGATTAATTTAATATAAATTTAGTTAGGGGTGTTAGGGTTAGATAGAGTTAATATAGTTACTATAGTATTTATATAGTAACTATATTAACTATATTAACCCTAATATAATTAGGGTTAATATAGTTAATATATATAATGTAATACCTATATTAACTATAATATACTTAGGGTTAATATAGATAATATAGCTGGCGGCGGGGTAGGTAGATTAAATTAGGGTTAATCATTTTAATAGAGATGGCGCGTGTAAGGGGCTTACATTAGGGGTTAATAATTTTAATATAGATGGCGGCGGTGTTAGGGGCTCACTTTAGGGGGTTATAGATATAATATAGCTGGCGGCGGGGTACGGGAGCGACGGTTTAGGGGTTAATAACTTTATTAGGTTGCGGCGGGGTACGGGAGCGGCATTTAGGGGTTAATAGCTTTTTTATTGTTAGGATAGTGAGGGGGGATAGCGGAATAGAGGGTTAGACGTGTCGGGCTATGTTAGGGAGGCATGTTAGACTGTCGGGCTATGTTTAGGAGGCGTGTTAGACAGTGCGGGTGATTTAGACTTTAGTCAGGTTTTATAGGCGCCGGCAGTTTCTAACGTGGCGCAAGTCACTGGCGACTCCAAAAATCTGTACTTACGCAGATTTCTGGACATCGCTGGTTTGTGAGACTTGCGCACTTTAGCAAGTGACGGCGCGCATATTGGATGGCTCGAGTTGCGAGCTGAAACTGCGGGCGACGTGGGTTCCCTCGCTTGCGCCGCAAACTGCGATCTATATCGGATCGCGCCCTAGCTTCTTATTTCAACTTGTCACATTGCTATTAGTCCTAAATTTCCCCTCTACCAACTTTTTTGGAATGTGTTGCAGTCATCAGATTTGAAATGAGTGTACATTTTCAAAAATACATTCAATTCACAAAGTAAAACATCAAATAATGTGTTAATTTTGTGTTTTCAATATAGTACAGGGTGAATAGGATTTTCAAATGACTCTTTTATTATTTTTTTTGCATTTTCCATACTGTCCCATCTTTTTCGGAATTGGGGTTGTATATATATATATATATATTTATATATATATATATATATATATATATATATATATATGTGCATATATATACCTATATATGTATATATACATATATTCTGTGTATATATATATATATGTGTGTGTGCATATCTATACCTATATATGTATATATACATATATTCTGTATATTATATATATATATATATATATATATATATAACGTAAGATTTTTGCATGCATCAGGTTAGTGCTTGTGCAAAAATGCAAAAACATTTTACTTTCAACTTATATTACGAGTGCTACCCAACATGTGCAAAAAGCTTACTTCTAGCAGAGTTAGTGAAAGAGCATTAAATACCGACCACTTGTAATCAGGCTCTTAATGGGGGAAAAAAGTGAAATATTTAAAATGAGGACTTAAAGGGCCATTATACACTCATTTTTTCTTTGCATAAATGTTTTGTAGATGATCTATTTATAAAGCCCATAAAGTTTTTTTTTTTTTTTTAAATGTATAGTTTTGCTTATTTTTAAAGAACATTGCTCTGATTTTCAGACTCCTAACCAAGCCCCAAAGTTTTATTTGAATACCGTCAGCTACCTTCTCCAGCTTGCTCCTGTTTGTGTAAGGGTCTTTTCATATGCAAAAGAAAGGGGAGGGGGGAGTGTCTTATTTGCCACTTGCAGTGGGCTTTCCAGCTGCCTTTTCAACAGAGCTAAACTGAAAGCTTCTAAGTACGTTTTTAAACCATTTTAAACTGAATTTTTATATCAGTATCTGTGCGTCTTATTCTTTATAGTAGTGTCTATTACATGCAGTTATATGAAAATGAGTGTATACTGTCCCTTTAAATGTGGAAACAGTTTTTTTTTTTTTTACTTTTTTTTAAAAAATTAATACAATGTCAAAGTTTGGGCTACAAACAAAAGCATGAGAGTTTAATGTTTAATAAATTCAAGCAAATGAAATTTACATATTTATTATATACCAATGAATGAAAAGCTTCACTTCATCACACATGCATTTGTGCGCTGTTGAACAGGCAAAAATGGTTGGCTCCTAATTGTGTGACACCAACTGTTAATTAGTTGATGTTGATGGTTTGTGTCTCTTTTGTCAGAACCATAGTTAAAGGGACAGTCAAGTCCAAAAAAAAACTTTCTCGATTTAAATAGGGCATGTAATTTTAAACAACTTCCTAATTTACTTTTATCACCAAATTTGGTATTCTTAGTTGAAAGCTAAACCTAGGAGGTTCATGTGCTAATTTCTTAGACCTTGAAGACTGCCTCTAATCTAAATGTATTTTGACCACTAGACGCATTAGTTCATGTGTTTCATATAGATAACATTGAGCTCATGCATGTGAAGTGACCTAGGAGTGAGCACTGATTGGCTAAAATGCAAGTCTGTCAAAAGAGCTGAAATAAGTGGCAGTTTGCAGAAGCTCAGATACAATGTAATTACAGAGGTAAAATGTGTATTATTATAACTGTGTTGGTTATGCAAAACTGGGGAATGGGTAATAAAGAGATTATCTTTCTTTTTAAACAACAAAAATTCTGGTGTTGACCTTCCCTTTAATGACTTGCACAGAGTGAATGGCAAAGTGAACCAAAAACACAGTTTTGCAGTGTCATGCAATACCTCTGGTATACAGTACATCATCCTACAGCCACACACCTTTAGACTATGTTAGAATTACCTTAGAATGTCCAGCACTTTCTCCAGACTTAAGCCCCATCAAGCAAGTTTGGAATGAACTAGACAGAAGAGTGAAGGCAAAGCAATCTACAAGCGCAACATATTTGTGGGAACTTCTGCAACAGTGTTTTGAAGAACTTTCCAAACAATATTTTATTTCCATTGTACATACATTAGAATGTTACTTGTGTATTTGGCAAAGGGTGGCTAGCTACATTACATGTTGTTAAAGGGACAGTAAACACTAAATACATACTAGATAGAATGATACATTCAAATAAAAGATTAGTCTATGACTAACATGTAGATGTATTTTTTTAAAGTTTCATTAGTTGTTTAAAAAGTGACAAAATAAGTGTAAAGTTTTAGGCCTAGATTTAGAGTTCGGCGGTAGCCGTCAAAACCAGCGTTAGAGGCTCCTAACGCTGGTTTTGGGCGCCCGCTGGTATTTGGAGTCAGTGATTAAAGGGTCTAACGCTCACTTTACAGCCGCGACTTTTCCATACCGCAGATCCCCCTACGCCATTTGCGTAGCCTATCTTTTCAATGGGATCTTTCTAACGCTGGTATTTAGAGTCGTTTCTGCAGTGAGCGTTAGAGCTCTAACGACAAGATTCCAGCCGCCTGAAAATAGCAGGAGTTAAGAGCTTTCTGGCTAACGCCGGTTTATAAAGCTCTTAACTACTGTACCCTAAAGTACACTAACACCCATAAACTACCTATGTACCCCTAAACCGAGGTCCCCCCACATCGCCGCCACTCGATTAAAAATTTTAACCCCTAATCTGCCGACCGCCACCTACGTTATACTTATGTACCCCTAATCTGCTGCCCCTAACACCGCCGACCCCTGTATTATATCTATTAACCCCTAACTTGCCCCCCACAACGTCGCCGCAAGCTACTTAAAATAATTAACCCCTAATCTTCCGACCGCAAATCGCCGCCACCTACGTTATCCCTATGTACCCCTAATCTGCTACCCCTAACATCGCCGACCCCTATGTATATTTATTAACCCCTAATCTGCCCCCCACAACGTCGCCGACACCTACCTACACTTATTAACCCCTAATCTGCCGAGCGGACCTGAGCGCTACTATAATAAAGTTATTAACCCCTAATCCGCCTCACTAACCCTATCATAAATAGTATTAACCCCTAATCTGCCCTCCCTAACATCGCCGACACCTACCTTCAATTATTAACCCCTAATCTGCCGACCGGAGCTCACCGCTATTCTAATAAATGTATTAACCCCTAAAGCTAAGTCTAACCCTAACACTAACACCCCCCTAAGTTAAATATAATTTTTATCTAACGAAATAAATTAACTCTTATTAAATAAATAATTCCTATTTAAAGCTAAATACTTACCTGTAAAATAAATCCTAATATAGCTACAATATAATTTATAATTATATTATAGCTATTTTAGGATTAATATTTATTTTACAGGCAACTTTGTAATTATTTTAACCAGGTACAATAGCTATTAAATAGTTAAGAACTATTTAATAGTTACCTAGTTAAAATAATAACAAATTTACCTGTAAAATAATCCTAACCTAAGATATAATTAAACCTAACACTACCCTATCAATAAAATAATTAAATAAACTACCTACAATTACCTACAATTAACCTAACACTACACTATCAATAAATTAATTAAACACAATTGCTACAAATAAATAAAATTAAATAAACTATCTAAAGTACAAAAAATAAAAAAGAACTAAGTTACAGAAAATAATAAATATTTACAAAGATAAGAAAAATATTACAACAATTTTAAACTAATTACACCTACTCTAAGCCCCCTAATAAAATAACAAAGCCCCCCAAAATAAAAAATTCCCTACCCTATTCTAAAATACAAATATTACAAGCTCTTTTACCTTACAGCCCTGAACAGGGCCCTTTGCGGGGCATGCCCCAAGAATTTCAGCTCTTTTGCCTGTAAAAAAAAACATACAATACCCCCTCCAACATTACAACCCACCACCCACATACCCCTAATCTAACCCAAACCCCCTTAAATAAACCTAACACTACCCCCCTGATGATCTTCCTACCTTGTCTTCACCATGCCAGGTTCACCGATCCGTCCTGGCTCCAAGATCTTCATCCAACCCAAGCGGGGGCTAGACATCCACTGAAGAAGTCCAGAAGAGGGTCCAAAGTCTTCCTCCTATCCGGCAAGAAGAGGACATCCGGACCGGCAAACATCTTCCCAAGCGGCATCTTCTATCTTCTTCCATCCGATGACGACCGGCTCCATCTTGAAGACCTCCACGCGGATCCATCCTCTTCTTCCGACGACTAGACGACGAATGACGGTTCCTTTAAGGGACGTCATCCAAGATGGCGTCCCTCGAATTCCGATTGGCTGATAGGATTCTATCAGCCAATCGGAATTAAGGTAGGAATTTTCTGATTGGCTGATGGAATCAGCCAATCAGAATAGTTCAATCCGATTGGCTGTTCCGATCAGCCAATAGAATGCGAGCTCAATCTGATTGGCTGATTGGATCAGCCAATCGGATTGAACTTGATTCTGATTGGCTGATTCCATCAGCCAATCAGAAAATTCCTACCTTAATTCCGATTGGCTGATAGAATCCTATCAGCCAATCGGAATTCGAGGGACGCCATCTTGGATGACGTCCCTTAAAGGAACCGTCATTCGTCGTCTAGTCGTCGGAAGAAGAGGATGGATCCGCGCTGGAGGTCTTCAAGATGGAGCCGGTCGTCATCGGATGGAAGAAGATAGAAGATGCCGCTTGGAGAAGATGTTTGCCGGTCCGGATGTCCTCTTCTTGCCGGATAGGAGGAAGACTTTGGACCCTCTTCTGGACTTCTTCAGTGGATGTCTAGCCCCCCGCTTGGGTTGGATGAAGATCTTGGAGCCAGGACGGATCGGTGAACCTGGCATGGTGAAGACAAGGTAGGAAGATCATCAGGGGGTAGTGTTAGGTTTATTTAAGGGGGGTTTGGGTTAGATTAGGGGTATGTGGGTGGTGGGTTGTAATGTTGGGGGGGGGGTATTGTATGTTTTTTTTTACAGCAAAAGAGCTGAAATTCTTGGGGCATGCCCCGCAAAGGGCCCTGTTCAGGGCTGGTAAGGTAAAAGAGCTTGTAATATTTGTATTTTAGAATAGGGTAGTGAATTTTTTATTTTGGGGGCTTTGTTATTTTATTAGGGGGCTTAGAGTAGGTGTAATTAGTTTAAAATTGTTGTAATATTTTTCTTATGTTTGTAAATATTTTATTATTTTCTGTAACTTAGTTCTTTTTTTATTTTTTGTACTTTAGATAGTTTATTTAATTTTATTTATTTGTAGCAATTGTGTTTAATTAATTTATTGATAGTGTAGTGTTAGGTTAATTGTAGGTAATTGTAGGTAGTTTATTTAATTATTTTATTGATAGGGTAGTGTTAGGTTTAATTATATCTTAGGTTAGGATTTATTTTACAGGTAAATTTGTTATTATTTTAACTAGGTAACTATTAAATAGTTCTTAACTATTTAATAGCTATTGTACCTGGTTAAAATAATTACAAAGTTGCCTGTAAAATAAATATAAATCCTAAAATAGCTATAATATAATTATAATTTATGTTGTAGCTATATTAGGGTTTATTTTACAGGTAAGTATTTAGCTTTAAATAGGAATAATTTATTTAATAAGAGTTAATTTATTTCGTTAGATTTAAATTATATTTAATTTAGGGGGGTGTTAGTGTTAGGGTTAGATTTAGCTTTAGGGGTTAATCCATTTATTATAGTAGCGGTGAGCTCCGGTCGTCAGATTAGGGGTTAATAATTGAAGTTAGGTGTCGGCGATGTTAGGGAGGGCAGATTAGGGGTTAATACTATTTATGATAGGGTTAGTGAGGCGGATTAGGGGTTAATAACTTATTTATAGTAGCGCTCAGGTCCGCTCGGCAGATTAGGGGTTAATAAGTGTAGGCAGGTGTCGGCGACGTTGTGGGGGGCAGATTAGGGGTTAATAAATATAACATAGGGGTCGGCGATGTTAGGCAGCAGATTAGGGGTACATAGGGATAACGTAGGTGGCGGCGGTTTACGGAGCGGCAGATTAGGGTTAAAAGTGTAATGCAGGGTCAGCGATAGCGGGGGCGGCAGATTAGGAGTTAATAAGTGTAAGGTTAGGGGTGTTTAGACTCGGGGTACATGTTAGGGTGTTAGGTGCAGACGTAGGAAGTGTTTCCCATAGGAAACAATGGGGCTGCGTTAGGAGCTGAACGCTGCTTTTTTGCAGGTGTTAGGTTTTTTTTCAGCTCAAACAGCCCCATTGTTTCCTATGGGAGAATCGTGCACGAGCACGTTTTTGATGCCGGCCGCGTCCGTAAGCAACTCTGGTATCGAGAGTTTGCATTTGCGGTAAAAATGCTCTACGCTCCTTTTTTGGAGCCTAACGCAGCATTTGTTTGAACTCTCGATACCAGAGTTAAATTTATGGTGCGGCCAGAAAAAAACCCGCGGAGCGTTAACAGCCCTTTTACCGCCGAACTCTAAATCTAGGCCTTAGTGTCTATAAAACACTGGGAGCTGCCATGTTTGTAACTTGTGTTACCTTCTCTGCTGTGGCCAATTAGAGACAGTTATAAATAGGTCACTAGAGTGTGCAGCCAATGGTTGTGCTGGATTTAACAGAGTTCTGCACTTCCATTCTAACAGGCAATGCATTCCATTTGCAAAACAGTTAGACTCGTAAGTCCATGAATACATTACAAATAACTTCCTGGAAATGAAATCCTCCTACGCCCTGAGGAAGCCCCAATGACGCTTGGTCACGTGGGGGGTGAAACGGCCGTTGGCGTGTGACGTCATTCTGCACAGCTGAGAACCAGGCCCTAAATGTTGCTCAATGCAAACCGTAAATACAGCTCTGGAAACCGCAATAGGAAGCAGGCTCTGTACCCGGATTAAATCCTCCTAAAGAGAATCTAACAGAGGAGGATTTTGTTTCCAGGAAGTTCTTTGTAATGTATTCATGGACTTACGAGTCTAACTGTTTTGCTAATGGAATGCATTGCCTGGGATAAATGAAATAGAATGAACTCTATACGCAACAGCTTAACTATATGCTGCAAGGGGAAATGAAGTATTTCTCTAGAATTTGAGTTTAAACGTCTATCTTTGCCTGCCCTTAATATACGGTTCATATTGCTGTGATTACACAACTAGTATCTTATAAACATAGATCCCCAAATTTTTTACCATGGTAGCTGGTACCTCTTTATAATATTGGTGCTACCCTCTGGTAGGGGTGTTGTTTACTGATATGAAAGTGTAGAAGGTTAAACATGTAACCCATTGTTATTTTGTACAACTTTACAATATAGTTAGTATTAGGCATAGATCCTCAGATGTTTACTCATGATAACAACTTTCCAATTTAGATTGGGTTATCCTCTGAGAGAGGTGTTGCCAATACTATTCTTGTGTTATGAGTTACTCTGCGTGGATCCCCAGTGTTATCCATGGTAGCAGATTCCTGTGTATACACGGGGCTACCCACTGGTAGGGGTGTTGCTTAATAACTCTTTCTAGCCTTATTTAAGGTTAGTAGCCTGCATCGTAAGCAACTTTTGTGAGCTGGCCAGCTTTTTCTATGTATTTATTTTTACATATTGAATCACTATAAATATATTTGCACTTATAATAAATTTTACAAACTATTAACATGTGTGTGGTTTCGACTTAGGGACCCAGCCATTGACTGGTTCGCACTGAAAGCTGAGAACACCTGTTTCTAACATACTAAATACATTTATCATTTTTTCTATGAGTCAGTGACTAGATTATTGCATAAAATTTTCTGGAGTGCTGAAATCCCAGTCTTTCTTTGGAGAGGGCACTACTGCGTCCTCTTCGTGTTTCTCTCTATTTTTTGAAGTAAATTTATATATATATATATATATATACGTGTATATATATATATATATATATATATATATATATATATAAAAGAAACAAGAAAATAGTCCCTCCTGTTAGTTAAGTCCCAGCAGAGTGTAAGTGCAAAATACAAAATGTGCTGCACAAAGCGTGGTGCAAGTAATGCAAGTATTAGTAAGGACTCCACAGTAAGCTCAATCTAAAAAATTTGACATTAAATTGCGACACTACTTCACTCAGTGCCACAATGTTGTACAGATAAACTAGAACAAAGTAGCCGAGTGACGTCAAAGATACATGGAGGGTGAGTGGGTAACGAGATCTCGCGGCTGTGCCATATTACTCACTGTATCCTCCGCTGGATGTGGCAGTGTAACTGGCCCAATTTCCAAATGCTGGTTGACATCAGTAAGACACAGCAGGTGAGCAGGAAAGCGGGGTCATAATCATCTCGCAACTGAGGAGTCCAAAAAAGCACTTTGCAGGAAACAGAGCTGGGTGCTTGTGAGTGAGTTCCAATCCTCAGGGTAGCAAGGCCATAGACAGGATGAAGGAAAACAATGAGGATATCTCTGATGAAGCGCATGTGAGCATGCGCGAAACACGTCAGATCCTGCCTACCTTGTACACCTGTCTGTTTGAATAAACCACTTTGGTTATAAGTTCCTGAGTATCCTCGTTGTTTTCCTTCACCTATATATATATATATATATATATATATATACACAAATAGTGAAGAAAAGATTCGATCCTCAGGTCAGAATAGGTAATTTAAAACGTCTTTATTATATTTCCATTAAAAAGTCCCTGGAGGGGTACTATACAGCATATATATATAAGCATCATCTGGGGTTGCCATGTTCCTTGTTCAGAGAAGAATTTCCTGATATTCAGAGCTGGACTAATATTAATAGGTGGGATAAGACTTATATACTACAGAAACGTTCTATTCTGTGAAAAGCATTACTGAGCTAAAAGTAAATTGTACCCGGGTGGTAAATATCCATAGAACACGCTAACAAGTTATTAACTAGGTTGTTCGTTCATAAGAGTGCGCTTCTCTCTGCATGTAGCATGTCTCTCTAAAGGAAAAAGGGGCAACCAGATATGAACTCCTTGCTCAGTGTGCTTAGAGGAATATGGCTACACCTCACTGATGAGGCCCTATGAAAGGCTGAAATGATCATCTGAGGCTGCTGTGTGCAGAGAGGAATTGCCTGGTATTTCTGCACTGGACTGACCCTAATAGGCGGGATCAGACTTATATACTACAGGAAAGTTCTACCCTGTAAAAAGCATGACTGGGCTAAAAAGAAGCTGCACTTAGGTGGTAAATCGCCATAGAACAAGCTAACAAGTTATTGAGCTGGTGGTTTATTCCGGGGAGAGCACTTCTCTGTGTGTATATATAGTTAACCTATATTTTAAACCCTGTTCTGATTTCGTATCCCTTGCTGCTGCTAGTTATTTATAAGTAGACTTGTGTAGCAGCGAATAATTTGTTTTGGACAAATAATTCGGAATGAATATTCTGAAAAATTACACACACACACACATATATATATATATATATATATATATATATATATATATATATATATATATATATGTACACATGTGTATGATAGCTATATATATCACACTATGTAAAGGAACACTTTGTTGCACTGTAAATCCAGTGAGTGGAATATATTTTGTTTGGATATGTATATATAACACATATATACACATGTTTTTATATAAATATATATATATATATATATATATATATATATATATATATATATATAAATATATATATATATATATATATATATATATATATATATAAAACATGGAAGGGAACTGCACTCTCATACCGGACCGGGTACACATCCTATGACCCTGCAACATGCTCAGCCCTGGGTGCCACTGGCACTCACAGGAAGCTGTGCTGTCCCCAGAGCCACAAGCAGTTAACCCCAGACAGGTGTGGGTGCAAGAACCATAGGGAAAATTACAAAACAAATTAATACAACACACAGAGAAAACCCAGCACTCACTTACAAGCTCTCAGCTAAGATTTAAAAGCAAAAATGCAAAGGATAGTCACCGCATCTGTCCAAATGGGACAAGCTCAGGTACCACGTCAAGGTCCTTTCCAATACCTGAGACCCCACTACATATTCCTGTGCACCCTTCCCTGAGAGTGCAGTTCCCTTCTGTGTTTTGTATATGTCTAGGGTGGTTACATATTCCTGTACACCCTTCCCTTGTTTTCAGTTTGCTTGGATTTGAGAGCTTGCATTGTGTGGCTGTTTTAGGGTCTCAGGTATTGGAAAGAACCTTGACGTGGTACCTGAGCTTGTCCCATTTGGCCAGATGCGGTGACTAACCTTTCCATTTTTGCTTTTAAATCTTAGCTGAGAGCTTGTAAGTGAGTGCTGGGTTTTCTCTGTGTGTTGTATTAATTTGTTTTGTAATTTTCCCTATGGTTCTTGCACCCAGACCTGTCTGGGGTTAACAGATTGTGGCTCTGGGGACAGCACAGCTTCCTGTGAGTGCCAGTGGCACCCAGGGCTGAGCATGTTGCAGGGTCATGGGATGTGTACCCGGTCCGGTATGAGAGTGCAGTTCCCTTCCGTGTTTTGTATATGTCTAGGGTGGTTACATATTCCTGTACACCCTTCCCTTGTTTTCAGTTTGTTTAGAATTGAGAGCTTGCATTGTGTGGCGGTTTTAGGGTCTCAGGTATTGGAAAGGACCTTGACGTGGTACCTGAGCTTGTCCCATTTGGCCAGATGCGGTGACTAACCTTTCCATTTTTGCTTTTAAATCTTAGCTGAGAGCTTGTAAGTGAGTGCTGGGTTTTCTCTGTGTGTTGTATTAATTTGTTTTGTAATTTTCCCTATGGTTCTTGCACCCAGACCTGTCTGGGGTTAACTGCTTGTGGCTCTGGGGACAGCACAGCTTCCTGTGAGTGCCAGTGGCACCCAGGGCTGAGCATGTTGCAGGGTCATGGGATGTGTACTCGGTCCGGTATGAGAGTGCAGTTCCCTTCCGTGTTTTGTATATGACTAGGGTGGTTACATATTCCTGTGCACCCTTCCCTTGTTTTCAGTTTGTTTGGATTTGAAAGCTTGCATTGTGTGGCTGTTTTAGGGTCTCAGGTATTGGAAAGGACCTTGACGTGGTACCTGAGCTTTTCCCATTTGGCCAGATGCGGTGACTAACCTTTCCATTTTTGCTTTTAAATCTTAGCTGAGAGCTTGTAAGTGAGTGCTGGGTTTTCTCTGTGTGTTGTATTAATTTGTTTTTTAATTTTCCCTATGGTTCTTGCACCCAGACCTGTTTGGGGTTAACTGCTTGTGGCTCTGGGGACAGCACAGCTTCCTGTGAGTGCCAGTGGCACCCAGGGCTGAGCATGTTGCAGGGTCATGGGATGTGTACCCGGTCCAGTATGAGAGTGCAGTTCCCTTCCGTGTTTTGTATATGTCTAGGGTGGTTACATATTCCTGTGCACCCTTCCCTTGTTTTCAGTTTGTTTGGATTTGAAAGCTTGCATTGACTAACCTTTCCATTTTTGCTTTTAAATCTTAGCTGAGAGCTTGTAAGTGAGTGCTGGGTTTTCTCTGTGTGTTGTGTATATATATATATATATATATATATATATATATATAGAAATAGGAGAAAGAATGCGCAAAATACCTCTTCAGACCGGTATTGAGTAAAAATTCCAAAATTTATTTATCCAAGTTTAAAAACAGAAAAACCGTAGCACGGTAAATAGACATATAAAATCACATCAGTGTGGACAGGAACGTTGCATACATGTTTCGTGCCTGCGCACTTGATCACTGCAATGATCAAGTGCGCAGGCACGAAACATGTATGCAACGTTCCTGTCCACATTGATGTGATTTTATATGTCTATTTACCGTGCTACGGTTTTTCTGTTTTTAAACTTGGATAAATAAATTTTGGAATTTTTACTCAATACCGGTCTGAAGAGGTATTTTGCGCATTCTTTCTCCTATTTCTATACATATTACTTTGGTATTCAGCAAATACCTGAGAATGCTGCATCTGCACTGACCAGATATACTCACTCTCCATTGTGCCGTGCCTACAGAGGTCAGAGGTTGGAGAGGAAGCACGCTGAGGACGCCGAGGAACAAGGTGAGAGGAGGTTATTGGCGCTTTCTCTGAGACTTTGTATCAATATATATATATATATATATATATATATATATAGTATCTCACAAAAGTGAGATACACCCCTTACATTTTTGTAAATATTTTATTATATCTTTTCATGTGACAACACTGAAGAAATGACACTTTGCTACAATGTAAAGTAATAAGTGTACAGCCTGTACAACAGTGTAAATGCACTGTCCCCTCAAAATAATTAGAAACACAGCCATTAATGTCTAAACCGTTGGCAACAAAAGTGAGTACACCCCTTAGTGGAAATGTCCAAATTAGGCACAAAGTGTCAATATTTTGTGTGGCCACCATTATTTTCCAGCATAGCCTTAAGCCTCTTAGGCATGGAGTTCATCAGAGCTTCACAGGTTGCCACTGGAGTCCTCTTCCAGTCCTCATGATAACATTACGGAGCAGGTGGATGTTAGAGACCTGGCACTCCCCCACCTTCTGTTTGAGGATGCCCCACAGATGCTCAATAGGGTTTAGGTCTGGAGACATGCTTGGCCAGTCCATCACCTTTACCCTCAGCTTCTTTAGCAAGGCAGTGGTTGTCTTACAGGTGTGTTTGGGGTCGTTATCATGTTGGAATACTGCCATGCGGCCCAGTCTCTGAAGGGAGGGGATCATACTCTGCTTCAGTATGTCACAGTACATGTTTGCATTCATGGTTCCCTCAATGAACTGTAGCTCCCCAGTGCCGACAGCGCTCATGCAGCCATGTAGACCAATTTGATGCAGTGAGCAGTGTATGGTCTGAACACAGACAGGCTGACCCACCCCTTCAACCTCTGCAGCAATGCTGGCAGCACTCATACGTCTATTTGCTAAAGACAACCTCTGGATATGACGCTGAGCATGTGCCCTCAACATTTTTGGTTGACCATGGCGAGGCCTGTTCTAAATGGAACCTGTCCTGTGAAACCGCTGTATTTTCTTACCCACCATGCTGCAGCTCAGTTTCAGGGTCTTGGCAATCTTCTTATAGCTTAGGCCATATTTATGTAGAGCAACAATTCTTTTTTTCAGATCCTCAGAGAGTTCTTTGCCATGAGGTGCCATGTTGAACTTCCAGTGACCAGTTTGATTGTGAGAGCGATAACACCAAATTTAACACACCTGCTCCCCATTCACACCTGAGACCTTGTAACACTAATGAGTCACATGACACCGTCAAAAGAAAACGGCTAATTGGGCCCAATTTAGACATTTCCACTTAGGGGTGTACTCACTTTTGTTGCCAACGGTTTAGACATTAATGGCTGTGTTTTGAGTTATTTTGAGGGCACAGCAAATTTACACTGTTATACAGGCTGTACACTCACTACTTTACATTGTAGCACATTGTCATTTCTTCAGTGTTGTCACATGAAAAGACATAATAAAATATTTACAAAAATGTGAGGGGTGTACTCACTTTTGTGAGATACCATATATATATATATATATATATATATATATATATATATATATATATATATATATATTTATTTAAATGTAAAAATAAAAATAAAATTTTCTTCTACATTAAGAAGATTGGAATGTAAAATATTTAGAACTACCTCTGGGTTTAGCGATGTAGGTCTTACGAGGTCTCAGGTTAGCGCTTATGCGATAAGTGTTAAGTTTTATTTTAAAATGTGCTCCATTGCAATATATGGGGGGAAGAAGTTAATGAGATTGCGATATCCGAATTTCTGAAGTTAGTGTGCCACGGGTTTTGCTTGCATGTAAACAATTTACTTTCAACTTGTAATATGAGCAGTAATTTGTCCCCATTAAAAGCTGACTTTGAGTGTTGTTTGCAAGCCCATTTTCGGCTGATATTGATAACTGACCTTTGTCTGATACTGATAGCATAGTTTTTAAGTAACTACCAATCCCAAATCGCATTTGCTGTTAAAACCCATTAACCATAGAAAGGTTTCAAATGACATTAAAAAGGAAATCATGTTTTCCATTATTAAGTTCTTGATAACAGAACAGTAAATGAAAAGCAAATGAAAATGACATATCCATGACTATTTTGCAGTTTTATCAATTATATTACAGATGTTTTGCCTAATAAGTTTGTACAGTGTGTAATGTAAATAAGTGACATTTGTGAATGTAACCTCTTGTATTCCAAAACAATTGTTATATGTGTTAATGAATATTAAGGCATTTTGAACAGGGGCATTATTGGTACACTGTGCATGTTGTATGGGTTATTTATCTTTATAATGGAGTAAAAGTGCTTATTATACTTTTTCAGATATTTAGGACACATTTTTGAATTTGGACAATTTTAAACCCATATACAGCGGGAAACCAAATGTATCTCACTGTGTCCATTGTTAAAGTGCAAAATTGCAGGAATTGCACCACTGAAACAACAAAGAAGCTTTAATCTTACCAAAATTCTACTTCTTACTACACAGAATGAGATTTACTGTGCAGGATATAAATAAAATACATAAATAATAAATAAATAAATACCACAACAAAATCTATAAAACAGTATACTCCAACAAGAAGATATTTTTAATATTTATTTTTTAAAATGCATTTCACAACCTCTTAAAGGGACCGTCAAGTCACAATCTACTTTTATCATCAAATTTGCTTTGTTCTTTTTGTATTTGTTATTAAATGCTAAACCTAGGTAAACTCATATGATAATTTCTAAGTCTTTGAAAGCTGCCTTTTATCTCAGTGCATTTGACAGTTTTTCACAGTTAGACAGTGCCAGTTCATGTTTGTCATATAGATAACATTGTGCTCACTCCTTTGGGGTTATTTATGAGTCAGCACTGATTGGCTAAAATGCAAGTCTGTCAAAAGCACTGAGATAAGGGGCAGTCTGCAGAGGCTTAAATACAAGGTATCCCTAGAGGTAAAATTGTATTAATATAACAGTGTTGGTTATGCAAAACTGGTGAATGAGTAACAAAGGGATTTTTTTTATCTTTTTAAACAATGACAATTTTCAAGTAGACTGTCCCTTTAAGATTTCTAATAGTGACACCAGATGGCGACATGAGATACTTCATATGGAACATCACATCTCTTAAAACCACACAAATTTGGACTTGTGTTTCAAAAAACTCTCGCCATTGTTCTAAATTGAATTCCAAAGAATAATATCTCTTTCTTGTTGCCAAGCGTCATATTCCCCCCCAAAAAACAAAGGCCCAATCTCCACAAGAACAATTTACAGAGTCTCAAGGGGACAATTTAATTTGGAAACCATCTCATTTTTACAGCCCTAAAATTCTTGATTTTACTATGTTTGCTGGTATCAATGTAGACAATGTAGACATAACCAATTTCAATCCAGTAGACTTTTTCAAAATATTTTTTTCAGATGCCAATTTGGATGAAATTGATTGCCAGACTTACCCTAATGCAGAGCAGTGCTTGGCCCAGAAATCCCCTACAGATTTACAAAACTATAATTGGATCCCAACAAATATTGCAGAGTTAAAAATATTTTGGGACTCACTCTTACTATGGGCATCATACATAAGCCAAGCATCAAATTGTATTGGTCTACCCATCCTTTATTTTCAACACCTCTGTTCCAGCAGTAATGCCCAGATCAAGGTATGAAACCTTATACAGTTTCTTTTAACTTTATAAATAAAACACAGGCCATAAGTTTGAGTGACCCACATTATGACATATTAAATAGAATAAGACCACTATTGAATATTTTAACAAATTATTTGCTGATGTATATACCCTATCTAAAAATATGTGTATTGACGAGTCTCTAATGCTTTTCAAAGTTAGATTACCATTTAAACAAAATATCCCCTCCGAAAGAGCACATTATAGTACTAAATTCTATTAATTGTATGAGAGTTCAACAGGCTACATACAAAATTTGAAACTATATAAAGGGAACGACTGCCAATTAGATCTATTTGGCTGCCCACCCTACTTTACAACAAGTATGAAAATTGTCTGCAACCTCATTCATCCCTTGTTAGATCATGAGTACCATCTTTATGTTGATAATTATTATACTAGTATCACACTTTTCAAAATCTTATTTTGCCTTGACACCGTAGCCTGTGACACAATTAAAAAAAAATGTTTTCCCACAGCAATTAGTCTCCAAGAAGGAAAAGGCAGGAGAAACCACAGTGCTACAGAGTGAAGAAGCGACAAAAAAAGACGTGTATATGCAAACAACTACAAATGAGCGAACCAAGACAGTTACTTCTAGAGGTGAAAGGAGAAAATTGCAAAAAACTGTTTGCATTGTAGACTATAATAAATACATGGGTGAAGTAGACCTCTCTGACCAGATGATGAAGCCTTATCTTGCCACACGAAAAAACTAAATCTGGTATAAAAAGCTTGCTGTCTATATGATTCAGATGGCACTTTTTAATTCATATATTCTGTACAAACTTCTGCATCTGGCAAAAATCTCTTCTACCTAAATTACCAAAAAGAGGTGATTGCAAGCATTTTATTTGAAAAGAGTGAAACACCTCAAAGCCTTCAGTGTGAGAACATTGCAAGACTAACTGGCAGACATTTCCCCAGTTATGTACCCCATACAGCAAAGAAGGTCTGTTCCCAAAAATGCTGCAAAAAAAGGGTAGTGAGGAATGGATCATGTTTTCAATGTATAACATGCCAATCAAAACCTGGTTTATGCTTAAAAAATTGCTTTGAAATTTATCATACAGTTGAAAAATACTGGTAAAAATCATGTGCATAAATAAATTGCCAATCCAAAAATCTGTGTAATTTTTTTTTTTTAAATAAATTATCACGCTTGCCATAATACAGGCAGGTATGCCATAGCAAACAAGAGATTATCCCTTTAAAAAAAAAAACAAACTTTCAGAACTGTAGTAATTTGATTTATCACTGGACATGTTTTCTGTAAATAATGTCAGTGAGAACCAAAATGTTTGTGAAAAGAATCTTTTTTTTTTTTTTTTTCCTCTAAATTATTGCATTTGGCATTTATCTGACTGCCAGCTAATAGCATGAAATATACCAAGAAAGGCCTTGATCAATATCGTGGGTTGTCTTTTCTTAAAATATAAAAGATTATTTGGGCAGTTATGCAATAACAAATAAACCATTAACCCTTTGCTTGAACATATCTAAAAATACCCTTTTTAGAGTTGTTACTCACAGCTGTTATTAGCGGCCTTTTAATTACCAAAACCAATGACAACCCCATACATGTCTACTATTTTTAAACAAAGGGGATCCCAAAGAAGTTTTACAACCATTTGGGTTATGGCTGCTTAAATAGTGCTAGATTGCAAGCTAATATATTGCACGCACAAAAAGGGGCAAATTTGCTTATTTACTTGTGCGCGATAAATAACCAGCCATTACTGGTTAATTTTCAGTTGCCCCCAAATCTCAGTGTAGTGGTGTCAATAATAAAATAAAACAGGTAGCATATTTTTTTTATGAAACTGCACAAAGCAGTTTTTAGGCCTTATAGTTGGCAGTCGTAGGGTATTAGAAAAAAAACGGCAGAAAAGTGCTTTTACATTACAATTTATGGGGATTGTGTGTTCCCTGTAAATATTATGAGGCCTATTTATCAAGCTGTCAACCGCAAATACGCTGGAATTCCACAGCGTAATTGTGGCGAGCCTGATTCAACCTATTTATCAAAGCCTACAGACCGGCAAAAGTTTAAACATACGATCTGCCGGTCTCAGTCCGACACAGATCGATGCTTACGTAATTACAGATGTTCCGAATACAAATTCGGCACTATCTGACACCTTTTGCAAGTTAACAAATTTCTAACAGGTACGCTCGCCACTATTCCGGCCCAGCGTACCTGGTTTTCAATCCGCAACCCTGGAGGCCGCGGATGCCATAGGAATCAATGGGAGTCTGAAAGCAGCGAAAGCTCATGTTCGATGCTGCCAGATATCCCATTGATTTCTATGGTAGAAAACATGTAACGTTTACACCTAACACCCTAACATAAGACCCGAGTCTAAACACCCCTAATCTGCCTCCCCGACATCGCCGCCACCTACATAATGTTATTAACGCCTATCCCACTGCTCCCGGACACCGCTGCAACTAAATAAATATATTAACCCCTATCCCGACGCTCCCCGACACCGCTGCAACTAAATAAATGTATTAACCCCTATCCTGCCGCTCCCCAATCCCACGCAACTAACTAAATGTATTAACCCCTAAACCCCTGGCCTCCCACATCACTACCACTTACTAAACCTATTAACCCCAAAACCGCCAGCCCCCCACATCACCATAAACTAAATTAAGCTATTAACCCCTAAACCTAACAACCCGCTAACTTTACATTAAATATTAACTCATCCCTATCTTATAATAAATTTAAACTTACCTTTAGAATTAAAATAAACTATATTAAACTACTAATTAACCTACCCTAACTATTATACTAAAATTACATTAAACTATATTAAACTATTAATTAACCTACCCTATTATACTAAAATTACATTAAACTACAAATTAAATTAACTATATTACATATTTAAACACCTAAACCTACTCAAGTTATTTAAATCTACAATAAAGAATTAATAAGTTATAAAAAAATAACAAATAAGTTACACAAATAAAAAACACTAAGTTACACAAAATAAAAAATAAATTATAAAATATTTAAACTAATTACACCTAATCTAATAGTCCTATCAAAATGCAAAAAATACAAACACTCCCCCAACAATAAAACCCACCACCCACACAACCAATTCCAATCAGCCAATAGAATGCAAGCTCAATCCTATTGGCTGATTGTATCAGCCAATAGGTTGAAAGCTCAATCCTATTGGCTGATTGCAACAGCCAATAGGATTTTTTCCACCTTAATTCCTATTGGCTGATACAATTCTATCAGCCAATCGGAATGTAAGAGATGCCATTGGGGATGACGTCATTTAAAGGAAACTTCATTCTTCAGCGGCGATCGTAAGAAGAGGATGCTCCGCGCAGGATGTCTTGAAGATGGAGCCGCTACGTGCCGGATGGATGAAGATAGAAGATGCCGTCTGGATGAAGACTTCGGCCCGCTTGGATGAAGAATTCTGCCGGCTTCGCTGAGGACTTCTGCCACTTGGATGAAGATGGATGTCGGGTCTTCGAAAACTGTAACTGGATCATCGGTGGTTAGTGTTAGGTTTTTTTAAGGGTTTATTGGGTGGGTTTTAATTTTAGCTTAGGGACTTTGGGCGGAAAAATAGCTAAATGCCCTTTTAAGGGCAATGCCCATCCAAATGCCCTTTTCAGGGCAATGGGGATCTTAGGTTTTTTTAGATAGGTTTTTATTTGGGGGGTTTGGTTGTGTGGGTGGTGGGTTTTACTGTTGGGGGGGGTGTTTGTATTTTATTTTACAGGTAAAAGAACTGATTTCTTTGGGGCAATGCCCCGCAAAAGGCCCTTTTAAGGGCCATTTGGTAGTTTATTGTAGGCTAGGTTTATTTTTATTTTGGGGGTCTTTTTATTTTGATAGGGCTATTAGATTAGGTGTAATTAGTTTAAATATTTGATAATTTATTTTTTATTTTGTGTAACAGTGTTTTTTATTTTGTGTAACAGTGTTTTTTATTTTTTTGTAACATAGTAATTCTTTATTGTAGATTTAAATAACTTGAGTAGGGTTAGGTTTTTAAATATGTAATATACGGCTAGATTATGAGTCTTGCGTTATGAGTAAAAAAACAGCGTTAAGGCTCATAACTCTGCTTTTTTACTACCCCTGTATTACGAGTCTTGCAGATTTAGGGGCACAGCACACTTTTTTAGCTTTACCACAAATCAACTTACGCAATTTGTGTATTGTCTATTTTCAATGGGACTTCCATAGCGCCGGTATAACAAACTTGTCCTGGGAGGCCAAAAAGTGAGCGGTACACCCTATACCGACAAGATTCGTAACGCATTCTAAAGTCAGTAGTTATGAGTTTTACACTACAACGCTGTAGCATAAAATTCATAACTAAAGTGCTAAAAAGTACACTAACACCCATAAATTACCTATTAACCCCTAATCTGCCACTCCCGACATCGCCACCACTATAATAAACATATTAACCCCTAAACCGCCACACTCCCGCCTTGCAAACATTAGTTAAATATTATTAACCCCTAATCTCCTGCCCCTAACATCGCCGTCACCTATCTACATTTATTAACCCCTAATCTGCCGCCCGCAATGTCGCCGCCACTATACTAAATTTATTAACCCCTAAACCTATATCAGCCAATAGGATTTTTTCAACCTTAATTCCGATTGGCTGATAGTATTCTATCAGCCAATCGGAATCTAAGGGACGCCATCTTGGATGATGTCATTTAAAGGAACCTTCATTGTAGAAGAAGCCGTCGATTGAAGAGGATGCTCCGCACCGGATGTCTTGAAGATGGAGCCGCTCCACGTCGGAAGGATGAAGATAGAAGATGCAGTCTGGGTGAAGACTTCTGCCCGTCTGGAGGACCACTTCTGCCGGCTTGGATGGAGACTTCTCCCGGCTTTGTTGAGGATGGATGTCCGGTCTTCAAAACTGTAAGTGGATCTTTGGGGGTTAGTGTTAGGATTTTTTAAGGGTGTATTGGGTGGGTTTTATTTTTAGATTAGGGGTTTGGGCTGCAATAGAGCTAAATGCCCTTTTAAGGGCAATGCCCATACAAATGCCCTTTTCAGGGCAATGGGGAGCTTAGGTTTTTTTAGTTAGGCTTTTATTTGGGGGGTTGGTTGTGTGAGTGGGGGGTTTTACTGTTGGGGTGGTTGTTTGTATTTTTTTGACAGGTAAAAGAGCTGATTTCTTTGGGGCAATGTCCCGCAAAAGGCCTTTTTAAGGGCTATTGGTAGTTTAGTAGTTTAGTTTAGGCTAGGTTTTTTTTTTATTTTGTGGGGATTTTTTATTTTGATAGGGCTATTAGATTAGGTGTAATTTAGGTGTTTAAAGATCTTGTAATTTGTTTTTTATTTTCTGTAATTTAGTGTTTGTTTGTTTTTTGTAATTTAGCTAATTGTATTGAATTTAGTTAATTGTATTGAATTTAGGGAATTTATTTAATTGTAGGGTTAGGTTAGGTGTTAGTGTAAGACAGGTTAGGTTTTATTTTACAGGTCAATTTGTATTTATTTTAGCTAGGTAGTTATTAAATAGTTAATAACTATGTAGTAACTATTCTACCTAGTTAAAATAAATACAAACTTGCCTGTAAAATAAAAATAAACCCTAAGCTAGATACAATGTAACTATTAGTAATATTGTAGCTAGCTTAGGGTTTATTTTACTGGTAAGTATTTAGTTTTAAAAAGGAATTATTTAGTTATTAATAGTAAGTTTTATTTAGATTTCTTTAATCATATTTAAGTTAGGGGGTGTTAGGGTTAGGGTTAGACTTAGGTTTAGGGGTTAATAAATTTAGTATAGTGGCGGCGACATTGGGGGCGGCAGATTAGGGGCTAATGAATAAAGGTAGGTGGCGGCGATGTTAGGGGTGGCAGATTAGGGGTTAATAATATATAACTAGTGTTTGCGATGAGGGAGTGTAGCGGTTTAGGGGTTAATATGTTTATTATAGTGGCGGCCACTGTCCGGAGTTGCAGATTAGGGGTTAATAAGTATAATGTAGGTGTTGGCGATGTAGAAGGCGGCAGGTTAGGGGTTAATAAGTGTAAGATTAGGGGTGTTTGGACTCGGGGTTCATGTTAGGGTGTTAGGTGTAAACATAAAATGTGTTTCCCCATAGGAATCAATGGGGCTGCGTTACTGAGCTTTATGCTGCTTTATTGCCGGTGTTAGGCTTTTTTTCAGCCGACTCTCCCCAAGCACGTACAACCAGCTCACCGCTGACGTAAGCAGTGCTGGTATTGGAGTGCTGTATGGAGCTCAATTTTGCTCTACGCTCACTTCTTGCCTTTTAACGCCGGGTTTGTAAGAAACCTGTAATACCAGCGCTGTAGGAAAGTGAGCGGTGACAATAACGTGCAAGTTAGCAATGCACAGCTCATAACGCAAAACTCGTAATCTAGCTGATAGTTATTTTAATTTGTTGTTTAATGTACTTTTAGTATAATAGGGTAGGTTAATTAATAGTTTAATATATATTTTTTTTTATTAAAGTATTTTATTCAGCAACAGGTACAATAAAATGTGTTACAGCTTGTACAATTACAGCAGGAAGGTGAACATACAGATACAGTTACATGGTTATACATTCAAAAAGAGTCTGTACAGCTGGGTATGTGTGTCGGCAGGCGTGTCTCATCTCTGGGATGCCTCACAGTCTTAATACTTGTTAAGCCATTTTTTTAACTTTTTTCCTACAAAACTCTTGAGAAGTAAGATATTCTAGGCTGAACCTCAAGCCTAGGGTAGGGCTTTTATCTATTTTCACCATAATATTAAACTTAAACAAAACCTCAAAACCAGCTATGCCATGTGTTCCAGAGATACAAAAAACTCAGTTTTCACATTATCCCCATTCCCTCCTCTCCCCCCTGCGTCTCTCCTCCTACCAGACCTGCCATTCACCCCTAAGGTTCGCTTCAAGCATATAGATGGTATTTTTGAAAGGGTTTAGTATCTGTTTTTGAGTCAAAAGGTCCAAGGACTTTATGAAGGGTCTCCATTTTATAATAAAGCGTGCCACTCTTATCTGCACGTCAAATAAAGTGTCATATTGCTCATATAATAGCATTTTCAGTAGCATTTGTTTTAATAGACTAATAGACGGAGCCTCACTATGGAGCCACCTTTGAAAAATACACTTCCTTGCCAGCAATATAACATTAATAAGAAATTTCTTGTCTTGTTTTGATGCCGGTAATTGATGCAAGAATAAAGCCTGCAAGGGTGTGAGTGCGATCAGGGTATTCATAACTTTGGAAAGCCAGAAAGAGACTTGATTCCAAAATTTACGAACCTTGGGGCAGTACCATATATAATGCAAGAAGTCAGGGTTCGGATAGGAGCATTTACCACATACATTTGAAAAGTGAGTTTTCCACTTACTCAGTCTTCTGGGTGTGATGTAGTCTTGGTATAGTACTCGTATTTGTGATTCTCTAAGGTCTGTAAGAGTGAGGCTGTCCAGTACACTTTTCCCAGAGAGTAGGCTAGGTAGCGTTCTATGCCAAGTGCTAAGGAGGTGCATCAACATGGCAGGGGCCCTGACATTTACTAACTCTTGGTATATAGATGAAATGGCAAAGTTGTGTGCCTGAAACTGTGCAATGGTGCGAGTTAGGGGTGATGATGCCCAAAATGTTTTACAACTCTGTAGAACGTGGTTTATGTAGTGTCGTGCTTGAAAATAAGCAAATCTATGGGTATATGGGATTAAGAATTTCCTGCACATAACGACATAGGGTAGGACAGATTTAGTCGCGTGGTCTAGTAATTTATCTACATTGTCTATACCCCGACTTCTCCAGGTGTGAAAGACAGGATATAGCATACCAGGTTGGAATCTCGGGTTTCCTGTGATAGGGAGATATCTCGAGTGAGTAGGGTCCCAGGCCAACGTTTTAACCATAGCCCTCCATCCTAGAAGCACATTGCGGAATAAGGGGTGGTGCTGTACTGTCAAGGGTAATTCAGATAGGGTAGCATGTGGTAGGAAAGCAGGTGACACCCGAGAGAGGGAACCTTCTTCTAGTTGAGTGTTAGAGAAGTGTTGTGTGTGTAGTGTCCAATCTAATGCTAGCTTCGCCAAGGAGGCCCAGTTATAGTATAGAAAGTTCGGTAAGTATAGTCCGCCTTTTGAAAAGGGGAGATATAATTTGTGAATCCCTATGCGTGGCTTTCCGACTTTCCATAAAAAATTTCGGACTATCGTGTTTAAATAGACCAGGTCTTTCCGTCTCAGCAGCAAAGGAAGCATTTGTAAGGGATACAGGAGTTTGGGAAGAGTCATCATCTTGATGACATGTATTCTGCCCATTAGGGAGAGTGGCAGGTGCTGCCAAGCGCCTAATTCTTGCTTGATTTGTTTAATTTAGGGGGAGAAATTGTGAGAGTACCATTGCTGCGGGTTCGCGGAGATGTGTATTCCCAAATAGGTTAAGTGTGAGGTTACTGACTGAAAGGGGTATAAATCTGTTCGGGCATTAGATGAACGGTGTAACCATAAAATTTCCGATTTTGAAATATTAATTTTATATCCCAAGAATTGTCCGAATAATCCTATAGTGTCTAAAATAACTGGAACATGTGTTTGGGGATCTGATATGAAGAGCATCATATCATCCGCATATAGGGCAATCTGTAATCTGTGGGAGTTAACACATATTCCCGGAAAAGTGTCCCTAAGCTTAGCCGCCAACGGCTCTAGTGCCAAATTAAAAAGGAGAGGGGAGAGAGGGCATCCCTGATGGGTTCCTCTGTGCAGGGGGATCGGGGGGGAGTACAGATTGTTTATCACCAAGTACGCCATCGGGTTGGAGTAGATGATTTTAAGGAAGGCGGTGAAGCAGCCCGAGATGCCAAAGGTTTTCATGGAGCGGAACAAATGGGTCCACTCCACTCTATCAAAGGCCTTCTCTGCATCCAAGGATAGCAGGAAGACCTCCGGAAGAGACGAAAGGGTTCCCTCCCGCTTGGCCAGCCAGTGTTGTGCCACTGCGTGGAGGACTCTCTGAATGTTCGTGACAGAGGAACCTTGAGGAGTAAAACCTGTCTAATCTGAATGTAGTACATGGGGGAGTATGTTCTTTAGACGGTTGGCCAATAGCTTGGTCAATAACTTATAGTCAACGTTCAAAAGGGAAATCGGTCTATAAGACGCTGGGCTAGTGGGATCTTTCCCTGGTTTATATATCACTGTAATATTGGCCACCGAAAAACTAGCTGACGGATTACTTTGGCCTGAAAAATAATGGGTAAACAGGTTGGTGAGTACCGGGGCCGTTTGTTCCGATAGCATCCTATAAAACTCAGTTGGGAGCCCATCAGGTCCGGGTGTTTTCCCTAAAGCGAGAGATTTAATGGTATGAGTGACTTCTTCTGGAGTGATCAGGGCATTCAGGGCATCTAATTGGTCCTCTGTTATTTTGTTTTCTGTTTAGTCAAGTAAGCAATTATGTCTCCCCTAAGCACAGCCTTGGCCGTTTCACAAAAAAGGGGTTTCTCTTGTAAGTGCATTCTGTTGTTAGCTAGGTAGTCGTCCCACTGTCTCGTGAGGTACATGATAAAGTCAGGAGATTTCATGAGATGGGTTGGAGATCTAAATACTCTTTTATTTGCAGGGCGATGAGTTGGCGTCAAGGTCAGGTAAATAGGGGCATGGTCAGAGACAGTGATGTTGGTGATTTTAGTTTCTGTAATCAGGAATTCTAGGGAAGTGGAAGTAGGGAAGATATCAATTCGGGAGAGAGAATTATGTGCCCTAGAGGCACAGGTATAGTCCCTGCCTGTAGGGTTATGCCGTCTCCATATATCCTGTACCCCTAGTGAGCTAAATAGAGCATTAAAGATTTTAGTTGGATAAGCCGTCATTTCCCTTTTTTCTGGGGTGGTTTAGAACTTGTCGGGTCACGAAACCTGTCCAGGGCCGGAGTTGGTGTTAGGTTAAAGTCTCCCGCTATAATGAGTTTGGTGTCTAGGTGTTGGGCCAGTAAGGAAGTCAGTGACCTCCAAAATGCAGGTGCTCTATTGTTAGGACCATAGATGTTACACAAGGTGTACCAGTCGCTCTGCCATTGTATTTTAATGATAAGGAACCTACCCTCGGGGTCTACCGTCACATCTCCTATCTTACAATCTAGGCCTTGCCGTATTAAGAGGGCTACTCCTCTGTTGGAGCTGTTATGGGGAGCGCTAAGGACTTCTGAAATCCATCTAGTTTTGAGTTTATCATGCTCTGAGGCAGTTAGGTGCATTTCTTGCAGAAGCATTATGTGAGCCTGTGACTTTTTAAGGTGGGCTAGTACAGTTTTCCTCTTAATGGGGGAGTTAATCCCCCCACATTCCATGAGATTATTTTCATAGTCATTTAAACAGCAACAAATTTAGGCATCATTAACTTCCAGGACTAGCTGCAATAACCTGCTATAAAGCCTGAGAGGGAAGTAAATTGGGTGTGTGATCTGTTTGCTCTCCACCGTGCTGAAACAAAGGCTTATTAGCTTCCTACAGGACAACCCTATAAATATCATTATAAGAGAGACGGGGGGGGGGGGGAGATGTCTCCCATGTTGGTCTAAACTTTGTTGAGATCCTAAGCACAGAATATCTAACATCAACATATACCTCCAATACCACAAAGAAATAGCATGGTTGAGAAAACATATTAAAGCAGAGGCATTCTGGAACATAGCATTAGTGTGTCTAGTTCTCAAGACATTCTCTTGAAGTATGAAAAGTGGGACATATAACATCAATATGTTCATCAGGCTCAGCAAAAACATAAGATATCTACATACAACAAACAGGGCATATATATTCCTGAACATTAGCATGCGATACCTATCCATTAAAATATCTTCTTGCAATAACCTCGCAATAGAGCCTAGGGGGGAAGTAAATCTGATGTGCAATTTGTTTGCTCTCTAAATTGAAGGGACAAAGGTTTGTTAGCTTCCTACGGGACAGCCCTATAAACATCATTGTAAGAGAGACGGTGGGAAGATGTCTCCGATGTTGGTCTAAACCTTTGTAAAATCCTAAACACAGGATACATAGCATCAACAAATACATCCAATACTGCAGAGAAATAGCATGGCAGAGAGGACATATTAAAACAGTGGCATCCTGGAACATAGCATTAGTGTGTCTAGTCTTCAAAATATACTCTTGAAGTGTGAAACGTGAGGCATATAACATCAATACATTCATCAAACTCAATAAAAACATAAACATAACATATTTACATACAACAAACAGGACATGCATCTTCCTGAATATTAGCATACTATATCTATCCATTTAAATATCTTCTTGAGTCCATCTAGCAAAGTCTGGAGCAAAGGGTCAGTCCCCCAACATCACAGTCTGTCGACTGGTGGAAGGGTTAATGGTTGAGTCCTCCAGGTCAGCCAGGAGAGTCCTTTCTCATTGGGGAAAGGCGGGCTGGTGTATCCCTTTCTTGGTCCAGGAAGTCCTAGGCTTCTTGGGGTGAATCAAAAAATTTAAAGCCTTTTGGGGTGCGAAGTTTTAGGCGTGCCGGGAAAAGAAGGATAGCTTGGTGCTTTTCTTTATGTAGGGCATCTGCATATTGGGACAAAGTCTTTCCTCTTTTTTGCAACCTCTGAGGAGTAGTCCTGGAAAATGTAGATTCGTTTTTCATCGTATAGGAGCATTTCCATCTTTCTGTATGCTTTAAGGAGTTGGATTTTAGACTGGAAGTTGAGATATTTAATCATCACTCCCCGAGGGGGAGAGTTTTTCCCATCCAGGGAAGGTCTGTCACCTCCAATGCGGTGAGCTCTTTCCACTTTCATCGGTACATGCTCTGCAGGAACACCTAGCAGGTTGGGGAGAGAATGCTCAGCAAAATACAGTAGTTCTGATGTGCGGACCGACTCAGGGAGTCCCACCAGGCGGAGATTGTTCCTGCGTGAGCGGTTCTCTAGATCATCTCATTTCTGGTGTAGATATTCATTTTGTCGTAGTAGCGTTTTAATTTGGATGGAGGAAGTATGGTGACCATCTACTAGATCAGAGATTCTCTGCTCTGCCCCGTTAATCTGGAGTTGAACTGCTTAACTTCTGACGTCAGGTTATCCATACCCTTTTGCAGGCTATCTAACTTGGACAGCAGCAGAGAGTTTAGCTGCTGTCCTCCTGAGCTAGGGTCCTCAGCATCTTGGACAGGCATGGATTTTGTGGGGGAGGCCTGTCGCTGGGCGTCTGGGGGCTGCTTATGCCTTCTCTCTTGTTGAGATTTGTTTCTGCCCGACATTTTTGGAGCAGCTAGGAACTTGTCCATATAGATGGATGATTCAGGCTGAGTGGGGTTTGTGTGTTTGCAGGTAGCGGCGTATCTCTCCTTGGGGGAAGTGCCACCACTGGGCTCTGACGGAGAAAGCAGAAAGGTTATGACCCGCTTCAAACCACGAAGCGGGAAAGGGTGAGGAGAGATACTGTCCCTGACCTGTGTGAATTCCCAGCTTCTTATATCACAGTCCCCAAAATGTCAGCAGATGGCAGATAGAGGGCTATATTGCAGGTGACGTTTGGGTACTAGGTTGAATACACAGTAGCCGGTATATGCCTGCACTATTGTCTGCTCCGTGAAGTGGTTGCTGACAAATGTCAGAGATGTCTATCTAGGCACAACAGTCTATTGCAAATACAGTTCTATGAATGCAGCTTAGTCCCTTTATTATTCACGATCAGGAGCCGTTACATATACAGAGGATATGGATTTCAAACTATGCAATAAGATCCCCTGTAGCAGCATAGATATTACTGCCTTTTAGTGCAAAGACAAAAAGTGATTCCAAAGTCATAGCCCTTAGGGATGTAACTAGGGGGCATTTGCATGGCCGTACTTATCTACAAGTCTTATAAAGAGCATGGCGTGTAAGATGTTAACCAGCCACAAGTTTTGTGCGGTGCACTACTTTACCCTTATTGCTCGCGTTGATGAGGGTCTTTCGCCAGTTTAACACTGTCTTTCCAGCCCGGTATTTGTCCCTTTGCCCAGGCTTCTCAGTTATTGGTCATATAGGGAGCAGTAGCGGATACCTCCGGAGCGGAGCCCCGATCCTCCAGAGTTTTCCCAGAAGCCTGGCCGTGGTTAGTTGTTCGTTAAGTCGGTCTATTCTGTAAATAGCTCCAGCGGAAAGCCTGTTACACTATTGTGAGCCGCGGTATGCAGCCTTTTGGGGTTAGAGGCGATCGCGGGCCCCACGTGGCGATCTGTCTGCACAGTTTTTCCGGTGGTGAGGTCTGAAGTTGTTGTGCCTCACAAACTATACTATCTGCGATGCATGATGTCTCCGGGCTAAGCCGACTATTACTATAGCCAAGGAAGAGCTTGGGAGCCAGTGTGGAGGTTAAAGTATTTGTTTTGTGCAGGCTATTACACAGAGCTCGTTGCAAACACGTCCACACTGTAGCTCCGCCCACCGGAAGCCAGTTTAATATATTTTAATGTAATTTTAGTATAATAGTTAGGGTAGGTTAATTAATAGTTTAATATAGTTTAATGTAATTTTAGTATAATAGTTAGGGTAGGTTAATTAGTAGTTTAATATGGTTGATTTTAATTCTAAAGGTAAGTTTAAATTTATTATAAGATAGGGATGAGTTAATATTTAATGTAAAGTTAGCGGGTTGTTAGATTTAGGGGTTAATAGCTTCATTTAGTTTATGGCGATGTGGGGGGCTGGCGGTTTAGGGGTTAATAGGTTTAGTAAGTTGTAGTTATGTGGGAGGCCAGGGGTTTATGGGGTTAATACATTTATTTAGTTGCGGAGGGGTCCGGGAGCGGAGGGATAGGGGTTAATAACTTTATTAGAGTTGCAGTGGACTCCGGGAGCGGTGGGATAGGGGTTAATAACTTTATTAGAGTTGCAGTGGGCTCTGGGAGCAGAGGGATGGGGGTTAATAGCTTTATCTAGTTGCGGAGGGGTCCGGGAGCGGCGGGATAGGGGTTAAACATTTTAGTATAGTGGCAGCGTTTTGTGACAGGGTATAAATAATATTGGGAAAAAGCCGAATAGAAGCGAGATCGATGACTGTTAGTTAACAACAGTCCGCTGCTCATCGCCCCGTACTTGGTGCACGGCTTTTTGACAGCTTTTTTAATAAATAAGGAGAGCATATTCAGGTCCGCGGTTGCGATGTTAGGCGAGCGTATTGGTGCCGTCGAATGCAGCATAGTTGACGGCTTGATAAATAGGCCTCTATATGTATATGCTTATATATATATATATATATATATATATATATATATATATATATATAAATATAAATAATATATATATATAAATATATATATATATATATATTTATTAATATATTTATGTATTAATATGTGTATATACACATATAAACACATAAATATATATGTATATATTCATATACCTGTACATATATTTTTAATTTTGCTGCCCATCGCTGCGCGACTTACCATCTTTGCTCACGGCATGAGAACCAGGCTCCCATTGGAGTCTATGGAAGCATGATCTGGTGAGCACAATACGAACTTAAGGTTGTGTTTACATTGTACCTAACTTTTATTACCAGCACACATTTGCATGAGCTGGTAGTATTACTAAGTGGAGCACAAATATTTTTTAGACCATCTAGACCATAATGTATAAATAATTTCATTTTGAAACCTAAAGTTTGAAAAAAGTTAATGATTTTTTTTTTTTTATATGATCACATTTTGCACACATCTGACTGCAAACTGGTCACATAAATATACCAAAATGGGTCTAGATCAATACCTTTGGTTTTCTACTTTATAAATATATATATATATATATATATATATATATATATATATATATATATATATATATATATATATATATACATATTTGGGAGTCAATTTCAAGAATTTGAGTCGTTATGTCATTCCAAATGGGCCATGCACCCTTTGCCATAATGTGCCTAAAAATCATGGGGTCGATCCGATAAAAATCGTCGCCCGCAAAAGCTGGCGACGCCAATATTTGCACGGGTTTGGTATCCTATATACGGCGTAACCTAGAAGTTACGCGCGTATATTTCTGCCGTCGCCCGTAGTTTTTTGGGCCATAGACAGGTATACCAAACCCGCGCAGTTTGGTATCCAATATACAGCGTAAGGACTTACGTGGCGAAAATGGAGAAATCTTACTCCATTTTCACCTCGCCACAAAAAGCAGCCGTAAGAAGCCTTACGCTGACTATTGGAGCCCCGTAACTCCCTAAACTGGCTGCTAAAATAAACCTAACACCTAACGCATGCGCAATGTCTATCTCCCTGTCAACCGCGATCTGCTAAAATAAACCTAACACCTAACGCATGCGCAATGTCTATCTCCCTGTCAACCGCGATCCCCCGCCGCAATCCCTAATAAAGTATTTAACCCCTAAACTAGCCCTCTACTGTGAGCCCCTAAAACCGCCACCATCTAACTGATCCATCCCCTAATGTGAACCCCTTACACCGCCGCCATCTATATTAAAATTATTAACCCCTAATTTAATCTACCTACCCCGCCGCCAGCTATATTATCTATATTAACCCTAAGTATATTATAGTTAATATAGTTATTACATTATATATATTAACTATATTAACCCTAATTATATTAGGGTTAATATAGTTAATATAGTTACTATAGTATTTATATAAACTATATTAACTCTATCTAACCCTAACACCCCTAACTAAATTCTTATTAAATAAATCTATTTCATATTATAAACTAAAATATTCCTATTTAAATCTAAATACTTACCTATAAAATAAACCCTAAGATAGCTACAATGTAATTAATAATTACATTATAGCTATGTTAGGGTTTATATTTATTTTACAGGTAAATTGTTAATTATTTTAACTAGGTATAATAGCTATTAAATAGTTATTACCTATTTAATAGCTACCTAGTTAAAATAATTACCCAATTACCTGTAAAATAAATCCTAACCTAAGTTACAAATACACCTACACTATCAATAAATTAAATAAACTACAAATATCTATCTAAAAATACAATTAAATAAACTAAACTAAATTACAAAAAAAACAAACACTAAATTACAAAAAATTAAAAAAAGATTACAAGATTTTTAAGATAATTACACCTATTCTAAGCCCCCTAATAAAATAATAAACCCCCAAAATAAAAAAATTCCCTACCCTATTCTAATTTAAAAATAGTTCAAAGCTCTTTTACCTTACCAGCCCTTAAAAGGGCCTTTTGTGGGGGCATGCCCCAAAGAAAACTGCTCTTTTGCCAAAATAAAAAACACAATACTACCCCCCAACATTACAACCCACCACCCACATACCCCTAATCTAACCCAAACCCCCCTTAAATAAACCTAACACTACCCCCCCTGAAGATCTCCCTACCTTGTATTCACCCCGCCGGGCAGAACTCCTCATCCGATTCGGGCGATGTCTTCCAGCAAGCGGCAGTGAAGTCTTCTTCCATCCGGGCGATGTCTTGAAGCAAGCGGCAGAGAGTCTTCTTCCATCGGCGATGTCTTCAAGCAAATCGGCATCTTCAATCTTCTTTCTTCGCTCCTCCACCGCGGAGCATCCATCCGGCACGACGACTTCCCGACGAATGAGGTTTCTTTAAATGACGTCATCAAAGATGGCGTCCGTCGAATTCCGATTGGCTGATAGGATTCTATCAGCCAATCAGAATTAAGATAGAAAAATCTAATTGGCTGATTGAATCAGCCAATCAGATTCAAGTTCAATCTGATTGGCTGATTGGTTCAGCCAATCGGATTGAACTTGAATCTGATTGGCTGATTCAATCAGCCAATCAGATTTTTCTACCTTAATTCCGATTGGCTGATAGAATCCTATCAGCCAATCAGAATTCGACGGACGCCATCTTGGATGACGTCATTTAAAGGAACCTCATTCGTCGGGAAGTCGTTGTGCCGGATGGATGCTCCGCGGTGGAGGAGCGAAGAAAGAAGATTGAAGATGCCGATTTGCTTGAAGACATCGCGGATGGAAGAAGACTCTCTGCCGCTTGCTTCAAGACATTGCCCGGATGGAAGAAGACTTCACTGCCGCTTGCTGGAAGACATCGCCCGGATCGGATGAGGAGTTCTGCCCGGCGGGGTGAATACAAGGTAGGGAGATCTTCAGGGGGGGTAGTGTTAGGTTTATTTAAGGGGGGTTTGGGTTAGATTAGGGGTATGTGGGTGGTGGGTTGTAATGTTGGGGGTGGTATTGTGTTTTTTTTTTTCAGGCAAAAGAGCAGTTTTCTTTGGGGCATGCCCCCACAAAAGGCCCTTTTAAGGGCTGGTAAGGTAAAAGAGCTTTGAACTATTTTTAATTTAGAATAGGGTAGGGAATTTTTTTTATTTTGGGGGTTTATTATTTTATTAGGGGGCTTAGAATAGGTGTAATTAGCTTAAAAATCTTGTAATCTTTTTTTTATTTTTTGTAATTTAGTGTATTTTTTTTTTTGTAATTTAGTTTAGTTTATTTAATTGTATTTTTAGATAGATATTTGTAGTTTATTTAATTTATTGATAGTGTAGGTGTATTTGTAACTTAGGTTAGGATTTATTTTACAGGTAATTGGGTAATTATTTTAACTAGGTAGATATTAAATAGGTAATAACTATTTAATAGCTATTATACCTAGTTAAAATAATTAACAATTTACCTGTAAAATAAATATAAACCCTAACATAGCTACAATGTAATCATTAATTATATTGTAGCTATCTTAGGGTTTATTTTATAGGTAAGTATTTAGATTTAAATAGGAATATTTTAATTAATAATATTAATATTAGATTTATTTTAATAAGAGTTTAGTTAGGGATGTTAGAGTTAGATAGGGTTATTATACTTTATATATATATATAATATAATAACGATATTAACTATATTAACCCTAATATAATTAGGGTTAATATATATAATATAATAACTATATTAACTATATTAACCCTAATATAATTAGGGTTAATATAGTTAATATAGCTGGCGGCGGTGTAGGGGGATTAGATTAGGGGTTAATACATTTATTATAGGTGGCGGTGGTGTAGGGGATGTAGATTGTAGGCAAAAGAGCAGTTTACTTTGTGACAAAGCCCCGCTAAAAGCCCTTTTAAGGGCTGGCAAAAGAACTGAATTCTTTGGGGCATGCCCCGCAAAAAGCCCTGTTAAGGGCTGGCAAAAGAGCTGTTACTTTGGGGCAATGCCACGCAAAAAGCCCTTTTCAGGGCTATTTGTAGGGTTAGACATAGGTTTAGTGGTAGGTATAGTTTAGTATTTTAGGGGTTAAATAATTTAATATAGATGGCGGCGGGGTAGGGGGATTAGATTAGGGGTTAATAATTTTAAAATAAATAGCGGCGGCGGTGTTAGGGGCTCACTTTAGGGGGTTATAGATTTAATATAGCTGGCGGCGGTTTAGGGGTTAATAACTTTATTAGGTAGCGGCGGGCTCCGGGAGCAGCGGTTTAGGGGTTAATACATATTTTATTGTTAGGCTAGTGAGGGGGGATAGCGGATAGAGGGTTAGACGTGTGGGCTATGTTAGGGAGGCGTGTTAGACGTGTCGGGCTATGTTAGGGAGGCGTGCTAGACAGTGCGGGTGATTTAGACTTTAGTCAGGTTTTGTAGGCGCCGGCAGTTTCTAACGTGCCGCAAGTCACTGGCGACGCCAGAAATTTGTACTTGCGCAAATTTCTGGACATCGCTGGTTTATCTGACTTACGGCACTTTAGCATCTGACGGCGCAGTATATGGGATAGCTCGAGTTGCGAGCTGAAACTGCGGGCGACGCGGGTTCCCTCGCTTGCGCCGCAAACTACGATCTATATCGGATCGCGCCCCATCTCTCAGAAGTGTGGTGCGCAGGTGCAATTAGTGGCCTTCTGATTACCAAAAGCAATGGTAAACCCATACATGTCTGCTAATTCTCAACACAGGAGATTCTAGAAAAGCTTTTGCAAGCATTTGTCTTATGAATGCACAAGTTATGTGTAAGTAATTTCCGTGAAAATCCTTAATTTTGTGAAAAAGTTAATGATTTTTTCTTACTTGTATGATCATATTTTGCATACATCTGACTGCAAAATGGTTTCATGAATTTGCCAAAATGGGTTTAGATCAATACTTTGGGTTGTCTACTTTATAAATAAACATAGTTTTGGGGGTCAGTGTTAAGAATTTGGGCAGTTCTGCTATACCAAATGAGAGTTACTCCATGGCATCACTTTATAACATGGTGAACATAGCTGCATTCAAAAATCTTAAAATTATTAAATACAATGCAAAAATATTTACGTGTGATCTCAGCTGAACCAGAGGATGCCAAATTAATCTTTTTTTTTCTTTTCTACAGATAGAAAGCTACAGGTTTTCAGAGCCTGTGATAATTAATATTTTATATATTTCTTTTTTACTGGGGTAAATGTACAATCATTTCATAATTCTGTGAATAAATAGTTAGTTGAAAATTAAATCCACTGAAAGCTCTTTCATATATAGGTGTCATAGGTAAATCAAAAAATAAAGGCTTTATTTCTGTTTAAATGAATAGATAGTTAAAAAAAATAATCTAAAATTCCTGGTAGTTAGGTGGTTAAAGGGATATGAACCCCAACATTTTTCTTTCATTTAGATAGAGCATGCAATTTGAAACAACTTTCTATTTTACTTCTATTATCAAATTTCTCTTGGTATCTTTTGTTGAAAAGCAGGGACTTATACTTAGGAACGCTATATAGCAGCAGTTTTGCAAGAATATTATCCATCTGCAAGAGCACTATTTCCTGCATGCAATGCTCTATATCCTACCTAGGTATCTATGCAGCAAATAATATCAAGGGAATAAAGCAACTTTGATAATAGAAGTAAACTGGGAACTTTTTTTAAAAATGCTATGCTCTGTCTGAATCACAAAAGAAAATTTGTGGGTTTCATATCCCTTTAAATATTAGTGTTTCACCACAATCAATATATATACATTTCTATTACTTTGTAAACCTATATTCATCTATATATGGGTAGCAATACTATTGCATATGTTTGTAAATGCTTGTTTGTTAATGCTGGATTATATAAACACTTTTTTCTTGCATTTTCAGATATACCTGTGACCTTTAAAAGACTGCTCTTGTAACAATGACATGCACAATATGATCTGAAGTCTGCAACCTATACTTGGATAAAATTTAGCCATCCTATACAAGAAGATTGAATGCTACAATATGATTTGTCTAAAGTTTGATGTCTCAGTTAATCAGGTTTCATCCGTTTATCATCCGTTTGTGTTGTCATATAAGTATATGTTGAATTTTTGATGTGACACTTTTTAGTTAAACTGAACATGACATAATAAGCATCAAAACATTGTTTCTAATTTTTGTTAAAAATCAACATTTTTACTAAAATAGACATTTTTTTTTAAGTTAAAATGCTAGTTTAGTTGGTAAACAAAAGTTTTCAGAATTTCTTAGTATTATCATTATTCTGAATATTCTGTATATTAATTGTAAAGGTGTGTATGGTTCTGAGTGGGTTTGTGTGTGTGAATAGATGGGTACAAAAAAACGCTGATTCAGTTGAAAGCTAAAATAAACTGTTATTACTTCAGCTTAAAGTATTAAACATTTAAAATGTAGGCAAATCTAGGATTTAATTTCATTTACCTGTTACTTTGATGGACTTAATTTTAAGGGTTAATATAAGAGGAGCAAAAGTGGTTAAATATAGTAGCAGAATAGTTTTGTACTTAGTGTAAAAGGGTATTGTATATGCTTTAAAGGGACATTAAACCCACGTTTTTTCTTTCATGATTTAGAAAAAGCAAGTCATTTTAAACAATTTTCTAATTTACTTCCATTATCTAATTTGCTTCTTTTTTTTAATAAAATCCTTGGATGAAAAGCATATCTAGATAGGTTCAGTAGCTGCTGATTGGTAACTGCACATAGAGACCTCATGTGATTGGCTCACCCATGTGCATTGCTATTTCTTCAACAAAGGATCTAAAGAATGGAACAAATTAGATAATAGAAGAAAATTGGAATGTTGTTTAAAATTGTATTCTCTATCTGAATCATGAAACAACAATATTGGGGTTAATGTCCCTTCAAATTGAATTTAGTTCTTGTAAGCTTACCACATGACGTTTGCCACCTAGAGTGGTACATATATATTGATATTAACCTGCAGAATATGGGGCCGATTTATCAATGTCTGTTCGACATGATACGCTGTAGCGTATCATGTCCAACCGACATCGCTGAATGCCGACAGCATATGCTGTCGGCATTTAACATTGCACAAGCAGTTCAGGGGTGTCAATCATCATCGTATGGGATTGGGAGGATTGCAGACTGCAGTCTCAGAGGCAGCGGATCAGTTGTGGAGCAGCGGTCTTAAGACCTCTGCTTCATAACTGCTGTTTCCAGTGAGCCTAAAGACTCACGCGGAAACAAGGGCATCATTCGGCCCTTGATAAATTGGCCCCTATTTCTCCTTTTGTGGTAAATTTAATTTCTATTAATCCAAGGAGGTATTCTGTAAAATGGAGTGGTAATTTTATACATATATGATGGGCAGCAGTAAAACATATATGTATATGATTATATATATTTATATGTTACTATGTGTATATACACATAATAACACTAAAATATATATGTAATAAGCATATATATACATATTTACTGGAAACACACAGTTCCCATTGACCACAATGTAAAGGTAACAAAAAATGTTATCAAACAGCGCCAAAAGATAAAACCATACAAGCTCCTTCTCAAAAGGGCGAGATTTCCCAACCTGGTCTCAAAGGAAGAATCAGAAAAAATGCCAAAAAAGAGCGCTACAATATCCCTGCTAAGGTATAAGTTGCTTAAGGTGGTGTCCATGATGTATATTAATGTTTTAGTATAAAATAATAGAAGAATCTTAATGGAAAGACTGGATGTATCGTACAATATATAAAAGTTATTTAATGAGCAATCTTCTAAAATTACAATAAGTGGATATACAATGTTTAAAACTTACAATTTAATAAAATACAATATAATAAAATACATAAAATATAATATCTTGGAAATACAAATATATGCAATGTGATACATATATAAGTTTAGTATATGGCGTTTATTTATCTAAGTTAAAAAGCATATGAAAGGCATAGTCCATGAGATTCTGGAGGAAATATATGATTCTAGCAAGGTTGGCCAGCGAATGTCCAGACATTGCTTATATCATTCACTGGCCAACCTTGCCAGAATCATATATTTCCTCCAGAATCTCATGGATTATGTCTTTCATATGCGTTTTAACTTAGATAAATAAACGCCATGTACTAAACTTATATATGTATCACATTGCATATATTTGTATTTCCAAGATATTATATTTTATGTATTTTATTATATTGTGTTTTATTAAATTGTAAGTTTTAAACATTGTATATCCACTTATTGTAATTTTAAAAGATTGCTCATTAAATAATTTTTATATATTGTACGATGTATATCTCCTACATCCAGTCTTTCCATTAAGATTCTTCTATTATTTATTTTTTTCCAAATAAATTTTTATTGATAGCAACATTGTAATAACAACATAACAGTACTCTTTTTGTACATAATTGGTAGCGATAGTACATACAATAAAACAGGAGATAAATGACATCAGGAGGGAATCAGCAGGCGCTGTAAGGGAGTCATTTATAACATTAAGAGGCTATCTAGTGCACACATGGTTATCTTGTTATACATTGGTACTCTGATAAAATTTTACATTTTTATAATGGGGAAATATATGGCAAATGATGCCATATTCAGTAGTCCTGACAGTTAAAGAACACAAATCAATACTGAAAAAAGAAAATATATGGTATATGTGGTATATACAGGCGGATATAGTGTTGTTTGGTTAAATCACCCAAGGTCCCATAAAGGGAGTGTGCAGTGGGGGAGGGGGGTACAGGAGGGAGGAGGGGGATAGGGGTAGGGGGAAGGAGAGTATCCGGGGGGGAAGGGTAGGGTACCAATGGAGGGGGAAATCCCCGTCAGTAAACGAGGGGCACCTTGGGACAATCACAGTGAGGTGCACCCTCAGGAGTTGGGGGGGGGGGGGGAAGTTGCCAGAAGTGGGCTGATAGTGCTCTAAAGGGAAAGGCCTAATTATGAGGTTTGTTTCAGGTAAGTCTCCCAGGGTTCCCATATTAGGCTGGATGTTCCTGACTGGTTTCTCATCCGAAAGACATAGTCTTCCATAGATTTGATGTATTATAAATAGTCAACTACAGCCTGCCATCTTGGAGGTTGCGGTTTCTTCCAGTTCCTGGCTATCAGCATTTTAACCGAGGTCAGCAAGTAGACATATAAGTATCTCATATGGATCAGCAATTTTTTTATTCCAATATGAAGAAGGGCCAAGCTTGGAGTATCCGGTGGTGGGAGTTCTAAGGACACATGACCACCACACATGGAGCAGAGTGCCAATTTCTCCACAGGCTTTTCAGCACAGAGGTGAGTGCCCAGGGTACAGAGTCCAAAGTTTAGCTGGTACTAGGTGCCATCTGGTAATAATCTTGAAATAAAGTTCATACATTGTGACACAGTGTAGTGCAGATTTAGTCACCAATATAGCCTTAGACCAGTCAAGTGTCGTGTGGGTAAGTCTCAGTTCAGTTTCCCAGGAAATCACGTGTCTTGTTTTTACAAGGGTGGGAGGCCCTAAGAGGGATTTGTAGTGAGTGGTGAGGGGCTTATATAGTTGTAGGCCAGCTTTCCATCTAATCTCCCAGATGGTGGGTGTCCTGATCTTATGAGTCAGGAATCCCCATGCCTTCATAACGGATCTGAGTCTCATATAGTCGAACTCCAAGTGGTGAGGAATGTCAAATCTTGCGATCATGTCTCGGGGCGAGAGGAGGTTATCGTTCAGGTAGAAGTCCCCTAATGACGCGACCCCTAGACCCTTCAAGGCAGTAAGCCTGACATTAGGAAGTCCCTGTAGGAGGGCGATAACAGGATGGATGGGCGAAGGGTGCGGGGCTATCAGCAAATTGTGCCTCAACTGGAACCAAGCCGACTGACAGTCTTTAATCAGATGGTTAGAAATAGTTATCTGCGATGCAAAGTGCGGGGGAACCCACAGCAGGTCTGAGAGTTCAATATATGCTGGGAGAGATGCTTGTTCTAACTCTCTCCACCTCGCGGGTGGGAGGTCTTGCCCCCAGGCTGAGACATGAGAGATCATAGCCGCTTGGTGATACAGTTGGACATTAGGCAGGCCTAGTCCACCACGTTCAACCGGCGCTTGAAGGGTAGCTGCTGCAACTCTCGGTCTCTTATTATCCCAGATATATGAATTGAACAGTGCTTGGAAGCTGCGCAGTATCTTCACCGGGACTGGGACATCTCATGATATATGTCAGTTTGGGGAGGATCATCATCTTCAGAGCAGCAATCCTGCCCATCCACGATATTTCCTCATATTTCTTCGATTTCAATTGAGCATCAACCCCTTTTAGGAGAGCAGTATAATTTTCCTGTACCACTATACCCCTGTCATGTGATAGGAAGACACCCAGGTGTCGTATCCCATTCACTGACCACTTGAACGAGTAAAGTCTCTTAAGGTATTTCTGTTCCGCCTGGTCCAAGTGGATCATATAGGCCTCTGTTTTAGACACATTGATTTTATAGTTCGAGATTCTGCTAAAAGAATCAATGGTCTCCAGTAGGGGGGGAGCGACAAGACCGGGTTTGTAAGAAGAAGGGTGAGATCGTCGGCGAAGAGCGCCAACTTCTGGAGTGTATCATGTATCTGAAGGCCCTGGATCATGGGGTTTTTCCTAATTGCTTCTGCAAGTAGCTCAATAGCCAGCGCAAAGAGGAGTGGGGACAGGGGACACCCCTGTCTGGTCCCATTCCTGATAGTGATTTTAGGGGAACAGAAACCCAAGCCCTTGACCACAGCCATTGGGGAGGCATAGAGAGCGGCCACAGCAGTGCGGAAAGATCGGGGGATTCCAAAGTGTTCCAAGATACCAAACATATATTCCCACCCCACCCTGTCAAACGCCTTTTCCGCATCCATAGACAGGGTGAGGAGGGGCAATCCCATGTCAGCCGCTTCTATAAAGATATTCAGCAGCCTATGGGTATTATCTGTGCCTTGCCTACCTTGTATGAATCCCACTTGATCCAAATGGACCAGCGAGGACAAGTGTCGTCCAAGTCTGGTTGCCAGGACCTTAGCGTAGACCTTCACGTCCACGTTAATAAGTGAGATAGGCCGATAGCTACCACATAGCACTGGGTCTTTCCCATCTTTAGGGATAGTCAGGATATTTGCCTCTAAGAACTCCGGGAGAAAAGCTCTGGCCCTCACCACCTCATCATAGAGTCGAAGTAATATAGGTGATAATGTTTGGGCAAAGGTGTGGAAGAATAAGCCTGTGAAGCCATCTGGGCCCGGTGCCTTATGGGGTTTTAAGGTTAGGATAGCTGTTTTAATCTCCTCTAGGGTGAAGGGAGCAGTCAGATCATCTACAGAATCGTTATCTAAGGAGGGAAGGTCTAACTTCGCCAAGAACTGTTGGATCGCCACCCTACGTGAGCCAACCCCCAGGGAGTTGCTGTCTAGGTTGTATAGGGAGGTATAGTAGTCAGCGAATGCCTTCCCTATATCTCTAGGGGAGTAAACTGCGCCTGCTGTTGTTTTGATTGTGGGAATCCTGGCTTGGACCGCACGGTTCCTAAGCTTACGGGCGAGTAGTCTATCGGCCTTATTTCCTTTGTAGAAATATAATTGTTTGAGCCTAAATAGGTTAGCCTGAACCCGAAGCTGTTCTCTCTTATTGATCTCATCTCTAATGGAACCTACCCGGGAGGCAAGGATGGGAGTAGGAGAGCTTTTGTTTGCTAGCTCAATCTGTCTTAGCTCCGCATACAGTTTAGCGAGGGGGATCTTAGTCTTAGCTTTCAGTTGTGCGCTCTTTTTCAGGAAATGACCTCTGAGGTAAGCTTTAAGTGAGGCCCACAGTATTTCCAGGCTCGTGTCTCCCGTATCGTAAGTTTCAGAAAGTCTGAAATTATCTATACTAGTAAGGGGATCTCCCCCTCTGAGAGAAATTGATCTGGCAGTCTCCAAGAGGGCCTGCTATCAGGGGGTCGCAATATCGAGCACCGACCACTGACCAGGTCATGATCCGACCAGGAGCATGGCCTTATGCGTGGGGTATGGAATTGGTCTAGAGTCCAAGAGTCACATAAGAGGTAATCAATCCTAGAGTTGGAGTTGTGTGGCTTAGAGTGATGAGTGTAATCCCTTTTGGTCGGGGCGAGACATCGCCAAATTTCATAGAGGCCATGTTGGTACATGAGCTTACGCAGCGCATTGGACTGGGTAGTGAGGTGCCGGTCAATGAGGCGTATGTTAGTTGTTTTATCTAGGGCAGGGTCCCAGACTAAATTAAGATCTCCTCCTATCAGTAGGTGGCCCCTCCTAAGTTCGCCTATCTCAGAAACTTCCTCAGGAATGGTATTTGCTTAGTGTTTGGAGTATAAATGGAAGCCAGTGTATAGAGTATCCTGTTTAAAGTGCAAACTAAGATTAGGTATCTGACCTCAGGAACACGCTCAACATATTCTGTTACACAACAAACATCTCTATGTACGAAGATTGCTACCCCTCTCTTCTTCCCTAAAAAGGAAGCAGCTTCACATACTGGGTAGTGGGTTGGGTTACGGAACGGTCGTGCATTTTTATCCCAATGTGTCTCTTGTAAGAAAACAATGTGCAATTTATGGGAGGCCAGATAATTAGATAGGAGACTTCGCTTAGTGGGGGAGTTTAATCCCTGGACGTTTAAAGTGGCCACGGTTATAGGGGCCATGGGACTAAAGAGCTCTATTTCCCAAAGGGACATCTTTCGTAACCTGAAGGTCCAAGGATGATAGGGGCAGGGAGGAGGGGATCCCTAGGAGGAAGGAAGGGAAGGGGAGAAGGGACACCAAAGGGACAGGAAGAGAGGGATAGGTGTACCTGTCCGCTCTGTATAATCAGTATGTGTCTTTATAATACTGTCAAGTAATTAGTGATGTGTATATTACACTATCTCATTGAGTGTTCTCTCAACAGTGTCTTTTATGTCACCCTGCAAGTATGTCTCTGTAAACTGCAGAAACCTCATAAAGAATGATTGGTGCCGCATCAGTGGGTAGCTAGCTTCTGTATTATGAAGATCCATCTACATGGACCCGAAATGGAGACATCCCCTAAAGGAAATATCTGTGTGTAGTGTCTTTTTTTTTTTTTTTTTTTTTTTTTTTTTTTTAAATATAATTTTTATTGAGGTTTAGTTAAAGACATACATAGATCATAATAACATATTCTTTTGTCATATGAGATAAGGCTTCAATGTAACAGGAGTAATATAATAAACATGCAAGAGACGTTTAGCCAACAATTTACATAATTTTCAAACATTAAACAGATAAGATGCTAATCTTTCAAGAGCCTTCTGCATGACACAATAAATTACTCTTGGGCCAACAAGAGTAGCAGGAAATAATGAAGTGGAAGAAGAAACTTGTAACCAAGGAGACCACTTTTGGATCTCAATGATAAACCTCTATTTTTTTAAGTTTAACAGCAATAAAATTTATGTAAATTCAAGCGTATAGCAACTTACTTGAAATAAATAAGGTAGGTAGAGTATAACCAATATATATAATGCTGTGTAAAATAAAAACTAATATACATTTCCTGTAGTGATAGATAGAATCTGGAGCGGGATATTTAAATATAATATTTGCTACCTGTAATAGTAGATGTAGTCTGAAATGGTATGTTCAAACTAGCACTTTGAAAGGGGCTACCCGGCGTCGTGTTAGGAGCATATAGACAGATGTGAGGTAACAGTGATCAGTCCAGCTGATCCGGATGGACTTACAGATTCTTCTCTTAAATATTATGTGGGAATTAAAGCTTAGGAAGTGAGGAATGCAATAGTTAGATTGCGGTATTCACGAGACAAACCGCGTATTTAGCTCCTCTAAAATAGAGGGTACATTATAATGTGTGGGGGAGGGGGGGGAGGTGGTATAAATATGTGATGTAACCCATAGTACTAACATTCTAAGTATTGGCCTCAAACTATTTATTATATTTGTGGATTATCCTGCCATCTCCGAACTAGGACTAGAGAAATGAGTGTGCAATCACCCTACCTAACTTTTCACGTATAGAAACAATTGTGAGCATCCGAAAAGTGAGACACTCTTACTCGTGGCACTGCTGGAGAGAGCTAGTAGTACAGATAAGGGTGGGCTGTAGGATGAATATACATAGTAGGATATGGTAGGATAAAGGGAACTACATACTTGTAAGGTTAGAGCTAGATTTCGATAGGATAAATCAGATTTAAATTTGTAAGATTATATAAAAAATATGGGGACAATTATAAAGATGATATTAGCAATAAACCCAGAGCTTTATCCTAGGATATATATAAAAAAAAAAAAAAAAAAAAAAAAAAGCGATGCTCACACAAGCCTTTGTGCAATACTATGTAGAGCTACAACTGCAATATTTCTACTGGGCCAAATATGTGCAAAATATGAGCGTCACACCACCCCGGCCGCAGGCAGCGGTGCGCCATATCTAGTAGTTGTACCAAGGATCCCAGTATATGCATAGAAACTAATACTCAACTATTGAACCAATAGATACATATGATATAACAGAAATAGTACCGTAATGTATTAAACTAGTCATCTCCAATCCCATTATATTGCAATTTTAAACCTACTATGCAAAGGTTCAATAGCCTGTGGAACTGGATAGAGAAACTCCTGAGGGGAGTGGCTCTCACTGTATCCCCAATATTAGACCTCTATGAACTCATTTATGTCAGACAGGGATTGCTCCACATCTAATTTTGGAGGGGTCTAGACTAATAGAAGGCTGTTGAACCAAATTAATATGTAAGTAAAATGGTGTGGGTAACACAACTATAGTGCCAGGTGCTAGTTAACGGTGACTGGGGAGAGATTCTGAAGTGTCCAACTAGGTCCCAAGTACATGTTTGCAAGTTATGTTTAAGGGTTGAAATCTAAAATTACCTGTCAGGATTCCAGAAAGAAATAAAGATAGCTAGATCGTGTTAGTTTCCTGTATAAATCCAACTAAGACTAAGCTTTGACCCCCCTCTAGTGGCGACAATAGGTAATTACAGCTACTGTCTAGAAATTGTAATTATTATCTTTGCTCTACATTGCGATATGAATATATTCATGTCCCAAATAGTCTCTGTTCTGTGGAAACATTAAACACTATACATTTTACTTTAAATCTCTAGTATCTCACTAGTATTTCCATTGCTGGATACAACAGTTAGTTTAACTATACTAGAAAACTTATATATAAACGAAACCCAAATATAACCTGAGAATGCAGTGAATATTAGTACCACCCAAACTAAATTGCAGCAGAAAATAAAGGTACCATTTTTTTTTTTTTGTGTGTGAGCAAGGGTGCGCAATGTATCTTATCCCCTTAGAATATATCCATAAAGAAAAGCCTTTCACTGGGGAATGTAAGCAATTAAGCTAGACATGGCAGGGATCATACAAATTTTCGGAGAAGCAACTTAAGTCTAAGTAAGGTTAGTGGGAAGCTAGCCACAGGTACAACAGATCGCTAAATGACCATACTCAACCATAAGATCTAAAGGTGCGCCTAGAGCCTAGGACTTAGGATGAATGATACTGATAGTGTCAGCCAGCAGGTCTTTGCTAGAAATATTAGTTTTGAGTCAGCAATATGTCTAATGTGTTAATTAACAGTTAGTAGGCAGTAGGGCATATATAATAGCACCAGCATTTTAGCGTGCTCTAAAGTTCATAAAGTCACTCACAACAGAAATGGGTCTCTAACCCACACCAACTCGCTGCGTTGTGCTGGGGATGAGCTGCATGTTATAATCCACTTCTCCTCTGATGATACTCCAGGCAGAGGGAGTGCAGGGGGGAAGCGGGTCCTGTAGATTGGATGAAAGAGACACACTGCAGGCCTGGAGACGTTGGAGAGAAAGTTCCAAGTTCACTGCCCCTTTGTATAAAAAAAGTGAGTAACGGAGCTGCACAGAGATGTTAATATATGTGAGATCACCCGGAAAGTCACAAGCAGAGGGCAGCTCGAGGGGAGGATATGCGTATTTGACCTGTCGGGTTGTCGCTTTCCCCCTTTGTACAAGGCTATGCTGATCTGGCTCTGCGTCTTGAAGCATTACCATTGCCATAGTGAGAGACTTGTCCGCGGGTATGCCTAGTGGGTATTCGTTTCCTATATGTGATTCACCTTGTTGTTTGATGTAGTTAGAAGATGTAGTATCGCAAGTTTTTTCTCCTGCTGTGCTCGCAACCCAACCTTCATTAGATATGCTGCCGGGAGGGAGTAGGCACCGGGGCCCCATAACACTATCCCCATCTTGATCACTTAAGATGCGCTCAGTTAGGTCGGGCTGCCGGGTCTGATGGTCGCCATTTCTATTTGTAGCGGTATACAGTCTGTCAGCTAAGCGAGCGTGATGGCTTTCAAGGAGGTGCCTCATCTCCTCTAGAAAGCGAGCCGAGATCTTCATATTGTAGTTTGGATCACAAACCTTGGGGGATAGTGGATTTTCAGTTGCTTTTAAGTGAGGGATTAGTGAAAGACCTGCATAGAAAATACAGCGTCCCCAAGATGGCGTCTTTCTTGTCTGGCTCAGCAACATAAAACAGTTTAGACGGGCCGATGCAGTCTCCCTGGGACCCTATAAGTTCGTCAGAATACACTGCTAGTTCTTAGGTCCATCCACCTGAATTCTGGCTTCAAAGAGGTTGCAATTAAGAGTGGAAAGACCCCTATATTAGGATCTTGGGCCCGGGAGCTGCATCAAAACACGACCCACCAGCTCTGCAGTTGGCTCCGCCCCCCCGTGTGTAGTGTCTTTAATCATTGTGAGCCTCAGGGGGGGCGAGGGGAGCACCATGATCAGGCGTTGTACAGGAGGGAATGGTAGTCCTCGCGCTTCCCCCCCCACCAAACCCCACGAGTCTGTGTATGGTAGTGTATAGTTGGCAGGGGATGATAGACAAGCAACCTTACAAAAAACGGAGTATTACCTAAAGTGCAACATAGTTAAACGATTAAATAACATTTAAGCAGAGCAATCATGCACAGTAAAGTTATTGAGTGACACACAAATATTCACAGTTATGTTGATTACACTGCCATGCAAGTATGTCTCCTCAGTTTGCTCTGGAGCCATTCCCTGGGGGCAGCAACTGTGTAAACTGCAATAGTTTGTCGCGGGCCTCGGGGGAAGCAGAGGGAGGGCCACAATCAGGCATTGTACAAGTGGGAGCTATACTCCCCATCATCTCCCACGCTACCCCCAACGTCCACGAGTCTGTACAAGCAATGGCATAGTGAACACGGGATACAAACAGGCAACATTCAACAGCAAAGTTATTAAGTGACATATTAACACTTACGTTTCATAATATATAGCAAGGTGGCAAATAAGAAGAGGAAACTAACCAAAAAGAAATATCAAAGTAATCCATGCTAGGTAATTATAACAAAAAATAAGGTCCACATTAATGGACCGCCTCACCTAACCTTCAAGAGATGAGGTACCAAGGTCATCAAGGAGAGTGGAGTGACTCTCAGCAAGAAGTCCAGTTTCAAGTGCTGGAATAAACGGGACTCATGAGTCACAGTGTTCAGCAGTGACGGTGCGCGTAGGAGGGTTCTTGCCTAAGGGCTGTGAGGGTAATTTCTGGGCATTACTCACTCTTTGGGGGAGAGGCCGCAACTCTGGGGCCGATGCTCTCAACCCATTGGTGGCATCCCTGTTGCATTGGGTCTCAGGTGGATCCGATGGTGACAGGTTCCATCTTTGTAAGAGTTCCCTGGCCTGTTGGGGTGAAGAGACTGTGAACTGTTGTCCGTCCTTGGTTATGTGTAGCTTTACTGGAAACCCCCATCTGTATTTTATAGCTTTGTCTCTCAGCAACTTGGTGAAGGGTTGATAGTGGCAACGCAGCTGGAGGGTGTGTGGAGTAAGATCTTGATAGATTTGAATATCAGTGTATTGGTCAGGGAGGCCTCTGTCCCCTGCAAATGCTTGGAGTAGTTTGTCTCTGAAGGTATAGTAGTGCAGGCGAGCTATAACATCTCTAGGCTTATCGCCCTCTGCAGATCTAGGCCAATCAACATCTCCTGACCATCTCCTGGGCATAGGATTGCTGTGAACAGTTCCCATAGATATTTCTCCAGATCTTGAGGGGAGACAGTCTCGGGGATGCCCCTCACCCGGATATTATTGCATCGGGTTCTGTCTTCTAGGTCGGCCAGTTTAACTTCTAGTTCAGTTATTTGCTCCGCTAGGCTCTGTGAGTAACCAAGCAAGTTGGTGTGATCAATCATCAAATCTTCCTGTTTACGCTCCAACACGTCAGCTTGCTCACCAATAGTGGCTATATCACGTTTCAGATCTGCATGGCTCTTCTCAAATTTTTTGGATAGAGAATGGTGGTGATGGGAAGCCAGAAGCGAAGTGATAGAGTCCATAAGGTTGTTGTTGGCCTCTGTATCTGCGCATAATGAGCGCCCCACAGACTTGATCAGGGTCGCCCCTCCAAGGGTTTCATTTAAGCTGCTAGCATCTGTGAGTTCCTCATCAGAACCAGCCTGAGACCTGAGGTGGGCTTGCTAAAGTGGTCTACCACCGTGCGTTTTGGGGTGTTATGAGGTTTCTGTTTTCTCTTAAATGCTTGAGGCATCTTTTGCGCTTGCATGGATTATCCGTAGATTTGAAAATAAAACACAGCACTATAATGACCCACTTCTATCTGGCTGACTAGGGTCTGGGCATCAAGGAGTAGCTAACATGTTTTCAAAATAAATCATAACAAAAACAAGTTAGTTAGACCCTATACAGTTATTCACTTCAAATATCAAACACAGTACCCTAAGGATAGCGTTACAGGGCGGGCTGCCCCTGGGCCTACAAAACCTCCTCTCAACTCAGGGAAGGGGGACATGACCTGACGGAAGGGGAAAGGGGAAGCGGAAGCGACCAGCCCAGACCAGCCAGGTCGGAAAGGGGGAGTCTTGAGGGGCTAACACTCAAGTATACGCTTGTCTAATTTACAGCTATAACTATTACTGTAGAGAGGACCTGCAAGAAATTAAAATGGTTAGGTAAACAGTAAAGAAATACAACACTCCATTTTGGGCTGAGAAACCAAAGGCACATAAGCTGACGCAGCTGCTAAATTTTACAAAATAAGAAGACAAGCTGGTGCAGTAGATGAGGCTATGTAGGTGGCTAGGAGCAGTGTTGTGGAGGTGACTATGAGCCTGGGCTAGTCGCACAGGGCATTTGAGTGTCTACAAGAGGTTGTTGGGCTGTGGAATGTGTGAGGCCCAATAGGTAGAAGGTGCTCGGTGATAAGTAAGGCTTTTATTTTATTCCTCAAATCCACCCCAAAAGCAATGTCCACAGTGGGATAAGGTAGAAAGTGTCCAGGTGAGAGGACAATTGCAAGGGGGGGGGCTACTTGGCTTTCAGGAGCTTAGGTCTCAATATACCCCACAGCTAGGCCTGTTGCAGGGATAGGTGTATGTTTGGAAGTCACTGGGTGGTAACAGAAATGACCCAAGTTATATAGACAGTCTTGTCTGGCTGGCTTTAGGGTGTGAGCCTCCCTGCTAACAGCAACCCTTCTCAGAGCCCTCCACACAGTCTTTGCTGCCGGAAAGTCCTGACTCAAAGGGCAGCCACGTGGGTCCGGCACTGAGGCGCCCTGACAATTGCTTAGTGCGGGTGAGGGCTGCAATATTGAAAACTGTTAGCTGCAAACTGGATTGCCAGCACCTCTCCTAAGGTGGTGAGGTAAGCAGCAGACCTCTGCGTGGTTTCCATAAGGCCTGGGTACAGGCAGCGTCACTTTCTGGGGCTAAGGGGCCTTAGATAATATGACGGTACATTGTGCCAAAACTCCCAGGGATCTCAGTGAGGTGAAATGCCGGGTACGTGATTAGGCCACTATCGGTAGTAAGGGAATACTATGACTCGTCAGACCAGGGAGACACAAGCGGCGTCAGCTTACCCAGACCTGTGCAGCGATCTTGAGCGGGTATCCGGTGGAGGGTCCTTCGCAAGCAGAATGGGGCTTGGTCAAGCTGCAGGATCTCTGGTTCACACTTTGGTTGGCTGCTTGGAATCTCCGCTTCTCAGGCTATTAGATGAAATGTGTTTTCGGCTCCGGAGCGGATCCCCGACCCTCCGGAACAAGTGCAGGCAGCAGCAACCTGGCTGGGTTAGACCCGATCTGTGTTATTCGGGCAAAAACGCCTCCGTGTCTGGAATTTCACCTTCAAGGGCAGAGGGCTATGTTCCCAGGTGTATCAGGGCAAGGTTTACCCTCAGATGGGCACAAAGATAGGGTAGAATAATGCTTTTTCTAAGTTAACGATTAGAGAGCTCTCTCAAGACAAGTCTGCTTCTATCAGCGGTTAGCTCCGCCCCCCCTTCTTCTATTATTTTATACTAATCGTTAATATACATTGTGGACACCACCTTAAGCAACTTATACCTTAGCAGGGATATTGTAGCACTCTTTTTTGGCATTTTTTCTGATGCAATGTAAAGGTACTTTTTTTTTTCAAATTCTCCACTCTCACCAATTTTAGCCCCAAAATACTGCCTTGTGCAGTAATTTATTAAAAAAACAAAGATGCTGATTAATTATCATGCACCCGCAAACATGCAACTTTGCCAGTTTGTGGGTGCTCCATAATTTAGGGCTTCACTTGTAACCTAGACCTAAATCTGTCTGGAAAAGAAGCAAATACATCTGCAATCACAATGAAGTGTAATACAATCCGTAAGACAATTTGAGACATATTGTGCAAGATTTTTTTCTGGGTTTTTAAAATCAAATCCTTTCCAATCATTCAGAAAAGCATTAAAAAAGCATGAATGAATTTCATGGATAAGTACATGCAGCAAAGGAGTTCTCCTTCCAATATGCCCCCCAAATCTAGAGAAAAGAAGGGGAGCAGCAGGAACTTGGACTCTAGCACGGTATCCCCTCTGGATAAGAGTGTCTCCAATCCCTCCCCCAATAATTTGATGGAATTTGCAACTGAAGTAGCTAAAATATTGACGCCACAATTTGATTTGATCAAACAGGAGATCAGAAATGAGATATCAAGCCTCACTTTGGAGGTTAGACAGTTTTCATCTAGGCTAGATGAAATAGAAAATCGGATCTCAGATTTAGAAGACAGACTTAATGTCAGTGATCCGATAATGGACACGCATAGCAAAGATATTCTCGCGTTGCAAGCCAAAGTGGAAGATCTTGAGGATCGTTCGAGGCGTAATAACCTCAAAGTAATTGGCTTGCCCGAGTCTTCTGAGTTTCAAGATTTGATGAATTTTGTTACTGTCACACTACCACAGGCCCTGCAGATCCCGGCTCCTGCTGCTCCCTTTCTGATTGAAAGGGTTCATAGGATAGGCCAAAGGCGCGAACAGACTGAGGTCTCGAGACCTAGGCCAGTAATCTTTAAATTTGTCAATTTTCAGGACAAATTAATATTTCTCAGGCATTACAGGAAATGTGGTTCTCTCTCTCTGGGCTCACACAAACTATTATTGTTTCAGGATTTCTCTTCAGAAACGTTAACCAAAAGAAGAGATATGTCCTTTTTCTATGGGAGGCTACAGAAAGAGAACTACAATATTAGGTTAATTTACCCAGCAAAGCTAATAGTGCAGAAAGACGGCAGTACACACACTCTTAACAATGTCATGGAGGCCGAGACCTTTTGTAGGGAGGCAGGGGTCCCATGAGTAGGTCTTGAACACAATGGGAAGAAGGTTTTTGTTCATAGAATCTGAATATTTTTATTATTTATGAGTTAATGGAATGAGTAGTATGGTTCTGGAGTTTAAGAATAGGATAGTTGTAGAAATGGTATTTTTTATGTTGGTCTCGGGGTCCGTGTGGGTCGTGTCCAATTGTTGTGTTGTTTGTTTATTTTTTTTTTTTTTTTTTTTTTTTTTTTTTTATCTCTCCCTCTCTGCTTCCTCTCTCTCTCCCCCCTACTCCCTCGCTTATCTCCCTCCTCCTCCCTGGGTTTTGGTCATGGTCCATTGTGGGGATGGGTCTCCATTGCATTAGGAAGAAAAATGCTGTGAATCCTTTTTTCCCACCATGATTGATATTAGATCAGTAAGATGAATAGTACCGATGATGATGAATAGTACTGATGATGTTTAATCTTAGCTTCTTGTCTTGGAATATAGGGGGCATCAATTCACCTATTAAAAGAAAAACTGTAATAAAACATTTGGGTAAATTCAATCCGGATATAGTCTTTCTACAAGAATTGCATCTTGAAGCTAGTGAAATACCTAAACTTAAATCTAAGTGGGTGGGAGAAGTGGTGGCAGCGCCATTTACTTCCAGAAAGAGGGGGGTGGCAATATTATTGAGTCGTAAGCTAGAATATAGGATAGGTAATGTTGAACGTGACTCTGAAGGGAGATTTTTAATATTGGAGTTGGAAATTAAAGGCATTAAATATACACTTTGTAATATATATGGCCCTAATCAAGTTGACCAAACTTTTTGGTCCGTCCTATTGGTAAAATTACACAGCTTCATAGGAGCGAATCTAATTATCGCAGGTGATCTTAACTTACTAGCAGATCCCTTTTTGGATAACTCTAATAACAAGATGATAAACAGCAGAGGAAAAAAAATGAGAATATTTCAGAGATTATGTTCTCATCTGGGGATGGTTGATTTATGGCGAGTTCAGAATCCGGATGTGCGTTCTTATACCTGCATTTCGCATGCGCAGCGATCTTTTTCCAGACTAGACTATTTTTTGATCTCAGAAACCATGTTAACGCAGAGCTGGACCACCAGAATTGAAGACATAGCTATTTCGGACCATGCGGTTATTGTATTGGGGCTTAGGGCCGCAGGAGGACGGCCTGGTCAGAACTACATTTCTTTCCCTAGATTTCTGAGTAATAACATTAAATTTCAGAATTTTCTTCGATTGAAATGGGCTGAATATCTCAATAATAATCATAATTATATAGATAAGACTGAGATATTCTGGGAGGCTTCTAAAGCCGTTCTACGCGGAGAGATTAAGTCCTATACACTTTACCTGTCAAAAAGTAGTAGTATAGGGGCTAGACAATTAGCTAACCGCGTGAAGAATACATATAGAGCGTATATTACTAGGCACACGAAAGAGTGTTGGGATGCCTATGTCACAGCGAAGACACTCCGGGATTTATTCCTGAAACAGGTTAGTGCCCAGGAAGAACTCAGAATGAAAGCAAGGTATGGAGGGTTCACGGGTAGATCAGCAAAGTTTCTAGCAAGGTTAACTAAATCTTCTCCGAGATACGCAATTACCGCTATTAAACAAGGAACCTTGAGACACACAAGTCATTCTGATATAGAAAAAGTATTCTTTGACTTTTTCCAGGATCTATATACTCAAGAGCCTATTAATCTACAGAAAAAAGAGACATTTTGGGGGAAGATTAAAACCCCACGTATATCTATAGAAGCTAGAGATGCCATCAATGCTCCTATAACGGAAGAAGAAATAGTGTGGGCAATTAAAAACGCGAAACCTAATAAAGCAGCTGGTCCAGATGCCCTACCTATAGAATACTATAGAATCCTCCAACCCCAGGTGCTTCCTATATTAGTTAAGTTATTTAATTCTTATTTTTCCGAGAATACGAGTTGTTCCACATCCTTCACAGCTGCAAATATCTCACTGATCCTTAAAAAGGGGAAAGACCCTGAATTACCAAGTTCCTATAGACCTATTTCGGTTTTAAATACCGACTACAAGTTGCTTGCGTCTATCATAGCCCTACGATTGAAACCTTATATGGGCGATTTAATTCATGAGAATCAGTCTGGCTTTATGCATGGTCGTAAGTCGACAAGGAATATAAGGAAATTATTAATCCTGATTGAATCTTTTTGGAATATATATAAAACTGAGGAATCTTATGGAAGCATTGACAAGGCTATTTTGACAGTTGACGCAGAAAAGGCTTTCGACAGGGTCAGTTGGGATCATTTGTTTTCTACATTGGACGAATTTGGGTTTTCGGGTCCCTTTAACAATTACATACGTTTAATCTACAGTACCCCCTCCTCTGCGGTAATTATTAATAATACCTCTACTCAGCGATTCAATTTATTCAGAGGGACTAGACAGGGCTGCCCACTTTCCCCCTTCTTGTTTAATCTCAGTATAGAACCACTGGCTATTCTAATACGGCAAGAACTAGAGGGTATTTCATTAGCGCGCGAGAAGTTGATTCTTCTTCTCTACGCAGATGATCTCCTCCTATTCCTATCTAATCTTGCAGTGTCATTACCTATCCTACAGAGTATCACCCAAGAGTTCGGGGAAATCTCAGGATTTAAGATTAATACATCTAAATCTGAGCTTATGTGGATAGATAAAAATCCTGCACTGCAGCTGAATCACCCTTTTAGGGAAGTCCCGCAGATTACATATTTGGGTTTACGACTATCTAGGAACCCGGAGGAATGGTATGGACTAAATTATAGGTCAGTATTGGACTCCTGTAAGAGTAAACTAGATGAATGGACTAGGCTTCCTATTTCACTAACAGCCCGGGTGACGCTGATTAAAACAATCATCTTTCCAAAGCTCCTCTATATCATGCAAAACATTCCATGGTTCCTACATAAGAGAGACATTACTATATATAACAAGGCCTGTTCCAAATTTTTATGGAATGGCAAAAGACCGCGGATTGCTGTAGGTAGGCTTATGAACTCTAAGACATCAGCAGGTTTGGCACTCCCCGATATTCAGACATATAACCTGGTCATAATAGCTAGATTCGCATTTGATTGGTTGACTGGGAAGGAGCAAATCACGTCATTTATGTGGGAATCACAGCTCGTGGCCCCATTTAAATTGAAAGCTCTGTTACACTGTCCACTCACCTCACTTCCTTCTAATATATTTTACTTAGACACCCTGAAAAACGTCATTATTGCCTGGCAAAGACTATGCACAGAAATGGGCAACTCACCCTATGTTTCACAATATCTACCTATAGCGGGGAACCCAGAATTTAGTCCTGGCCTCTTAAATCGGATATTCATAGACTGGGAATCTAAAGGCCTCCAAACCTTATGTCAGATACGGGACACTGGAGGGCATACATTATTATTCCAAGAAATTGTATCTCGGTTTGATATAGGGCCACGGGAGTTCTATGCCTATCTCCAAGTTAGACACTTTCTCCAAGAGATAATCACGAAATATGGGAATGATTGGTCCCTGGGCGAGCTGCAGTCTAGGATTTCAATGTACGCCGCAGGAATATATGCAATTTCCCCTTTATATTTACTATTAAAGCAGAAATCATCAAAAGCGCAAGTAGACGAGATGGTTGGTAGATGGGCTAATCTATTCTCGGATTTAGATGAGCAGAGTATTATAGAGAGCTTTAAAATAACGCAACAGCCCTGGGTCCCGACATCTTGGAGAGAGTCCCAGATAAAAATCGGGTTACAGAGATATCTTACGCCTGCGGTGTTAGCTAAATGGTATAAAATAAATGCTCTGTGCCCTAGATGTTCAAATACTGGTGCTGATCTCTTCCATTGTTTATGGAGTTGCCCCAAGGTATTGCAATATTGGGGGAAAATCATATTTTGGATGACAGTTGTTTTAAAGGTGGGTTATAAAATATCCCCAGTCGAGATCTTTTTTCTGGTAAAATATCGGCATACAATTAAGAATCATAACTTGATAAATACTATCATACTAACTGCACGGAGTCTTATTTTTAAGACATGGAAAGCAGCTGCTTTACCTACAATGGCACAATTTAAAAGGGCTTTGACTGAGCAGTTCATAATAGAACAAATTAACTTACCCTACCCACAAGAAAAACATCTAGTAGTATTCTTCAAGAAATGGGAGATATTTTTAAGATCATTACCCTTATTGCATCAAAAAAAATTAATTAAACCTTTTAGTAATTCGGAATATTTACAGGTGAACATCTTGGCAGGTCACTTCCCTGGCGAATGGGCAATGGACACTGAGTGAGTGCTTGGGGGTGGGGTGGGGATGGGGGTGGGGGGTAGAGAGGAGCGTCTCCCATCTCCCTTTTTTTTTTTTTTTTTTTTTTTTTTTTTTTTTTTTTTTTTTTTTTTTTTTGTTCTTTGTTTTTTGTTGTTGGCTATATTGTATATTTGATCACCGTGCATATAATGTGGGGATAGAAGACGAGATAAGCACTGAGTCGAAGAAAGCATAACTAGTTTACCCAGGGCTAGTTGGTTATACTACACAATTTCAGCCAACTCTTAATGTTCACTTTAATAGAGGGTAATAAGAACTGTTTTTTTTTATTTAGCCATGGACACTATTGGCTCTTTGGTTAGGTTTTTTAGTTGTTGTTGATATCTAATGATGTATGGATTTGTGTATAATCAATGTTTTTTACTACTTTTATGTTAAGAAAGAAGGTAATTTGTTTAGTGTAAATGTTTTCTCATATTTTAATACACGGACAGATATGTTTCTATATAGTGGGGTTTTTTTACACAGCACTTTATTCATTTTTCCCCCACTAAGGACTTATGATGAATATGTTTTTCTTTGGTTCACAAAATGTATAGCCTATGATGTACGATATTAACTTGATTATTGTATGTATGTTTTTGTTTTTGCTTTTTGCTTTTGTCACCGTATTTGGACAAAGTATTTGTTTGTAATTATGCGGAAACTCAATAAAAAGAGAATAAAAAAAAAAAAAAAAAAAACAAAAAAAAAAAAAAATAAAAAAGCATGAATGGTTTTTTATTCCAGCAAATTTGCTCCATTTAACCAAAACTTTGAGTTGAGAGTATTCAACAGCAAAACAACACTTTCTAACAACTTGTTTGCATGATTTGTAGACTTTTCTGATTAATTATCTTGAAATCATTGTATAAACAAACACAAAGTTACATCATAAGCTGATATGGACAGTTGCTGTATTTTTTTCTGTTTTTTTTTTTTTTTTTCTTTGTGATTTTTTTCTACCCTTTAAAGTATATTAAATTGTTTACAAATAGCTCCTTTACTTTTATTTTGTCATTTGATTTTTCCTGTTGAAACTATAAGCTATACTGAAAATATGAATACTGCAGTATTCTTTATAGAAAGCTATGTAAACAAAAAATCAGAGATCAACCTCTCAGTGGTATGTTATTTCCAGTGCTTGGAACACAATGAACAATTTTTGTTATTTGGCTTAATATATTGTCCCTTTAATGTTTTCCTAATGGCTTGTTATACCAGCTAACAATTAGGTATATAAAACTGAAAAGAAAAATGTATTAAAGTATTAGCCTTTATTTATACACACACATATACAGAGAGAGAGAGAGAGAGAGAGACCTAGGGGCCGATTTTTCAATGTCTGGCAGACATGATATGCTGTAGCGTATCATGTCCACCAGACATCGCTGAATGCCAACAGCACACGCTGTCTGCATTTCACATTGCACAAGCAGTTCTGGTGAACTGCTTGTACAATGCCACCCCCTGCAGATTCGCGGCAAATCAACCCGAATCAAGTCTGAAGGCTCGCGAGGAAACAGGGGTATCAGAGGCCATTCAGCCCATGATAAATCGGCCCCCTAGAGTGCATATAAATAGATAAAACAAAAGGATCTGCTCAAACTAATTAAATCAGCATGTTCAATAAGCAAATCCAGCTTTTTCAAATATAAAAATAAACCCAAAAAGTAGCATTTTCTCAAAAATGTAATACTCTTTAACAGATACATTGGAAACACAGTAAGGGGAAACTAGTTTTACAATGCAATATCCCTTTAAGTAAAAAACCTACATATAAAGCTATTTTTTTATTGTTGAATCATTACAGCATATATTTTCTTTCCAGAATGATCTGTTAGTGAAAACCCCTTAAAAAGTCTGTGAAAGTCATGTTTGCACATGTGTTTGATCCAATTTCCCTTACTAGTTCTAATTTAAGCAGCAGCTAATCAAATGATTAACGCTTTAAAAGAAGACAAAAATCACATACAAACATTTTTCATGACTTTTCTAATGGATTGGAATGGGGGTAGAATTGTTTCCATTTTAGTTAATAAGTAACTGAATTGAATTATATCACCAAAAAACTAAAGTTTCTGTGTGGCAATAAACACGAAGACAATACTGTATGTATAGAATTCTAACCTGTTTTTAGTCTTAGTAACATTCTCAGTATTTCTTTAATACAGTTCCATTATCATTCTAATGATACCTTTTGATATTCAGAGATGCCTGGAAAAGACTTTTAGCTATTTTATATGAGGACGATACAGCTAACTAAATTGGGGAGATTATCACATCACCATATAAATCAATGACAGAAGTGTGCTATTACAGTTGATTTTTGTTGACAGTTGGCTACAGACAGTTGTGTGCCAAATGCCTTCTTTCAGCAGAAAAAAAAAAAAAAAATCTATGTGAAATGCTGTCCTCTAGTTCAGAGACTGTGAATCCCAAATTAGCATTTTATACTTAAAAGGTAGAAAACCTCAATTTCCTATTCAAAGGTCTATGCAGTTGTCACAAATGGGTGCTTCACACATGACACTAATGCCTTTTAAGAGAGTCAACTATTCCTAGTATTATTTTCCTCAATAATAATCCACATTCAGCATTTCCAATGGAAAAAAATGAAACTTACATTCCCAGGCATGTACATTATAATTTTAGATTCTCAAATTGATATTTTGAATTTCAATAGTACTATTTGTGGGGAAAAAAATGACTTGTATATCATTGACTTCTCCTTACATACTGATGTATATATTATCAACACAATAAAGTTTTTTTTTAGACTTCACATTAGAATGAATAAAATCTTTATTAAAGGGACATGAAACCCACATTTTTTTCTTTCATGATTCAGATAGAGAATACAATTTTAAACAACTTTCTAACTTACTTCTATTGTCTAATTTGTTTAATTCAATTTGTATCATTTGTTGAATGAGCAGCAATGCACTAATGGTTTCTAACTGAACTCATGGGTGAGCCAATTAATTACAATCAGTATATATATATGCAGCCACCAATCAGCCGCTAGAACCTATGTTCTTTGCTGCTCCTGAGCTTGCCTAGATAAACATTTAAGCAAAGGATAACAAGAGAAGGAAGCACATTAAATAATAGAAGTAAATTGGAAAGTTGTTTAAAATTGTATTTTCTATCTGAATCACGAAATAACATTTTTGAGTGTCATGTCCCTTTAAGACATATCAATAATTACAGATAAAAATAAAGAATATTATGATTATCTTAATTTAAGGAGCCTACAATTAGATAATAAATTATTGTTGTTTTTACATTTTTTTAAAGATCATTTTAAAAGTTATAACAATAGATTTAAGTTAAAGTTTATCTGATCCAGACAAACACTATTGCTACAATACTAAGGATACATTATTATTTGCTGTAATTATTTTACATAATTTATAATAATAATACTAAAAGTTCAGGATAGACAAGCACTCCAGAAATCCAGTTCAAATGCCCAGGGTGCAACAGATAAGTAAATAGAAAATAATGAGGAGTGCACTCGCCAGGACTTTTCAGAAATTTAATTCCAATATGTTACATATATATATGTGTGCGTATTTATGTGTTTATATATATATATATCTGTAAATGCACAAATACATATGTACACACTTATAAACATATATATGCATATATTTATATGTATATATATATATATATTTACACATATAAATACATATACATAATCATATTATATGTATGAATTGCTTGAGCGCAACCGAATTTAAGGTGCGTAGGGTTGGCGCAACTTCAGAGCTCTGGTTAACTATTACATTAGACAAAAAAGTTGCACAAAAAATATAAAAAATACATTTAAAAGTTAGACTAAAAATGTAAAACAATATTGCAAAATATTGCTCAAAGTTTTGAGGTCTCATGCAAAGGGCTTTAACAGGTGTGGGTTTTTTTTAAGTTTTCATGCTCTACTGACTTCTATTGGAGGGGAAGTTAAAACTGCCACAATATTTTTGTGTGTACATAGGGCTAGATTACAAGTGGTCCATTTTTTTTTTCATGAAAACTTTGCTAGATTTATGCTTTTTGCTCTAGCCGGGCTGCGTTCGTATTACAAGTTCCAAAAAATCTTATTTTGCGCAAGTGGTAACCCAAATAGCACAAAAATCCAAACTTAACTTTTACGTGTGCATCTATTCCCCCATAAAAATCAATGGAGAAAAAAAAGTAAAAAAAACCCTGAAATCCCGCAAACATGATCGCATTTTCATATTCCCCATAGAAGTCACCCATTCCCCATAGAAAGTTCCCCACATTCCCCATAGAAAACACCCATCGCGCAACCACATGGCATATATGCATTAGCAAATGTGAAATATTTACGGTAAATACATAGTTAAAATATTTATTAAGTATGAATACTGCATATATATGTTTTATCATGTTTTCATTTACTTAATGCATACACACACAGATATATATGTATATATATATATATATATATATATATATATATATATATATATACAGTATGTCTTATATGTAGGGTGACCATATTGCCGCTTTAAAAAGGGACACATATGAAAAATACATATGGCAGGGCTGTTTTCAGGGCTGTTTAAAGAAATGTTTTGTATAAGAACTCTGACATATGCATTTTTCATATGTGTCCCTTTTTAAAGCGGCAATATGATCACCCTACTTATGTGTGTACATATATATTTATGTATTTATATGTGTATATATGTCTGTCAAAACATATATACACATATAAATATATATGTACACATATATAGACATATAAATATATATATATATATATATATATATATATATATATATATATATATATATATATATATATACAAATACATCTTTAACAAGGTATGTGTATGTATCTCTATGTTTAAGTACTTTGGCAGCTTTTATTTTCTAACACCCGAGATCTCATATCTTTGAGCTCTTATAACTTTTTTGTGTAATATTTTTTTTTACATTTTTATTAGACTGTTACTATAAGTGTAAATGTTCTTTGTAATGTATTTTTGATGTGTTTAGAGCAACTTTTTTTTCGGAAAACAATTAACCACAGCTCTGAGATTGCAGTAAAGATTGAAGCGTAAATGGCTAGCACAATAGCAATTTTGCTCAACTTGTAAACACTAAAAAAGGTTTGCGAAAAGACTATCACTTACGCAAAACAGTTTGCGCCTCACTTGTAATCCATCCCATAAGGCTTACGGTCATGTGCAAACTTTTTACTTACAACTTGTAATACGAAATCAACCCAAAGCGTGCAAAAAGCCTGCATCTAACGAAGTTAATGCACAAGTGGGAGGTCTTAATATCACTCCACTTGTAATCTAGCCCTAAGTGAGTTGAACACTCAGCAGTTCCTGTGAACTGCATAGTGCTCCTGTACTGCACTAAGCGCCACATCGGTTCAATGGTTATTGGGTTGATGACCATACTGTCGGTTGGGTTGAAGGTTTTCTAATAGGAGAAACATGAGTTCTGGGAACTGTAAAGGAGATAAAATGTTACCTATAATCTCTGCCTCAAGTTCATCCTGACTAACACACCTAGGAATGTATAGCTGTGGTAGCAGTAGGTGCAAAAGCCTGTAAATATCTGGAGGTGGGCCAACATTTTGCAGCAGCTAATAGTTATCAGATTTGAATCATGTCTGAATTGTACTTTGACGTCTGTAATTTGTTTGATCACGTGTATTTTGTGTAAAATTCAGTATGTTGGTCTTAAAACCAGGGATGTCCACACTCAAATCACAGAACACATATCTAATATTAAAGATGGGGAATCTTCTTTTCCAATAGTAAGACATCTCAGGGAATATCATAACATTATGATAACAAACCAGATAGCTTATGGTGGAAGGCTATTGAGAGAGTACTTCCTCCAAAGAGAGGAGGGGACAGTATAAAACTCCTTGAAAAAAGAGAAGTCTTCTGGATACTAACATTCGATACTAGAATACCAAAAGGGTTAAATTAATTATGGCCCCCCATTTTATTTATATAACATGCAAAAATATATGTTCTCTGGCAGATCCATTTCTGATGAGACTTCTTTGTAATCGTAGAGCATGAATAATGTGAACATAGTGCGCTAATATTGTAGCAAAGGGATTTTTTCAACTTACGATTAATTATATTATTATTATTAGTTTCTTATTGCTTTAGTTTGCCATTTGTATCAAATAAGCTATTGACAAAGTTTCTCTATTCAGAATTTTTATATTACACTCCCAGCTAGTTTTTTCCTTTTTTGTTGTTTTACCAAATCACTGTGATGTTTTAGCTATATAACTATAGGTGTAAGGAGAATAGTCAGTCTAGACTACAGCTTTGAGCTAAAACGCGACAGGCACCGCCCATCTGGGTGGTGTTTTCATGTTGACCGCTGCTGCTAATTTGATATTGGACATTCATGCCTCTGTATAGAAATATTCACACAGTGCCATTGAGGAAAAGCAACTGATCATCTGGCTATAAAGAATATCTCTATCTATAAAAAAGTGCAAAAAGCAAAATTCATGTTGGGTTACATTTAATGTAAACATTCACAATGCTGTACAAAAACCACAAAATATTTTAAGGAGCTCAAATCTCTTGTAATTGAAACATTCAAATATCTTTAAAAATACTCTGCTAAAATTTGTTTCCTGATGGATTGGAATACTACTGGGAATTTTTTCCTGGTGGAAGGAATAGAGGCTGTTAATGAGATGTGTATGAACTAAAGAAACATCCAAAACTAGGATTTTGATGGTTTCTCAAAATTAACTGAATAGACTTATCTAACAGATTTGAATAAGGGCTTGTCAGGGTGCCTGGAATCAGACTGAGATGAGAAGTGCAAGAATAATCACACCTTTATTAATAACAAAAATAATAAAAAGTCCACAAGTCAAATAACAAGCCAGGAGTCAAAACCGGAGCTGGTAGTCAGACAAGCCGAATCAGGAACCAAAGCGAGTAGTCAGACGGGCCGGAATCAGGAACAAGGAGAACAGCAAAGTCAGGAACAAGCCAGGGATCAGGAACCAGAAGAGACGTCAGACTAGCCACTAGCCAGGTAATACACAGGAACTGGAACACAGGAACTCACAAACAGGTCTAAGACAATGCAAGGGCAAAACATACTGAACAGAGGCCCTTTAAATAATAACAGCTAGATTTGGAGTTTTGTCGGTAACGACCCGAAAAACTAACGCCGGCTTTTTTCTGGCCGCACCATAAAAATAACTCTGGTATTGAGAGTCCACATAAAGGCTGCGTTAGGCTCCAAAAAAGGAGCGTAGAGCATTTTTAACGCAGCTTCAACTCTCAATACCAGAGTTGCTTACGCAAGCGGCCAGCCTCAAAAACGTGCTCGTGCACGATTCATCCATAGGAAACAATGGGGCTGTTTGAGCTGAAAAAAAACCTAACACCTGCAAAAAAGCCGCGTTCAGCTCTTAACGCAGCCCCATTGTTTGCTATGGGGAAACACTTCCTACGTCTGCACCTAACACCCTAACATGTACCCCGAGTCTAAACACCCCTAGCCTTACACTTATTAACCCCTAATCTGCCGCCCAAGCTATCGCTGACACCTGCATTTTATTTTTAACCCCTAATCTGCCGCTCCGTAAACCGCCGCTACTTACATTATCCCTATGTACCCCTAATCTGCTGCCCCTAACACCGCCGACCCCTATATTATATTTGTTAACCCCTAATCTGCCCCCCTCAACGTCGCCTCCATCTGCCTACACTTATTAACCCCTAATCTGCCGAGCGGACCTGAGCGCTACTATAATAAAGTTATTAACCCCTAACTCGCCTCACTAACCCTATAATAAATAGTATTAACCCCTAATCTGCCCTCCCTAACATCGCCGACACCTAACTTCAATTATTAATCCCTAATCTGCCGACTGGAGCTCATCGCTACTCTAATAAATGTATTAACCCCTAAAGCTAAGTCTAACCCTAACACTAACACCCCCCTAAGTTAAATATAATTTAAATCTAACGAAATTAATTAACTCTTATTAAATAAATTATTCCTATTTAAAGCTAAATACTTACCTGTAAAATAAATCCTAATATAGCTACAATATAAATTATAATTATATTATAGCTATTTTAGGATTAATATTTATTTTACAGGTAACTTTGTATTTATTTTAACCAGGTACAATAGCTATTAAATAGTTAAGAACTATTTAATAGCTAAAATAATTACAAATTTACCTGTAAAAGAAATCCTAACCTAAGTTACAATTACACCTAACACTAGACTATCAATAAATGAATTAAACTACCTACAATTACCTACAATTAACCTAACACTACACTATCAATAAATTAATTAAATACAATTGCTACAAATAAATACAATAAAATAAACTAGCTAAAGTACAAAAAATAAAAAAGAACTAAGTTACAAAAAATAAAAAAATATTTACAAACATAAGAAAAATATTACAACAATTTTAAACTAATTACACCTACTCTAAGCCCCCTAATAAAATAACAAAGCCCCCCAAAATAAAAAAAATGCCCTACCCTATTCTAAATTACTAAAGTTTAAAGCTCTTTTACCTTACCAGCCCTGAACAGGGCCCTTTGCGGGGCATGCCCCAAGAAATACAGCTCTTTTGCCTGTAAAAAAAACATACAATACCCAAGCCCCCCAACATTACAACCCACCACCCACATACCCCTAATCTAACCCAAACCCCCCTTAAATAAACCTAACACTAAGCCCCTGAAGATCATCCTACCTTGTCTTCACCTCACCGGGTATCACACCGATCCGTCCAGAAGAGCTCCTCCGATGTCCTGATCCAAGCCCAAGCGGGGGGCTGAAGAGGTCCATGATCCAGCTGAAGTCTTCATCCAAGCGGGCCAGAAGAGGTCTTCCATCCGATTGAAGTCTTCATCCAAGCGGCATCCATCCGGAGCGAAGCGGCAGCATCCTGAAGACCTCCACCGCGGAACATCCATCCTGGCCGACGACTGAACGACGAATGACGGTTCCTTTAAATGACGTCATCCAAGATGGCGTCCCTCGAATTCCGATTGGCTGATAGGATTCTATCAGCCAATCGGAATTAAGGTAGGAATATTCTGATTGGCTGATGGAATCAGCCAATCAGAATCAAGTTCAATCCGATTGGCTGATCCAATCAGCCAATCAGATTGAGCTTGCATTCTATTGGCTGTTCCGATCAGCCAATAGAATGCGAGCTCAATCTGATTGGCTGATCGGATCAGCCAATAGGATTGAACTTGATTCTGATTGGCTGATTCCATCAGCCAATCAGAATATTCCTACCTTAATTCCGATTGGCTGATAGAATCCTATCAGCCAATCGGAATTCGAGGGACGCCATCTTGGATGACGTCATTTAAAGGAACCGTCATTCGTCGTTCAGTCGTCGGCCAGGATGGATGTTCCACGGTGGAGGTCTTCAGGATGCTGCCGCTTCGCTCCGGATGGATGCCGCTTGGATGAAGACTTCAATCGGATGGAATACCTCTTCTGCCCCGCTTGGATGAAGACTTCAGCCGGATCATGGACCTCTTCAGCCCCCCGCTTGGGCTTGGATCAGGACATCGGAGGAGCTCTTCTGGACGGATCGGTGTGATACCCGGTGAGGTGAAGACAAGGTAGGATGATCTTCAGGGGCTTAGTGTTAGGTTTATTTAAGGGGGGTTTGGGTTAGATTAGGGGTATGTGGGTGGTGGGTTGTAATGTTGGGGGGCTTGGGTATTGTATGTTTTTTTTTACAGGCAAAAGAGCTGTATTTCTTGGGGCATGCCCCGCAAAGGGCCCTGTTCAGGGCTGGTAAGGTAAAAGAGCTTTGAACTTTAGTAATTTAGAATAGGGTAGGGCATTTTTTTATTTTGGGGGCTTTGTTATTTTATTAGGGGGCTTAGAGTAGGTGTAATTAGTTTAAAATTGTTGTAATATTTTTCTTATGTTTGTAAATATTTTTTTATTTTTTGTAACTTAGTTCTTTTTTATTTTTTGTACTTTAGCTAGTTTATTTAATTGTATTTATTTGTAGCAATTGTATTTAATTAATTTATTGATAGTGTAGTGTTAGGTTAATTGTAGGTAATTGTAGGTAGTTTATTTAATTAATTTATTGATAGTCTAGTGTTAGGTTTAATTGTAACTTAGGTTAGGATTTCTTTTACAGGTAAATTTGCAATTATTTTAACTATTTTAGCTATTAAATAGTTCTTAACTATTTAATAGCTATTGTACCTGGTTAAAATAAATACAAAGTTACCTGTAAAATAAATATTAATCCTAAAATAGCTATAATATAATTATAATTTATATTGTAGCTATATTAGGATTTATTTTACAGGTAAGTATTTAGCTTTAAAAAGGAATAATTTATTTAATAAGAGTTAATTAATTTCGTTAGATTTAAATTATATTTAACTTAGGGGGGTGTTAGTGTTAGGGTTAGACTTAGCTTTAGGGGTTAATACATTTATTAGAGTAGCGGTGAGCTCCAGTCGGCAGATTAGGGGTTAATAATTGAAGTTAGGTGTCGGCGATGTTAGGGAGGGCAGATTAGGGGTTAATACTATTTATTATAGGGTTAGTGAGGCGGATTAGGGGTTAATAACTTTATTATAGTAGCGCTCAGGTCCGCTCGGCAGATTAGGGGTTAATAAGTGTAGGCAGGTGGAGACGACGTTGAGGGGGGCAGATTAGGGGTTAACAAATATAATATAGGGGTCGGCGGTGTTAGGGGCAGCAGATTAGGGGTACATAAGGATAACGTAGGTGGCGGAGCTTTGCGGTCGGCAGATTAGGGGTTAATAAGTGTAGGTAGGTGGAGGCGACGTTGTGGGGGGCAGGTTAGGGGTTAATAAATATAATACAGGGGCCGGCGGTGTTAGGGGCAGCAGATTAGGGGTACATAAGGATAACGTAGGTGGCGGTCGGCAGATTAGGGGTTAAAAAATTTTATTCGAGTGTCGGCAATGTGGGGGGACCTCGGTTTAGGGGTACATAGGTAGTTTATGGGTGTTAGTGTACTTTAGAGTACAGTAGTTAAGAGCTTTATGAACCGGCGTTAGCCCAGAAAGCTCTTAACTTCTGACTTTTTTCCTGCGGCTGGAGTTTTGTCGTTAGATGTCTAACGCTCACTTCAGAAACGACTCTAAATACCGGAGTTAGAAAGATCCCATTGAAAAGATAGGATACGCAATTTACGTAAGGGGATCTGCGGTATGGAAAAGTCGCGGAGATGCATTGGTTTGTGCAGATAAGATCTCCTCCCCTAAGGGAGAAGTCAAATTAGTACATATTGTGGCCAAAATATGGTCAGGAGGTATAACAGGAAAAGGTACAGACTCCTCCTTGGACAGAGGTGAAAATTGATGAGAGAGGGCATCAACCCTAACATTTTTATTACCAGGCAGGTAGGAAACCACATAATTAAACCGAGATAAAAATAGCACCCCTCTGGCCTGTATGGGTAACAAACGTTTTGCTTCGGATAGATAAGTCAAATTTTTGGGGTCAGTAAGAATGAGCACTGGTACGCTAGTACCCTCGAGAAGGTGCCTCCATAACTTGAGTGCCAAAATTATGGCAAGTAATTCCCTGTCAACAATTTCATAATTGCACTCCGCCGGAGACAATTTCTAAACCGCATGGATGCAAGGAACCATCAGGCATAGGACGTTGAGACAAGAGGGCACCTACTCTAGTCTCAGATGCATCGACCTCAAGAACAAAAGGCAGGACAGGGTTAGGATGAGCCAAAACTGGAGCAGCAGCAAAGGCAATCTTAAGACTCTCAAAAGGCTTATTTGCAGAAGATGACCAAAGGAGTGGATCATTCTCCTTACGGTTCATGTCAGTAATAGGTTTGACTACGTTTTTAATAAACTTCCTATAGTAATTGGCAAAGCCCAAAAAACTTTGAATATAGCGAAGACCAACTGGGTGAGGACACTGTAGGACTGCAGACAACTTTGCAGTATCCATGGAGAACCTTGCAACAGAGATTACATAACCTAGGAAGGTTACTTGAGTCTGATGGAACTCACATTTCTCGAGTTTACAAAACAGGTCGTTCTCACGTAGTCTCTGAAGTATACGTGCAACTGTAATGTTTAAGTATGAACTAGTACCCTTGTTCATGCAGGACCACTCAGTCTCACACCTTACCTCGGGTTCACTAAGATCTAACTTGTGTGAACCCTGTTATGCTCATAGATCTGAGGGTCACTACTGTAGGATACAGAGTGAAGATGGTATACCAAAAGGAGTTGGATATGAGCTAAACAGTAATATAGTATGGTAATGTAGGATAACTCAGAATCCAAAGTTTAGGGAGAAGCTTATTCACATCCAAATGAGTTGTAGACTCGCATCACACACATATAAAATATTTACATAACTTGCACAGGCACACACACACACTTTAGATAGAGTTGTGCAGAGTAGCTTCGTTGGTTAAAGTCAGTTTAAGCACATAAAGTTCATCAGAGGTTAATGCAAATGGAGTAGTGCTATTTAGGCAAATGATAGATACGGCAAAAGTCACTGTGCAAGTCAATATAGTGAATCACAAGCGGAATAGTACATGTAACAGCAAGTGCATGAGATAAACTGGTTAATAGCTTAGTATGGCAGGTAGACTTGATTACTTGATTATTTGAGGCAAGCAGTAGCAAATGACATGAAAGGCAAGATATCCTTATTTGTAAATTGGTAATACAGACCGGTAATCCAGATGATATTATATACAAACCGACTTCCCAAATAGTATCCTCAGAGTGGAGCAGAAGCGGAGTTACCGGAGAAGAAATGCACACAGCGTGTGCCGAGATTCAGTGAGAGTGTGTGGCGGCTGCGGTTTCACCTAGTGACGTCACACGCCAACGGACCAGCATGCGAGTAAGCAGGAAGCAAGCAGCGAGAGAGACAGGAACAAAGTTGTGGAGCTGCAAAACCACAAGACTTGGGTAACAAGAACTAGCATCAGAAGCAGGAAATCCCAACTTAGACAGGAGGGAATAGCTGGGTGCGAAGTGTTCAGGAACAGTGGGTGACTGAACAAATTACCAAGCAACGTTCAACAGTAGGTGGAGCCTTAAATAGCAGTATGATAATTAGTTGTTAAAGGTACAGAATGGTAAAATCCTGACAGAACTCCCCCCTCAAGGAGCCGCTCCGCGGATCAAGGACCAGGACGTTCAGGATTTCTCCGGTGGTACAGAGAGAGGAGTTGGGGGGCAGAGAAGTTTGAGGATGGCTCCCACGAATCCTCCTCAGGAGCATAACCCTTCCATCTTACCAAATACTGTAGTTGATCATGAAGGTATCTGGAGTCCAAGATAGATTCGATTTCATATTCAACATCATCACTGACTTGAGGAACAACAGAAGAACTCTGTAAGTTACCCCTGACCAAGGAGTAGGGTTTTAACAAGGACACATGGAACGTTGGATGTATCTTCAGAGTAGATGGTAATTGTAGAGTCACGGCATTAGGATTGATTACTTTAATAATCTCATACGGACCTAAATATAATGCACCTAATTTTTTACTAGGAATCTTTAAACGTAGGTTTTTTGTACTAAGCCAGACCTTGTCGCCAACAGCATAATCTGGAGGTTTAGATCTGCGTAAATCATAATGATGCTTCTGGGTAGTTTGTGCCACTTCTAATACTGTTTTTAAAGAAGCAAAACCATTAGCAATGGAATTGATTGTATCATTTACCATTGGAAGTGTAGAATCGGACGTACAGGTAGGATGATACGATGGATGAAACCCATAGTTGATGAAAAATGGTGTGGTTTTCATTGAGGAGTGTAGTGAGTTGTTATGAGCAAATTCGGCAGTGGCCAACAGTGAATGCCAATTATCTTGTTCTAAAGTACAATAGCAGCGGAGATATTGCTCAAGTGACTGATTAGTTCTTTCCGTTTGCCCATTTGTCTGGGGATGATAGGCTGAGCTAAGTCTTCTACAGATGTTGAGGGTACGACATAGCTGGGTCCAGAACCTGGATGTGAATTGTGACCCCCTATCCGTAGTGACAGATTTAGGCAATCCATGAAGTTTCACTATGTTGTTTAAGAATAGAGAGGCAGTTTCTGAAGCTGTTGGAAGACCCCTGTGGGGGATGAAATGAGCCATTTTAGAAAACAAATCAACCACCACTAATATGGTGTTGAAATTTGATGAAGATGGTAAGTCCACTATGTAATCCATGGCGATGTCTGTCCAAGGTCTGTCTGGGATTGGAAGCGAAAGAAGGTAACCATAAGGGCGGTTATGTGGGTGTTTTTTAGTGGTACATGTGGGACAACTTTGTACATATCGAGTGACTGTGTCATTCATTTTGGGCCACCAGTAATCTCTCTTTAATAAATGCAATGTTTTATGAACTCCAGGATGACCTGCTAATAGTGAGTCATGAGCATAACCAACAATCTCATCCCTAAGAGCTTCAGGTATATAAAGTAGATTGTCATGGTAGTACAAACCGTCCTGATGTTTGTTTAATCCAAGTTGCTGCAAAGATGAGTCCTGAGAGAGATGCTGTTTTAGGGTGGTTTTAAAGCTGGTAGTTAAACAGATTATTCTGTCTGGAGGTATGATAGATTCAGGTGTTTCTATATGTGAAGGTTTCGGATCCTTCCGAGAAAGAGAGTCTGCCTTGAGATTTTTGGAGCCGGGCCTATAAGTTATGATATAATCAAATCGTGAAAAGAAAAGACTCCACCTGACTTGACGTGAAGTCAGGGTTTTGTTAGATTTCAGAAATTCAAGATTCCGATGGTCAGTATATATCAGAATAGGGTGTTGTGTTCCTTCCAAAAGATGTCTCCAGAACTCCAGGGCGGATTTGATAGCAAGTAGCTCCTTATCACCAATACCATAATTCATTTCTGCAGAGGTCATTACTCTGGAGTAGTAAGATATTGGGTGAAGAGGTTCTGTTGGAGACTTTCTTTGAGAAAGGATTGCCCCAAGGGCATACTCGGAAGCATCAACCTCCAGGGTGTATTGACAACTGGGATCTGGGAACTGTAGAATCGGAGCTGTAATAAATTTCTGTTTCAGACTAATGAAAGAATCTTCTGCTGACTGATTCCAAACAAATTTTATATGTTTACGTGTTAAGTAAGTCAAGGGTTGAACAATATGTGAAAACCCTTTAATGAATTTGCGATAAAAGTTTGCGAACCCTAAGAATCTCTGGATTTCTTTCTTATTACGGGGAGCAGGCCAATTGGTTATAGCATCCACCTTGTTAGATTCCATGGAGATACCTAGAGGGGATATGTTGTATCCTAAAAAGGAAATTGTATCTGTATTGAATATACACTTTTCCAGCTTAGCAAAAAGACGATGAGCTCTTAATCGTAGTAAAACCTGCTTTACATGTGACACATGTTTTTCGTATGATTCCGAGAATATAAGAATGTCGTCCAGATAGATGACAATACATACATCTAAGAGATCATGAAACACATCATTTATGAAACACTGAAACGTCGCCGGTGCGTTGCATAAACCAAACGGCATTACAGTGTATTCATAAAGGCCGTAACGTGTACGGAAGGCTGTTAACCACTCATCCCCTGCTCTCATCCTAATCAAATTGTAGGCACCTCTAAGATCCAATTTTGTATAAATTACAGCACCACGTAACCGTTCAATTAGTTCAGGAATGAGAGGCAGGGGGTATCTATTTTTCTTTGTACATTTGTTAAGTTGCCTATAGTCAATGATTGGACGGAGACTACCATCCTTATTCTTAACAAAAAACATAGAAGCTCCAACTGAGGATGTGGAGGGTCTAATGAAGCTTTTTTTTAAGTTATCATCCAAATAATTTTTTAAATGAGCTAATTCTGGCTCAGAAAGAGGATATATATGTCCTATAGGTATGGTACTGTTTGGTATGAGATCAATAGGACAATCATACGTCCTGTGTGGTGGTAGTGTGTCTGCCTCAACCTTATCAAAAACGTCACTAAATTCTTTGTAACATTCAGGTAGGCCATTGACAGATAAATGGTATAAAGAGTGTTTGGTAAAACATGAATGTTTACAAAATGCTGAATCAAATATCACAGACCCCTCACACCATGAAATAGTGGGGTTGTGTCTTATTAACCAGTTCAAACCAAGTATCATAGGATATACTGAAGTGGGAAGTACATCGAAAGACAATTGCTCAATATGACCAGACTTAGTTACTACAGTAATAGGAATGGTGTGATGTGTTATTGGACCTGAACTGAATAGTGAGCCATCAACCAAACGTATAGCAAGTGAAACACTCTTTTTTATTAGTGGGATCTTATTTTTAACAACAAAAGAAATATCTACAAAATTCCCAGATGTGCCAGAGTCAACTACGGCCTGTACGTCTATCTTCCGGTGATGCCACTGTAGGGAGAGAGGAAGGGACAAATGAGAAGTGAAATCATGTACCATATTGATTATATGATAACTAGGAGGTGTCTTACCCTTCTTTTGGCGAAGAAGTATTGGACAATCCTTAACAGTGTGATCTTTGTCAGCACAGTATAAACAAAGGTTCAATAATTTGCGCCTAGCTTTTTCTTCTGGTTTTAGAGGAGCACGAATCACTGCTACATCCATAGGTTCATCAAGGGACCTTGCTGGCAAGGTTGAAGGTGTAGCATGATAAGTGGGTAGTTTTCTGTAACTTGCATCACTGAAGGATCTTTCAGATTTTCTTTCCCTTAATCTTCGGTCTATACCAATGCTAAGTGTCATGAGGGCTTCTAAATCATCAGGAATGATACCACGTGCAAGCTCATCTTTTATTGCTTCACTAAGACCTAATCGGTATTGATTCCTTAAGGCTGGAGTGTTCCACTGAGTGTCTGATGCCCAACGTTTGAAATCTGTGATATATTCTTCCACGACTCTCTTCCCTTGACGTAAGGACCTAATAGCTGTTTCTGCTGTGTTCTGTTTATTATGATCCTCATAAAGCAGAGACATGGCAGAAAAAAATGCATCGAGAGAATTTAAGATGGGATCATCCTTTTCATAATAGGTATTAGCCCAAGACCTGGCCTCACCACGTAAGAATGAGATAACAGTTAATACCCTGACCCTATCTGTTGGATATGATTTAGGTTTCAGAGTAAACATCAGTGTACAAGAGTTCTTAAAATCCCTGAATAAAGCTCTCTCCCCAGAGAATTTTTCAGGAGGGCTAATTAAAGGTTCAGCTGATTTTTCAGCTACAGGAGGTTTACTGGCAAGCTGCTCATTTATGAATTTTCTGATATTTTGGTTCTCCAATTGTATCTCCCTTAGTCCCTGTATCATGTGATCCATACTTTGAGCTAGGGAGCCAACCCTATTGTAAAGCTCTGTTATATCCATTAAACAAAGTACTAGTTATCTTTATAGGCTTGGTAATATGTAATGTTTAAGTATGAACTAGTACCCTTGTTCATGCAGGACCACTCAGTCTCACACCTTACCTCGGGTTCACTAAGATCTAACTTGTGTGAACCCTGTTATGCTCATAGATCTGAGGGTCACTACTGTAGGATACAGAGTGAAGATGGTATACCAAAAGGAGTTGGATATGAGCTAAACAGTAATATAGTATGGTAATGTAGGATAACTCAGAATCCAAAGTTTAGGGAGAAGCTTATTCACATCCAAATGAGTTGTAGACTCGCATCACACACATATAAAATATTTACATAACTTGCACAGGCACACACACACACTTTAGATAGAGTTGTGCAGAGTAGCTTCGTTGGTTAAAGTCAGTTTAAGCACATAAAGTTCATCAGAGGTTAATGCAAATGGAGTAGTGCTATTTAGGCAAATGATAGATACGGCAAAAGTCACTGTGCAAGTCAATATAGTGAATCACAAGCGTAATAGTACATGTAACAGCAAGTGCATGAGATAAACTGGTTAATAGCTTAGTATGGCAGGTAGACTTGATTACTTGATTATTTGAGGCAAGCAGTAGCAAATGACATGAAAGGCAAGATATCCTTATTTGTAAATTGGTAATACAGACCGGTAATCCAGATGATATTATATACAAACCGACTTCCCAAATAGTATCCTCAGAGTGGAGCAGAAGCGGAGTTACCGGAGAAGAAATGCACACAGCGTGTGCCGAGATTCAGTGAGAGTGTGTGGCGGCTGCGGTTTCACCTAGTGACGTCACACGCCAACGGACCAGCATGCGAGTAAGCAGGAAGCAAGCAGCGAGAGAGACAGGAACAAAGTTGTGGAGCTGCAAAACCACAAGACTTGGGTAACAAGAACTAGCATCAGAAGCAGGAAATCCCAACTTAGACAGGAGGGAATAGCTGGGTGCGAAGTGTTCAGGAACAGTGGGTGACTGAACAAATTACCAAGCAACGTTCAACAGTAGGTGGAGCCTTAAATAGCAGTATGATAATTAGTTGTTAAAGGTACAGAATGGTAAAATCCTGACAGCAACATTAGAACGATGAGCCTCAAGAGTGGGTAAGTGTATGAGGATATCATCTAAGTACACCACAACACACAGTTGCAAAATATCTTGTAGGAAATCATTAATAAATTCCTGGAAAACAGCTGGAGCATTACATAGGCCAAAAGGCATTACAAGATATTCATAATGCCCGCTCCTTGTGTTAAATACTGTTTTCCATTTGTGGCCCTTCTTAATCCTTACAAGGCGGTCAAAGAGTTCCGTAATGAGCGGAATAGGGTAAGCATTCTTAATGGTAAGACGATTAAGACCCCTATAATTGATGCATGGGCCTCTAGTTATGAAGTTCTTTCGGACCTGATTTGACAGTGCGGATCAGGTCCGACAGACCTCGCTGAATACGGCGAGCAATACTCTTGCCGTATTCAGCATTGCAACGCTGCCCCCTGCAGACTCGTGGGCAATAGGCTGCCATCAGGGGGTGTCAATCAACCCAATCGTACTCGATCGGGTTGATTTCCGGCGATGTGTGTCTGCCTGCTCAGAGCAGGCGGACAGGTTATGGAGCAGCGGTCTTTGTGACACAAGCGACGCATTTCTCAGCCAGTGGCTGTTTCATCAGGCTGCCTGATGAAACAGCCACTAGCTGAGAAACGCATCGCTTGTGGTGTTTAATTGTTTTAATAAAGTAATTTTAATACTTTTTAAACACTTGCTGCTTTATCTGGATCTTCTTTGAATTTTTCTGGGCCTCCTGAATCCTCTTGAGTGGAATGCCTCTGAACTAAGTCTGTTGGGTGACTGACTTGATCCCAGCCTGCTCTATTAGCATCAATGGAGATGCTACAACAAATGTGAGTGCAAATTTTGTTGTATATACCTTTGGCTAAACAGTACTAGGCCATATAGGGACTCTCTGTTTTTTATATATTTTCACTACAGACCCCACACTAATCTTAGGAGGTCGGTCTTCTGGGTGACTGTTATAGATATCAGACTTCTTCTACAGCACCATGTGAGGTACTTCAATACATGTGAGTGTATTTGCTACATATTACAAACATTCTCTTTGTTCAAACAATATTGGGCCATGTGGCGCATCTGTTCTCTTTTGCTCAGTGACTGCCTGTTGTTTATTTTAACCTCAGCAGGGTCAGTCCACTGTAAAGACAAGAACAAAACTTCCAGAGGCACTTTTAAACCCTGAATTCCAGAGAGGACTGCAATTGTATTGCAGCCTGTCTGGCAATCATGGGGTTAACTGGTCTTCACATTCTAGCTACCGGGGCAGTAGGTTATGTGGGAGGGGCTGTATCCCTGTGTGCTTCACTTGTTAATCATGGAAGTGTAACGCTTACAGGAGTGAGTCTGCCCTCATTTGTATTTTAATTTATTATGATCTAGTTTAAACTAATTTTTTAACATGTATGTAATTTTACCTTTGAATATATATTTTTTTTTTAAAATTTACAGTGGTCTAGCAAATAAGTTTGTATAAGTGAACATGTAAATAAGTGCATATTATTTAAAATAGCAGTGTCATGCATATATAGGTTTATTTTTGTTGCTTATTGTATGTATGTTTTTCCCCTTCCTCCCATGTGTTTTAATTAAAGTAGAGATCCAAGAAAAAAATTTATTGTGGGAAAAATAATTTATTACTTTGAAAATACAGAAACAGCATATGAACTTCCTGACACTACATTTTTCTGAGCAACCCCCATAGCCTAGTTTCGAGCTGCCCCTTTACACTGCTGCCACCCCACCTATCTCTCTTAGTGAATATAGCCCCTTATTGGAATGTTTTTTTTTTGTTTACCTTTGCCTTTAATCCATATAGAGGGCATTACTGCCACCCCACTTCCCGCATACACATCTCTGTGCTGTACAGTGTTTTATATAAGTATTACTTTCAGTTATTTTTATTTATTTTTTTTGAGGAGGGGCAAAAAAGAATTCTTGCACCAGGGCCCTCTGTTCATTACGTCCGCCACTGAGCGCGTGGACACGTGGGGTGGGATGGACTGTGTACTGGTAAGTAAAGTACTGCTGTGCTTATCTTGTCCCACGTCCAACTTGCATAGTAGCTGGTGTTTAGTATAAATCGATCCTTCTCACAAATACAAATTGAATATTTATTTTTATTATCATGACGTTTTATTTACACTTTGACATCCCCCCATTAGATGAATACCTCAAAAATTCAGGTATCCCCCTTCAGATGAATAAATATTCATCTAAAGGGGGAAAGTCAAAGATAATAAAAATAAATATTATTGTTACTTGAACTGGAATTTGGGAACATTCTTTATTTTTAAATAAATATCCTGTCTGACCAGCCTTGGAAGAATGCTTTCCTAGTTTCATGTGCAAATTAAAAAAATATATATATTATCATTTACACTTTAACTCCCCCCCCCCCCTTTAGATGAATATTTCAAGAGTTACAGGCCTCTAGTTGTCAAGCTCCATAAGGAGCTTTAGGGCCCGTGTTTCTGGCGAGTCTTCAGACTCGCCAGAAACAGCAGTTATGAAGCAGCGGTCACAAAGACCGCTGCTCCATAACCCTTTCCGCCTGCTCTGAGCAGGCGGACAGACATCGCCGGAAATCAACCCGATCGAGTACGATCGGGTTGATTGACACCCCCCTGCTGGCGGCCTATTGGCCGCGAGTCTGCAGGGGGCGGCATTGCACCAGTATTGCTCGCCGTATTCAGCGAGGTCTGTCGGACCTGATCCGAACTGTCGGATCAGCTCGACAAACCTTGATAACTTGGGGCCCAAGTATCCACCTTCAGTCCCATAATGTATATTTTTTATAACTAAGCAGTTATTTTAACCCCTTGTCTGCTCCTCACTACTTTCTGCTCCATACCGAAGTGCATATAGGCATGCGTATTTTTTTTTAAAATTTGCACAAGCACTTGTTAATTTACAATATTTAGTTCTTATTAAAATATTTAAGGAAAAAATTGTCTCTCTATATGGCAATTAAAAACATGGTGGGCATATAAGGTAGGAGGGGGCAAGAGAGATAGGAGGGGCAATATGGTGGAGGAGGGGCAGAGGAGGTAGGTATGTGGAGTAAAGAGGAGGTGGGGGGCCCTGCCACACTTTTGCCCGGGGACCCTGGTTGGTCTCAATCCGCCCCTGCCCCAGTAAGTATCTCCTGCAAGAAGAGCTGGGTTAGCCCTGCACAATGCATAGTATATTATGCATACAATTCACCTACAATTCTCCTATTTTAAATTAATTGTACATAACATTAACTATGCAATGTGCAGGGCTACCTCAGCTCTTCTTGCAAGAGATACTCACTGAGTTTGGCCCTTCATAATCTATAGTTAATAATGGTAATTGAAATGTTTCAATTTTCCTGCCAGTTATCGTAAAGTGTAAAGGGTTAAACAAAAGTTGCAGAAGAAAACACATCACAAACACATTAAAATAAACTATAACACATATAGTATCTCTGATGAAGCGCATGTGCCCATGCGCGAAACGCGTTAGATGGAGCTCACCTAGCCTTCAGAAGCCTGTTCTGCAATAAACTTTATTACCGACCTTTGGACTCAGCTTTCCTCTTTTCCTCATCTCGTATACAGTATATGTGCATGTATGTGTGTATATACAATATATATATATATATATATATATATATATATATATATATATATATATATATATATATATATATAAACTTTTGATCCCTTTCCAGTTAAATAACTTGAAACATTAAATATTTTTGTGTTTTATTGTGTTTTGAATAGAAATAATTTACATTCCAATGTTCTTCATTGAAATTATTGTTTTTGTTTTTTTTGAACAGCAACATATTGAAGTCTATGGGGAGAAGTTAACTTGGTTGTAGCTGAAGTCCTGAAGTTAGCGCGTATCAGGACTTTTGCTCAGACGCAAAATGTTTACTTTCCCTTAAAATACACGCTATATAAATACACTATGCTTTGTAAAGCTATAATATTAATATATTTTAAGCAGATTCATTACAAAAATACTAGTTCCATTTTAAAAAAAAAATACGTTGCAGATTTTAAAGGATTTTTTTATTTTATTTTAGAAGGAATTTTAAAATAGTTTTTTTAAAAAAAATATATCAATTGTTTCATTTAAATATTTCTTTAATACATTTAGAATAAAACAAATCACTTGAGTAGCATGATAAAACAAATTATTTTAATAAGCAGTTAAATTATTAATATGTTATTAATATAAGCATGTAAAATGGTTTACAGTATTCTCGAAAGTAATGCATGCAATTCTATAAATAGTACATCAATATGTTCACTCTATTTTATTTGCTTTTGTAACTCTTCTTTGACTTCTATGTAATTTATTTTTATTGAAAATTCCAATTAATGGCTTCCTAGTGATTTTAAAGCCTTAAATTATCAGTCTATGAAAACAAAGCAGAGAACATAATTATCATAAACTGAGAATTTTTCATTTTGAAGCTTATCTGTTAGCACTAAGTATCTTGTCGGTAAGTAATTAGTTCCTTTATTTTGTTAGTAAAAAAAAATAATGACCATTCTGCAGATCCAAATTTACTGCTCCACAAAATATACTTTTGCATGTTCTGCATATGAAATTACACTTATACATATACTGTACTTCATGTGAAATACATGTGCGTGTTTATATATATATATAAATATATATATATATATATATATATATATATATATATATATATATATATATATATATATATATATATATATATATATATTTATATATATATATATCCCTTAGCCCAGCACAATGGGATACCAAAATTATCATAACTAAGAATAAAGGGCTAACCCAGAGATACAGACAGACAGCAGATACAATTATAATGAGTTTATCAACATTTAGAAAAATTATTAGCATCAAAAATTAAATATACAAATCATATGTGGCAACAATAAAATAAAGCTGAAGTCCCTCTGTGAATAATAAAAGTCAGTTGGTAATTAACCCTTTTTAGAGGCCTCTATCCCAGGGTATGATAGCATTAAATTGGCTTATTCCTTGCAGCCGAGGAAAGCTATTACTTCAAAAGGTCTCCAAAGAAAATGATCATCATGCAGGGTAAATAATATGTAATAATGTAGTTGGTTAACTTAGATCTGGAATTGTAAAAGCATACTCGGTAAACTGTCTGTACCCGGACAGCATCAACAGTAGCACACTACGGTATTTCACCTAAGATCGACTTAGGGGTAAATGTTCCAACTCCGTTGTGAGAAAAAAGTCTGTTAGTTTACCTGGTCTTTATATTTCATCTGTTACACGGACGTTATTGTATCAGTAAAGGCACTTAGTGGTATAATCCACGCCTTCCTTCTTCCTGCAGAGTATGACTAGGGCTTACCCTTCTGACTTGTTGCAACAAGGGGATTTCCAGCAGCGGCAGGGATCAGCTGTTCCCCCGCTGGTAACAAACAGCTACGCGCGTTTCACCCACAGTTCAACAGGCTTCTTCCGGCTGAGTTGTAATCTGTTGCAGGGCTCTAGCAGTTTTAAGCCTGCCTGAAAACTCCTCCTTTTCCTTTTATTTACCTCCCAGGTGCGAAATAGTGTAATTAAACATTTACTATGTTGCCACATGTTTGCTTAATGCATATATCAAACAAAATATCAAAAAACTTTTTTCAGGACCGTTGTTTTGATACAGATACTTATCATATATACATTCATATAATTATTCTTTACGGGATTTCAGAAGGAAACTACATAGACTTAAAGGGGCAGGTATACAGCAACTTATAAAATGCATATATCAAACAAAATGTCAAAAGGCTTTTGCATGACCGTTCTTTTAATGCAGATCCATATCACATAACAACTTATGAAGATATTGATGTTGTTTGTGATTGAAATTAAACCAATCATCATGGACATTTTTATGTGCATAGACTTAAAGGGGCAACTGCACAACAAACTGTAAAAGCATCAATAAAGTTAAACCAATCAATATTAGGTATTTTTAGGTGCCATAAAACTAAATTTTTGATGCTAATAATTTTTCTGAATGTTGATAAACTCATTATAATTGTATCTGCTGTCTGTCTGTATCTCTGGGTTAGCCCTTTATTCTTAGTTATGATAATTTTGGTATCCCATTGTGCTGGGCTAAGAGTTACTTTATTTCTTTTATAATGGGATTAATTCTATAACTCTCTGTGTACAGGTGAAAGATTACTATTGGGGGTTACCCCATATCACTTCTACCTTTAGGGGCCATCTAAATAAGAGATGTAGTGCTGATACATTGTTTTTTCATATATATATATATATATATATATATATATATATATATATATATATATATATATATATATATATATATACAGTATATATTATACACACAAAACACTGCAGAAATCATCTATGCCTTTATATAAAATTGGCATATTAGTCACACCATTTGGCCATATTCTGCTTAGCCAGTCAACTTACAAGTCAATATTCACTGATCCTAACACTAGAACACGGCTGCTTTTGAAAAATTATTAATGATCAAGTTAGCACTAGTTTGGATGTCCCTGCAAACACACACACACACACACACATACACATATATATATATATATATATATATATATATATATATATATATATATATATATATATATATATATATATATATATATATATATATATATATATAAATATATATATATATATATATATATATATATATATATATATTGAAATGTGTCATTCTTTGAAGGGAAGTATATACAGAAGCATGAAAAATCCCATCTATTTTTTGCTTAAAGGACAGTCTGAAAGGAGAAACCTGAAGGGGGAAACTCAGATAATAAGGTCTGAACAAAGGAGCAAGAGTCCACCTTGGGTACTTATAACAGAAATAATTCCCTGTAGTATGTATAATCTTTAGATAAACTAGCAATGTCTGACTCACAATATAATAAGCAATAGTGTAATACTGTTGGATGAACCAGGTATTCTAAGGTTTTATTTAAATAATTAGTTTTTTTCCAAGAAGCAGCAGCTCACACAGATGCAGCCATCTTGCTTGACTTTATGGTCCTACACCTGCCATTTAAATTTGAACTGTGTTTTCTGTCCGCTGTTGTCTTTAATGTTACCTGAATCAAACACCTTGGGCCTGATGATCTAAAACTCTCTGCTCTGGACAGATTTTTTAAAATAATCAGTACTGCAAGGTCCCTCTAACAAGTAAGAACCAATTTTAGCTTATGAGCTGGTTATATAACTATGCAAGGTTTTGGGTGTGAAGGGGAGACACCCAAATTACAATATAGGTGTTGATCACAATCTATAAGCTATTTTCTGCAGAAATAGCTTTTTTCTTTATGGCCCAATTCGTGAGAATGTTGTTCAAGTGATCTTAATGCCAAATGTACCTGTAAGTTAAAAGCTTGCAGCTGCTGATGCGTTTTCTACAGAAAAGTTCCTGAAAGGGATTTAGTCTTAAGTACTTAAGTAACCTAAAACTGACATATACAATAGACCTTTTACACCACTTAAGTTTACAGTAATGTTCTTTTGAATTAATCTCCTTGTACACTGTGTAAGGAAATTATTATTTACATGTCTGAGATGAACCTATTGAAATCTATACCCATCTTTATCACTACTAAAGTATCTGAATGCCAGTGGTATGTAGGCATGATGGGTATACTGAGAATGTTTGCCCATTCAATATATTAACACTTTTAATATTTTAAAAGTATTATACATATAGATACAATATATATATATATATATATATATATATATATATATATATATATATATATATATATATATATATATATATATATATGTGAATACTTAGGAAATTGTGAGATCCAGGTTCTCCTAAGAATAAGAATTAAATCCAGCACAGCAACTGCTTCAAAAAAGTGTATATGTGTTTCAAGAAGGAGGATGGCATTAAATTACCCTTTGACAATGTGAAGAGAGCTTCATGAAATGCTTAAGGGCGGAGCTACACAGCGAATGATGTCACATTCGGTTTTGCGGTCCGGGAGCATAGAGACCCATACCAGAGCTGTTTGTTTTGCATTCTCCTACACGGAACGGCCTGCAATCTTTGTCTGTGAGAGATTAAGACTCACTGGACTCTGCAAGCACGGTTAAGTATACACATCTGTATAGTATACTTTGTCTACTCCGAACTGTGCATCATATAAACTTATGAGTGTTTGTGGAGGCTGAACTGGCTATCACTAGACATACATTTATTGTGTCATTTTGTTTAATGATCTGGTAGTGTCATTTTGTTTTAAGGATCCTGTCAAATTGGATTTTTAAACGTCCTCTTTTAACTATATTTGTTTTTTAAGGATTCAATAATTTTTTTTTTTACTATACCAAACATAAAGTACAGCCTCATTGGTTCCCAACTGGATTATAAGTGTTTCATCTCTAACACAGGGGAGATAAAATATCCCAACCGTGCATATTATATACCTCATACTTATGAGGATCCACCAGAGCGCTGTCTAAACACTCCATCTTGCATACAAACTTTTCTTCATAGACTTCCTGTATTCCAGTGACTTTAAAGGTTCAGTCTATTTTCTAGAAAGCAGCATTTAAAGTAGTTTGCAGTCAGATTGGACAATCTTACGGATATGTATCTGTTTCTTTTGTTCAACTCGAATAAGTTAATTATTTTGCATTGTTGGGTATTTCAGCGCTTACACAAATCTTTTTTTGTCCATATATATATATATATATATATATATATATATATATATATATATATATATATATATACATATATATACATATATATACATACATACATATACATACACACACACATCTATTAATTCTAAAAGCGCTGTTTCTGGTTTGGCATGATCTACATCTGAAAACAAGAAGAAGACTACAGGTTTCTATTAGGACTTATGATATCTTCTTGCACTGGATTTTAACAGTACAGAAACTGTAAAGCGTGAAACCGCTTAATTGAAATATTGTATCTGCAAAGATGTTCTAACGAGATTGTGTCCTCGTGGATATATTTTTAAAGGAAACACGCCATCATGTGTGCAAACTCCAAATATGTTTTCAGCAGTGCATTTTACAATGCTTTTGTCTACATTTATGAATTTCTTAAAGGGCTCATGCCAAAAATGCTGGGTAGTGGGTACTGCACATGTACTTAAACTGGGTAGGGAATATATGAAAATAATGAGCTGTGTGTGGAATGAAAAATACATTATTGTCACACAGCCTAAAAAAGGAAATGATAACAAAGGCAAGTTCATTCTCAATTTTAACAGCTTTAGCCACAACATTTTGTAATACATACAGTATATACTGCAAAAATGTGACATAAATATTGCACATTGTTTTCTGACTACAGTGTCCTTTTAAAGGGACACTGAACCCAATGTTTTTCTTTTGTGATTCAGATAGATCATGAAATTTTAAGCAACTTTCTAATTTACTCCTATTATCATTTTTTATTTGTTCTCTTGCTATCTTTATTTGAAAAAAGAAGTCATCTATTTTTTTTGTTTGGTTTAGCACTCTGGACAGCACTTTTTTGTTGGTGCATGAATTTATCCACCAATCAGCAAGGACAACCCAGGTTGTTCACTAAAAATGGGCCAGCATCTAAACTTACATTCTTGCATTTCAAATAAAGATACCAAGAGAATGAAGAAAATTTGATAATTGGAGTAAATTAGAAAGTTGATTAAAATTTCATGCTCTAGAGACAGGTTCCGGAGGAGGAGCTTAGCACAGGTGGCTGAGCGTCTGTTCTCCAGCTCTTAGCACCTGGTGATGTTGTCCATGCACCAAGCCCAGAAGAGAAGGGCTGCTACCTGGCCAGCATAGTAGACACGCTGCCGGAACCCACAGCGCAATCCACTCCGCTGTGTGAATACCCCTAGCACAGAGAAGATTGCTAACCCCACAGGTGACCCCCTGAAGAAATATTAATATAGCAGCAGGTAAAGTTTAAAAGCTCAAGCTAATGGTAAAGACATAAACTAAACCTGCAAGCTAAGGTTAACACCTACTTATTGCATTATCTACTCACCCTTCCTGCTGGTAAAGAAACCGGTGGCCACCGGTCTACCGCATCTGGATCCGGCCAGCGCTCGCCTGGCTACAAGGAGGGACTCTGCGAGGAGAGCTGAAGAAGCGAAGTGTCTATCCTCCTCCCCCACCGGTGCTGCGAGGGAGGAGGCGCCTGCGGGACTCGGCTGTCTAGCTGAGAGCCTGAACGAGAGAGGTGGTGCCCAGTCGCCCCTTCACTCCTCTCCCCACTTGCCGGCCTGGTACCGGGTCTTGTCGGGGGTATTGCCGGTGGATTCCCTCCTCCCCCACCGGTGCTGCGTGGGAGGAGTCGAGTTGAGGACAGATCGAGCCCTAGCAGTTTCAAGCCGCAAGCAGTTCACTCTCTCCTGGCTGAAAGAAAGAAAGAGGATCAGCAACCTGGAGGCCACCGGGAAGTCTGGTAACCATCAGAAAATAATCGAAGGAGGGAAGGGTGAGTACAAGGCTAAAGTCAAAGGCATTTGATATACAAAATCACACCTGTAATTGAAAAAGGCATGACAAGGCTTAACAAAAAGGGGAATTCTGACTATAACTAAAGCAAGTAGCATACAAGAAAGGAAGGGGAAAAGAAGATAAGGGAATACTTTATTTTCATGCAACATAGGAGGGAAGGAAAGAGGAAAAAAGCCTTAGATGAACTCTCTAATAAGACTTTGTTAATAAAGAGGGGGTCACTCCTTAGAGATATTCAATAAATAATAAGGAGAAGAACCGCAACAAAAGCAGACCAAGGGACAAAGTATTCAAAGAGAAAATTATTGCTCTGTAAAATTCGCACTCCCCCCCCCCCCCCTATTTCGCTTTGTCTGTTCATCTTAAGCAAAATAAAGAAAAAGGAAAAGGAAGGAAGGAAGTAAAGATGAAAAAAAAGGGGAAGTATTAAAGGGGAAGAAGGGACAATGAAGATAAAGAAGATAATGACTCTATGTGGTTTTGTCTGATATCGGGACTGATCTTGCACCCTCAATATTATCAGCACATATCTGTTTATTAATACTCTGAGGCTAGACTTAAAACTGCATTTTTTCTCTCTCTTTTATATATATTTTTTTTTATGTCTTTTGATTTGTCTAGCTTATTTTGAAATTATAAAAAAGTAAATCCAACAAGCACATAACAGCAATACAGTTCAAATATTCTTAGTACTTTTTGAGTGTGAGTAAATGAAGGTAGATGACATAAATCTATCTTAAGAGAAGTCACATATTAAAATAAGAACTGCACAAGTAGTTACCCTCAGAATCTTATACGCTGTAATTACCTAGGGTTAAACAAAACAAAATCTAAATAGTCGAGAGGGAAGGAAGTCTCAAGCTCTGACTTAGTAAGCAGGAAGAAAAAATAAAATAGAAAAATATTTCGCTTAAATCACACCTACATTTAGTCAAAAAACTGTCAATTCTTGATCGCACATCCTAAAAAAAATTCACAGTCCTACTATTGGGGGTCTACCCCATCGTACCATACACGTTTAATAAATAGTACACTAGTATTATCACTTTGTTTCCAATCTCACTTGCACTTAACGGAAGGAAGGGAGGGGGAGAGAGGGGAATCTCCTTAATTGTTTTTTCTTCTTTTTTCTCTTTCCCTTTTTTTTTTTTCCCCTATCTCGAATTTTCCCCTTTTCTTACGCACAATTAGCACATGGACAAATTCCTCAACACACCCCTCCAAACCTATCCCTCAAGAATGGCAGGTAAACTCAGAGATAAAAAATCTAAAGGAGCTGCAGAAAGTATTGCTGAGGCACATCCCATATCAAATTTAAATCCAATTAATGAGACGTTTAGTATGCAGAGTTTGGTCCTTAATATATCAGAAGCCCTGACACCTAAATTTGATGCTCTAAGATCAGAAATAAAACAAGATATTGCCATGCTGTCTCAAGAAGTCAGACAGTTCTCAAGCAGGCTCCAAGAGGCAGAGCAAAGGGTATCAGATTTGGAGGATCTCTCAATTGAGCATGAGGCAAGAATAAAAGAAACAGAAGTTAAATTACAAAAAATGCAGATTAGATTAGAAGACGCTGAAAATAGATCCAGGAGGAATAACATTAGGATAATAGGAATTCCGGAAGGAAAGAAATTTGAAAATCTATCTTTATTTATAGCCAACACCCTAGCTCAAACTCTTGGTATTAAGGACACACAGATAATAATAGAAAGGGCCCACAGAATTGGTCCACCCCAGGCAGACAATAAATCTGACATCAGACCTAGGCCAGTGATAGCACACTTCCTGAACTATCTAGACAAAACTAACATGATGCAACAATATAGGAAGAAACAACCCATTACTATAGAGGGAGCTAAAATTTATTTGTTTCAAGACTTCTCGGCTGAGACTTCCCTGAGAAGAAGAGAGCTAGCACCTATATGCACAAAGTTAATTCATAAGGGATACAGGGCAATGTTTATCTACCCAGCTAAACTCAAAGTCTTTACTTCTGAGAGTACATACATAGTGGATAATGCAAAAGATGCTGAGAGTCTGTTAGCTGACCTAGAAAAAGCAAGTTGAACCCCCCTCTATATAGGGGATTTTTTGAGTAAAAGTGCAATAGAAATTTATGTTTCCTTTCTTAAGGTTTGTTATTTTCTTTATGACAAATTTGCAGTTAATGGCGAGAGACCTCTCTGAAGCTAGGAGGGAATATAACAAAAGGGAAAAGAGAGGACAGGTTCCTCTCCCTTTTCATATAATTGAGTTTCAAATCCCCCATTTTCTTTTTATTTTAATTTTTTTTTTGTTGTTGTTTTGTTTTTTTGTTTGTTTCTCTCTTTTCTTTCTCCTCCTTCGTCCGCGTCCCTTGTCCCTTCCATCTCTTGTCTCTCCCTCCCCTCATAACAAAAAGTCTACTAGGCACCCAAAATTAGATGACGAACTGCTCTAGCAACTTAAAAATAGTGTCATGGAATACAGGAGGAATAACAACTCCTATAAAAAGGAAAGCCATTGTCTCTCACATGCGCAAGATGCAAGCTGACATAGTGTTTTTGCAGGAAACGCACTTGGGCATGGAAGAAACAATGAAACTCAAGGGTTCCTGGATTAAGGAGGTGGAAGCCTCACCCAGTATTGGGAGAAAGAGGGGAGTGACAATACTGTTTGGTAAGAGAATTGAGGCAGAGATACTACAAACAAGGAGAGATCCAGAGGGGAGATTTTTAATGGTGAAAACACGAATTTTTAAACAAGTATATACACTGCTAAACTTATATGCGCCTAACGAGCTTGATTATGATTTTTGGAATTTAATTCAATCCACGGTACTGTTACACTCAGAGGGCTATCTGATTATGGGGGGAGATTTTAATATGGCCCCACAGTCTCCGTTAGACAGAAAGAGATTTAACAGTAAACAACCTAAAAATAAAAAGGATAAATTAGAAACAAAGATATTCAAGAACATATACCGGAACTTATTGGTAAGAGATATATGGAGGGTACTTAACCCCGACTTACGGGTTTACACTTGTCTTTCTAGAGCGCATAAAACGCTCTCCAGAATAGACCTTTTTTTAATAGATGAGAAACTTTGCTCTAGAAAAATAAAGGCAGCAATCACTCCAATAGTTATCTCAGATCATGCTCCAATTTCACTTGAGTTACAACTAGAGCCCCCAAGAGATCTCCCATTGAGATTCAGGTTTCCGTTTTATTTGGTAAATGATGTGAAATTTAAAAAAAATTTAAAAGACAAATTTAAAGAATATGTACAATTTAACATTGATTACATAGATAGGCCGGAAATCTTCTGGGGGGCTGCAAAAGCAATTATTAGAGGGGAAATAACAGCATATGCTGCCAAGCTAACTAAGATCCTAACGAAAAGGGAGAAAGAAGCCATTAACTTTGTGATAAACTCATATAATAGGTTTCTCTTAATAAAGACATCTTTTAACTGGGCCAAATACATTAAAGCTAAAAAGGAAAGAGATGCCCTAATACTTCTTAAGGAAACCCAAAAAGATCTCAAATTTCGGGCTAAAATGTATCGCTTCGGCAACAAATCAGGCAAACTACTTGCCAATCTAGTAAAAGGAGAAAAACAGCCCTTTAGGATAGATAGAATACAACAGGAAGGTCAGACACATACAAACTCAGAGGATATCTTAAGGAGTTTCACAAATTATTACAGGGATATATATTCACTAAGAATGGCTGACAGTGAGCAATCCAGAGATTTCTGGAGTAAGTTAATCTATCCTATAGTTCCAGAGGAATTAATAACTACTTTAAATAAACCAATTTCGGAGGAGGATGTAAATAAAATGATAGCAAGATTGTCACTTAATAAAGCTGCAGGCCAAGATGGACTGCCTAATGAGGTTTATAAGATCTTAGCCCCGGAAGTAGCCTCCCACCTATGCAATATGTATAACAACTTTTATGTCAATGGTAATTCGGTCCCAGTGAGTTTCTCAGCCTCATTTACAACGCTAATCTTGAAACCAGGTAAAGATCCAACCCAAAGAGAGTCGTACCGCCCTATAGCACTCCTGAATTCAGATTATAAAATCTTGACCTCAATCTTAGCAGAAAGACTTCAAAATAGTTTAACATATATAATCCATAGAGACCAAGCAGGTTTCTTGAAGAACCGAAACTCTACCTCAAAAATTAGAGAAGCGCTGGTAATTTCCGAATATTTTTCTCAAAGGTTAGACAGAGAGGAGGGAGTAGTGGGTGCACCTGACCTTGCCATAGTGGCAATTGATGCAGAAAAGGCCTTCGATTCAGTGCTATTTACTCATATTTTTACATCATTGGATACATTTGGATTTTTAGGTAAGTTTCGGGAATTCATAGAAAATCTATATAAAAGGTCTAAGACAAATTTAATAGTTTATAACCTTACATCTACAGATATCGATATTCAAAAGGGTATGAGGCAGGGGTGCCCACTCTCCCCCCTCTTATTTGACATAGCCATAGAACCCCTGGCAATTATGATCAGGCAGTCTTTGCAAGGAGTCAGAATATCTAATTATGAATTAAAAATCGCATTGTATGCTGACGATATCCTTCTTTATATCGCGAATACAAAGACTAATATTCCTAAACTTCTACATATAATAGCTAGTTATAGCACCTTCTCAGGTTATAAAATAAATGCATCAAAGTCAGAAATGTTCTGGCTTAGAAGAAAGTCAGACTCAGTCAGTGATTGTCCATTCAAGGAAGTAACAACGTCATTTAAATACTTAGGTATTAATATTCCAGTTAACTCTGCGGACCTATACAAACTTAATATATCTGTAACTCTATCAACCATATTTGAGAAGCTGAAAACCTGGTTTAACCTACCAATCTCTCTTTCTGGGAGAATCGCACTTTACAAGATGGTTCTCCTCCCTAAACTCTTGTACGTGTTACAAAATACCCCTTTATTTATGTATGAAAAAGATATTCGCTCACTAAACTCAGCAGTTAGAAACTTCCTATGGCAAGGCAAGAGATCGAGGATATCATTATCCAAGCTCTCGGTGGGAAGAGAATACGGAGGATTGGCTCTCCCAGATATAAGATTCTATAACTTAGCATTCCTTGCACGAACAATAACAGATTGGATATGTACTAAAAATTATGTAACTAACAACCTTTTGGATGAAAGTATATGTTTTCATTTTCATCCAAGAGGTTTGATTCACTGTTTACCAAAGATATTACCCAATGTAATTAAGAAATATAAAACTATCCTTAATCCCATTAAAGCATGGTGGAAGATTGCCAATCGGTTGAAGATTAACAGTAAAGCTTCAAAGTATCTCCCAATAAAGGGGAACCCTGAGTTCCACCCAGGTATGAACTCGACAGTTTTTGCTAAATGGCACGAATTAGATCAAAAAACAGTGCAACAATTTCTTAACTTAGATGGAAAATGTATAAAATCGTTTGAAGAAATAAAAAATGAATTTAAGATGCCGAATAATCAATTTTTCGCATATCTACAATTAAGGCATTATATCACAGATCTGATAAGAGAAGTGGGTTGGGATTGGGGCTGGGGTAAAATGGAAAATTGGTTAACACTTACCAGAGCTGGTTACACCGCAATTTCCTACTGTTATCTCTCTTTGACTGGAACCAAGGGATCACCTATACTGGAGCAGGTGACCTCTGAGTGGAATAGTTTAATTTTCCCTAGCAGCATAGATTCACAGGTTATCCAAAGATCCATAAATAAAGTTCACCAGGCTACACTCTCCGCAACATGGAGAGAGTCACACTTTAAAATACTACACAAAGCATATTTTACCCCCGAAAAGGGCTACAAATTACACAATGCGAATTTTAACAAATGCCCAAAATGCTCATTTATGGCAGCAGACCTCAAACACATGATTTGGAGCTGCCCAAAAATTAGCCAACTTTGGCTAAAGATCCAATATTGGCTCAATATCACACTTGGATTATCCCCTCTGGATCTCACACTTAAGCAAATAGTGTTCTGCTTCGGGCAGGGAGAAGGACAACACCCTCAGGAAAAATTGGTAACACTAACAATACTAGCAGTTAGATACCTAATCGTCAAAAACTGGAAAAACCATAAAACCCCAGTATTATTGGAAGTAAAAAACTGCCTTAAAAAGCAATGTATTCTAGAACAAAGAGATGTCAGTATGAATAATGAGAAGGACATAAAAACATTCTTTAAGAAATGGTCAATATTCATTAAAAGCTTCCCAGCAAATGAAATAGAGAATATAATCTTTCCATTTAGAAATTCTGATCTTGTACAGCCAGGGATGTGGTAGGGTGGGAGATGGGAGAGAAAGAGAGAACATCCCCTATCCTTGGAAGCCTTTTTTTTTTTTTTTCTTCCCTCACCCCTTTTTTTTTCTTTTTTTTTTTTCTTTTTCTTCTCTTTTCTTTTTTTTTCCGAACTCAGGCCTCCCAAAAGGCAATGGTTAGGCTGAGGCGGATAACATGCTAGACAATAAAAAAATAAAAAAATCAGCAACCGTATCTTGCAGGAATCACTTATTATTCGTATAAGGTCCTTTTCTAGAGTCTGGAGGGGGAAGAGGATCTTAATATATTTTGATTTATGTATTGACTTGTATTCTCTAATTAAATTTTGATGTTGTAACATGATTGCTGATATGAAAATAAAGATTTAAAAGAAAAAATGTCATGCTCTATCTGAATCACGGAAGAAGAAAATTGGGTTCAGTGTCCCTTTAAGTTATGCCTGCAGTCAAGATTTCTACAAGTAAACAAATAAAATATGAATACTTTATCTTGGTTATTCCATAGAATTTCAATTGAAATATAAAAACTTTATCTTGGTTATTCCATAGAATTAAAATATATGGAATTATTCCAATCACTCTTTTATAAGAACTCTGAAAAGGGATTTACATTGATTTTGTGGAGTTTTTCAAACTACAAGAAAACCCTTTATGCATTCTTTGGTTGTTTTTTAAAACCTTGCGCTTTGAATACCTATCACCTAGATTACGAGTTTTGCGCTATACAGGGTGTAAAACGAACGCAACAAAAGTTGCGTTATTTCACTCTCCATAGTTTCTGAAAAGTCTCCTTGTGCGTGTGATATGGTTGCGTTAAGCTCCATACCACACAAAAGCCAAGGGCTGCTTTGACGTGCTTGTGCACGCTTTCCCCCATAGACATCAATGGGGAGAGAGTATTAGAAAAAAACATAACACCTAAAGTGTGAAATGAAAAATCTCTGTAACGCAACCCCATTGATGTCTATAGGGAAAAAAATTACTTTTAAACCTAACACCCTAGCATAAACCCCAAGTCTATACACCCCTAATCTGCTGCCCCCAACATCCCAGCCACTATAATAAAGTTATTAACCCCAATTATGCCGCTACCCGACATTGCCGCCAATAAATAAAGTTATTAACCCCTAAACCTCCGGCCTCCCAAAACACCACCACTAAATAAACCTAATAACCCCTAAACTGCCAGCCCCCACATCGCAAAACACTAAATTAAATTATTAACCCCTAAACCTAACACCCTCCTAAATTAAAATAAAAATTACAATATAACTCTATTTAAATAAATAAAAACTTACCTGTGAAATAAATATAAACCTACGATTAAACTATAAATTAACCTAACATAACTAATATAATAAAATAAAAAATACTACCAATTAAAATATCTAAATTACTCATTTAAAAAAACCTAACACTACGAAAAAAATAGATTTTTTTTTTTAAATTACAACTAAAAAAAACAAATCCTATGAAAAATCTAAATATCATAAGTTTACCAAAATTAATAAACACTTAAATCAGGAAAAATAAAGAAAACTAAGATTATAAAAACATAAATGAGGGGGCGTGGCTAGGAAGAGGCCATGATCGGTCGCTTTTCATGAAGCTCCTGGGGCTATACATCTAATTTTACAAGTTATACAAGCTATACTGCTATTATTTCACCCTTTATTCACAGCATTTTGCTAATTATTATCTGGCAACCCTGAACTGAACTTAGATGAGCTTCTGCTATTACCCAGGACCTGAATCAGCCAGTAACAACTTCTTGGCCGTTCTCTGTATTTGATCCTACATTAGCTCCTTCAGCCTTTTCGAGATCTACATTTGGCAACCCGAGTGTGTAACTGGAGAATTTTCTGAGTCAGAGGACTCTACTTTTAAAAGCTTGCACATCTTGGACTTCTAAGGAGAAGGCCTATAATTCATCATCTAACCCCCCCCCCCCCCGGGCTTCCGGGTATAACGGGCCTTTCTACAACGCTGACTTGCAGGATGGAGGATCCACAACTTGCCATAGAAACTCTGCTCTTAGATTTGGGTCGGAGGATGGACATTGGGTTTGCCGACCTCAAAGCTTGCATCATCGAGGCCCGTATACAAGATGGCGCCCGATCCCCACAAGCTAAGTTTGCTACCCCTAACCCAGCTACGCATCACCTACTTGACAATCGGAGCCCCTCCGGTCGACCGGATGAGTTTATATTGACCCTGGACGATATTGCAACAGGACTCTTTGCACCTACTTCAGAGGCGTCTATGGCAGTCCATTTGCTCAACTCCGATATAGCCTCACAGGAACCTGGGACTTTGAGAACCATTTTGCTCTCAGACACAGAAAGTTTGACTTGCCCTCAGCCATCTATCTCTATCCCAACCTCAAGCGGGGAAATGCTAAGCTCCTTTTCATCTCCGGTGTCCTGGTCGGGAGATACGGCCGGCTCCTGCTCGGGTCACCTGGGGTTTCTTCAGAACCACACTGCCCCCGAGTCATCGCAAGAGAAGAAAGAGACTTTGATGTCTATTACATCAGATGGGCTCAAGACAGAGCTCTCCCGGGTATCTATAGCCCTCGGCACTAGAATCGGCAAAGAGTGGGTTCTATTTTGTAGCGGATCAGACCGGGGCCGCTCCGGTGTGGGTTAGACTCAGGAACAATTTAGTTATGCATGTTATGCGCAAAATTAAGGGTTATCCTCTGAATGTGGTCATTTGCATCTGTTTTTGCATTATTATATGTTATTTGTTTCCTGGTTGCAGTGTTTGATATGCCTTACTGTGTGGTGGGCTGACAGGCTGCATCTTAACATGAATACATATCTATTTAATTATGCTCTTATGTGAGGGGAAAAATACTAGCAGAATTGTACACAAAGTTATCATTAGATGGAATCTTCGGGCAGACTGTATAAATCCTTACACACGCTCATCACATCTATGATACTTCATTAGAAACTATCTTTAGAGACATTTTTTTTTTTTTTTTTTTTTAGCCTTCCACTCCACTTGTTCCCTAAATTTCATAGCAGAAGTTATAGTATGTTAGATGTAAGTGCTGTGTGACAGTATAATATTTAGCTAACACAGTGACCTGTGATCTTAGTTTTCAGTAGCAGCCTCTAATGGCCTTTGAGTCATGCAGATGTCCATGCCCTCCCCCTTCCTTTGAAAGATCCCTTCCCGGTAAGTTCCCCCATGTTAAATTAGATAACATATTCCCCAAGACTTTAGTGTTCTAACATACCTCACTCCCTATCACACTTGCCATGAGTTTTGAACTACCCACTTGCTCTATGAATAGATAAGCCTCCAGAACTGTGCATATCAGAGTTTATAAAATTAGAAGTACAAGATACCGGTTTCTTGCAAGGCGCTATGATGTTGTCTTTTTTGTGAGCCCCTATAGCCGCCAATTTCCTCATTAAGCACTACTTTAAAAATAGATGCCTTTTCTGCCAGAGATATATTAATATTCTCACTACACCACCCCATTGATTCCCTCCTAGACTTATTTATTGTCCATCTTCCTAGATATGGCCATTAGAGTACACTAGTCCTTTGTTGTAGAGTCTTGTTTAAAATAACTCCACCCTGCCCCTACTATTGAGTATTATATTAAGGCCCTTTTTTCTTTAAATTCACTCAGATTAGTGAATTCCTCTGCGGTATTAATCCGCAATCTAATTTCAACCTCCTAAAAGAATTGTACCTCTTAGTTAAGATAGCTAGCTATTTATGTTAACCAGTTTAATTTCAAATATCATTCCATTAGGCACTTTTTCTGAGCTACAGAGGTTCTACAGTAAAGTACACTAAATAAAGAATGTAAGGTATCATTGCAAGTTCAACAATATGTGAAGCTATGTTATGTTAGAATTATTGTATGACATATCTGCTCTGAGAAGAGACTCCACAGTCCTATAAGCACTAATTGTTCCCCTTACTCAAGTTTAATTATTTTGATTCTGATGCATATTAGGAGTTATTCATCTGTATTATGTCATGTAAATCTGAAACCGATTTCACTCTGTGGAGTTACTATTTACGTTATTGTGAAGTGACTATATATATTTAAATTCACTCAGATTAGTGAATTCCTCTGTGATATTAATCCGCAATTTAATTTCAATTCCCTAAAAGAATTATGTCTTTTGGCTAAGATAGCTAGCTATTTCTTTTAACCAGTTTAATTTCAAGTATCATCCCATTAGGCACTTTTTTTGAAATACAGAGGTTCTACAGTAAAGTACACTAAATAAAAAATGTAAGGTATCATTGCAAGTTTAGCAATATATGAAGTTATGTTATGGTAGAATTATTGTATGACATATCTGTTCTGAGAAGGGACTCCATAGTACTATAAATGCTATATGTTCCCCTTATTCAAGTTCAATTATTTAGATTCTGATGCATATTGGGAGTTATTCATCTGTACTATGTCATGTAAATCTGAAACTGTTTTCACTCTGTGGAGTTACTATTTATGTTACTATGATATGACTGTAATCCAGCTAAATACCTTAATAAAAAAACTTTGATTTAAAAAAAAAAAAACATAAATGAAATTATCAAAAATAAAAACAATTACACCTAATCTAATAGCCCTATAAAAATAACCCCCAAAATAAAAAAAAACCCTAGCCTACAATAAACTACCAATAGCCCTTAAAAGGCCCTAAAGAAATCAGCTTTTTTACCTGTAAAAAAATACAAAGTCCCCCCAACAGTAAAATCCACCACAAAACCTAAGCTACTTATGGCCCCTAAAGGGGCATTTGTATGGACATTACCCTAACCCTAATCTAAAAAAAACCCACCCAAATTTAAAAAAAAACAACTATCACTAACCCCAGAAGATCTACTCACGATTTCTGAAGTCCGAACATCCAGGCATGAGAAGTCTTCATCCAGGCTGCGAGGTCTTCATCCATCCCTGGGGTGTTTTCTATCTTCACCCCTGCGGCGCAGAGCAGGGCTATACTGGATCCAATCCTGCGCGGAGTGTCCTCTTCATACGGTCGCCGCTGTACACTGAAGTTAAATGCAAGGTAGCCGTTTCAAAATGGCGTCCCTTGCATTCCTATTGGCTGATTTGATTATTCAAATTCAAATCAGCCGATAGGATGAGAGCTTCTGAAATCCTATTGGCTGTTTTGTTCAAATCAGCCAAGATGATTCCAGTAACTTTCATCCTATTAGCTGTTTTGATCATCCAATAGGATTTCAGAAGCTCTCATCCTATTGGCTGTTTTGATCAGCCAATAGGATTTCAGAAGCTCTCATCCTATTGGCTGATTTGATTATAAAGAATTTAGCGCTGCGGAATCTGTTGGCGCTCTACAAATAACTGATAATAATAATAATAATAATAATAATAATAAAATCAGCCAATAGGAATGCAGTTTACTAACAAATTTGCCATTTTTTTAATAAAAAAATATAAACAGCCCATTTTCTGTAGTCTAGCTTTCCCCCCTCAATACCTTACCCCCTCCCCCTCCCGGTTCCCTTTCCAAACCATTTTTCCCTCTCCCTTTCCCTATCCCTCTCTCTTCTTTCGTTTATAATCTATGTCCGTGCGCGCTCCCGAACCCTGCCCCCGAGTTCCCGCCTTCTTCCGCACTCATGGACACTGGGTTACAGGATCCGGAACAAGCACCAGCGATGGGCCGCCCATCCGCCTTCCTGCAATGGCTCCCACCCACCAATGATCGGCACCATCGCTGGCCAATGCAGAGAGGGCCATAGAGTGTCTCTCTCTCTGCATCAGATGCTTAAAAAAGGTATTACAGTGATGCCTCAATATCGAGGCATCACTGCAATACCCTGGAAGCGATCACAATCACTTCCAGAACTTTAAACCCCAGAGGACGTCTCAGGCACGTTCTTGGTCACTAACTGGATTTTTTTGTAGGATGTGCCTGACACGTCCTTGGTCTTTAAGGAGTTAAAGACTATCAATCTTGCACTACTGCCTGTTTAACTGTCACAAAGGGGTTAAACACACAATAGAAGTACTGTTCGGGACCTGCAGAGTACTGTTGGTCCTGAGCTGAAACTTTCTAATTTTGCTTTACTGTGATCTAGTGAGATTTCACTGATACCTTGTGAGATTTTATAGTAAATTTCCTTAAAATGAAGAGGGGAATACTATAATTGTGCTGTACATGCCAGATGAGTGTCGTGTCCCTTTAAAACATCTGCACACATTAAAAACAATGCTAAAATTCGTTAGAGCATGCAATTTTGAGACTATAAATCCTCTACTACTGTCTATTAAACCTTCACAAAGGGGTTAAACACAAAGTAGAATCACCGCTCGGGACCCGCAGAGAAGTCATGGTCCTGAGTGGAAACTGCTTCTGAACCAGTTAGCAGCACTAGTTCCACATCTGAGTTGTTCTGATGATCAGCACTGATGATCAGATAAGCTGCAGATTTTCCTCTTGGGATCAGCAGTGATCTGGGGTCATGAGTGGTACTTCTACTGTGTGTTTAACCCCTTTGCAAGTCTAACAAATCAGAGCATATTTTTTTTTTTCAATTATTGTGGCCTGAACTATTTATTTCTCACTGCTGTATCAATTACTCAGAAAAATGTATGAAGAGTAAAATGTCCCTAGTTAAAATAACCCCAACTATAATGGTCTGGAAAGTTATAAAATAAAGCAAGAAAAAAAAAAAAAATAAACAAAATACTGAGTTTATTACAAATTTTTCCAAGATTGCATTGGGGACTACTTCATTTTTTCAAGAGGTAAGATTAAATATAAATAAAATAAATTGTTTTTTTATTTCTTAAGTTGACAAATATGAACAAAAAACATGACACGTTTGTAGCTTTTATTTTAAATTGTTGAATGTATTATAAAGAACCCTAAGATATCATAAAACAGTATTCCCAGTTATTTTGCATTAATTCCAGAGGCAGAAATTGTCTTTTTAACAAAAATCTAAAAATTGGAGCAGGAAGACATTGGCACCAACAGGCTTTTACTAATGTTTTATTAAAATCCCTCAGGCACGCACATTGCCCAAAAGCAGTTTTAATAACATACAGCATAAAGCACATTTTTCTTGTATTGCTATGTAATCAAATCTAAGGCTTCTGCTCACTTTCTTTGTTTTACCTAGAGGATCAGCTACCAATTTAGTTGTGACCTTCCCTAAACAGATTTTTCATTGTAATTAATGCCTACCTCTGCTTTAACCTTCCACTCTTTATATAACTTTCCATTTAAAGGATTGTAGCCTCCCTCTGAGTATTCTACCAAGTTACCACAGAATTCTGCTTCTGTAGTCATTTTCTAGTTTGCTATACTGCATATCATTTAAAAATATAAAAAATACAAAGGAAATACATTTTTTTTTTTGTTAGTTTTTTTAGTTCTAGCAAAAAATAAATAAAAAGCTTTTAAGGACTTTGAAGGAACTTATTCAGATCTTCTGTACTTTATTTTCAGTTTTTTACTATTCCCTCTGAAATGCAAAATAGGGGATACAGTTCCATTAAACTTGTGTATTTAAGTGACTTAATGCCCATATGCTTGAAAGTAATGCAGTGTAACTGTAAAAGCTGACAGGAAAAAAATCACCTGAACAACTCTGTACAAAATGAAAACATTGTTCCACAAAAATGCCTTCAGCTCACAATAGTAAGTGGTCTGTGAACAGTTATCCTTCATCTACTGTCAGTTGCATGTTGGGAAAAATAGAGAAAACAACAGCTAATTAGATTCATAAGTGCAAATGTCTCACTTTGCTCTACCGTAATCGTGTGAGATTTCACTGAAATCTTGTGAGAATTTATAATAAACTGAAGAGGAAAATAATATGACTCTGCCGCATATGCTAGATGTACACTCCCTAGCAAGTCCCAGGACTAGCATCCTGATTGGCTGCTTAAGGTCCCATTACAATGGGATGTGGTTACTGAGACATTCTAAGGTAAAGGGGCCGAATTATTAAGCAGTTAAGCTGCTTATTCTGCACGAGCCTTAAGGCTTGCCGGAATCAGGAGTTGAGAAACAGCGGTCATAAGACTCTGAGGTGGCGGACAGCAATCAGCCTGATGATTGAAACCCCCTGCTAGCGGCCAATTGGCTGCGAATCACAATTTAAATCACTGCCAGTAAGCTTCAATTTTAATCAGTGTTTTCTAAATAAAGATTCCATTTTTAGAATAATAATTTTTCAGATTATTTTTCCAGTTATATCAGAAAATTACATATTTAGTTGTACACCATTAGAAATATATATAGTTTTCTTTCAAAGACCAAAGTTTCTTATCGCTTACCTTATTCATAAGAGCCAGTATGGACTTGATACTGGAGTAGAAAAGGCTTGCCGCTGTCGCTTTGTTAGTGATACATGCATTGTTGTGCAGTATCTTCCCCTGTAACCCCTGCTGAGACCAACATAGACAGATATAAATAAAGGTTAGGCTTGTGAATTCTGCAGGATATACTTCCTATTCTTAGAATAGAAAAGCCCACAGTTGTCAAAGATAAAGTACAAGAAATAATAATGTGTTTTACCAGTGCATAGTTAGCAAGGCAGCATTCCACTAAAACAGTAAATATAATGCACAAAAGCTTCACTTAAAATAGTAATGCATTTGTGCACATTTTTATTTTGAATTTTCTATCCCTGTAAATTATGGAAATCTAAGAGAGGAGCAAGTTGCCCCATCAATTTATAATTGAACAATTTAGCACATATTTTAGTAGTAAAAAAAGATATTGGACTATGTCTCCAAAGTCAGAAAAACCCTAGATACTTCGGCTTTTTACGTACATCGGATTAGCTCTTACGCAAAAACAGTTTACTTTCAGCTTGTAATACAAGTGCTAACCACCGCTCACAAAAAGCTTACTTCACTCAAGGCGGACCATTAAGTACCACTCCACTTCTAATCTTGTCCTTTATCTGAACAGACTGCATACATTATTTTTTTTGGTTATGCATTTAAAATTACAAAAAAAAAAAGAATAAATAAAAAGTAAGAAAAGGGCCATTTGAGAAATAATATTATTGATTGTGATAATTATATATTTTTTCTTCAGTATCATTATTATTATTATTGATAATAATAATAATAATAATAATATTAGTAGTAATAGTAGCATGGCATAATGTTTATAGTAATATATTATTTTTAATTTCTGATTGTCTAAACTTTCTTTCCACTTTGGTTTGGGATTTTTCCTGCACAATCAATATTATACAATATTATATATAAATTAGATTTACGTAAAGAATTGTATAATATAAAAACTGCCGTATCTTGCTTATCTTTTAATCTAAAGGTGTTAACACTTCTTCATTTTTTAAAGTATAAAATTGAAACAAAAAGTAAAAGCAACAGCTGCAGGCTGACAAATCATTGCATCATGCTATAAAATCACAGCGCTACACCAGCTGTAAACTGCACAACATTTGGGAAGAGAAAATGAAAATATATTGCAAATTAGTAAAATCAAATCTGCTTTAAATGAACTATATCAGAACACATTAAATGTTTCTATCTATAAAACTAAAGAGAGCATATCAAGCACCTTGGGAGTAGTGACCAAAGAAAAACAAATATGCTTCATATAAATGCAACAGCTACCATCAATCACATAGCACAATATCATTAGCTTTAGGACAAGACATAAATATACACACAGTACAAGTAACAGAGGAATTAACCACTATACATGTTGGAAATATGATTATTTTTAGTTGTCCAGGTGGAAGATAAAACATTCTCGCCATTCGATTCCCAAGTATTAGTAATATCCTTAAAAGTCACAAGAATATTTCAGGTTGCCTAAATCTACTGTCTAGGGGATGTTACTACATAAGACCTGTTTGGATGTGGTTATTTATCTTTATTTGATTTTTTCCCCTTTAAAATTGAGAAAAAAGTCTCCATTTATCAAGCTGTGGAAGCAGCTTTGGAGTTTGTGCAGTGCAGACTTGCATGAACTAGCCTGCAAACCAATCAGTTAGACTGGGGTGATTAATAGATCTTATTCTAATGCGATTGGTTGTGGGAAAGTAGGGGGGCAGCATTGAATGAGCAAATGCTTGTTCACTGATAAATGTTGGCAGTATGATGCTACGTACTCATAAAAGTCACAGGTAGATAGGTTCCCTAAATGGAAGCCCTACTCCCATCCATATTCCAGCAGATAACATCATGCAGAATTTATATTTTATAAACAAAGGAGCTGAAACATTATCCAGTTTTAATATATGCATGTTTGTCTCAGAAATAGATTGCAATTATTTTCTGGAAAAATTAAAAAAAAAAAATAGTTAGGGAGGAGGTCTCTTCCACTATGGTTGCTATGGTTACCTTAATCTAAACAGAGCAAACACTGATTAGGATTGGTGAGCCAAAAAAGTGGATTCATCACTAAAGATTGAAAGGCTTTACTAAAGTATTTTTTCATAAATCCAAAATTGGAATTGTGTTTTTGTGACTAGATTGACACAAATAAAAAGAGTGAGATATATGGCAGCTTTAGCTGTCTTTAACAGACTGTGATCAGGTATATTGTTTAAATATCTCCAGAGAAGATGGAGGACTTTTTTCTCTTCTCTTAGTTTCTTTATATTACAAATAAGGTTATTATAAGGAATATGTAACCCTTTTGTTCACTCTGCAAGGAAAATACTCATGTGCGTCTATCATTAGACTACATCCTCAACACTCATTAACCATATAAATGTCATACATATCTAGGAATCTATAGAGACTTCAGGACACCAACATCTACAAATGGTGAGATTTTATTTTTAATATTTAATTGTAAGCCACACTCATACTGTCGAGATTGTCACTAAGAGCACTGGCATTATTAAAATCAGGTATTTAAAAGATACCACTTAGTTGCAACTATCACACACCTAGATTACGAGTTTTGAGTTATGGCTTTTAACGCTGAAAAAATGTAAATTTCATCGTAATGGCCAGTAACGCATATTAAGAGTTGCTTCGTTTAGCTATACCATAAGCATTTTAGCCTGTAACGCAATGTCCATTCCGCACTCAAAATAATGACATTTTTGTGTGGGATTTTCATAGCGTTGGTATTACAGGTTGTGCGTTCAGGCTAAAATGCTTGTGTTACAGCCTATGCCGACACGATACTGAGAGCAGTAGTTATGAGTTTTGCGCAACAAAAATGTTTTACAAAACTCATAACTAAAATGTTAAAAAGTACACTAACACCCATAAACGACCTATTAACCTTTAAACCGCCACACTCCCGCATCGCAAACACTATTTAAAACTTATTAACCCCTAATCTGCCACCCCAACATCACCGATATTATAATAAAGTTATTAACCCCTTAAAGTTAAACAGCTCTTTTACCTGTAAAAAAATGCAAAAGTCCCCCCAACAGTAAAACCCACCACCCAACCAAACCCCCCAATATCTTCATCCATCCCGGGGCGTTTTCTATATTTATTATAGTGTCGTCGATGTCAGGGAGCGGCGGAATAGGAGTTAATAGCTTAATTATAGTGGTGGCGATGTCCAGGAATTATAGGGAGCGGTGGAATAGGGGTTAATAACTTTATAATAGTGGTGGCGATGTCGGGGAGCGGCGGAATAGGGGTTAATAACTTTTATTAGTGTCTGCAATGTCGGGGGCGACGGATTAGGGGTTAATAACTTTATTATAGTGTCGGCGATTTGGGGGATGGCAGATTAGGGGTGTTTAGACTTGGGGGGATATTTATCAAAGGTCCTCCAGACCTTTTTGAATGCGGAGAGCAATACGCTCTCCGTATTCAGCATTGCACCAGCTGCTCTTGTGAGCTGTTGTGCAATGTCACCCCCTGCAGATTCGCGGCCAATCAGCCGCCAGCAGGGGGTGTCAATCAACCCAATCGTACTCGATCGGGTTGAATTGCTGTGATGTCTGTCTGCCTGCTCAGAGCAGGCAGAGAGGTTATGGAGCAGCGGTCTTTATACCGCTGCTTCACAACTGGTGTTTCTGGCGAGCCTGCACGGGCCCTCAAGGCTTGATAAATGGGCCCCTTGGGGTTTATGTTAGGGTGTTTTTCCCCATAGACATCAATGGGATCTTTCATTCCGCACTTCAGGTGTTTCTAACACTCTCTCCCCATTGATGTCTATGGAGAAAAGCGTGACATATTGACCAAACATATCACTTTAAAAAAAAAAATTCTCTTCAAAAAAATGCATAAAAATGTTGGCAATGTTGGAACCCTTGGCCATCCCTTGTAAGTGTTGATATAAAAAGTCCTCAAAAAGAAAAAACATATTGTATATAACAATCTCTAACAACTGCATAATGAAAAAAAATTGCTGTTTGTTGTACATACCACTAGAATACATTACTGTCCTGACAGCACCCAATCCACTTTCATGTGTAATAACAGTGTATAAACTAGTTACATCCAAACTAAAAAGCAAACATTTATGAGTATCCATTTGTAAACTCTCCAATTTATTCAGAAAATCTCCTGTATCTTTAATAAAGGTTTTGGACTGCTTAACTAGATGATGTAAGATCCTATCCAGGAAAATGGCTATATGTGAAAATATGGAGTCAGTACCAGCCACAATTGGGCGTCCAGGAGGATTAAACAGAGATTTGTGGATCCTTGGTAAAGTATAAAAAACTGGGTTTTGGGATCCAACACAATCAAAAATGTAGCTGTTTGTCTATAATGTTATTTGCTTCTTTGTTCAAAACAGTAATTAAGTGTGAGTCAAAGTGATCCCCAAACCATTGACCAGCTGGTGGTGCTTGCTGGAGAGATATGTTGCAGCAGGTGATCTGTTGAATTACCCAAGCCCAGAAAACCCACAAAGCCTAAAGCCCTTCTAAATCTGTTAAGACTGTTTCAGGGAGGAGGGGGTCTGGTGATGAGCAGAGGGATTTAATCCTAGAGAGTTTTCTTGGAGAAACAGACAGTTTGTGAGGCTGGATCAGCCTATTAAAGATTTAAAGGTGTCTGCTATAAAATGCTTTAAATGCAAAGAGTCTGGGCATATAGCTAAGAACTGTCCTAATGATGTTGAAGCAATGGAGTGTAATTTGGGTAATAACCGGAATGTGTATTCACTTTATTTTCAGTCTGTATGTTCTACAAACAAAAGTGACTGCTTGAATAGCCTCCCTTGGTGTACAGTATCTATAGAAGAGAGAGTGATAGAGGCCCTATTAGATTCAGGGAGCATGTGTACTCTATTAGACCATGCATTGGCTCCTAATGTGCAACCAGATAATACACACAGCTAGAGATTGATTGTATTCATGAAGACATACATAATTACCCTACAATAGAGATACTTATTGAAACTCAGTGTGCCTCTGTAAAATAGGGAGATAGCTTAGTACAAAAATTGGCACATGATATGATAATTAGAAGAGATGTTCCTAATTTTTGGGCCTATGGTCCATTGCGTGAAAATCTACTGCTGAACATCTAATTCATTCATTTCTATTTTCTGATATACTGATTAATGAACCAGATTATAATGATGTGATTATAAAAAGCAGTTTAAATCTGTAAAAGCACTAGTTGGTGATAACCCAGAACAAACCGATGAAGGGACAACTAGTAGTGCACAACAAAATATAAGAAGAGTCCAACCCAGATAAATTTAAAAGTGCACAATGATATCATATAACTCTGGTAGTGGCTACGAAATGGTTCACTAGTAAGCCAGACATGCCTCTTAATTATCCCTATTTTGAAGTAGATAATAACTTACTGTATTGTGATGAAAAGAAAGGACCAGAGGTTACAAAGCAATTTTTGGTACTACAATCCTATTAGGACACTGTTAAAACATGACCATGGCCATATTCTTAAGGGACACCTAGGGGCGGAAAAGACAGGGGAAAGAATCCTCAGAAGGTTTTATTGGCCTGGTGTTTTTGCAGCAATAGCAAATTATGTTCTTAAATGCCCTGAATGTCAGCTTACTGCTCCATTAACTGCTTAACGTAGTCCCTTAGTGCCCCTACCTGTAATTGAAGCTCTGTTTGAGCATATTACAATGGATTTTGTGGGCCACTTGTAAAATCCGTAAGGGGGCATCATTACATTTTGGTTATATTAGACTATGCTACCCCTAAGGATCTAACACAATTGTTAACATCTTCTTGAACTTTGAGACCCTTTGGGGTGGGATACCATAGGACGTTTTATTGACTATTTTATGTGTTTATCGATTACCTCATATGTCATTGAGGTTTTATTATGTGAGCATCTGATTGTAAAATAAAGCACCTGTTTATACATTCATACAGTGTTGCTCTTTTCTCTTTTTCATGCCACACGCCCACAAATGGATCTTAAAGCCGGACTCACTTCTATCAATCTGTGCAGTTATTTCCCGGTGCTCCAAAGAGACTCTCCCTACCTCATATTGATTGGGGTAAGAAGTGTAAGTAGATACCCTACGGGGTCCGGAACCTGATGCACTTTTTATTTAATTATACTGTTACAATATATATATGGCTATTGTTTCTGTTTTCATGTGTATTCATATATACATGCTTATTTGCACTGATACTGTTTTGTAATATTGATGTACTGTTTACTATTTGGACTATTATTTGAATAGACATCGATCAGTAACCTCTGGACATTTGTTTCTAACAGCCAATTGTATATATATATATATATACAGTATATATATATATATATATATATATATATATATATATACAGTATATATATATATATATATATATATATATATATATATATATATATACAGTATATATATATATATATATATATATATATATATATACAGTATATATATATATATATATATATATATATATATATATATATATATATATATATATATATATATATACAGTGTATATATATATATATATATATATATATATATATATAAATCTCAGGTACTAGAAATATTGGATTTGTCTTGGATTTATTTAGCAGATTGCGCCTTTGATCTACAACTCTGTTTTTTCACATTTGTTTATATATTGGGATATGGGTTTGTAGGGAACCTATTTTTTCCGGTAGGTAGATTTGGGCAGCAATCTGTTCTGTAGTCCTCTGGGACATCTCAGCGCCAGCATCACATTTTTCTTGCATTTAAATACAGTATATACAGTATCTCACAAAAGTGAGTACACCCCTCACATTTTTGTAAATATTTTATTATATCTTTACATGTGACACTGAAGAAATGACACTTTGCTGCAATGTAAAGTAGTGAGTGTAAAGCCTGTATAACAGTGTAAATTTGCTGTCCCCTCAAAATAACACAAAACACAGTCATTAATGTCTAAACTGTTGGCAACAAAAGTGAGTACACCCCTAAGTGGAAATGTTCAAATTGGGCCCGATTAGCCATTTTCCCTCCCCGGTGTCATGTGACTCGTTAGTGTTACAAGGTCTCAGGTGTGAATGGGGAGCAGGTGTGTTAAATTTGGTGTTATCGCTCTCACACTCTCTCATACTGGTCACTGGAAGTTCAACATGGCACCTCATGGCAAATAACTCTGAGTATCTGAAAAAAAGAATTGTTGTTCTACATAAAGATGGCCTATGCTATAAGAAGAAGATTGCCAAGACCCTGAACTGAGCTGCAGCACGGTGGGCAAGACCATACAGCGGTTTCACAGGACAGGTTTCACTCAGAACAGGCCTCTCCATGGTCGACCAAAGAAGTTGAGTGCACATGCTCAGCGTCATATACAGAGGTTGTCTTTGGGAAATAGGCGTATGAGGGCTGCCAGCATTGCTGCAGAGGTTGAAGGGTTGGGGGGTCAGCCTGTCAGTGCATACGCCACACACTGCATCAAATTGGTCTGCATGGCTGTTTTCCTAGAAGGAAGCCTCTGCTAAAGATGATGCACAAGAAAGCCTGTAAACAGTTTGCTGAAGACAAGCAGACTAAGGACATGGTTTACTGGAACCATGTCCTGTGGTCCGATGAGATTAAGATAAATTTATTTGGTTCAGGTGGTGTCAAGCGTGTGTGGCGGCAACCAGGTGAGCAGTACAAAGACAAGTGTGTCTTGCCTACAGTCAAGCATGGTGGTGGGAGTGTCATGGTCTGGGTCTGCATGAGTGCTTCTGGCACTGGGGAGCTACAGTTCATTGAGGGAACCATGAATACCAACATGTACTGTGACATACTGAAGCAGAGCATGATCCCCTCCCTTCGGAGACTGGGCCGCAGGGCAGTATTCCAACATGATAACGACCCCAAAAATACCTCCAAGATGACCACTGCATTTCTAAAGAGGCTAAGGGTAAAGGTGATGAACTGGCCAAGCATGTCTCCAGACCTAAACCCTATTGAGCATCTGTGGGGCATCCTCAAATGGAAGGTGGGGGAGCGCAAGGTCTCTAACATCCTCCAGCTCTGTGATGTCATCATGGAGGAGTGGAAGAGGACTCCAGTGGCAACCTGTGAGGCTCTGGTGACCTCCATGCCCAAGAGGGTTAAGGCACTGCTGGAAAATAATGGTGGCCACACAACATATTGACACTTTGGGCCCAATTTGGACATATCCACTTAGGGATGTGCTCACTTTTGTTGCCAACGGTTTAGACATTAATGGCTGTGTGATGAGTTATTTTGAGGGGACAGTAAATTTACACTGTTATACAGGCTGTACACTAAATAGTAGTAAAGTGTCATTTCTTCAGTGTTGTCACATGAAAAAATATAATAAACTATTTACAAAAACGTGAGGGGTGTACTCACTTTTGCGAGATACTGTATGTATATAGTGTATATCTATTTATACAATATACAGTATATATATATATATATATACAGTATATATATATATATATATATATATTCATATAAATATATAGCTATATATATATATATATATATATATATATTGGGTTTTTTTTACAAAACAATCCAGTTATATAGAAATATATATTTAAAAACAAAAAATGGTATTTAAAGTAATTCTAATGCACATTCAGATTTAGCGCACTTGGCCTAGCGTAAACATTAGGTAAACACTCGAAAATGGCTTTTTTATTGTGCCTTGAGCAGAGTTAGAGCTCAACAGCGCTTAAAATGTATTGCTCCACTTATAATCTAGACCACCATTTGAGACTAATCACTGTCCCCTTGTTTCTGCAGACCACTGACTACAACTCTAATTTGACACCTTATTTAGGGCTATATTACTGTGTTGGGATATTTTGCGCTCCCGCTTGAGTGTAAAACTTCACTAAAAGTAATCTTTTTTTTTTTTTTTATACTTTATTTATATCCAGCAATGTATAATACAAAAGAAAAAGAAACAAGCACAACAATTTTACGCCTCGCAGGGCTCCTTATCATGCTTCGCATAAAAGAATACAAAATGAAGCTAATCACTTATTGCCTTGTTGACATCTCATAGTCATATTCAAGCTGATTTATACACAATGCTGGGTTTTAAACATAATTCTTAAAAACCTTTTACACTCATATTGACCCTATCACACACACCAAAGGAAAAGAAAAAGAGAAGAAAGAGAGAGAGAGAAAAGAGGAAAAAAAAAAAAAAAAAAAAAAAAAAAAAAAGGGGGAGGGTATTCCCTCTTCCTCTCCCCCCCCCCGGGCCCCGGAACTACACCATCCTCTTTCTGACTTCACCCCACTGGTAAGGTATCCTCTCTTCGCATATCAAGGTCTGGAAAGCTAATGAGTTTCTTAACGGGGCTATATATTGTTTTTGTATCTCGATTGGCCATTCTACAATTATTTTAAGCCATTTATTGAAATATTTTCGGAGGTTATGCTCCAAAGCTAGTTTCTTATCATATAATTCTGCTGTCATTTGTGTCTTTATCAGCTTTGTAAACTCCACCATCTTTGGCGCTTTTTTAAGTTTCCATTTTCTTAAAATTAAATTTCGCGCTGCCATAATGGAAGTATTAATTAGTTGTTTATCTCCTGGTCGTATCTGTTCTTGACATAATAAAAAAACCACCTCTGGATTAAATTCCATCCGTATTTGAAAATGTCTATTGAGCCAATAGTTAATTTTTCCCCAGAATTGTCTGATCTTGGGACATGACCAAAAACAATGTAAAAGGTCCGCCCTTTCCGCATTACATTTATAGCAGTCCAGCCTAAGACCCTCACCTACCCATTTATTGATTCTATCTGGAGTAAAATAGTAGTTATTCAAAATTTTCCAGTGAGCTTCCCTCCAGCTAACTATTGATGTAGACTCTGCAACTACTCCTATACTCTTCTTAATGTCCTCCTCCTGTATGTTTGGAAAATATTTTCTGAGTTTATCTCTTATCCCCATCAGATAATTGTCACCCAGTTTTGTAAATAACGCCTCATACCAATAAGATACTGCTCTAATACCCACCTTATACAGTTTAAGCCCTGCCTCTAGTTCTCGTAACCTCCATTCAGAATTTGTCTCAGCTATTAATGTTGTGATAAAGCTTCTAGCTTGTAGAAACGCAAAAAAGTTTTTTGAAGGGAGCTGATATTTACCCGAAATCTGGCTAAATAGTTGTATATTATTTGTACCTTCTATTAACAGCTGCGAAAAGTATGTAACTCCCTTATTCTGCCATTCCCTAAATACTGCATTATGTAGGCCTGGTAAAAATGCTGGTGTTCCAATTATAGGTAAATATTGTGATAGTCTATAATCTATCCCCAATACTTTACAATACTTTTGCCACGCCAATATTATATTTGAAAATGTCAGCAACTGTTTAATATTACCAGGCAATTTTCCATATGTATGATGCAGGACGGCTTTCAAATTAAAAGGGGCTATTAGCTCCGACTCTATATCATAGTATGTAATATACTGAGCTTCCGTTAACCAATCTATTGCGTATTTCACCATGGTGGTCCAATTGTAATATCTTAGATTTGGTAGAGACATACCACCATATTTTTTGGGTATCGTTAGTCTTTCTGCCGATATTCTAGGTCTCCCCTTTCCCCAAAAAAACTTTGTGCATGCCTTGTTATATCTAAGTAGATCTTGCTTAGAGATAAACAGCGGTAAGTTTTGTAATAAATACATAAGACGCGGAAAAAAATAGATTTGATTAACATAATTTTAGCTGAAAGGGAAAGGAAAAACATTTTCCATCTCTGTAGTTCCATTTCCAAATTTAAAAAAAACTGTGTATAGTTCAAAGTATACCACTTGTAGGGGTTGTTTCCTAGTTTAATTCCCAAGTATTTTTATAGTAGTCACTTCTCTAAATGGATGTTTAGTATAACTTGTTTTATTTTTCTTTAGCCACAGAATCTCAGATTTCTGAGTGTTGATCTTATACCCCGTAAATTTGCTAAAATAGTTTATTATCTCCAGGCTTTTTTGGATACTTGTCTTTGAATCACTTAAGAATAAAATAATATCATCTGCATAGAGTGATACGACTATTTTTTGTTTACCAAGATTAATACCCCTTATTTCCTTTCTTAGATAGATTGCCAGTGGCTCAAGTGATATATTAAAAAGTATTGGGGATAGCGGGCATCCTTGTCTGGTACCCCTCTGGAGTGTTATATATGGAGTAAGTGCTCCATTTACATAGATTTGAGATCTAGGCATATTATATATTAATTCAATTATATTGACCATATTACCAAAAAACCCAAACTGGGTTAGAGACGTCATCATGTTTTCTCCGCGTCTATAGTTACTAATGCCAAATCTGATTTACATTTGCTTTCTGTACTATTTAGTTTGTTGTAGTAATGATCCACTGTTAATAGCACTCTACGAATGTTTCTGGCGGCATTTCGCCCTGGCATGAATCCCGTCTGGTCTGGGTGAATTATATCACCAACTACTTTTTTGAGCCTGTCTGCAATAATGGTCATTAGAATCTTATAATCATTATTAAGTAGAGATATGGGTCTGTACGAACCCAAATCTTCTTTTGGTTTACCTTTCTTATGGATCAAGGTCACTATAGAATCCGTAAAATATGGTGATTGCTTTTGATTATGCACAAAATATAGATTAAAAATTTCACACAGAATTCCCGCCAAATCTGGTTTCAATATTTTATAAAATTCAGCAGATATTCCATCAGGACCTGGTGCTTTTCCTGATTTCATTGCCTCAATAGCAATATTTACTTCCTCTATACTTATTTCTGTATTTAATTGGGTTGCTTTTTCTCTATCTAGCTTTGGTAAAATGATTTCTTTCCAGAACTTCTCTTTTGCCTGCATGTCTACTTCCCCTTGTGAGTATAGTTTTTGATAATATTTATAGAAGGCATCCCGAATTTCCGACGCTTTTGTATAAGTATTGTTTTTATATTTTATCAGAGTACATACGTTTTTATTTTTCCTAACCTCCCTCATTTTAGCCAAATGCTTGGCTGATATTCCTTGGAGGCCTTGCCAGTAATTCCTATTTTTAATGTCTTCCAATGCCCATTTATTGTTCAAAAACAGCTCTCTCTCTGCTTTGGCCCTTATATATTTATCCCAGGATACATTGTTGGGGTTTATAATATACTTTCTGTATACGTTTTTAAGCTGGTTCACTAGTTGTACCTCTGTAGCCATCTGTTTCTTTTTCTTTCTGATCATATACTGTTTGATTTCCCCTCTCAATACGGCTTTACCCGCCTCCCAAAAAATCTCTGGTTTATGTCTGTATCCTTGATTCAAATCAGCATATTCCTGCCACCTTTGTGTCAGCCAGTTACGAAAGCCTAAGTTATTGACCATATACCCAGGAAATCTGAAAGTATTTACATTTGACCGCTCTGATACATGAAATATCAATTTTAGGGATATAATTGCATGATCCGATAAGGTAAAGTCTAAAATTTCCGTTTCTATATCACTTTTCAAAATTTTTTCTTCTACTAAAAACATATCAATCCTAGAGAAATTTTTATGGGCTTTAGACTCACAGGAATATTCCCTCGTGTCAGGATGTTGGGCTCTCCATATATCCTTGACTCTTAATAATTTACAGAATTCTCTGAAGAAACTAGCCTCTCTTTTATATCTACCAGAGCTTTTCTTTTGTCTTAATCTATCTACTTCCGGGTATAGGGTCATATTGAAATCACCCGCCAGAATTAAATTCTGGTCTAAGTAAGGAATTAATTTATCTTTAAGTTTATTCCAGAATCCCTTATCAAAGCTATTTGGGCCATAAATATTACAGAATGTCCACCTCTTAGAGTCTATTTCTATTTGAACTATTAAAAATCTACCTGCAGGGTCTCCTTCTGCCTTTATTATATTGTATGTTAGCCTATTGTTTATCATTATGGCGACGCCACATCTCCTTGTCGCTATTATCTCGGCTATCCACTTGGGCTTAAGTTTAGGTATTTCCTTTTCTCTTAAATGGAGTTCTTGCAAGAAAATTATATCAGGGTTACATTTCTTAATAGTCTTTAAAATACCTTTGCGTTTCATTGGGGAGGTTACACCTCCAATATTCCACAAAATAAACTTCAGATTTTCTCCCATATCACCTGTATTTTAATTTCTAGCCGGCTGTATCTCCGGTGCCCATGAGTGGAGAGAGAAAGAGAGAGAAAGAAAAAAAAAAAAAAGGAAAAAAAAAACATACAACCACCCAACTTAATCTAAAATAGAACCTTAACCATACTGGTCTTCTTATTCTATTAGCCATCAGTACAATAATAACTGTCTCAATTAAACCTGTTGTATATGGCCCAGAGGAGCTAAATAATTATCTCATTTCTAGTACAAAATAGCTTCTTCTGGGGAGTTTAACACTACCTGCCCTTCCTTTCCTTCAGCAATTATTTTCACGGGATATCTTAAATTTGCTTTCATCCCTGCCTTTATCAACCCTGAACAGTAAGGGGACATTTCTTTTCTCTTGGTAGATGTATCTACCGAAAAATCCTGGAACACTAATATCTGGTTACCCTCTATAATCAGAGGGTGACATTTTCTGTATTGTCTCATGATTGATACTTTGTCTTGAAAATTAAGGTAGCGAATCATAATCATTCTAGGTCTATTTTTAGTGTCCATACCCGCCCTATTGGGGCCGGTACGGTGTGCTCTCTCTACTGCTATTTGTCCCCCTTGAAGTTTCACGCCTAGGATATTTGGCAGTGTCACAGAGGCAAATTGCAAAAGATCATTATACTCAGATGTTTCGGGTAGGCCTACCACTCTCACGTTGTTTCTTCTTGACCTATCCTCTAGGTCCTCTACTTTATTCTGTAAAGTTTTTATAGTATCTGTAAGTTTTCGTGTGATCTCCTCCTGGTGGATATATGTATCCTCCAGCTCAGAGACCCGCGTCTCTACTTCTGTCAACCTATTTGAGAATTGCCTGATCTCAATAGTGAGGCCAGACAATTCCTGTTTAATCACCTCTAACTGGGGAAGTAATAGGTCAACTATCTGGTTGTTGGTAATTTGTGTGTCTACAGCCCTCTCTCCTGCCTGATATGACTCTAAAGCAGTTTCTACCATTACCTCTTGTGGTGTTTTATTTTGTTTTTTGTCTTTCTTTGGTGGCATGGCTGGGGATCTAGGTTTGATATTTGTTACATATTTTTCCATTAGCTTCTGGGTCCTAAATACAACCAGAACTTTCGTGAAATTTGTGTGTTAAGGTTGAAACAATTCCAAGCGTGCTTATTGTTATGTCTCCCTATTTGGAGGAGAGAAAAAAAAAAAAATTATGCTCAAAAATACGTGGAAAAAAAAAAAAAAAAAAAGGTGTGAATGTGCAATCAGTGAACACACTTAAATTATATACCTGGTGTCAAAAATTATTAAAAAAGTGTCAACGAGTGATAAGTGCCTCTAAGAGGACTGTTATTTTTTATCTCTTATCCCTAGCACCTCAGTACCATCAAAGAAGTCTTACTTCTTTTAAATTCAAATACCTGGGAATTACGTAGAACCTCTAAACTCTATTAATTTCCGTTCAAATTTCAGTAATTGTATTACTTCTTTCTCTCGCTTTTAATAGGTAGATTACTCAATCCTATTTTCGGGGGGCTGATTTCCAACTAAATATATTCCGTTAACACCAACAAACCTCTATTAGATCAACTATGCTAAGCGATTACATAAGAACCTCTAACTTTTCTTCATAACTACTCTCTTGAACTAAAGAAGTTTATTACTTATTTTATTCAATAGTATCAATTACTGGACACTTGTCTACAATCAACTTTAGGCCCAGCAGATGCAATTAGTTTTTAACTCTTTTTTACTAATGTGGTCTTTTAGGTCATAAATACTCACAACTCTATGTACAACAACCTTCACAAATGCCTAAATGTACTTAAAGAGTTGTTACGGACAAAAAAAAAAAAAAAAACAACTTTCTAGACCTCTGCCTGCCTCATTTCAATATTGCGTCACCTTTATATTACAATTCAGCTGTGTATCTAAACATAAAACATATTGTCAACCAATACAGTTATTAGATTTAGCCCAAGAACTACCTTCTAAGTCAGGTTTTAAAGTAGTTGTCCTTTCCCACTTTTATATACATTCATTATTCTTATAATAAGTCACCCAATCGAAATTTCAGCAATGCATTAACCAACAATCTTCAACAGATTCATATCCTGACCATTTGTATATTGCTGAAATATTGCTTATGAATTATATTGGGACTAACTTTAAATATTCAACATTAAGAAAGGAACAACTTGACTCATATATGCATAATTGGCTATAAGACAGAAAAGAAAGTCACTGGTATGTTAAAATAGCCTTCTGTTGCATGTAGCCAAAGGCTAATGTTCAGCACATACGTTTGTCTCATAGAAAGTGTACACACATAACCAGCTTGTTGTGTAAGCCTGCCGGTGTTACTTTACAGGCCTTGTAATTTTTAAATAGCTCTGCAATAAACAACATATGCCCGGCCAGTTTTCCACTTATGGCCTAAAGGTCTTACTTAAAGTCACTTGAGGACAAAAACAAACAATTTTTCCTTTCTTTTTTCCAATATGGTTTCTTTTGAGTTTTTATCCCTTGGCAAACATGCCCTCTAGACTTTCTTGTCGGGGCAAATTTATTATGTTAGTTCCAAGTTTTTCTCCCACAGGTACCTGGCTACCTCCACTGACCCCGTCAGCGAAAAGGAATAGAAAGTTATGAGCCGTGAACAGGCTTATACTTGCGGTTATCACTCGGGAGCTCTCTCTCCAGCTTTTGGCTGTCTGCCGCTGCACTTCAAGGACACGATTGCCATTAGCGGGGGGACCGGCCTGCTCAGGACACCTCCCGAACCTGCCCGCCTCAATCACCGCAGCGTACCGCTCCTTGCAGATTTGCCGTCTCTCGGCTTTCTTCTGAGTCAACAGCTCCCAGCTGTAAGTCGGCTCCCGGCTGTAGATCGGCTCTTGGTACTTTCCGCTTTAGCCTTGCTGCTCGTCGCGTATCTCCTCTGTGAGACGGTGCCTGATGGTCTTTTGCTGTCAGGACAGTATGGCTATTGTCGGTACCACCCGACCATGGTGGTAAATTGGGACCTCCTGTCTGCTCCACATAAGCTTTTTCCTTCCAGGGCGCTCTCTCGTATCAGACCGCCAACAGAAGCTATGAGCTGGGGAGATGTAAAGTTGTAGCTCGGTACACAGAGCTCAGAGCGTGCGTGTCTTGTCTCACACTCCTTCCACCGGAAGTCCAGGCTCAGCACACCCTCAAGTTAGCGCACCATCAGCTTAGTGCTTGAGAGCTATCCAACATGAATTTTACTGGACACCAATATAGTAGACTATTATGTGAGGGATTTAGCCAAAAGTAATCTTTTTGTATGCGTCTAGTATTATAAGTTCAAGGTATAAAGTTTGCATGCAAGCAAAAAAACAGATGCACGCGACCATAGACTTCAATGGAGAGAATAGAAGAAAATCTTAGACTTATCGCTTGCACACTAACCCATCAGGAGTTAGTAATATTTCACATTCTAATGTTCTTCACATATGCTCTTTTTGTTGTAAATACATATTTCTATATATATTTGTATATACCTATACCGATATATCTATTCCTATAGATACATAGGGATAGATATATTTTACATTATATATATATATATATATATATATATATATATATATATATATATATATATCCATATCAAAAAAAGATCTGCACTCACTGGACTTTCCACACATGGATTTTAATGTGTAAAGTGACGTTTCGGGGATCAAACTGTCCCCTTCATCAGACCACTTTACACATTAAAACCCATGTGTGGAAAGTCCAGTGAGTGCAAATCTTTTTTTGATATGAACTTTGTTGTTCCTGACATCCTGGCAAGATACTTTGAAGTGAGAGTGCAAATCCCCTATAATTGTTTTATTTTATATATATATATATATATATATATATATACACATTGTCATACTGAAAGATGAAGTTCCTCCATGTTCAGAGCTTTCTAGCAGAGGCCTAAAGGTTTTGTGCCAATATTGACTGGTATTTGGAACTGTTCATAATTCCCTCTGCCTTAAATAATGCCCAAGCTGAAGAAAAATAGACCCAAATCATGATGCTATCACCACCATGCGTCACTGTGGGTATGGTGTTCTTTTGGTGATATGCAGTGTTGTTTTTACGCCAAACATATCTTTTGGAATTATTGCCAAAAAGTTCAACCTTGGTTTCATCAGACCATAACACCTTTTCTCACCTGCTTTTGGGAGACTTCAGATGTGTTTTACCTAAATTTAGCTGGGCTTGGATGTTTTTCTTCGTAAGAAAAGTCTTCCGTCTTGCCGTCTACCCCAAAGCCCAAACATATGAAGACATATAAGCTATAGCCTAATGCTGTATATCATTATGTATCAAGCAACTTCCAAAAATTTGGAAATTGTAATATGCTATATTGTATAGTTTAGTTGTATATTAAATGTATCTAGGTATTTAATTGTAGCCATTGAAATTTACATGCATAATACATTCCCCTTTAAAATTCATGAAGGGGGTGTAACTTTGTATCTTCACTAGTGTTATAAAGTTTGTTGTGGTGTCTGATTAGACACATCTGATGAAGCCCTGAGTTCAGCCCGGAAAGGGGGAGGGGCGAAACGCGTAATGTTTTGAACAAGACACAGTGTGGAGGACGCCAGCATGGTGGATTTGCTGTGAATCTGGCGATATCAAGTTCGAATATCTGAGCAAGTGAAGAGCTGCATAGGCGGAATACATCGCTGTAAGTCACACCACGGATGAGATCCTGTCAGGTAATACCGTAGAGTGTGTGAAGAGAGCGAAGGTAAGCCATGCAGTAATAAGTCTTGCACTCTGAAAGTTTGAAGTTTGATGTGTCTCTTGCACATGGGATTAAGTTTTCAACAGTGAAATTACCACTCTTGGACTCTCATACTATTGTCTAAAATCCGGTACCGGATCAAACATACACCAATGAGATATCAAGGACGGTATTCTGTCTACACTATAACCGGAGCGTGTTCTTAACACTCAAGTGCCCGGTATTAGGGATGAACTTTCTCATGAGTCGACATTAACCTTGCATATGCTAGCCCACAGATATCAGTAGTGCACTACACGTGTAACTTGTATTTTGTAATTTGATTATTGCCATTATTCTCAGCATGTACCTTTTTGGCTATGTTTTTATTAAAATGTATATGTTCAGCAAACCTGTTTAGGATGTCATTTCCAAGTATACTGTAGGGTTGTTTTTGGTGCGGCCAGTAATCCGCTTTAGCTCTTTTAGAATTGTTAGAGCTATTTTCTAACTGATTTGGTTATATATATATATATATATATATATATATATATATATATATATATATATATATATATATATATATATATATATATATATATATTTAATATTAAAAATGTATAAAAAAAAAATCTATTTGAAAAACGTAGGAATGTAAAATATGCTTGTCGCTCTTTGTGTTTTGCGCTTTAGGTCTAGCACAATGTCAGTTGAGCACACATGAAAACTTAGTTATCTTAAGACGCGTTATTGAAATATTAAAAATAAAATAAAAAATATGAATAATAATTATTCACAATTATTTGCAGTCAAATACATGGCTATATATCATATAACTTTGAACCCTTGTAAATATTTTTTATTAATATTTATGTGAATATTTTTTATGAGATATGTTTATCTAGATTGTAAGTTCCCTCGGGAATAGGGCCCTCAATTCCCCCTGTATTTGTCGGTAAAATTTTGTGTCTTATCGCATTGTTTCTCCACTGTACTGTTATCCTTGTACCCATGGGCAGCGCTGCGGAATCTGTCGGCGCTTTATAAATAAAGAATAATAATAATATGAGTGTAACAGTATATTTTAATGTATTTATGTTGTGTTTGGTGCAACTTTTATTTTAACCCTTTATGCAAGGTCTTCAGTCACCAGTCACGCTACCCTGACAAGCGTTAAATGCATTGTGCTCTCGCATTCGCATTTACTTTCAACTTGTAATACAAACACAAATGCCTCTGCTTATATCGTGCGAGTGCTAATGTTTGCTTATTTTGTTGCAAGAATTTCAAATTTTTTGTCACTTTCTTTGTTACTTTTTTGGACCAGCCATTGAGATTACCTGCTCACTTTTCTATCAATATCGTGTTGACCCTCTTTTTTCTACCTTCTAGCACTCACCATCCTTTCTTCCACTGTACTTGATTATCCTGACTCTGTAGGGATTAATAATATGTATTCCTTCTTCCTGGATTCCTCACAGACAGCCCTATAACCATCCCTCAACTTCTACCCAAAGTTTTGTGTTTATCTCAGTCTGACATTTGTTTTCTCCCTAAATCTTACCTATCTCTCCATTCTCTACCCTCCCTTATTTACAAAACTCATGTACTACATGAACCAAGATAAACACACTCCAATTACTTTATACTTTATATATATAGTAATTCATTTCTGGGTTTCTGCCTAGCCTATCAAGCCAAGGAGGAGAGGAGGTAATATTGACCAACTATTGCTCCAGCACGAGTCACGCTGGATGTACAGACTTAACACCCTCTCTCCCCTTGGTTTGAATGAAAAAAATTGAATTTTCTTGTTTTCTGTAAATATTCCTTACTACGCAATACACTGTTAAAAAATATATGTGTGCTTAGAAATGAGCATCGTGATATGTTCACATAAGTGTTTTTCAGTGTAAAAATTAAAGCTATAGCCTAATGCTGTATATCATTATGTATCAAGCAACTTCCAAAAATTTGGAAATTGTAATATGCTATATTGTATAGTTTAGTTGTATATTAAATGTATCTAGGTATTTAATTGTAGCCATTGAAATTTACATGCATAATACATTCCCCTTTAAAATTCATGAAGGGGGTGTAACTTTGTATCTTCACTAGTGTTATAAAGTTTGTTGTGGTGTCTGATTAGACACATCTGATGAAGCCCTGAGTTCAGCCCGGAAAGGGGGAGGGGCGAAACGCGTAATGTTTTGAACAAGACACAGTGTGGAGGACGCCAGCATGGTGGATTTGCTGTGAATCTGGCGATATCAAGTTCGAATATCTGAGCAAGTGAAGAGCTGCATAGGCGGAATACATCGCTGTAAGTCACACCACGGATGAGATCCTGTCAGGTAATACCATAGAGTGTGTGAAGAGAGCGAAGGTAAGCCATGCAGTAATAAGTCTTGCACTCTGAAAGTTTGAAGTTTGATGTGTCTCTTGCACATGGGATTAAGTTTTCAACAGTGAAATTACCACTCTTGGACTCTCATACTATTGTCTAAAATCCGGTACCGGATCAAACATACACCAATGAGATATCAAGGACGGTATTCTGTCTACACTATAACCGGAGCGTGTTCTTAACACTCAAGTGCCCGGTATTAGGGATGAACTTTCTCATGAGTCGACATTAACCTTGCATATGCTAGCCCACAGATATCAGTAGTGCACTACACGTGTAACTTGTATTTTGTAATTTGATTATTGCCATTATTCTCAGCATGTACCTTTTTGGCTATGTTTTTATTAAAATGTATATGTTCAGCAAACCTGTTTAGGATGTCATTTCCAAGTATACTGTAGGGTTGTTTTTGGTGCGGCCAGTAATCCGCTTTAGCTCTTTTAGAATTGTTAGAGCTCTTTTCTAACTGATTTGGTTATATATATATATATATATATATATATATATATATATATATATATATTTAATATTAAAAATGTATAAAAAAAATCTATTTGAAAAACGTAGGAATGTAAAATATGCTTGTCGTTCTTTGTGTTTTGCGCTTTAGGTCTAGCACAATGTCAGTTGAGCACACATGAAAACTTAGTTATCTTAAGACGCGTTATTGAAATATTAAATATAAAATAAAAAATATGAATAATAATTATTCACAATTATTTGCAGTCAAATACATGGCTATATATCATATAACTTTGAACCCTTGTAAATATTTTTTATTAATATTTATGTGAATATTTTTTATGAGATATGTTTATCTAGATTGTAAGTTCCCTCGGGAATAGGGCCCTCAATTCCCCCTGTATTTGTCGGTAAAATTTTGTGTCTTATCGCATTGTTTCTCCACTGTACTGTTATCCTTGTACCCATGGGCAGCGCTGCGGAATCTGTCGGCGCTTTATAAATAAAGAATAATAATAATATGAGTGTAACAGTATATTTTAATGTATTTATGTTGTGTTTGGTGCAACTTTTATTTTAACCCTTTATGCAAGGTCTTCAGTCACCAGTCACGCTACCCTGACAAGCGTTAAATGCATTGTGCTCTCGCATTCGCATTTACTTTCAACTTGTAATACAAACACAAATGCCTCTGCTTATATCGTGCGAGTGCTAATGTTTGCTTATTTTGTTGCAAGAATTTCAAATTTTTTGTCACTTTCTTTGTTACTTTTTTGGACCAGCCATTGAGATTACCTGCTCACTTTTCTATCAATATCATGTTGACCCTCTTTTTTCTACCTTCTAGCACTCACCATCCTTTCTTCCACTGTACTTGATTATCCTGACTCTGTAGGGCTTAATAATATGTATTCCTTCTTCCTGGATTCCTCACAGACAGCCCTATAACCATCCCTCAACTTCTACCCAAAGTTTTGTGTTTATCTCAGTCTGACATTTGTTTTCTCCCTAAATCTTACCTATCTCTCCATTCTCTACCCTCCCTTATTTACAAAACTCATGTACTACATGAACCAAGATAAACACACTCCAATTACTTTATATTTTTATGTGTGAGAAATGTTTAAATAATTCCTGCTTTCAAAATCTTTCATACATGAAGCATACAGTGTGTCACTACTACCTTCAGCACATTTTAAAATACTGGAATGGGGTTTTTATATAAAGTATCTAATGTAGTGATGCAATCATCCTTTTGGTATTGATAACCTCTTTCAAGTTAGATGCAAAATATAAAGATATCTCTTGAGTTTACACCTTTATCTACATAAAAATAGAAAATCCAGATGTTTTAAAAATATAATTTCTGTATATTGTGGCTATTTACAAAAGCTGTCCATGTAATGTATTGCTTATTTTTCTAAACCAGTGAACTATGGCTGTTTGAGTGGATCGCTGAGGACTGACATGGCTTTCGGTTCCACACTTGTCACAATTCTTTCCACCCTTGTCACAGTAGAGAGTCAGTCAGGCCCAGTATTACCTTCAGCTTTATTCCTCCCAAACAGGCACCATGCAGAGTACTTGGGAAACAACACACTACATAGGGCGCCATGTACTAAGGCGTCAAATTTTTCACACAGACCGTATCGAATTAACCCGCCGGCATTCCCACCATGCGGATAGAACTTCGTTACATAAATGTACTAAAAATCAAGCCGTAAAATAGTGTCTATTGTGTCTCGAAGACAATCGGATTATTGATAACTTTGAAGCTTCGTTCAGCGCGAAAGAGCAAAGTTACGAAGCAGTCTGCGACCTAATTGGTTTAGTTCTTCACCCACGACACCATCTTGGTGTCATAATCGTCAAACAAGCGACAACGTCTAGCTGCTGACATGTATAAGAATGTGCATTTTCCCAGAAATCTTATAATTTTGTTTATTTACTTTTCGGTATTCACTTTGAGAAGATGGCTTGCTCCGGAGGTTCAGCTACTTCTAAGAAGACTCGCAACCCTAATTTCTCTCATCAACAGAATGTTGTACTTGTTGATCTAGTACTCGAATATTATGACAATATTTATGGTAGTCGAGTCAAGCAAACCCCCGGTGCTCGTAAGAAGTTTATTTGGGAAAAAATTAGTGACGCAGTGAGTGCTCAAGGACAAGGACCAACTAAAAAAGATATCGACTCCTGCAAAAAAAGGTTCAACGATTTAAAGCGTCAAACTAAATCCAAAATTGCCAAAGAAAAGCAATATGCACGAGGTACTGGAGGCGGACAACCTTATGTCGCAGATTTGACTGACTTTGAAAGAAAAGTTTTACAGAGGCTTGGCACGGAGGTCATTGAGGGCATAACCGATGACTGTGATAGCGATATTCGAGGTAATTATAAATTAATCTCCAAATTAATATTTATATTGTTTAATTGTCTGCACCAATAATGGGTCTCTTACGTTAATGTATTATGTATATGTATTATAAAATTGGATTCTGTAACAGAATCATGATTGAACAATTTTTGGTTTATTGTCCCTTTAAAATTGATTTAATAATTGTATTACTTCTCTCTGTATCTATTTTTTTAAAGTTCCAGTGAACCAAAAATTATGCATTCATGATTCATAAAGAGAGCATGAAAAAGATTTTCAAGTTTCTAATATACTCCATTTTTTTTCTATTGCTTAATTTATTTTAAAAAATAAAGCCTACATGGAACATGGAAATCACTTTTTTTGAAGTTAAATGAAACCCAAATGTTTGATTTTGAAAGAGCATGCAATTCTAATCAACTGTATAATTTATTTTTATTATCTAATTAGCTTTATTTTCTATATATTCTTTGTTGAAAAACATATATTGATATGCTCAGTAGCTGCTGATTGTTGCCTTCACATAGATGTCTCTTGTCATTGGCTCACCCATGTCCATTGCTATTTCTTCAACAAAGGATAACCAAAGAATGAAGCAAATTAGATAATAGAAGTAAATTGGAAATTTTTTTTATTGTATTCTCTACATGAAAGAAAGATGTGTTTAGTGACATTTTACTTAATGCATTTTAAATAAAGATACAAATCGAAGGTAGAAAATCTAATAATAGGAGTACATTTTACTTTTAATTAGCATTGCAAAAATTGCACCTAAAGTTTTAATTTTATTGAATGTATTAATTGAAATCTGTATTTACTATTTCATAGGTGGTTCTGTTCGAGCATCGACCTCTGCATCTGTCCATACCCCATCTACCTCTTCATCACAGCTACCACGTCCTTCAACATCACAGCATTTGAATATAAGACAAGAACCACAACATGGGCAATATATACGTTCAACAACCAATACCAGCCACAGCCTATCGTCTGCAGATACTATTCCAGATGTAAGGAGCAGTACACCAGATACAGCTGTTGGAAGAAGCTATGGTATGTATCTTTAAACCACTTATATATACACCTTCTAAATATTTTAATATAAATTAGATATTAATCTTTAAAGGACCAGTCAACACAGTAGATTTGCATAATCAACACATGCAAGATAACGAGACAATGCAATAGCACTTAGTATGAACTTCAAATGAGTAGTAGATTTTTTTTCTGACAATTTTAAAAGTTATGTATTTTTCCACTCCCCCTGTACCATGGGACAGCCATCAGCCAATTACAAATGCATACACGTACCATGTGACCGCCATCAGCCATTCACAAATGCATACACACTTATTCTTGCACATGCTCAGTAGGAGCTGGTGACTGAAAAAGTTAAAATATAAAAAGACTGTGCATATTTAGTTAATGGAAGTTAATTGGAAAGTTGTTTAAAATGGCATTATTGAGTGTCCCTTTAATTTATATTTTTACAGCAGATGTTGGACGTCTCTTCAGAGCCATGGTGACCGATTCTGCACCACTTTTCGATGGTAAGTTACTTTTGTAAAGTAAATATAGGATGACATGACAAATAATTTTGGTACAAACTAACTCTAAAATTTAAAACTTTGATTGATATTCAAACTGTGAGACTGTGAGATGGATGGATTTTATATGCAAACAGTTTTACCATGTAAAATCACAATTATTTATTAGGAAGGCCTTTAATCTTATTGTTTAAATCCAACATGACTGTATAAATTTCTCTTGTATAGTAACCCCTCTAACCATTACTGTAGGAACAAATTTTGATCTGCCCCTTTTTTTTATAAATTAATGCTAATTTTTTTTTTTTTTTTTTTAATAGATATCGGTGAGGAGGATGATTCTTCTACAGAGGTCATTCTGAATCTTGTTCCAGTTCCAGCACCAGAGGTTAGATCTCAAGAAAGCGGAAGCCTGACTCCTGACCTAACACAGATGGCACAAGATCAGGATTTGGATATTCATGAGCCTGTAATAAACCCCCGTAGTGATGATGAAAATACAAATTCACCACCTGATCATGTAGTTCAAGAACAGGCAATTGAACCTTTGGAACAACCACAAGCTGAACCTATTGTCCAAGAGCAGGCACCTTAGGAAGATGCTGCTCTAAATGAGATGTTAAATCTTGCCAGAGGATATAGAGCAGACAGTAGACAGGTTCAGGATATTTTGTCTGGACATTTAGAAATGTTTGACACTTACAACCAGCAACGGCTAGAACTGGACCGTGAAAGCTTTCACTGGCAAAGAGAAATGGACAGGGAAAGGAACCAACATATAACCAGGGCCTTGGCAATAGCTGAAAACAACATGCAAATGGCTCAAAATACTATGCAAACTTTGTTAGATTTTATTAGAGATAGACATCAGAGCCAAGAGTCGCCAGATCCAAAAAGACCAAGGTTAAATTAGTGCATTTTTTGGAAATTTTTGCAGTTATTATTATTGTTTTTTTGTTGATCCAGAATATATTTTTATTGCTATTTGTACATAGTTTTATTAAAGTTTATTCTTATTTGATTTAATTTTCTTATTCTGTTCGAAATTTACTTTTAATCATTTAAAGCTTTAAAATTAATTGTACGCGAAGACAAATCTAATTGAACCAAATGTAAAATTTATAACATCCCAATTATTAACAAATATGAAACAAAAAGGCATTATAAAAAAAGATATGAGTCCTCCCGGCCACTACAGTCATTGTTGGTTTTGAAATTCACCATTTTAACATACCAAAATATGACAATTTTAATGGCATCAAAGTGCAAAAAATAAAAAAAAAATAGAATTAAAATGCAATCATTGCTTATCTGTTTTCCACAACATAACTGTTGTAGAGATTTTGAACCTGTGTATTTAAATTCTTGATAGTATCCATTATTTGTTTAATTTCTTCACAGACAGAGGATTGCACTTGTGATACAACTTGTACCCCGGAATCTAGATAAGGAAAACATTTTTTAAAAAAAATTAAGGATTGTGAGACCATTTTTATAATAAAAATAGATTGTTAATAAGCAGTTAACAAAATTGTATTACCATTTATATTAGAGGTGGTATTTTCCATAGATGTGCTTGTGTGTGTAGATTTGGAAACCATAGATATGTCCAAGTCATTATCAATATCAGAAATATTGGTTGAGTTTTTCTCACTACTTGCATCTGAAAAATATATTTATAAATCGAGGTATATATTTTTGTATTGATTTGACTATAATCTATAATAATATAGTAAATCTAAAAATAATAAACAATTACCTAGTTGAAAATTGAGGGTGAAGTTAATGACATCCTTTCAGGAGCATTATTTTCTTCATTGTCACTATCTATGAAAGATTATTTAGGAATACAATCACAAAAATTTGAATGTGAAAAATCTAATGGTACAAAATATAAGAAAAATACCTTCTGTAGAAGACATTTGTAATATTCTTGTGAACCTTGTTTTCTTCGTTTTCAACACTCTTTTATTGGTTTCTGTTAATAACACAAAAAGCTAATCATGATTAAATGTATTAGTTGTATAACTATAGATATTTAAACAATGGTTCTTTTTGTACCTTGAGGTGTATGAACGACAGTTAGGCGCCTGACACCTCCTTTCTGTGGGGACAATTGTCTGTCAAGCAAAGACAGTGGCAAGGGTGGGGATCTAGCCTCACTTCTAGGTGTCAAATTTAGAATAGGACTTACATAACGTGGAGGAGGAGCATCACAAATATTTTCTTTCTTCTTATCTAAAATAGTGAATACAGATATACAAAACAAGATTCAAAAAAATTATTTTTCTATTATTACTTTTTTTTTTTATCTATAAGATGTTATTATTGTTATTTTTACATATGTTTGTTAAAAGTTTCTAAGTTTTTTAAAATTTTATAAAATAAAGTTTTCACTTTTGGTGTTTTAGAATGTTTATAGTGTTTAGATTTTTTATAATTTTGAAAATAATTGTTATTTGTACTTTATTTTTAAAAAGTTTCTCTTTTTTTTATTCTGTAAAATCAAGTTTAGAGTTTTTAGTTTTTAACATTTTTAGAGTGTTTAGATTTTTAAGAATTTTGTACACAACAATAATTTCCAAATAAAATTTAGAAAAACATGGGGGGGCGGAGCCGACCATGGACTGAAATGGTCGCATAGAGTGAAGCTCTGTAAGTCTAAAGGCACAGTTGGGAAATAAAACCACATTAATCTATGTTTCAAGCTGCACAAAATATGCCATAAAGGCATAAAGAACTTCAGCAATCAAAATAAGCAGAAAAAGAGAATGTGAGCACCGCTATAGCACAATTTCCAAAGAAGCGCCAAAATCGCCATACCAGGCAAATAACTTTCCCTGCCTGTAAAGAAAAACTTGACCGTGATTCAGGATCCTTATTAGCGACTTGGACCCAGACTCACCCTCTCAGAGGCAGCAGCCCTCCGATCGCTGGAGGAGTAAACAGGCACTGGAGTGGAACGCGTGAAGAGACAAAGCTGTGTGCGGCGGCCATTGCGGCTCTAATACAGTTAAGAGGTGAGCGCCATACCTAACGCAACGCAGCAACAGGCGACGAGACATACTTCTATTACAGGGGGCTGGGGACCGGAAAGCACAGAGACAATCTTGACTCACAGATATACCGGTGACCCTCCTCTCCTGACCGCACTGCACTCTTGCTGAGGTCCGGTGGCCCTCCACAATAAATCACACGCAACTTGTAGAAACGATCCCAGAGCACTAAATACAAACTCCCCAGCAGGCCCAGTCACACTATCTTGGGGGCCTAGAGAACCTCCAGCAGGGCACATATCGCTGAGACTTTTTAATCATAGATATTTAACACACAGAATCTTCTCTGATTATACCAGGCTAGATAAAGCCTGCTGAGTATAGCTGCTCTTTCAGTTTATAAGAGGGGTTAAGACTGGAGCATATCTTTTTCTTCTATTCACCACATCTGCCTGAAACACTTGTTGTGGGATTTGGAAATTTGATGAATACATAGTTCTGCAACTTTATCATAGAAAACATAGAGAGAAACAAAAAATAATTAATAAAAAAAAAAAAAAATTAAATTACTCAAATAAATAAAAATATACACAAAAAAAACAAACAAACAAAAAAAAAAACAGAACAAACAAATACCCTCAAGCATGGCATCAAGGAGATCAACTAAAAGTGATAAGAATTTGAAAAATAACCCCAACAAGATGAATATGTTCTTTAAATCAACGCATGCATTAACAATGGACGATGAAGATTCCTCTCAGACTCTAGAGGAGACGGATAGCCTACAGAATATAACAACGGACACTCCACTCACAAGAGCTGATCTGAAAGACCTTCCCACAAAAGGAGACTTCTCCCAATTTATACAACAGGTAGGCCGCATGATTAAAGACGGGCTGGCGGAAGTAAGGAAAGAGGTAAACGAACTAGGTAATAGAGTGGAATACTTGGAAGAACAGTCAGAAACACAGACCGCAGATATGGACTTAATGAATAGAAAACTACTAGCCCAAGAATCCCAAATATCCTTCCTTCAAGAAAAACTGGAGGACCTAGACAATAGGGGAAGGAGGCAGAATATAAGGATTAGAGGTCTACCAGAAAGAATTGCCCCTGAAAATCTGTCCTCCTCCCTCCAAGATTTGTTCAAAACATTGCTGAAGGAAACGGATTATACAGACCTACCACTAGATAGAGCCCATAGGGCACTGCGCCCACAACCCAAGGACAAAGACCCTCCAAGGGATGTGATCATAAAGTTTCATAAATACCTTGACAAAGAGAGAATAATGAAAGCTGCACGGCAGCAGCAATCAATAACCTACCAAGGACACCAACTACAGATCTACTCCGACCTTAGTCCACTCACCCTACAAAATAGAAAAGAAACAAGATTTCTGACACAACACCTCCAAGAACATGGAATTCCTTATAGATGGGGGTTCCCTTTCAGTGTTAAGGTGCTGAAGGACAACCGAATGCACGTATACAAGTCACTGGAGGATTTAGAATCTTTTTGCACTCAACTAGGAGTACCACAACCCTCCTTGCCGTCTCTTCACGAGACAAAAGCTTCAGAAGGATCTAACCCACTACAGCAAAGACCACGATGGCAAACAGTCCAGCGAAAAAGAACAAGAGCTCCCTCCGTGAATGGTCCATCAACAGCTCAAGATCCTGACAATGGTTGATGCGGACTTCCTTGGCTGAGAAATAGAACCTGGAAGATCTCAGAAGCGCTAAAAATAATTCCTGAACTGTAACTATTAAAGAGGTGACTCTACATTCAGGTAATACTGTTTACTGTTACTTTTGTTTCAATGTTTAAAACCCCTTATTAAAGCCCTTTTTAGGAAGCAGATAATGGGCCTTGTTGTAAAAGACTAAGAGAGAGGATTTTTCCTTGACCACCTATTGGGCCCACTTATCAATGACTTTGAAAGACTCTGCTTTAAGGACTATGTACCAGAGATATAGAAGTTCTGTAGAATTGTAATTTACTTGCTATAAACATGTGCACTTACTTTTCGCTATATAATCCTAACTGTGCCTAGACCAAGTTAGGTCTTTGGATTCCCCTACCTTTTTGTTTTACCCCTCAATCGAGAGTTTGAAGTTAGTGATCATATTTATGGTCAAAATGTGGTTATTGTTTAATTCTGTTAATAGGTATGTATTGTTTCTTGTTTATTGCTGGTCTCCACTTGGTAGCACAAAGTATTATATTGCCCATTTGATCAAGGTAAAGTTTAAGAATGCGCAATTACAGACCAATCATCTAGTCTATGTCTTATGATATAAAGTTGATATCACAAAACTGTAAGGGTTTGAACTCTCCTAATAAAAGGTCCTTGGCCCTGAACTGGTTTAAAAAATTACAGGGAACGATAATATTTCTACAAGAAACACACTTCCCCAAGAACAACGAACCATCCTTATACTCAAAAATCTACACTCAACAAATCTTTAGTTCTAGTGTTAGGAAAAAGAATGGGGTGGGCATCTTAATTAGTAGAGATCTCCCATTCCAAGTCCTAGACAAACATGCAGATGAGGATGGCAGGTTCTTGATACTAGTAGGTACATTATATGACACCCAGCTTACGTTAATGAACATATATGCGCCAAATATAGGCCAACAACACTTCTACAATAAAGCTCTAACCAAATTAGGGGAAGTCCAGAGGGGGGTGGTAATAGTAGGCGGCGACTTGAACATTACTTTGAACCCTCATATGGACAGCTCCACAGGGAGAAGCCAAATAGCACAAAAAAATAGAACTCGAATCATCCAAAAAATTGATACATTACTGCTAATGGATGTATGGAGGTTGAACCACCCCAGGTCACGAAGCTACACCTTTTATTCGCACCCAGGCCACTCTTATTCTAGAATAGATTATTGGCTGATAGACCATAACAATATAGCATTAGCCACGGAAACAGAAATCCTGCCGATCTCGTGGTCGGACCACGCTTCCATCACTTTGGAACTTAATTGGCCCTCAATGCCCCAACGCCATATTCCGTGGCGCCTAGACCCCACTATACTGCACAACCCAACCATCAAAACCCATATAGGTGAACAGATAAATGAATTCTTCCAGCACAACACCTCGGCAGATACAAATGGGATTAATAATTGGTTGGCTCATAAGGCGACTATTAGAGGAGAGTTAATTAAACAAAAAGCAACACTACGCAAAAAATACAACGCAGAATATAACAAATTACTCTCCGAACTAAAGCTAGCAGAACAACAACATAAACTTAATCCTATGAGAGAAGACCTTTTACAGTTAGTAAATAAAGCTAGGGAAGCTTTTAGACAACTCTTGCAACAAAATGTAAATAAAAAAGCGTTTTACCTTAAAAAAATGTACTTCCATAATAGCAACAAAGCTGGCACATGGCTAGCAAGAAGTTTAGCAAAAAAAACGTATCAGGCCCACATTTTTAAAATAGATAACGATAAAGGACAAACTGAAACAGAACCCAAAAAAATAGCAAATGTGTTTAGAGATTACTATACTAAACTATACAATATCACAAAACTATGCGATTCGGAAAATCTGAACACACTCAACCAATATTTAGACACTGTAGACACCCCTAAAATCTCCACTCAAGAGGCAGACGACCTGGATTCTCCCTTCACCTTGAAAGAGATCCTGACCGCTATTGAGACACTTCCTAACAATAAAAGCCCAGGCCCAGATGGTTATTCTAACGACTATTATAAAACGTACAAAACCACCATAGCACCACACCTACTAAAGACATTCCAACATATAGATGAATTGGGCTATTTTCCAACTGAGTGCTTGGAAGCCTACATCTCTGTGCTGCCCAAACCAAATAAACCAGCAACTTTACCAGGTAGTTACAGGCCCATTTCCTTGCTTAACACGGACCTTAAACTATTTGCAAAGATTCTAGCAGGGCGAATCAATAAAATCTTACCCCAGATTGTTCACCTGGACCAAGCGGGTTTTGTCCCAGGGAGAGAAGCGAGAGACAACACCATCAGAACGTTACAACTAATTGACTACGCTAAAATTCACAAACTTGGAATGGTGATTGTCTCCGCTGACGCTGAAAAAGCGCTTGACCGCTTAGATTGGAACTTTTTGCAAGCGGTGCTACGTAAAATGGGATTCGGGGAAACTATTATTTAACGAATCTTTAGCCTATATCAGAGTCCCTCGGCCAAAGTAAAAGCAAATAATATATTATCAGACCCGTTTCTTATTCAAAATGGAACCAGACAGGGATGCCCCCTATCCCCTCTTTTATTCGTGTTGAGCATGGAAATATTGGCACATAGAATCAGACAAAATACGCAAATCTCCGGCATTAAAATAGGACCAGACAACTACAAACTGTCACTTTACGCGGACGACGTACTGTTTACACTGACCAACCCCACAGAATCGATTGCGGCAGTGCTGAGCGAGTTTAGGGAGTTTGGATCTCATTCCAATTTCCTAATAAACACCCAAAAATCGGAGATCCTAAACATCAATATGCCAAAAGCAGAATATTCTGACCTACTAGAGAAATGCCCATTTAGCTCTCAAAAAAAGGCTATTAAATACCTGGGAATATACCTATCCCCTAAACCTAACATTCTGTTTGAATGGAACTATCAAACCCTATATAATGAACTAAACAAAGACCTAACTAGGTGGAGTGATAAATTAATTTCTTGGTGGGGTCGCATCCAGGCGGTGAAGATGACTGCACTGCCCAGAATCCTTTATTTGCTTCAAACGGTGCCAATTGCCCTGACTAACTCATACCGTAGCAAACTCCAGAAATTGTTAAACAACTATGTTTGGGGTAAAATCAGGCGAGAATTCTCAAAACAACAATGCACCGACCCACCCGCGAGGGAGGCTTGGGACTGCCCAACATAGAAGTATATTATAAAGCAAAATGTTTGCAAAAAATACTGGATTGGCACCGCAATGTGGAACATAAAGCCTGGGTGGCGCTAGATTCCCACATTTTGAAGACCCCTTCCCCCGGGGTGTTGTGCTGGGTGGAAAGAAAGAGCCGTCCACCTTGGATCAGGGCATACCCATTGTATCATCATGTGTTTGAGACTTGGGATAACATCATAGCTGGTGCGGGCAGCGTATCGTCCCTTAGATCACCGATGTCCCCAGTGTCACCTAATGCAGAATTGCACGGAGGGTTAGAACAAAAACTCACTAAACAACACGAATGGGAGATAGGTTACACGACACCCATCCATAAATTTCTATCCGATGGTAAGCTCAAACAGCGGACCGACCTAAGAGACATAATGGGAGGGGCCTTTTCGAGATGGTTGAAGTACTATCAACTTCAACACCTCCTATCCACTTCACCAGATAAAGATAAGATGACTAGACGCCCCACTTTGTTTGAACAACAATGTCTTAGTGATCAAACATTGAGCCATACATTGGCTTGGGCCAAGAAAGCCCTACTACACGATGAAGTAAAAGATGCTCCTAATTATAGGGAAAGATGGCACAGGGAATTGGGGGGGAGCTAACAGAAAAAGAGTGGAAATATATAGTTCACAACACCAGAACATCTTCGGTATCTACCAAAGCGTTAGAACTCAATTTTAAAATACTGACAAGGTGGTACCTCACCCCAGTAAGGATTAAGACGATATACCCAACAGCTTCTGACACATGCTGGAGGGGTTGCGGCGGCAGGGGCACCATGATCCATATCTGGTGGTCCTGCACTAAACTACAGCCCTTTTGGCTGAGGATAGGGGAATATATTAAATCTATTAGCAATCAAAATATCGAGTATCGCATACAACCTACTACAGCACTACTAAACCTACTCCCACATTGTAAATGCAAAATACGCAGGAAGTTAATACAATTAGCCTTAAATACTGCTAGATCCCTGATAGCTGCTAATTGGAGGTCACAAACAATCCCCACATACCGGGCTTGGGAATCGCTTAAGGATCACTCGATCCAATTAGAGGAATATGGTTATTTCATTAGAAAAGACATGGAAATGTTTCATAATGTAAAGTTCTATTGGGAAACCTGAATGCACACACACTGAATATTCTACATAATCGATTGGAAAGTCAACAACAGTTAGCGGAGAGACACCCCCATGCAAACTAGGTAAGCGTGACTTCAAAGGTATATCTTTGTATTGAAATGGGTAAAGAGACTCAAGTGTTTAGGCTTAGTTAAGGAGACCAGCTAATGTTCTATTTTATTATTAAGTTGTTTAGTGTTGTTTTAATAATCTATCAATCATAAATGAAAATATCGGATGTTAAACTCATGCATTGTTAAAAATGATACAGCACAGATTATATGAATCCAATGTGATTTTGAAATGCATTATTATGTATTGTTTTCTTTCTTCATCCAATAAAAACACTTTAAAAAAAAAAAAAAATTTAGAAAAACATAAATCATAATGTTAATAGATACCAGTAAGAACCAGTATGGACATGAAAGTGATCAATATGGTACACTGAAACCTAATTATTCTTTCATGTCTCATATTGATGATGAACTTATCATAGAATTTATAATTTAAAACAATAATAATTTGATTATGATTTTAAATTATATATTTTTTTAAATGCAGGGATGTAAATTTTAAAAACAACTACGTTTAATTTTGTTTTCAGTATTAAATTACCAATAGATCACAAACAAATAATATTAAAACAATTTTTATAAACTTACATGTCCTTAAAAGGCTCCTAATGGATTGGTAATATAGTGGTTCTCGATGTTTAACATCACTGTAGCATCTCAAACATTGACGTCTGGTCCTTTTAATTTTTGATACACAATACATTCTGCGTATCATTTCATATATAGTTTTGTCCCTTTCATCTTGCATGACCCCCCGGACACCCCCTAAGCGTTTTGGAAATTATCTGTCCATTACATAGACTAGAATGATCATTTCCTCAGATGTGAAAGGTGCAATTCTCTTCATCCTCCCTGGTTGCATAGCAACTTTCTAGATTGGTGTGTCAAATCTCAAAATGTTCTAAATATCACGTTATTCAGTGTTTCTATGCAACATTATTGTATATTTGCTAAATTGTTTGAATTATTTGGATACAATAATTGTAAAGTTGTACTATTTATTGGCAGTATTTTTTTTTTTATTTTCGGATGTAAAAGTAATATGTGAATAATAAGTAATGTTAAATGTAAATTAAGTTTTGTGTATATTTTTTTTTAGTGTAAGTTCAATATAGTTATCAATAGTGTAGTTTAGGTTATTATTATTATTATTATTATCGGTTATTTGTAGAGCGCCAACAGATTCCGCAGCGCTATAACCAAAGGGGGAGTACAACAAAACAATTATATGGTAGAGGGCCCTGCCAAGAGTTGCACTGTTGTAGTCAGCTCTTAAGAAGGTGATCCACAAACAGCTGGACTATTAGGCTTACATGCTAAGAGGGTTCAGGGGATTGCAGTGGAGGAGAGGAACTGGTATTAGGAAAGGTTAGCGTAGGTTGTATGCGTCCCTGAACAGTAGAGTCTTTAGGGAGCACTTGAAGCTTTTAAAACTAGAAGAGAGTCTTATGGAGCGAGGCAGAGAGTTCCACAAGATGGGAGCAAGTCTGGAGAAGTCCTGTAAACGGGAGTGTGATGAGGTGACAAGAGAGGAGGAGAGTAGGAGGTCATGAGCAGAGCGAAGGGGACGGGAGGGAGAGTATCTGGAGACAAGGTCTGAGATGTAGGGGGGAGCAGTGCAGTTGAGTGCTTTGTATGTCAGAGTGAGGGTTTTGTGTTTGATCCTAGAGGCAAGAGGAAGCCAGTGAAGGGATTGGCAGAGAGGCGCAGCAGATGAAGAGCGACGTGTAAGGAAGATGAGTCTGGCAGAGGCATTTATTATGGATTGTAAAGGAGCTAGGCAGCAGGTGGGGAGACCAGAGAGGACAGAGTTGCAGTAATCAAGGCGGGAAAGAATAAGAGAGTGGATTAAAATCTTAGTTGTGTCTTGTGTAAGGAAGTGTCTAATTTTAGAGATATTTTTAAGGTGAAAGCGGCAGGCTTTAGCCAATGACTGAATGTGAGGAGTGAAGGAAAGATCTGAATCGAATGTGACCCCGAGACATCGGGCGTGCGGGGTAGGGGTGATGATGGAGTTGTCGACAGTTATAGAGATATTGGGGGTGGAGATTTTGGAAGAAGGGGGGAAAATGAGGAGCTCAGTTTTGGAGAGATTTAGCTTGAGGTAGTGAGAGGACATCCAGGAAGAGATGTGAGAAAGACAGTTAGTGACACGGGTTAGCAAGGAAAGAGATAGTTCTGGTGCAGAGAAGTAGATTTGGGTGTCATCGGCATACAAATGATATTGGAAACCGTGGGACTTAATTAGGGAACCTAGTGATGACGTATAGATAGAGAAGGGGACCAAGGACAGAGCCCTGCGGTACTCCGACAGAAAGTGGTGACGGGGCAGAGGAGGCCCCAGAGAAGGCTACACTGAAGGTACGGTTTGACAGGTAGGAAGAGAGCCACGAAAGGGCTGTGTCACAGATGCCGAAGGATTGGAGGGTTTGGAGCAGAAGAGGGTGGTCGACCGTGTCAAAGGCTGCGGACAGATCAAGGAGGATAAGCAGAGAGAAGTGGCCTTTTGATTTGGCTGTAAGTAGGTCGTTGGTGACCTTAACAATAGCTGTCTCTGTGGAGTGATAGGGACGAAATCCAGATTGCAGCGGGTCAAGAAGGGAGTTTAACGTAAGGAAATGGGATAGGCGTGCATATACTAGTTTTTCGAGAAGCTTTGAAGCAAGAGGGAGGAGGGAAATTGGGCGGTAGTTGGATGGGGAGGTAGGATCAAGGGAAGGTTTTTTGAGGATAGGTGTGACCAGCGCATGTTTCAATGATGAGGGAAATGTACCAGTGCTGAGGGAGAGGTTGAAAATGTGTGTTAGTATAGGGGTAAGGGTAGCAGAGAGAGAGGGGAGCAGCTGTGAGGGGATAGGGTCAAGGGGACAGGTAGTGAGGTGAGAGCGCAGTATAAGTGCTGAAACTTCATCCTCAGTAACCGGGGAGAATGAACTAAGTTTCAGGTTATGAGGGTTGTGGTTGGGTGAGAGTATTTGAGGAGGGGAGAGAATGGAATTGTGTTGAGAGCTGATTTCATTTCTGATGGAGTCAATTTTTTTAATGAAGTGACTGGCAAAGTCTTGGGCTGACAGAGAAGTTGTAATAGGAAGTGGGGGAGGAGAGTATTGAAAGTGGAGAACAGACGTTTTGGGTTTGAAGAAAGATTAGAGATAAGGGTAGAGAAGTAGTGTTGCTTGTGGAAATTAAGGGCAGAGTAGTAGGAGTTCAAGATGAATTTGTAATGAAGAAAATCATCAGAACTCCGTGATTTTCTCCAATGCCGTTCAGCAGTACGGGAACATCTGCGTAGGTACCGTGTCAGAGGAGTATGCCAGGGCTGGGGATGAGTGTGTGATTTCCTAGCAGTGGTAAGAGGGGCGAGATTGTCAAGGATGGATATAAGGGTGGAATTATAGTGGCAGATAGATTGTTCAGGGCAGGAAAAGGAGGAGAAGGATGAGAGGAGTGGATGAAGGGAATTAGCAAGTTGTTGCTGATCTAAAGACCTAATGCTTCTGTGAAGTTTGGTGTGAGGAGTAGAAGGTGGGAGAGTTGTAGGAAGGGATGAAATGTTGCAGGTAAGGAGATGGTGGTCAGACAGAGGAAAAGGGGAGTTTGAGAAGTTTGAGAGAGTGCATCGATAGCTAAAGATCAGGTCAAGGGAGTGACCGTCTTTGTGAGTGGGAGAATCAGTCCATTGTGACAGACCGAAGGAGGAAGTGAGTTGCAGAAGTTGTTTAGCAGATGAGGCAGTGGGATTGTTAAGGGGGATGTTGAAGTCGCCAAGAATGAGGGCAGGGGTGTCAGAGGAAAGGAAGTAGGGTAGCCAGGCAGCCAAGTGATCTAGAAATTGAGTTGCGGAGCCAGGGGGTCGGTATATGACTGCTACACGTACAGAGAGAGGGGAGAATAAGCGAATCATGTGGGTTTCGAATGAGGGAAAAGTGAGGGAAGAGATAGGGTGTATTTGTTGAAAGGTGCAACGAGAGGAAAGTAAAATACCTACACCACCTCCTTGTCTATTACCAGACCTAGGAGTGTGGCTGAAGTGTAGACCCCCATGTGACAGAGCAGCAGTGGATGCTGTGTCTAGGGGAGAGAGCCAGGTTTCTGTTAGGGCCAGAAGGTTGAGGGAGCGGGAGATGAAGAGGTCATGTATAGAAGTGAGTTTGTTGCAAACAGAGCGAGAGTTCCAGAGTGCACAGGTGAATGGGGTAGTGGCTTTAGATTCAAGAGGAATGTGAGAAAGGTGTGCAGAGTTTTGTTTTCTGAGTCTATGGGATGGTACACATGGATGTGCATGGCTTGTCAGTGGTTGGGGACCGGGATTAGGGGAGATGTCACCAGCAGTAAGTAGAAGCAAGAGGGAGAGTGACATGAGATGAGATACAGATTTGCAGTAGTGAGTGGGAGGGTACATTTATGGACATTTTAAGCTAAGGGTCAGTCATGCAGAAACCAAAAAACACACCAAAAAACAAAATATTAGAGATAAGACAGACATATAAGAGTGAAATAAAACCATTAAGACAAATAGACAGATAAATGTACAACAGCTGCTTAAACTATGCAAATTATGACTAGCACAGCCTGTAATATATACATTTAAAGTAAAAACAAAACAAAAGGAATTATCACTAAATATACAAACACATACAATAAACAACTTAGCAGGTAAAATATAATGAAGCTGTTTCCCAGAAGGCTACCTGTAGAAAGTTATGTGGCAGTTTCAGTTAAGTGAGAAGGTCTGTGATTTTTTCTGTGTTCTTAGACTGTAGAAAGTTATGTGGCAGTTTCAGTTAAGTGAGAAGGTCTGTGATTTTTTCTGTGTTCTTAGACTGTAGAAAGTTATGTGGCAGTTTCAGTTAAGTGAGAAGGTCTGTGATTTTGTCTGTGTTCTTAGACTGTAGAAAGTTATGTGGCAGTTTCAGTTAAGTGAGAAGGTCTGTGATTTTTTCTGTGTTCTTAGACTGTAGAAAGTTATGTGGCAGTTTCAGTTAAGTGAGAAGGTCTGTGATTTTTTCTGTGTTCTTAGACTGTAGAAAGTTATGTGGCAGTTTCAGTTAAGTGAGAAGGTCTGTGATTTTTTCTGTGTTCTTAGACTGTAGAAAGTTATGTGGCAGTTTCAGTTAAGTGAGAAGGTCTGTGATTTTTTCTGTGTTCTTAGACTGTAGAAAGTTATGTGGCAGTTTCAGTTAAGTGAGAAGGTCTGTGATTTTTTCTGTGTTCTTAGACTGTAGAAAGTTATGTGGCAGTTTCAGTTAAGTGAGAAGGTCTGTGATTTTTTCTGTGTTCTTAGACTGTAGAAAGTTATGTGGCAGTTTCAGTTAAGTGAGAAGGTCTGTGATTTTTTCTGTGTTCTTAGACTGTAGAAAGTTATGTGGCAGTTTCAGTTAAGTGAGAAGGTCTGTGATTTTTTCTGTGTTCTTAGACTGTAGAAAGTTATGTGGCAGTTTCAGTTAAGTGAGAAGGTCTGTGATTTTTTCTGTGTTCTTAGACTGTAGAAAGTTATGTGGCAGTTTCAGTTAAGTGAGAAGGTCTGTGATTTTTTCTGTGTTCTTAGACTGTAGAAAGTTATGTGGCAGTTTCAGTTAAGTGAGAAGGTCTGTGATTTTTTCTGTGTTCTTAGACTGTAGAAAGTTATGTGGCAGTTTCAGTTAAGTGAGAAGGTCTGTGATTTTTTCTGTGTTCTTAGACTGTAGAAAGTTATGTGGCAGTTTCAGTTAAGTGAGAAGGTCTGTGATTTTTTCTGTGTTCTTAGACTGTATAAAGTTATGTGGCAGTTTCAGTTAAGTGAGAAGGTCTGTGATTTTTTCTGTGTTCTTAGACTGTAGAAAGTTATGTGGCAGTTTCAGTTAAGTGAGAAGGTCTGTGATTTTTTCTGTGTTCTTAGACTGTAGAAAGTTATGTGGCAGTTTCAGTTAAGTGAGAAGGTCTGTGATTTTTTCTGTGTTCTTAGACTGTAGAAAGTTATGTGGCAGTTTCAGTTAAGTGAGAAGGTCTGTGATTTTTTCTGTGTTCTTAGACTGTAGAAAGTTATGTGGCAGTTTCAGTTAAGTGAGAAGGTCTGTGATTTTTTCTGTGTTCTTAGACTGTAGAAAGTTATGTGGCAGTTTCAGTTAAGTGAGAAGGTCTGTGATTTTTTCTGTGTTCTTAGACTGTAGGTTATTTTGTAATGTAGGAGAGTCATGTAATTATAGATCGTTATGGTTATTTAGTTTATATAGTTATTGTGCAATATGTTGGTTTTAAATAAAAAGTAAAGTTTTACTAATAATCATTCTCTAATGTGACCTTTTTTTACAATTCATAAAATTATAAAAAATAAAACAAATAAAAAAAAATGTTCAATCACACAAAGTATATGATGAAAAAACAAAATTTGTATTCAGAAATTGACAATTTAGATTATTATTATTAATATTATTAATATTAATATTTAATATTAATATTAATATTAATTATTAATATTATTAATAATATTATTATTATTATTATTATTTAAACGACAAAAAAATAGAAGTCCTGTGAATAAAATCTATTGATGAAATTAATCTTTAAAATAGTTTTCAGCAACATAATTTTTGGCGTTAATGGCCTGTCTTGTTGGTGCATCATTACAGATGACCTCAGGGAAGTTCTCAAATGATATTTCTTCTGCATCCTCAATTTAAAATCCTCTTCTTATTGCAATGTTATGAAGAATGCAGCATACAAGAATAATTTTTGCAACCTTTTCGGGAGCATACTGCATCACACCACCTGAATGGTCAAGACAACGAAATCGCATTTTTAACAATCCAAAAGCTCTCTCGATGATTCCTCGGGTGGATCTGTGTGCCCCGTTGAATTTCACCTCACATCTTCTTCGAGGATTGCTATATGATGTGAATAACCATTCTCTACTGAAATAACCAGCGTCCCCTATGAAAAAAAATAAAAAAAAATAATGATTAACATTTCTAATATGATAAAGATGATAATTTTAAAGAGAATTAACTATATTTTTAAGTTACATATATCATCAAAATCCATAACATAAACGAAATTTGACAATTAAAATAATACTCTATTTAACATAACAACAAAAAAATATAATTACCTAACAGCCATCCTTCGGGCATCTCTCCCTCCTCAAACTTCCGATATAACCCAGACTGATGCAAGATATACGAATCATGGCAGGATCCAGGGAAGTTAGAATGGACACTGATTATTTTCATGTTATGGTCACACACCATCTGAACATTGAGTGAATGGTACTGTTTTCAGTTCCTGAAAACTTCTTCATGTTCTCGTGATGGTTTGACTGCAACATGGGTGCAATCAATGGCTCCAAGGACATTGGGCATTCCGGACATTCTATAAAAATTGGACTTCACAAATTGCCAATCTTCTTGAGTCGATGGAAGGCACACGTACCTCGGAAAGATGACCATCAATGCATCAATTACTTTGGTTAAGTGCCTCGAAAAAGCAGACTGGCTGATGCCAATTATAACGCTAGACACAGCTTGGAATGAACCGGTGGCAAAAAAATGTAAGACTGACAACAGTTTTAATAGTCCGGGTATGGCTTGTGAACACGCTGTCATAGGCTCCAGGTATTCTGCTATTTCATTGTAAAGTTCCATAATAGCTTCTCTGTCCAAACGTAATCTCTGGATAATCTCCTGATCAGAAATGCCTTCCAAACCCATACGTGGAAGGAAAACTCTAGGGACTCGGATTCTTCTACCTCTCCTTCTTTGCAATTCATTGCTGTCAACCGGTGCCTGTATAGCCCTTCTTCCTCATAATTGAATCAATCAGAAAAGAAAAAAAAACAATAATGATACAATAGTAGTCTAGTCCTTTCACTTAAATACTTCAACCTGGTGTCAGGTTGATACCCCCTATCATTTTCTATTGTATTCACTACCTAAATGGTCACAAAGCAAATCACGCAAAGTTACAGTGAAAGTTGGAGCAGTCGGATTAGTTGTAACATTCATAATTTCCAATTAAAGCGAATTTACGTACGATCGAACATGTAGTAAGTGGAAAAAGGCTTAGGAACGATCAGTTGTGTACAATTACGATAGCTGATGAAAAATAGTGGTTTTTCTATTCAATTGAGAAAGGGGACCCCCCAAGCGCCTACCAAACCGGAGGCAAAAGGGGAAAGCAAAATGGTAAAGCACTGTAAATTTACTACAGCTGAAATTTAATAACAGTTTAAAAACATACAATATATATCATGGATCCATGAGATAAAATAACAGATAAAAACAGTTCAAATTATACAAACAATGTGCAAAATGTCAACAACAAATAATCAGCAACAGATATTCAACGGTCCTAGACTGAGATTGCACGGGACTGGGTAATGGGTGTTAAACCATATAAAATCAAATAACTAGTGTCCAAAAGTGTTCAATAGTGCGAAAAATCCAAAATTCAAAATCCAGAATATTAAAAATAAAATAAAAATAAAAATATAAAAATCCAGAGTCAATGTGATGAAAACAAGTGTGTCTTTAAAAATAGTGAGTTGTAATTCTGTGGCGAACAAGACAAAAAAAATGAAAAGAAAAAATATGCAGTTTAAGCAAAGTGAAAAAAAATCAAATAGTAAAAATAGTCACCCAAACCTAAATGGATATTCCTTGTAGTGATCCCACAGTGTAGATAATCCTGAGGGTGGGAGAGGAGAAGTAGTGTCCACAGGAGTGAAAAAACGGACTAAAAGACTGAACCAGATTGGCCCAAAAAAACGATATCCACCTAAAATACAAAGAAAAATATGGTGCAGGTAACTTCACACAATTGTACATAAAAGGGAATAGGCTTACCAATACTCAGTGGATGCGTTTCGGCCCCTGTAAGGCCTTTATCAAGACTGAGTTTATTTAGGAGAATGTGTCCTTATAAAGGGTATTATAGCCAATAATCAGATTGAATTTTTGCGCCAAAACTTTAAGCTCCGCCCACTTCCTGTTGACTGCATTGTGGGTATGGGCATTGTATTCATAGTAAGGGCATTTTCTCCAATACTATTCCTATATTGGTCCTGTATTCTGCATTGTGGGTATGGGCATTGTATTCATAGTAAGGGCATTTTCTCCAATACTATTCCAATACTAATACTATCTCCAAAACTTTAAGCTCCGCCCACTTCCTGTTGACTGCATTGTGGGTATGGGCATTGTATTCATAGTAAGGGCATTTTCTCCAATACTATTCCTATATTGGTCCTGTATTCTGCATTGTGGGTATGGGCATTGTATTCATAGTAAGGGCATTTTCTCCAATACTATTCCTATATTGGTCCTGTATTAGTCCTAACCAACTAATCTGTGTTAGCTTAGAGAAGGGAAGTGGTCTACCTGATATCTGTTACGTGTGTATAGTTACTTAATACCAAGGTTAGTACCGGATGTTGACTTCCGGTTGGTACGGACACTGATGTCACTTCCGGTGTATCTGCATATAGTATAGCAGATTTTAGCAAAATTCTAAAATACCCAACTTATTGTGCCAGGATATGGCTATAGTGATTCATCTGTCATAATGAGATTGGATAATTATTTTAGAGAGTAATTATGCTATATGAAGTGTTGACAATTGCCCACAGAGTGTTATTTCCGATAACGGCAAAATGTGACGTCATTTCCGGTTCCGGAATGTCCCCGGAGTTGTACTTCCGGTTTCGCTAAATTTTAAAGTTGTTTCCGGTCCGTTCTTAAGAATAGACAGGCTAAAATGATACGGGGTAGTAGTATGGAACAAACATATCAGTTCCGGACTACATAGGAGAGGACATAATCATCTTGTATCTATTAGAAACAGACAGACCTTACTTTAGGATAAACGTGACAGGCTAAGATGATACATGTATGGCTTATATGATTTTACGTCTTTAGATTCGAAGACCCTGAGGGGCACACTCTGCAATACACATACAATGTGCAAGGTCATGGTTTCATGTATATATTTACGACCACTGTTTTATTATATTTCCGAGATACATACCAGTCCCCTCTAGTGCCATACCATCAATTATTTTATCTCCACAAAGTTTGATTAAGGCTTATGAGTCTATAAGCTAGCTCCCTATTTTCTCCATGTTTAATCAAGAGACAGTTCATTAATCACCACCAATAGGGTCATATGAGTTGTTGTGACGCCAAGACCTAGTCAATGCCGTTCTTCGGCCATATCTGATCATAGTTCAACTATCTAAATTTGCCTAGATGCGTATTTCTCTAGCATCCAATGTGGTTTAGATACGGATCTAATGTGATCCACGGCCCCAGTTGCAAATTTCAGCAACTAACTAAATTCCACCCCAAACATGGTAGTGACGTCACGATTTTGGGGATTAAAATATTCGACCACCTATCTACATTGATCAATTCTATATAATATGTGGAATTACCTGAAATGAGGCTTTATGAGCTATTATAAGCCCACTTACTTTCATAAGCTATTTGTATAAGCTATTAATCTGGATGTTTATCTGATTACCATTTATTTCTATCTCTATCTATTTGTATCTGATTTGTTATGCTATCCAAATAGCCATCTCCCTTGTTTCTATAGTAACCCACTCAAGTAGTCATTTTTATTCACAACCTTTTTATTCACACCATTTGTATATACATCTTGCAAGCGAGCTACAATCGATACACACAAGTGAATTTTAAAAATCATTATATAATTTTTTATTAGATACATGTTATGTCTTTCTAATAGACACAAGATGATTATGTCCTTTTCTGTATAGTCTGGAACTGACATGTTTGTCCAATACATGTATCATCTTAGCTTGTCACGTATATCCTAAAGTAAGGTCTGTCTGTTTCTAATAGATACAAGATGATTATGTCCTCTCCTATGTAGTCCGGAACTGATATGTTTTTTTCCATACTACTACCCCGTATCATTTAAGCCTGTCACGTCTATTCTTAAGAACGGACCGGAAACAACTTTAAAATTTAGCGAAACCGGAAGTACAACTCCGGGGACATTCCGGAACCGGATATGACGTCACATTTTGCCGTTATCGGAAATAACACTCCGTGGGCAATTGTCAACACTTCATATAGCATAATTACTCTCTAAAATAATTATCCAATCTCATTATGACAGATGAATCACTATAGCCATATCCTGGCACAATAAGTTGGGTATTTTAGAATTTTGCTAAAATCTGCTATACTATATGCAGATACACCGGAAGTGACATCAGTGTCCGTACCAACCGGAAGTCAACATCCAGTACTAACCTTGGTATTAAGTAACTATACACACGTAACAGATATCAGGTAGACCACTTCCCTTCTCTAAGCTAACACAGATTAGTTGGTTAGGACTAATACAGGACCAATATAGGAATAGTATTGGAGAAAATGCCCTTACTATGAATACAATGCCCATACCCACAATGCAGAATACAGGACCAATATAGGAATAGTATTGGAGAAAATGCCCTTACTATGAATAAAATGCCCATACCCACAATGCAGTCAACAGGAAGTGGGCGGAGCTTAAAGTTTTGGAGATAGTATTAGTATTGGAATAGTATTGGAAAAAATGCCCTTACTATGAATACAATGCCCATACCCACAATGCAGAATACAGGACCAATATAGGAATAGTATTGGAGAAAATGCCCTTACTATGAATACAATGCCCATACCCACAATGCAGTCAACAGGAAGTGGGCGGAGCTTAAAGTTTTGGCGCAAAAATTCAATCTGATTATTTGCTACAATACCCTTTATAAGGACACATTCTCCTAAATAAACTCAGTCTTGATAAAGGCCTTACAGGGGCCGAAACGCGTCGACTGAGTATTGGTAAGCCTATTCCCTTTTATGTACAATTGTGTGAAGTTACCTGCACCATATTTTTCTTTGTATTTTAGGTGGATAATGTTTTTTTAGGCCAATCTGGTTCAGTCTTTTAGTCCGTTTTTTCACTCCTGTGGACACTACTTCTCCTCCTCTCCCACCCTCAGGATTATCTACACTGTGGGATCACTACAAGGAATTACCATTTAGGTTTGGGTGACTATTTTTACTATTTGATTTTTTTCACTTTGCTTAAACTGCATATTTTTTCTTTTCATTTTTTTTGTCTTGTTCGCCACAGAATTACAACTCACTATTTTTTAAAGACACACTTGTTTTCATCACATTGACTCTGGATTTTTATATTTTTATTTTTATTTTATTTTTAATATTCTGGATTTTGAATTTTGGATTTTTCGCACTATTGAACACTTTTGGACACTAGTTTTTTTATTTTATATGGTTTAACACCCATTACCCAGTCCCGTGCAGTCTCAGTCTAGGACCGTTGAATATCTGTTGCTGATTATTTGTTGTCGACATTTTGCACATTGTTTGTATAATTTGAACTGTTTTTATCTGTTATTTTATCTCATGGATCCATGATATATATTGTATGTTTTTAAACTGTTATTAAATTTCAGCTGTAGTAAACTTACAGTGCTTTCCCATTTTGCTTTCCCCTTTTGCCTCTGGTTTGGTAGGCGCTTGGGGGGGTCCCCTTTCTCACTTGACTTCTATTGGTGGTCACTAGGTACACCCCTCCCCCGAGAAAGGGGCTTAGAGTAGGCGCTAGTTCCATCTCCCATTAATCGTTTTTCTATTCAATCGCAGATTGGTAAATATGAGATGCAGATCGTGAGCGAATTTTGATGCGGAAATACAGATGGACGGTCACTTTGAAGCTTAGTACATTGCGCCCATAATAGGGAACGCAAAGCAACAAACTGCAACTGGAGAGTATTGGGGAAAATTAAGGTGAGGGCTGACAGAAGAACTTTAGTACCAGGTGAATAAGACTTGAGGTCTGATATGGCTATAGGTTGACAGAGGGGCGGTAGGTCCAAGGTTCTGGATATGTGTTTTAACATAATGTCTGAAGATACATCAGTGGACATACCAGATGTAAACCATGTTATTATGTACAAATCATTGGATCATTTAAATCAACATTGACAAGTGAAGAGTTCCCCATCAAGTCATGCTTAAGTTGCACATCAACTTATGTAATTTATTTAATCACTTGTGATCAATGTAATGTTCAATACAAGTGGTTAAAAACCTGTGACGTGCGATCACACATCAGGGAACACTTCTCTACTATTAATATTGGCAGGTCATCCACCCCTTTAATGCAGCATTTTTCCAAAAAAACTTAAATGGTGTTCCATACAAAGGGTTATGCTGCCCAAAAGGGGGGGGGGGGTGATTGGACCAATTATTGTCCAAAAGGGAGATGTTTTGGATTTTGATATTAAAAACAAGAATTCAATTGGAGTTAAACTCAAGTTATGATTTGATAAACTATTGGAAGTAATATAACTCAGGTTTACATATGCTTATAAGTTTTCCTCTGGAATCTGATTGTAATGATGTGTACCTTGTATTTTTTTTTTTAATAACTTTATTTATAATATGAAGATCCATTTCACTTACAACACAGTTATTTCAAGTAATGCAGATACTTTGTGATTAGTTACAGCAGCAAGAAGGGTGGCAATAAATATCCGGGAATACAGTAGCTTACAGTATTTAAACACAAAAAGAAAATTTATCAGCAGTAAAACTTCCCAAGCTGTATTATAATAAGATACCATGACCCTGAGTTCTGCCAGCTTTTAGTTGAAATGTCCTTTATGAAGCGGCCTGGATCTCTTTTTTCAACATTTATAGAAGAAAGGAAGAAAGAAAGATAGGCAAGAAAGAACACAGAGAGAAAGGACAACAAAATAAACCAGTAAAACTATTCAATTTAACTTAACTTACCCAGAGTGTGTCCAGATCGCCCCCCACAGGCCAGCATCAGAAACATCTTAGGATAGATAAGAGTTCAGTCAGCAGAGCATTCACACACAGGCATTGCTAGTCTAGGTTTCGCTGTTTGGGAAGCACCAATTACCCTTCAGATTTTCATTTAGGATATATAAGCTATTCCGAAATGGGAAAATAACCCTTTCTGTAACTGCATCTGGCAGAAACCGTAGATATGTTTCCCATTTATGGAGAAAACATTTAATTCTTTTCTCAGGGTCTCCCTTTGTGTCTGCTTGCTCAACTAACATCTGAGTATGTATGTTCCTGATTAGTTTTTGAAATGGAGGGGACTTATTGCTGGCCCAACCTGCCAAGATGTGCTGTTTTGCCAGTATGATAACTGTGGAGATAAAAGTGTCTGAATTAAATCTCTCATTAGTGGATATTAAGAATATTATATGTTGTGCAGAAAGTTCGACCCGCATTTTGGTGACCTTGGCCAGCCAGTAGGATATTTTCTGCCAGTAACTTTTCAGTTTAGGGCAGTTCCACAGTAGATGTATCCAATCTGGTGCCCCAAGGCTGCACTTGGTGCACATATTCCTTGCCCCTGGTACCCATTTAGAACGAAGACCGGGTGTTATGTAAGCCTGCTGTAATATTTTTAAATGGGATTCTCTTAGGGTGGAGGAAATAGTTATGGCCTGTATTTTATCTAAACTATCTTCGATCAGAAGTTTGTCTACCGTTAGGAGATCATATCCTGACCATTTAGATAATATCTTTTGCATAGCAGTGTCTTCTAGATGGAGGAGCAAGTGGTTATATATATGCGTGAGTTTATAAGACCCTTGTCTTGCCAATATGCAAAGCTTATCTATATTGGATGCATCCCTGGTAAGTAAGCCATCTGATTTCAATTTATTTATATAGTGTCTACACTGAAAATATGCAAATTTGTGAGTAACGGGGAGGGCGTACGTGTTTTGTAATTCCTGAAAGGATAGGATTTCCAAAGTTACAGGGTTATACAACTGCCTAAGTGTAGTGAGTTGTTTCTCCTGCCACAACCGAAAGGTTTCTGTAGTGTAACCAGGAAGGAACCGTAGATTCCCTTGGATTGGCAAATATTTACTCAACGACTTATCCACCCCCCAAAATCTACAAAGTTTGGCCCATGCTCTCAAAGGATCCCTGTAAAGAATATGGTTTTGTATATGTGGTGGCAGCGAGGACATGTCCGCATGGGGGAGAAATGCAAGATGTATCGGGGCAGTAAGACGTTGTTCCAGGACAGGGACAGTGAAATCATTATCACCAACTAGCCAGTCGAGAATTAGTTTTGCTAAGGTAGCCCAATTGTACCATACAATATTAGGGAGACGAAGACCACCCTTATTCGTTGGCATCATCAGGTAATTCTTCCCTAGCCTATGTTTTTTCCCTCTCCAGATAAACTGTCCCAGAGCAGTTTGTAGTGTGTTGGCATCCTGTCTTGTGAGAAGCAGGGGCAACATCTGTAGGGGGTATAAAAGTTTGGGTAATGCAACCATCTTAAAGAGGTGTATCCTGCCTGAGAGAGATATTAGTAGCCTTGCCCAACCCAAAAGTAAGATTTTGATGTTTTGAACCGTTTCTTTGAGGTTGAGGTGATATAGTTTATTAGGATTGACATGTAGTTGTATGCCTAGGTATTTAAGTGAGCCCTCTGTAATTTTGAGTCCCGTGTGCTGTAATGGGATATTCTGTTTGTTTTGTAGCCATACAACCTCCGATTTGTCAATGTTTATTTTGTATCCAGTGAATGTGCCGAATCTCTCGATTATGTTTAAAACTGGTTGTAGGTTGGCATTAGGATTTCCTATAAATAGTAGTAGGTCATCAGAATATAATGACAGATGTTGTGTATGGTCCAGTAACTTTAATCCTTCACAATTTTGCCTGATGTAGCATGCTAAGGGCTCTATGGCCAGGTCGAATAATAAGGGGGAGATGGGTCACCCCTGTCTCGTGCCTCTTTGCAGTTCAAATGAGGGGGAAAGCTCACCATTAATGATCAGGGAGGCCCTAGGAGCATTGTATATTCTATGAAGGAGGCCTGGGAAGTTACCGGTAATGTCAAATTGTGTTAAAGAAGTGTGGAGATGGTCCCATTCAACCCTATCAAATGCCTTCTCAGCGTCTAGCGCTAAGAGGCATGCATCCGGCAGTGTGGGAGGTTTAGGGGAATGGGTGTTATACCAGTAATGGGATATGATTGCTAATGTTTTCCTAATATTTGTTACTGAGGAGCGACCCTTAACAAATCCAGTCTGATCTGGGTGGACAATTGAGGGTAAAGCCATCGTTAGCCTATCTGCTAAAATTTTTGTTAATATTTTATAATCCCCATTCAGAAGTGAGATTGGTCTGTACGATGATGTAAGGGTAGGTTCTCTATCTGGTTTGAGTAGGAGGCAAATATTTGCATCAGTGAATCTACTATCTATTCCTGTAGTACCCTCCAGGTACGCCGAGTACAGGGATGATAAAGTAGGCGCTATTTCTTTGCTTAGGATTTTGTAAAACTCTGATGGTAGCCCATCAGGGCCAGCTGCCTTCCCAAGTTTGGCATTACGTATGGCTTTAATCACCTCGTGTGTTTGTATTTTGGCGTTAAGTAGGGATTTTTGCTCAGTTTTTGCCCTTTTGCCTCCAAGTTAACCGGTTGACTAGCGTATAGATTAGTGTAATAGTTTACAAATTCTGTCATAATGTCCGTGGGTGTCAAAGTTATGCGAGAGTGAGATTTAATAGCTGTGATGTAGGATTTCGGTCTATATAGCCTGACCAAGTCTGCCAGAAGTTTACCTAATCTATTGCCATGTCTGAAGTACCTGCCCTGTCTATGTATGTGAAAGGTGTTGTTCTGTTGGGCCAAGAAGGTATCTCGGGATTGCTTAAGATCATAATAATTTTGCTGAGATATTGGTGTGGGGTTATTCAAGTATGTATTATATGCCTCAGTTAGTTTGGAGAGGAATTCATTATCTATCCTTTTAAGAGTTTTGTTATGATGGGCTGTGAAGGAGGTGATGTGTCCTTGTATTACCGCCTTTGAGGCATGCCAGAATAAGTTTGGGTCGACACTATGCTGGGCATTATCTGAAGCATAATGGATCCAAGATGATTTAAGGTGCTGACGGAAGTCAATATTGTTATATAAATAAGTTGGAAATCTCCCATGTCTTCTTGGGGGGTTTGTGAGGTAGTGTCTGGAATACTAGACTAATCGGGGCATGATCCGAGATTGTGATTGGACCTATATTAGCGTGGTGGATTTGAGGTGATAGGGTGGATGAAGTTAAGAAGTAATCAATTTGTGAAAGAGTGTTTTGTGTTCTAGATAAACAAGTGTAATCTCTGCTAATTGGGTTTTGCGTCCTCCATATGTCTACCAGGTCTAGTGTGTCTTTAAAGGATTTAATCAATTTCACTTCCCTTTTATATCTGGACGTACCCATTTTGGAAGTGGATGCTGTGGCGGGATCTTTGAACCTGTCTAGGGGCAACGCCTGAACCAAATTAAAATCCCCCCCCAGAATTATGGGAGCATTATTGTACCTTGTATTTTTAGTACAACCACATTGTTACCAATCTATTTAATACCGACAGGTATTATTGTCATTTTCTAAAATTGCAAACAGTACCTAAATTGGTCAGTAGGTGGTGTACTTATATTGATATACTGAATGCCAAAAAGAAAGTGGTTCCACACTCCGTAAGATAAAAATTCAAACTTTTATTCAAAAATATTTAAAAATTAGAAAAAGTGACAGCCTGCCACCTGATTAGTAATGAGAGAAGAAAGCGCAGCACACGGGCTTACGCGTTTTGGCAGTTTGCCGTATTCATAGCCACTCCCATGTTTATATTCACTCCCATGTTTACTATTTGTGTAATGTATTTGTATTATGTAATCTGATATAAACTGTTGTAATAATGCATGATGCTCAGGTTATTTCACCCCTGGGTCATTAAAATATTATTATGTTATGTAGTAAAATTAAGTGATTAGTATTTCATTGTCTTTATAACAACCATATTGTGTTAAACATATGTGCTGCCTATTGAGAATGGTAGAGAAACAGAGAGGGTATATTAAATGTTTGTTTTAACCAATTAGAAGCAAGCTATTTGTTTAAATAATGCTGGAATGTATGGTTATACAGGCTATGACTACGGCTATTCACCAAAACGCATTAGGCCCTGTTGTAGCTAAGCTCTGTCACATTTGCATTGCTGTGCTTGAAGTATGTTTTAATAATCTTAATAAAGGTACTTGTGTTTTAATGTAAGAGAGCCGGTATCTCTCTAACTGGTGGACTGCATTGGAATTTCCCTCACCCTGATTTCACACTGTTGTTCACGTGCAAATGCTAAAGACAGATCAACGTTGCCAATCAGTTTCAGAGGCTAACAACGGGTGAGACTGCAGTGGGTTGTGTTCTCCTTGTGAAGAGGACTGTAGGAGTTTTTGTGCCGGACGAAGATGACCGAGGGGCCAAGAGACTCCCTTGGTAGGACATAACAGGTAACTTGAATACTTATACAGCGTACCTGAGTGACAAATGAGTGAGTGAATAATTTCATCAGGATGTTTGGGGTTGATGGTCCCATGAAACAATTATAAATAAGAATATAACTGCGCAGTTTAAGTATACAGTCTCTTCTTTTCTATTGAAGAGACATCAGACCAATTAGATATCCTGTCTTTATTATTATTATGATTATATAAGTATTTGTTCTTTATTTTCAAACTTTATACAAATAAAAAGGCTGGCTCACGTGGTCACATTATGGTATTACTTTGGCACAGTGCTTCTAAAATATTGCCAACCCCTGTCCGAAGCCAAAGCCTTAAGATATATTCTCTAATATGAGTAATTTCTAAGATGCAGTACATGCATTTATTGACATATTTATCCTTGTAATCCCTTATAAAAGTTATGTCTAATTCCAAATTTTGGAACAGAGAAAACGAAAACTGATAAAGTTTTTTTTCTTATTTATTGTAAATTCTCAACATGTGGGAAAGATTACATTCCCTGTTTTCTTATGTTATTATGTAAATATCATTTAATTTCTGTTGTTAAATGTATTTTTTAAAGATTCTGGTTTTTAATATATAAAAAATCCTTAAAGGGACATAAAAGTCTAAAATAACCTTGCATGATTCAGATAGAGCATAACATTTTAAGAGACTTTTCAATTCACTTCTATTATCAAATTGACTTTTTCTCATTTTATACTATGCTAAAAATGATACGTAGGTAGGTTCAGGACCATCAATGCACTACTGGGAGATAGCTGGGGATTGGTTGCTGTACAGATATGCCTCTTGTCATTGGCTCACTATGTGTTCAGCTAGCTCACAATAGTGCATTACTGTTCTAGAGCATTAACGGGACAGTCAAGTCCCAAAAAAACTTTAATTTTTCAAATATGGCATGTAATTTTAAACAACTTTCCAATTTACTTTTATCAACAATTTTGCTTTGTTCTCTTGGTATTCTAGTTGAAAGCAAACCTAGGAAGGTGCATAACTTTACACAAAAATTACTGCGCTTGCTGTCTGTACAATTAGTTAACAAATAATTAATTAATTCACCCCAGAAGGAACTGGTGGTGAAAATACAACAATACGAGTGTATAATAAAGTAAATGTCAATATTGGAACTTCTAATACTAGTGTCAGACTTCAAAACCACACTCTATATTAATAATAGTTATCACAATCAATATAGTTGTTATTATATGTGTTATGATAAACAAGAAGAAGAACCAACAGGCATATCTTTCATGACTAAAGGAGTAGAGTAGAAATACCAATAATGTTACTTCCAATAGGACCTCTTCTATCCTCCCAGTGGATTTCTCCTTAATGATCAGAGTGGTGGTGCTGCTCCTTCACACAGGGCACTCAGGGGTGCGCTGACTTTGAGAACTGGAACGAAAAAAGCACAGAGCGCATCCACGACTCAAGGTGAATCAAAAAACAATTTATTCCAAGCAATTAATATGTTGCACTTACAAGAAGTATTAAAAAGTGACGCCTTAAACAAAACACTCCAACCAGTCAGTTCAATGAACTCAGTTACTGTAGTACTTATCAGCCGGATACACTGTTCACACTCGATAACAAGAGTTCGTTATTTGCGGGCTGTTTCTCCCGGCTTGTCTCGGCTTGTTCGGCTTGTTCTGAATTCCAATGTGGCTACAGGAAGTAGTGATGACCAATGACGGGCTGCTCCTCCGTCTACGCGTTTCGTCCTGCCTATCAGGACAATCAACAGCTCCACCTGTGGGCTGTAAATGATAAGTGGATACCTAGAGTAAAGTAAAAGAGTAAGAGTTAAAAAAACAATGTGCACCAAACACAACTAAATACATTCAAATAAAGTGTTATACTCATATATACACTATCTAATAAAAATTATTTATATAAATATTAAGAAAAATATTTTATAATGGTTAAAAGTCATATGGTATATAACAAGGTATTTGAATTGAATACACATGTGTATTTATGTATTTATATATACATATATGTTTATATATACATATATATACTGTATACATATACTGTATATATATATATATATATATATACAGAATATATATATATATATATATATATATATATATATATATATTTATATACTCTATATTTATATATATATATATATATATATATATATATATATATATATATATATATATTTTACATTCCAATGTTCTTCCCATAGAAGAAAAGGTTCTTTTTTTTAAAAAAAAATATATTCCTATATATATACCTGTATATATTTATATGGATATAAAGCTATCATCGATAACGCTGCTCTGCTGGGAGTCCGGTTTGCACGCCGTTTGAGAGTAATGTATCCAGCATTACAATAATTACATATTGTCTTGAAGAAGGCCCGTACATGGGTCGAAACGTCGACATTTGAAATTAACGTGCAGTCTACACGGGCCGTTTTGTTCAGTACAGCGGTGCCACCCCTTGCTCTCTCCCCCTCTTTTTTGCTCGCTCTCTCCCCCTCTGTTTTGCTCTCTCTCCCCCCCCCTCTCTTTTGCTTTCTCTCTCCACCCTCTCTTTTGATCTCTCTCCCCCCTCTCTTTTTCTCACTCTCTCCCTCCTCTCTTGCTCTCTCTCCCCCCTCTCTTGTTCGCTCTCTTCCCCCTCTCTTTTGTGCTCTCTCTCTCCCCCTCTCTTTTGTGCTCTCTCTCTCCCCCTCTCTTTTGTGCTCACTCTCTCCCCACTCTCTTTTGCTCTCTCTCTCTTCCCCCTATCTTGCTCTCTTTCTTCTTCTTCTCTTTTTTTTTAAGCTAAAAACACTCACAACTCTAAAAAACTAAACTAAACTAAAACCCACTGCTGTGATCACATTAAAATAGTGGCCTTTTTCTGCCACTCTGCCCAAAAAGCCCACTGAAAATTAAATTACATATTGGGGCCGATTTACTATGCTGCAAATGCAGCTGTTTTCACGCAGGCCTTTAGGCTCGCCGGAAACAAAAGTTAAGAAGCAGCGGTCATAAGATCGGGATGATTGACACATCCTGCTAGCGGCCGATTTGCCACAAATGTGCAGGGGGCGTCATTGCACAAGCATTTGAAATGGTTTTGCAATGTTAAATGTCAACAGCGTATACTGTTGGCATTTAGCGATGTCGGGCAGACATGATGCGCTACAGCGGATCATGTCTGTCAGACATTTAATAAATCTACCCCATAGACTGGAGTCAACCCCATAATTATATGCAAGAAAAAGGGCAATAATAAATTTTTCCTACACATTAGAGCAGTTTATTTTTGCAATTTGTATGCTCCTTTAACTATGAATAAGTATAACATGTAACTAGTAACTAAAACAGTCAGGAGTTGTTTATTCTTTCAAAGGACAGCAATGCTGCAGTGTAAGTTGGTTACAATCAAGTAAGTAACAGAACTAATCATTTTTATGTAAATTTTTTTAAAAAAGATTGCTGTTTATTTATGAATCATCTAAAATAAATTCCCTATGACCTTCCAGGTGTCTTTAAGATTGAATTATTTTCTGGGCCATTTAAAAGTACTCCAGCTAGGTTATGTGACCTCACTAACATCAAACATCATGCTTTTAAGAATTTCACAGTCATGTCAATGAAAAGAGGTCTCTAATAGCCTGACACAGGTTTGCAAATGGGTCATGCTCCGATTTCTAGCAAAAGGAGGGGGGGGGGTGATTTTTTTTTTCTTCTTAGCTTAGAGTTATGCTCCGTGTCACTGTGTTAATGTGCTTGCATTCTGGGAGACACTTAATGCTCTTCTCAGCCATGTTTATTAGTGAGATCCATTTGTGAAAGCCCATCTTTTGTGCAATAATCTGAATGTGCTTTGATGGCAAATAATTACGCCAGCCCTTTTGACATGAGGATCCACAGGCTGCCCTAGTTAAGCCAGTAATTAGCCTGTCCTCCTTTTTATTATTATTGAGCAACTACAAATTATCCTCATGTGTTCACTGGCCATTACTCTCTCTTTTATTTCTGCCTCACTCTCATGTATCTCTCTGCACTTTTGATAGGCTGAAAGCAGCTGCGCTAAAGCAAGACAAAACTCCACTATCAAGATGATGAACAATTTGGATGAAGAGCCTTCAAGGCGCACACAAAAGCTGAAGGATCACGGCTGATGCTGCTCTGGACAGCTGAAAAATGCAGCCTCCTGCAGATGAATAGCACTCATTTGTGAATATACAGATTTTCCATGATAAATAAAAAAGCAAGTGCAGGTCAAGATAAATAAACTTTTTTTCACATATATAATAATTCAGGTTCTCAGTACCAAACAGCTGTAAACTGAAGGTTGTGCTTATTTTTCCCAACTCTCAAAGGGAATAATTAAGCTAAGCCCATATTGTTTGATATATTGGAATAATGAGTAAGAGCTCTTCTATAGTTTGTTTTTACGGTTGTTTATGGGTTTTTTATATAATATTTTGATTATGTTTTTCTGTAAATAAATCAAATCTAATATAGTAAAGCTCCCAATTAAATATCTTTACATTGAGGTTATTATTAAACTTGCTCTTATCATATTTTTAACAATGTATTGGAATTCTTCACTATGTCACAAAGTTATGCTCTTGACAAAAATAAAATGTTAAATATATTTAACCCAAATATGCTGAATTAAAAAATAAATAATATTCAGATTATGGTTGGGCTGTTTAATTTAAAGGGATATTAAACAGTGCTCCTATAGCAAAAACAACATATTAAAGGGACAGTAAAGTCATGATTAGACATTCATGATTCGGAGAGAGAATACAATTTAAAACAACTTTCCAATTTACGTCTATTATTTAATTTGCTTCCTTCTCTTGTTATCCTTTGCTGAAAGGTTTATCTAGGTAAGGAGCAGCAAAGAACCTAGCTGCTGATTGGTGGCTGCATATATATATATATATATATATATATATACCGATTGTAATTGGCTCCACCATGTGTTCAATTAGAAACAAGTAGGGAATTGCTGCTCCTTCAACAAATGATGCTGTAGCAGATCATGTCCGCTGCACATCGATAAATACACTGTCGGCATTTATCTTTGCACAAGCAGTTCTGGTGAACTGCTTGTGCAATGCCGCCCTCTGCAGATTCACAGCCAATTGGCCACTAGCAGGGGGTGTCAATCAACCCGATCGTATGCGATCGGGTGGATTGATGTCCGCCGCATCAGAGTTGGCGTACTAGTTAAGAAGCAGCGGTCTTAAGACCGCTGCTTCTTAACTCCTGTTTCAGGCCAGCCTGAAGGCCCACGCGGAAACAGTTACATTTAGGGCCATTCGGCCCTTGTTAAATCGGCCCCTGAGAATGAAGCAAATTTGATGATAGAAGTAAACTGGAAAGTGGTTAAACATTGTATGTTTTACCTAAAACATGAAAGAAATTTTTTGACTTTCATGTCCCTTTAAATTTAGGTAAACATAAAAAGAGATTGTGTAAAAAAAACAACAAACAATGTCATTGTTTTCTTGCAAAAGGAGCGCTTATAGTTTCTCATTGTAGCCATGTCTGCAGCTAGATAAGGGAGTAGACATTTTTGGAATTTAATTTGCATTCTGCATCTTCTGAGCATGAGTGAAACAGACTTATTGTCTTTGTAGCTTTATCTGAATTCTAAACTAGTTCAATTTACTCTAGAAGTTTTATGACATCAATCTATATTTTCCATCCTGCAGAGGCCCCAGCCCCTTGTAGGGCTGTGATTGGAAGTAATGAACCCTGCACAAATTATGTTAAAAATAAGAACAAAAGTTAAAATCCTTTTAAATTGATGAATTTTACATATTGCACTGTTTTTTTTTTTTAATCCAGTGCTTAGTATTTATTTTTAATACAGTAGTTAAAAACAGATCATTAAACATCCCTTTAAATATTGGAGGCAACAAATATAACCTAGCATATAATGGGCCAGATTACGAGTGGAGAGCAAATTAATGTTTCAGCTCTAGTGTTAATTGCGCTAGAAGTAATATTTTTGCAGTTGCCGGGTTGCGCTTATATTATGAATTGAAAGTAAACTGATTTTTCGCTCTTGCACTAACCCGAGAAGCGCAAAAAGCCGAAGTTAGAATTTCACATGCACTTTCACGTATTTACCCGTAGAAGTCAATGGAGAAAAAAACACCCCACTCTCACGCAAACCCAATCGCATATTCTCCTTTTCGCTAACCCAACATGAAAATATGAATATTTCACATTCCAATGTTTTTCAAATAACAGAATATGTTCTATTTATTCGTAAATAAATATTTCTACATATATCTGATGTTTTTTTGGAAAAATTTGTGAGTGAAAAGGGAAATTTGTGAGTGGCGTGCTTGGAAATATTTTATGCACACAGTACTAGGAAGGAAGGAAATATCTTTGTGTACCACAGACGTGAGTTTTGTATCTGCTGACACAACTCTAAGGAAAATGAAGAAAAAATAAGAAAAGAAAAAAGAAATAAGTACCCTGTAACCACGTCACCTGCTCTGACATCCTTTCATACCAAGACAAGAAAACCAAGCTCCAAGAGGCAATAAATACAGGAAGTTTCCTAAAGAAACCAGCACAAAGGGGACCCACATCCCATTCTACTCCAAGAGGCAGCGATTTTATACAGACCAGAACATCCAGGATTCATTCAACCACTAGATACATCCTCCAATGCGGCAAACTTACCTCATAGGATTGAGGTAACTTTTGGTAAGGGTATCTATTACGCCTTCATTACACTAGGATTCCAATATCCTATCAAAGACTCTAATATATATACGTATATTCATATACTTCTCTTCCCTTTTTTTTTTTTTTTTTTTTGTTTTCTTTACCCACCAACACTGCCGAGATTTTAATATTATTCAGTTTTTAAGAATCTCCATAAGCGCTGTTTACCCTTTGACTCCTATTTTTCCTATATTGTATAGACTTAGTCTATCATACAATATTTGTACCTTCATAGCTGCTCTATGAGATTTTCATACCTCTGACTAGCGCATTTACTTGAGTAACGCCTGTTTCCACTCACTGACACTGAATGGTAACATTCTACTTAATTCTATATATATATATATATATATATAATTATATATACTGTATATATAGATGATTATATATAGGTATATATATATATATATATATATATATATATATATATATATATATATATATATATATATATATAAAAGAATATCTATTTAGAAATACATAGAATATTTTCTGCTATGTGCAGAAAATTGGAATGTCAACTATTTACAATAAATATATAGATAAACTTTTTTGAATGAATATTGCATACATATGCTTTAACATGTTTTCCTCTACTACAAAGGGTTCCAATGCACTTGTATATATGTCTGTATATGCATACACATGTATTTATGTGTTTATATGTGTATATATGTCTGTAAATAAATATATATATACATATAAATACTGTACATATGTACACATATATAGACATATCTATATACATACAAATACATCTATATGTCTGTATCTCAATGTAAAAGCCCTTTACCCTGCCTTTTTTGTCTAACACCTGAGGTCTGGTATCTTTGAGATTTTCTAACTTTTTGTACAATATTTTTTTAACTAATTTTTATTAGATGTGTCGTTATAAGTGCAACTATACTTTGCAATGTATATTTTTGATGTGTTTTGTGCAACTTTTGTGCAACACTGCAAGAGCTCAGAACCTACATTTTCAGTTTCATAAATGCCCTATATGATGAAAGGGTGAGGCGGCATAGACTGTGAGTGGGGATGGTTAAGAGTATAGTGGTGGTGACAGATAGGTAGGTTTTTTTTAACTGATGGAAGCATGCATAAATTAGTAGGCCCAAAAGTCCAAGAACTTTAAAAATCTGCATAAAAAATAATGCTACCAGTAAAACTGTCCAAAACTCTTTCCTTTGGAGCAAATATCTAGCAGGATTGTAACTGCTTTGGCAATGATGTTGGCTTGCATACAATTTCAGTTTACAATTGTCCTAGGGGCTAAACAATTGAATGAACCAATATAGTGCTTAGGGCCTCCAAAATCAAGAAGTTATACAGCAAGAATACCAAACTGTTATGCTCAATCAATGAGCACAATTTTTGCTATCATCCTGCGGGCATTGATGTAGCATTTGCGGATGCACACAGGATCCATATGTCTTACGTTACCCTTCTCTCTTTGACATGCTTCAGGTGGCAGATTCCTTTAAGAATTGTTGTTCTGTAAGGGCTATATTTTTTTCCTGCATACTGGTCATATATATGAAAATATTTTCAATTGTTTTAAAAGTAAAGAGTTATTTATTTTTTAAAATAAATGTTAAAATAACAGAGTAGGCAACATACTATTACTATGAAGAGCTAAAGAGACAATGTACTGTTATTTTTTCTCTCCTTAAAGTTTTCCAACTGTAGTGTATTAAAGTGTTTACAAATATCTAATTTACCTTAATTTTGCTTTTTAAAACAGCTGATTTATTTTTAAAGACACAATGAGACCACAGATTTCATCCTTACTTGTGGGATATTCACCTCCTGGTCAGCAAGAGGAGGCAAAGAGCACCACAGCAGAGCTGTATATATAGCTCCTCCCTTCCCTCCCACTCCAGTCATTCTCTTTGCCTACGTTAGTGATAGGAAGAGGTAAAGTGAGGTGTTAGTTAAAGATTCTTCAATCAAGAGTTTATTATTTTTAAAGTAGTGCCAGAGAGTGCTGCTTTGTTCTAGGGTGTAGCCGTAGTTCATATCAGTCTCTACAGTAGAGCTTTTGGTGGCTTTAGAGCAATGGGAACTGGTGGGACATAATTCTCACTGTGCCTCCCATATATTTATGCTGCCCTTATACAGATATCCTAAGCAATACTTAACTCAGGCTTTATCATCTTCCACAGGACTATGGGAGGAAGAGGACCTCCTAAACCTGCTGAGCTGCCCTGCTTTCGGGCAGAATATAAAGGTATGTGCTAACTTTTTTACTCTTGGTCTGAAGCACACAGAAGGATTAAGGACAGAGAAAGTATAGCACTTTAATGGGACATAGATCTCCTATATAAAGCTATGGGAGGATTTTCTGACAGCTTGTTTGCAGAGGCACTGGGGCTTAGGAGAGTCACTTTTGGGGGGCTTTTAATCCGAGTGGATACCTTAGGATAATGCCCTATAGCAGTGAGGGCTAAACCGTTTAGGATGTTATTTTTATATTTGTATTAACTGGCTCACTTCAGTTGTATAAGCCGTTTATGTTAGGCACATTTTCAACCTTTCACTGGTATGTTAAATTTGCCCCCAGGTTCAGTGTATCATCTCCCGGCAGTCTATCTTTAATATAGTGATGGAGACCGGGAGAGCAGGTATATTATGCCCACGAAGGGCGGGGGTTAGTTTTGGTGCCGTTTTTTTCCGCAGCACATTTTCCATTTCCTTTTTTGCTATGGTACAGGCTCTGGGACGTGATTATCACGCCCACGAAGGGTGGAGCTAAGTTGGGTCTTAGCCTGTGCTTACTCTTCCGGTTAATCGGAGTTAGAGCAGTTTTCTGAAAGGGGCTCTCAGCATGCGTACTTTTTTAGCTAAGCACTCTGTATTTTGTCACAGGTGGGTCCGGATAGCGCTACAACTGCGCTCCTTACCTGTTTACTATCTGTCATGTTTTTTCCTAATAGTACGTACATGAAGTTTTAAGCAAGTTAACTGATTTTTCAGTGATTGTTTTCTCTGTTTGTGGGGTAGTCTAAACACTTTTCCGCACACAAGGTAAAAAAGGGTTGCTGTTTATAATTTAAAGAGACAGCACACAAGAATATATAAAAAAAAAAGAGGTTGCTGTTTATAATTTAAAGAGACAGTAACATTTTTATCTGTTAATCTTTATTAAAAGATGTTCAATGTTTATTTACTTAATCCATCCTTTGTGTCTTAGGCTGGACCAAGTACACACAATTAATAAGTTACCTTTTAAATTTACAGTGACAGTAACAGTAACAGGTTGTATCTGTTAATCTTTATTTAAAGATTATTTGCTTAATCCATCCTTTGTATCTTAGGATGGAACAAGAACACACAAAAGATGAGTTACTTTTGATTTTAAAGAGACAGTAACGTTTGTGTCAATTTAAAAAGAAAAATAGAAAAAGGATTCTGTCCTTTCTGAACCTTCTCCTACTAATGGGAGTCTGTTGACTTTGGTCATTCTATGCCACAAATTTCTCCTACAGTGTCCCACATAATGTTATGGCCCACATGCAGTACCCTGCACTTCCTCTAACACTTACGTTGCATTTCATACATGATTAGTTTTGCAACGAGGTAGTATGCATTGTTAGAGGAATTAATTTCAATCAGTAAGGGTGATTGATTTAATAGTTGCTATCCCAGCCATTTCTTCCCTATTAATGGAAAGAGGAAGATACTTCGGGATTATCTGATAGAGAATTCTCAGGCTCAGATGGCATGATATCATTATTTGATCCTGAGGTTGTTTTTTCTCTGTTTTTTAGCTTGATTACCTCCATTTGTTACTTTAGGAGGTTTTAGCTGCCCTGGGCAACTCCGACTCTGCTGGTGTTCTCTAGTGCGTCCAGTAGGTTATTAAGGAATGGAAGGAACGCTTTCCTCATAAAAAAAAAAAAAAAAAAAAGGATTTTTTCCATAGTGGGCTTTGCTATGGAGGCTGGACAAGCATTCACTAGGGTGGATGGAGTAGTTTCCAGCCTGGCTGAGAGAACTTCGATTCCCCTAGAGGTTAGTTGGGTTTGAAGGTCCTATGGATAAGAAGTAGAAGGGGACATACACCAGGGCTTCTAATGGCAACCAACTGTGTAATCTGCTACCGTCACTAGTAGAACGGCATATGGGTCTGCTGTTTTTTCCGATGCTGTTAAGTCAGAATCTCCCCTGGATAAGGACCCAGGATAGGATGAAGGCCTTTGAGTTGGCTACTTCCTTTATTTCAAATTTTTCCCTTTGGGGTTTGCTGTTCCAGTTCACAGAGTCTTTTAGTTAGAGTCTGTTCTACGGATGTATGCTCTAAGTTTAAGCTTTTAGTGATCCCTTGCAAGGGAAAGACCTTGATGGGATCTTGCTTGATCAAAGTTATATCTTTTTATCCTGCTGTTAAATTGGACACAGACTGAAGGACATGCCTCCGATCCGGGACAGGTTCTTGTTGAGGGCAGAATTCCATTTTTCACTCAGACTTCGAAATGTTCAGGATCCCTGGGATATAGAAATATAGTGTCCCAGGGATACAAACTGGAGTTCAAAAGATTTTTCCTCCTCGAGGAAGATTCTTCTTTCAAGCTTATCCGCAAACCAGATAAAGAGAGGTATTCTTACATTGTGTTAGAAACCTTTCCTCCCTGAGAGTGATTACTCCCGTTTCTGTACAGGTACACGGGCAGGGGTTTTATTCACATCTGTTTATAGTTCCCAAGAAGGAGGGAATTTTCAGACCTATCTTAGACCTCCAGAGTCTGAACAAGTTTCTCAGAGTTCCATCTTTTAATACAAAAACTATTCGTACCATTCTTCCATTGATTCAGGGGGGTCAATTTATGGCGACAGTGGACTTAAAGGATGCATATCTACATGTCCCTATCCACATTTCAAGTTCCTAGGGTTTGTCTTTCTGGACAGACACTTTCAGTTTGTGGCTCTTCCTTTTTGGGCTAGCCATGGCACCCAGAATTCTCACAAAGGTTCTAGGGTCTCTATCTGCAGTTTTAAGTCCACGGGACATTGCGGTGGCACCTTATCTGGAATCCAGGCTCCATCTTGTCAACTAGCAAGGTCCCATTCCGACATTGTTCTATCCTTCCTGAGAGCTCACAGGTGGAATGTGAATCTGGTAAAGAGTTCCTTAATCTCGAAAGCAAGGGTGACTTTCTTGGGAACTGTAATCGATGCTACGTCTATGAGGATTTTTCTGACAGAGGTCAGGAAATCAAAGATTCTTGATGCCTGTCGAGCCCTTCAGTCCAATCCTTGGCCATCAGTGGCCCAGTGCATGGAAGTAATCGGACTGATGGTGGCCGCAATGGACATCATTCCTTTTGCTCGATTTCACTTTAGACCTCTGCAGTTAAACATGCTCAGGCTGTGGAATGGATATTATGGAGACTTGTCTTCTCGAATAACTGGAGCAGGAGACAAGGGATTTACTTTAATGGTAGTTATCTCTGGATCATCTATCCCAGGGAACATGCTTTAGCAGACCATCCTTGGTGATTGTGTCTACAGATGCCAGTCTTCTAGGGTGGGGAGCTGTCTGGGATCCTCTAAAGACTCAGGGAGTGTGGACTCTGGTGGAGTCTGTTCTTCCTATAAACATCCTGGACCTCAGAGCGATCTTTAATGTTCTTCTGGCCTGGCCTCAGTTGGCTTTGGCCCAGTTCTTCAACATAACGATAGTGGTTTACATCAATCATCAAGGAGAAACTAGGAGCTACTTAGTAAGACCAGGGTAGCCAAGATACTCCGGTGGGTGGAGGCCCATTCTTGCTCTCTGTCAGTGATCCACATCCCAGGGGTGGACAACTGGGAGATGGATTTTCTGAGCAGACAGACCTTTCCTCCGGGAAAGGTCTGTCTCATGGCCTCTTGCCAGAATGCCAAGCTTCCGAGATACGGGTCGAGGTCCAGGGATTTCCGGGCAGAACTGACAGATGCTCTGGCGGTTCCTTGATCCTTCAATCTTGCATGCCTATTTCCTTTGTTTGCGCTTCTTCCTCGAGTCATTGCTCGAATCAAACAGGAGAGGGCATCAGTGATTCTCTTTGCTCCTGCAGGGCCTTGCAGGATTTGGTATTCAGACCTGGTGGATGTCATCACTGCCACCTTGGAAACTTCCATTGAAGAAAGACCCTCTCATTCAAGGGCCCTTCCTTCACCCAAATCTAGTTTCTTTGAAGCTAACTGCTTGGAGATTGAATGCTTTTTCCTATCCAAGCGGGGGTTTTCAGATTCAGTAATAGAGATCATGATTCAGGCTCGTAAGCCTGTGTCTGGAAGATTTTCCATAAGATATGGCGTAGATATATTTTTTGGGGTGAATCCAAGGGCTACTCATGGAGTAGAGTTCGGATTTCTAGAATTTTGTTTTTTCTCCAAGGATGGCTTGGAGACGGGTTTATTGGCAAGTTCCCTAAGGGGTCAGATCTCTGCCTTGTCTATCTTGTTACATAAACGTCTGGCGGATGCCCCAGATGTTCAATCCTTTTGTCAGGCTTTGGTTAGATTCAGGCCTATGTTTAATCCAGTTACTTTTCATGGAGTCTGAATTTCGTTCTCAACGTTCTTCAAGAGGTTCCGTTTGTACCTATGCATTCCTTAGATGTTAAGTTGTTATCTTGGAAAGTTTTATTTCTTGTTGCCATCTCTTCAGCTCGAAGAGTGTCTGGTCTTTCGACATTAAAATACAGTTCTCCTTACCTGATTTTTCATTCGGATAAGGTAGTTATCCAGGAACATTAATCAGGAAATTGTGGTTCCTTCCTTGTGTCCTAATCCTTATTCTACAAAGGAACGTCTTTTGCACTAGGTGGACGAGGTCTGTGCTTGAAATTTTTTTTTTTTCAAAAGAGCTTTATTGATCAAAACAAAGTACAGGAGTTTAAGTATGTAACATTTAACTCACATATGTGTTATTTACACGTTGTCCATTATATTCCAATTTGTCTCCTGTTTTACATTTTCCTGTATGTTGAAATAAAGAGCTCACATTTTCATAATTTTTCTGATATTGTCCTGTTACAGTCTTTGAACATTTTGATGATGGTTAACTTGATATATCTTAACAAGACCTTGAACCTATTGTAAAACATGTTCCTTAACCTCCTTTGAGTTAAAACATCAATTAAGTACAAATAATAATATTCAATAACATAGCATGGCCTTGATACATCTGCCATTCTTTGGTCAATTTTCTCTCCAAATGGAAAATGAGGGGGGGAGGGGATATGGGAAGGATTGGGAAGGAAGAGATAAGGGAGGAGGGGGGAAAAAAAAAGGGGGGGGATATAAGGGTATTCTATTCTTGTCGGTCTGCTCCCGTCTCGTCTCTCCAGTTAGTTCAATAACTCACTCAAAGTTACCCCACATCTGCAGTAGAAGGTCGTGACTATCTAGTTTTGCTGTTTTTGCATAATGGTATCTCTCTAGTGTCAAAAGGCTCTGCACTTTGTGCTTCCATTCCATTACTGTAGGTGTCTGTGTTGTTTTCCAGTGTAGGGGTATTACATTTTTTGCCCCCGCCAACATCAGGTACAAAAGGGCTTTCTTGGTTGGGTCTTTTATTTTAAAAGGAATATGGAAAAGCAAGGTCTCCGGTGTTCTCAGGATATCTAGCCCCAGAATCTCCTTCATCCTATCCCATATCGCTGACCAGTAATTGTTCAGTAAGGGACAAACCCACCAGATGTGGACCATAGATCCCTGCCCTCCACACCCCCTCCAGCACCTATATGATGTGTTAGGGTAAATTGATTTAAGTCGGATGGGTGTAAGGTACCAGCGGCTCAGGTGTTTGTACTGTGATTCCTGTTCGTGTGCTGAAACCGATGTTGACTTGACAGCCCGGAATATCTTATGCCACTCTTCATCTGTAAGTTCTACCTCTAGTTCCCTGTGCCACATTTTAGTGTAGGCCGGCAGTGTGTTTCATTCCTGGTTTAGGAGATATATGTATAGTAGTGATATTAAATGTCTAGAGGGTGTACTCTTTGTACAGAGCTGTTCAAATGGTGTCTGCTTTCTTATCAGTTGTTGCTTGTACCTGTGTGTCATTATGTAGTGGCAAATTTGTAAGTAGACATACCAGGGTATAGGTGGACCTGTCTGTTCCCTTTCAAGTTCCTCCCTCGTTTTTACCCCATTTTCGGTTATCAGGTCCCTACATAATTACTGTTCAATGAGGTGTGTCGTGTTGTTTTTATGGTTTGTAGTGGTAGTTCTGGGTTTCCATATATAGGCGTCAGAGGTGAGTATATTGTCGATACATGTGGGTCAGTCTGTAAGGTCCTATCCCATTCTGTGAGCAATACTCTCAACAATGGATAGTGGTTAAGGTCTGCTGGTCTGTGTCTTTTATGAGTCCATAAGAGGGATGCTAGATCCCTCGTTTGCAATGCTTCTCTGTCTAGCTGTATCCATATCTTTTGTTCACTGCCCTGACACCACTCTACTACTCTTTGGAGAAGTATGACTCTCCTATAGAGCAGCAGGTTAGGAAGACCCAGTCCACCCTCGTCTCTAGGCAAATACATAGTCCTCTTGTTTATTCTAGGTTTTACCCCTTGCCAGATATAATCTTCTATTATTTTTTGCAGCAATGGGAGGAATGCTGCAGGTATAGGTATCAGTAGTGTCTGAAGCACATATATTATCCTAGGAAGAATAGTCATTTTAATGACATGGATTTTTCCCAGCCATGAGATTGACTTATGTCTCCATGTGGAGATATCTGCAGTGATCGCTGCTTTGATCGCTGTGTAGTTCTTAGAGAACATATCTGCTTCATCCGCTGCCAGTCTGATACCTAGATACTTCAATGTTTTATCCGCGTGTACGAAGGGACTATGTCGCCTGAGCCAGGCCAAGGAGGCGGGCGTCAATGAGATACTCAAGAGTCCTGACTTAGTGCCATTTAGATGAAAATGAGACACTTTGCCATATCTCTCAAGTTCCTCCAGGAGGGCTGGTATAGTTGTCTCCACTTCTGTGACTGTGAATAATACATCGTCCGCGTACATGGCCAATTTATTTTCCCTGCCTCCCATCTCTATCCCTTTTATTAGGGGGTTAGCTCTAATGTTACTTGCTAGTGCTTCTATGGTGATTGCGATCAGCAGGGGCGACAGTGGGCACCCCTGTCTGGTTCCATTGGTAATATTGAAGGGTTCCGATAGAACCCCGTTTACCTTAATTTGCACATTTGGGTTGGAATATAATGAAAAGACTGTTTTAAGGAATTTTTCTCTGAAACCCATCCTTTCTAATACAGTCTTTAGGAAGTGCCAACTCACCCTGTCAAACGCTTTGTCTGCATCTGTTGATAACAGGGCGAGTGGCACTCCCCTATTCTTGGTGTGAGTGATCAACTGTGTCACTTTAAGGGTATTATCCCTTGCTTCCCTCCCCGGGATAAACCTTACTTGGTCAGCTGCTATTAGTTCGGGTAGGAATTTGTTTACTCTGTTCGCCAAGACCTTGGCCAGTATCTTGACGTCCGCATTTAATAGCGAAATTGGTCTATAGTTTTGTGGTTCATCTGCTGGTTTTCCTGGCTTTGGGATGACAGTTATGTATGCCGTCAACATTGTTGACGTCAATTGTTTCAGTTCAGGCAGTCTATTAAATAATTCCAGCAAATGCGGGAGTAAGTCTGTCAGGAATGTTTTATAATATTTAGGTCCCAGCCCATATGGTCCTGGGCTCTTTCCGTTATGGAGGTCCGTTATGGCTATTTGTATTTCCTCCTGGGTGATTGGGGGATTCAAGGAAGTCAGTGGCATCCTGACTCAGTGTCTGGAGTTTAGTGTTAAGGACATATTCCTTTGTCTTATGTCTGGTTGTGTTTTGCTCTGGGGTCTGTGAGAGTGGTTGTGCATTCAAGTTATAAAGTCTGCTATAATAGCTTCGAAAGGCATATGCTATGGCATTGCTGTCTTTATGTGTTTTCCCTGCGTTATCTTTGGGTGTTTGAACAAAGGATTTCAGCTGTGACCTTCACAGAGCTCTGGCTAGCAATCTCCCTGACTTATTCCCCCCTTCATAATATTTTTGCTGCAATATTAATGCTTTGTGTTGGTTCTCCTCCTGTAAGTATTGTTTCAATTCTATTCTGGCTTGGTGGAGTGCTTTTTCTGTCTCTGAGTCTAGTGTGTTTTTTTTGTGTCGGTCTTCTAAGCTCATGATATTGCTAAGAATCGAGTCGTATTTGGCTCTATGTTGTCTTTGCAATTTTGCTTTATGTTTAATTAAATGTCCTCTAATTACACTCTTATGCGCTTCCCATATTACTGAGCTAGGCAAGTCCTCGGTCGCGTTTATGGTAAAGTATTCATTTATCATGTTGGTGATGTCCTCCCTCACTATAGGGTTGTCTAAGAGATAGATACTCTTCAAGCCTCCACATATATGGGGTTGCAGGCTTGTCCGGCCACATCATCTCAAACGTGACCGGAGCATGGTCTGACCACGTGATTGATGAAATATCACTGTGCGTAACATATGCAATTCCCTGTGAGTCAGTAAGCAGAAAGTCTATGCGAGAATATTTTTTGTGTGGGCTGGAATAATAGGTATAATCTGATGTTGTCGGGTGCATTGTTCGCCATATGTCATGTAGCATGTGATCCTTAAGTACTGTATTTATTTGCTTTAAGACTTGATGTGATGCACTTGAAACTCCGTTGTAGGTGTCTAATTTTGGGTTAAGTGGGGCATTAAAATCCCCACCTACAAATAGAACTCCTTTGGTCATTTCTAGTAGTTTGCTGGAGAGATTCCTAAAGAATATATGTTGCGCGGTGTTTGGTGCATATATGTTTACTAGCGTGACTTGTCTACCATACAAGAGACCCACTTCTATTACATATCTACCCTCTCTGTCTTTGTCTAATTTCTGCAATTGAAAAGATGTTCTATTATGTATCAAGATTCCCACCCCATGAAAAGTAGGCTGTGGGGTATCTACTGTTATGCCACTTGGGCTCTTTGTTTTTGATAAAATGTGACTCTTGTATGAAAATAACATCTCCCTGTAGTTTCTGTAAGTCTCTCAGTACTATAGACCTCTTACCTGGGATGTTTAGCCCTTTCACTTTGATCATAAGGAACTTGAGTGGATGTTTCTGTGGTCTGAACTGCTTGGGAATCATTGTGTTGCGGCTTTCACCTATAGACTAAAGGAGAGAAAAAAAAGGGGGGGGGAGAAAAAAAAGGGGGGGGGGCGGGAAAGTGGGGATAGAAGGAGGGAGGCTATGGGGTAAGGTTACAAAGTGCAATAGACAACCACTTTTGAAATAGACAGTGTAGTTAGTTATGTTCTATTATATCTCTAATACAGTAGATAATCTAAAATATTTATAACTAAGTTATGTTAGAACCAGATATACTGATTTGGGGGGTTAGGTTGGGTTGAATGGGGTAAGGTAGGGGTGACAGTGGAGATTTTAGTTAGCCAAATGACAGTCTATGCCAGGCTCTTTCTCTAAAAGAAAAGTCTATAATAAGGGAAAGTGTCCATAACTTGCCCATTTTCTAAAAAAGAAAAAGGGCTGTATAATTACATAACATTAACAGTTAAATACATAGTGTATATTTAAACCTATAAACTGTAAATCGTTTTATAACTTTTCTATATATTGAAACCGAGGGGAGACTGACAACTCCAGTCTGGGTAGATAGGGAAAAATGTGCTCTAACTCTTTGCATTGATACCTTTATGATTTGTTGCAACTAAAACACATCAAGTTCTTTGCTTTGTTGCCAACTATTCACCTGCTTATATAATGAAGTCCGGTATAGGCCCGTTTATTTCTCAGGCCCATTTTGTCCTTCATCTGTCATGCGGGAGTCCCGCAAGCTCACCTGTTCAGGTCAGGTCGCCAGTACCTTTTTTCCTTTCCTGAGCCTGTCATGTTTGGGGAGCTCTCCTTTCTTCCATTGGGGTCTGCGGTGGGATGTCCTCAGTCTTCGGTGGTGTAATATTCAAGGCAGTGCAAAATTCCTCCAGGTCAGCCAAAGATCTGTACAGTGCCGTTTTCTCGCCATTCGAGGCAATTATACAGGTGGGGAACCCCCATCGGTATGAAAGCTTGTGTTCTTGCAAGGTAGTAGTTAGAAATTTCATCTCCCTGCGCTTTTGTAGTGTAGCTGGACTTAGGTCCGAGAATATCTGAAGAGGGACCCCAGCATGTTGAATCGGGTGTTTATTCCTGCTGTTCATGATGATTTCCTCTTTTTCCTTATAGTTTAGTAGCCTAAGGATAACATCCCTTGGGGGGGCCTTATTAGATGGTTTAGGGCGCAGGGCCCTGTGTGCCCTCTCTATCGGGATCTCTGGGGCCATAGGTTTGCCCTTCTAAAAAGATCCTGCAGGTATCCCTGCAATGCCCCAGGACCTATTGACTCAGGGATGCCCCTAATGCGCAAGTTGTTTCGTCGGCTTCGATTGTCTAAATCTTCTATGCGCTCTAGTAGGGTTTAAACTGCGTTTGTATTTTGCAGTGTTTGCGTCGTGGTGTTTTTTAGCTTATCTTGTATGGCGGCCTGAGTATGTTCTACTACAGCCACTCTCTGTGTGACTTCAGTCAAGTCCCTGCGCAGCTCGCTAAATAAGTTCTTTATCTCCGTGACCACCCCTTTTATGTCCTCTTTAGAGGAAAGTGATTTTAGGTCCTCTTTGGTTACATAATGTGTTATATCCGTGGGCATTGTTGATGTTTGTGTAGTTTCATTCACTGCAGTTTGTGACTGTGACGGTCCATCTTCTACAGCTTGCAGTTCTGCACTTTTTATATAGTGGTTCATGTTTCTTGTTTTAGACCCTTTGTCTTGTGCCCCTGCTTTCTTTTGTGCCGTTCTAGTTTGTCCGTATATATTATTAGTATAGTGAGAGTCTGCGTGTATCTCAGGGCCTGCTTCTTTTCAAAATGTTTCCCCTTATAAGTTCAGATGGCACTGAAAATGTTATCATGAAGGGTTCTACCCGTGGCTTTGTTTGTGTGATCGCAGTATGATATCTGTGTAGGGCTATTAAATCTGCTCCTCTATCACTGCGTTCTTTTCTATGCCAGCTATCTTTCAGATATATTACTCACAACCCGATTCCGTGGCCTAGATTATATATGGCCTATTTGGTGTGCGCCATTCAAAGTTATGGGGTAAAGAGGAAGAAATATGTAAGCTATTTCCCTTAGCATTAGGCTCCTATGTCCATTCTCAAGGCTTTTTAGCCAGTTCTTATTGTGTGTGCGTATGTTTATTATACCCAGTGTGAGGGTGATGTTACCTTCAGTGCATTGGTTCAGCAAACCGTATCTCTCAGCACCGTAATTCCGGGCCTTTTCCACTGACGGAAGCGATGTAAGTGCTCTCTTCTCAATCTCTCCCCTCAGAGATGTCCTCCCAGAATGTTAGTTGCCACAATATTTTCCTCCGGTCTGGAGGGGTTCACTGTATGAGTCTCTTGCCACAATGTGCCTGTGCAATCTTGTCAACTTTACGCAGGCTGAGGCCTGCGACGGCCGTTGTGATCTGTTTGTTCCTCCGGATCTTCAAAGCGGTTATAATCAGTCAGCTCTCTGCTCCCCTCGGTTTGGTATTGCAGATTATCTGCTTTTTACAGCTTTTTCTCTATATTATCATATTGTGGGCAAGTTATTTGCTCCGGAGCTCTAAGGAAACACGACCATTCTCCTGCATGGTTAGGCTCCGCCCCCCCTGTGCTTGAAATTTTATTTACAAGCGTCTAAGGACTTTCGTCAGTCATCTTCTTTATTTGTCATTTTCTCTGGGAAGAGTAAGGGTCAGAAAGCTACGGCTACCTCTCTTTCTTTTGGCTGAAGAGTATCATCTGTCTTGCTTATGAGACTGGTGGACAGCAACCTCCTGGAAGAGTTACGGCTCCATCCACTAGGGCTGTTGCTTCCTCATGGGCATTAAAACATGTAGCTTCTG